>NW_027332171.1:736542-1473084 GCF_040802235.1 Manis javanica
ATTAGATGAGTCAGCAAAATGCTTTCCTGGCAGCTGGAGAGTGATAACCACATGTGCATCTGAGGCCTCAGATCTCCCGGGGCTTCCAGAAGGCTGAGTGCTGATTAGGAAGCTGGCATCAGGAGGGAGAGGCGTCTGCCTCTGCGATATTGCTTAACATGTTGTTGGAACAAGCCATTCAGGCAGAAAATATGGGTAGAGGGGTGGGAAAATGTTGTGGGAGGGTGGTGGACAGTATCTGCACAGTAGGAAGAGTCGCGTCTGGAGGAGGCAGGTGGCCGCTTGCTGTGTCACACGCGGTCTCACAGGCTCAGCCAGGTGAGTAGTTTACCGACATCACAGATAGAGTTGATGTGCACTGAGTGATGACTGTGTGCCTGTCACTGTTCTAAATGCTTCGCTCACATTCACTCACCGTCCTCTCCAGAACCACGGTCGAGGCACACCTACTCACCCAGTTTCACAGAGGACAGACCTGCGGCGTAGAGGCGGGAGCCAGCTCTCCCAGCATCACACGGGGACTGGCCCTAGCTGTGTGCAACTCAGGATCCAGGAGGCAGGGTTCAGAGGCGTGCCCGTTACCCCAGTGACTGTCACAGCACCTCCTTCCCTGGACAAGTGTCCCAGTTTAGAAGGAAATTTGTATAAGCATCCAAACCAGTAAGTGTCCTGACTCAGGGGATGGAGAGATCAGAGCCAAGAGCCAGGCAGTGAGGAGACGGAGCCCACGTGATGGTGCAGAGCCCAGGCCCGAGGCAGGTCCCAGGCAGGGCCTGGAGGAAGGCCTGGGGTGGAGCCCGGACCC
This sequence comes from Manis javanica, assembly GCF_040802235.1. NCBI lineage: Eukaryota > Metazoa > Chordata > Mammalia > Pholidota > Manidae > Manis > Manis javanica. The sequence goes on from NW_027332171.1 coordinate 737,348, forward strand.
GGGTGCAGGTGGGGCATCTGGGGGAAGGAGGGCTATTCCCAGGAAATAGACGAGGTTCCTCTTCTAGAAACCTGAGCCCATGGGGGGACTGGGTCACAGGAAGACAAAGAGGGCCAGATACCAGGGGCCCAAGGATGCCCAGGGACAGGAGAGTGTGAGCTCTGGGCGGGAATATACCGTGAGCAGGGGCCCAGCAGCCAGCAAGCGGTCATGTGCAGGGGCTCTGGGCTCAGGGCTGCCGCCTGAGCCTGGAGCAGAGGCGCCAAGGGACTGATGACAGACACTAAACCAAAGTCAGGAGGAAATCATTAAAAGGACAATGGTAACATTGTGACCCTCCCTGCCTCCCTTAGCCAGAGCCACTGCAGATGGAGTACTGAAGAAGGAAGGAGAGGAGGAAATAGGAGGGAGTGAGGACAAAACGATCCTTTCTACCTACTTGTAAATTTAGAGCTGTAGAAGGAAGACCTCTGAAAGGAAGTTAGTTAAACTCTAAGACTTCAATTACTCATTTTTTAAGATCATAGCACCCACCTTAGTGAAGAGCAGATACAAAGATTAAATGACAGAATGCATGTAGAGGTCTTAGTAGCACAATCTTTAGGTGTGTTCAAAATAAATGAATAAGAATGGAATGCCTCTTCCATTCCTTAGAGGGAGAATGATAAGAAATCACTAACAAGAGAAGATTCATAGGAATTTCTTCCAGTTGCATGATATATCCCTCAATTACAAGAGAAAACATTTTCAAGGAGGCTGACTAGCTTTTGGTGCTGAAATACCATAATGAATAATCAAGGTCAAAATTCAAGTTGCTAATATCCAGAAGGGAAAAAAGAAATTTTGAATGAAATCAATATTCTAACTATTCACTCACAGGGGACCCATTAGACTATTGGAAATGTGATGCATTTGTCAAGACGTGCTTGTCTTTATCCAGTTACTAAATATCATTGTTTGCAGTGTTGGTCTTAGTCCTGTATTCATGCCCACTGATGTACACATATTTACTACAATTATGCTCTTCATGAGGCTGTATCTTTTTATATCTTAATATTTGTATGAATTCTTATTGAGAAAAATAATGGTAACCATCGAAACTTTTTGGAGTGTATGGAATGTGTTTGATTCATTACCTACTAGTTTATACTTTGCAAGTTTTTAAGTCACTCCTCTAAATCCACACCCTGCCAGAAGTGACATTATTCAGTATAATTGGCATACAATAAATTCATGTTCTGATAGACAAATATTGTTGTCACTGGGGCATGAAATAGTGAACCATCCAATAAAATGAAACCAATGATCAGAAATTAGCTTGATTCTTTTCTGTCTTGACCTCATGCTATCTTTACATAAAAGTAAAGGTTTAGGTAGAGGTTGGTTGATGTCTAGTCTTCAAATTTGAAGGAAAGCAATTCATTTTTGGAGTTCCTGAGGAAACCAGGAGAATTTATCACCACACAGGTTGGTAAAAAGAGAAAGAGCCTATATAGAAAACGTTTGTACACTGGTTCTAAACTTTTCAACTACCTAGTGGAATCTTCTGGGGAGTTTATAAGGCATGAAAACCAGTGTCCCTGGAGTGGACCCACTCACATGGCCCTTTTTGAAACAGTCCCAAGGTGATTCCAATGTGAAACCAGACTGGGGAACGTCTGGGTAAATCTGAAAGATCTACAAAATCAGAGGCTGGAAATGAGATAGGAAAGAAAAAATTAAGTTCTCCAAAAAAGTTTGTCCTTTCTACCAAGGTGGTTCACATATGGTATTTTAGGTGAGAAAACTGAATCTTAGCTTGAAGTTAAGGAAATTTCACTCATTGGCAGCCAATTTTGTAGGATTTCATAGTGATAAGTATATCCTCTGTGGTGCAAGATGGGCATTCAGTGAAGAATTACAGTTCAGTAATTCTCTCATATCTACCTGATGCCTTTGCCTTCTCCTCCCCACCAAAGGCAACCATTCTGTTTACTGCCTATTATTATATTTGTGTTCTTATGAAGTGCATATTTATGTTTACAGACATGTTTTAACTACATAAATGCCATGTGTTATAGATTTCATTTTCCTCTTTTTTTAGTCAGCTCTGTTATAACACCCTATGATATGTATCCTACCTAAGTCTCTACTCTGCTGCCTCTGACCGCTGCAACATCTTCTTTAGCGCACATTTACCATGTTTTATCTGACCACTGATCCAGAGATGAATATCCCAATGGATCCCAACCCAGCACTATAATGATTTGAAGATTCTTCTCATATCCATCTTCCTGAAATCTACATGAAAATTTCTTTGCAATATACCACCAAATCTATGATACCTAGGTCATAGGATATGTACATAGTTATTTTTATAGAGGATTAAAAAATGTTTACTCTACAATGCCTGCACACCCAGAAGTGCACATACAGTATAAACAGTTTCTATATTCCCACTTTCTGTCATCCACGGTACCACCCAGCCCTCTGTTTATACCAGTATAAGAGTTTTCCTATGTCAATTTAGCTAAATTTATATCCCAACTAAAAATAGAAGTGGAAGCCTATGCATATTCTAATTATCCCTGAATATTGATTGAACATAAGTCTGCAGCATGTTCACATGACTGGGTATTCTGTATTTTGATTTGCTAAGTCAACCTTACTTAGGACACAATTCCCTTGGATCATTTCTGACCATTGGCAGACAGGTCAGAGCTACCTACCATTCTGCAGTCTCTGCTCCATATGATTCCATGCTTCCAGAATTTTTCTATGATGCTGGCTGGGTTTGGGGGCTAAAGAGCTGGACTGCTTGCTCTCATTCTTGGTTTCAGAGGGGTTCTGAAAGTGCATGAGAAATATCAGAGCAGGAACCTCTCAGGGCCCTATTATTGCTCCTCCACAAGTGGGAAAGGGAACAAGTAGTGAATGAACCATAGTGAGTAATGGTTGAAATTTTTATAAATTGTCTACCTGGCCTACCTAAGGCTTTCCTCCAAGGTCAATTACACATGGAGAGGTGATGATGGAAAGGAAAAATGGGGAAGGACTAGAATTAGTTCTCTCAGCTTAAGCAGTTCCATATATTAAAGGAACTTGAGTTTCTTCTGCTAGTCATGCAAAACTGTATGATGTGGGCCTCACACCACATACTGAGTGCCTGGATCAATGAAGGAAATCTCCCAAGATGGACTCAGGCAGTGCTCTCAGCCCACGATGGCACTGAACTTCTGGTTGTAAGCAGCTGTGGGGCTTCTCAGGAAAGAGCAACTACTGTTTGCAGCGAGCTGAAGGTGACACACAGGGATCCCACCGATCTGCCCCAGTTCATTGGCCAACAATACCTTCTACATGTCTTCCAGCCGCTTCTTGGTAAGTCATTCTCTGAGTAAGTCATCAAGTCACTTTTGTCTCCTTCCCAGAGTCAGCCTGCAGATTTTCACTCAGTTGTTTTCTGAGCTTTTTAGTGCACTATTTTGGAGGTCTCTCTGCAAGCTACCCTCAAGATTCTGCTTGGGTCCATCCCTAGCTGGAATGTAGTTGAGCTACTGAAATAGAAGTTGCCAAATTTAAGGACCTGATGTCATTAAATCCTTGCTGCTTTTTCCTCTATTTTTCCATCTCCTTTCTTTATTTCCACCAAAAATCCCTGTTGGCCTCTCAATACTTTTCTTCTTTCAAGAGCATATATTTCATAGAACAATTTAAATTTTCTAAAAGCCTAATAAATCCCAGTCTAAAAGTCTAACATACACTATTAAATGAATCTCCATGCAGTTAGGTCCATATGGAATGGAGATAACTGTGCCTTATAGCCAGGCTAGCATGTTTTTTTATGTCAGGTTTATTGAAATATAACATATATACAATAAATTTTCTCCTTTTTAAGATGTATAATCCTATGAAGTTTGACTAATGTATACAGAAGTATAAAGACTACCACAATCAAGCTAAAACAGCTACTCATCTACTAATTCTTAGTATGTTGAACTTTTTTTCTCTTTATCTACAATTGATCTCAAACTCCATCATGTCACTAAAATCTACTTCTCAAGAAGAAGAATCTCTATTCTCACCTCTTTCTCCATTTCCCAGGGAAAATAGGAATATATGTTCAAGAAGAAAACAAGTCAACATCTATGCATATGAGCTAATCAACACTAATTCTTTGATAAGTTTCAATCATACCAAGTCCAGCTTTCCTACAGCAAAACTGAAAACAAAGTATTTATTATATGTGTGAATTATTTTGGGTTTTGTAAATATTCTTGATGAATTCATCCCTCAGTCACTTACACAGAATGAAACAGAGAATGAACATATACACAGAAACTTACATTGCTATAGAGAGTCTGGGCAAGCTATCAGCTACAAACTTACAAATATAAAATATTTAATCTGAGGGACAATTGTGTCATTTTATTATTTGCAATTTCTATTTTTAAAATACAGCAGTTAGGTAAGGAGAAAATGAAACTATCACTATTTGCAGATGACATGATATTGTACATAGAAAACCCTAAAGAATCCACCAAAAAACTATTAGACCTAATCACTGAATTCAGCAAAGTTGTAGGATACAAAATTAATACACAGAAATCTGTCACATTCCTATATACTAACAACAAAGTAGCAGAAAGAGAAATCAGGAAAACAATTCCATTTATAATTGCATCAAAAAGAATAAAATATCTAGGAATAAATCTAATCAAGGAGGTAAAAGACCTATACTCTGAAAACTACAAGACACTTATGAGAGAAATTGAAGAAAAAAACAATAAATGTAAATCTATCCCATGCTCATGGATAGGAAGAATTAATATTGTCAAAATGGCCATCCACCCAAAGCAATCTACAGATTCAATGCAATCCCTATCAACATACAAACAGCATCCTTCAACAAACTAGAACAAATAGTATGGAACCACAAAAGACCCTGAACAGCCAAAGCAATCCTCAGAAGGAAGAACAAAGCTGTGGGGATTATGCTCCCCAACTTCAAGCTCTACTACAAAGCTACAGTAATCAAAATAGTTTGGTACTGGCCCAAGAACAGAGCCATAGATCAATGGAACAGAATAGAGAGCCCAGATATAAACCCATGCATATATGGTCAATTAATACCTGATAAAAGAGCCATGGATATACAATGGGGAAATGACAGCCTCTTCAACAACTGGTAGTGGCAAAACTGGACAGCTACATGTGAGAGAATGAAACTGAGTTATTGTCTAACTCCACAGAAAAATGTAAACTCAAAATGGATCAAAGAACTGAATGTAAGTCATGAAACCATAAAACTCTTAGAAGAAAACATAGGCAAACATCTCTTGAATATAAACATGAGCAACTTCTTCATGAACACATCCCATTGGGCAAGGGAAACAAAAACAATAATGAATGAGTGGGACTACATCAAACTAAAAAGCTTCTGTACAGCAAAGGACACCATCAGTAGAACAAAAAGGCATCCCACAGTATGGGAGAATATATTCATAAATGACTCATCTGAAAAATGGTTAACATCCAAAATATACAAAGAACTCATATACCTTAACACCAAAAAAGCAAATAACCAGATTAAAAAATGGGCAAGGACCTGAACAAAAACCTCTCCAACGAAGAAACACAAATAGCCAACAGGCATGTGAAAAGATGCTCCACATTGCTAATCATCAGAGAAATGCAACTTAAAGTCACATGAGATGTCACCTCACACCAGTTAGGATGGCCACCCTCCAAAAGACAAGAAATGACAAATGCTGGTGAGGATATGGAGAAATGGGAACCCTCCTACACTGTTGGTGGAAATGTAAATTGGTGAACCATTGTGGAAAGCAATATGGAGGTTCCTCGAAAAACTAAAAATAGAAATACCAGTTGACCCAGTAATTCCATTTCTAGGAATTTACATGAAAAAAACAAAAGTCCCTGATTTGAACAGACATATGCACCCCTTTATCACTGCACTATTTGCAATAGGCAAGATATCAAAGCAACCTAAGTGTCCATCAGTAGATAAATGGATAAAGAAGATGTGGTACATATACACAATGGAATATGATTGAGCCATAAAAAGAAAAGAAATCCCACCATTTGCAACAACATGGATAGATCTACAGGATATCATGCTCAGTGAAATAAGCCAGGCAGAGAATTACAAACATCAAATGATTTCACTTATTTGTGGAATAAAAAAACAAAACAAAAGAGAAGGAACAAAATAGCAGTAGACTCACAGACATAGATAAGAGACTAGTGGTTACCAAGGGGTGGGGTTTGGGTGGGTGGCAGGGGAAGGGTGAAGGGGATAAAGGGGCACAATAATTCATAATCACAATATAAGTTGGTCACAGGGATGGTAGTACAGCATGGAAAATATAGTCAATGATTCTGTAGCATCTTACTATGTGTCAGATAGTAACCACACTAGAGTGGGGGATGGTTTAATAATATGGGTAATTGTTGAACCATTGTGTTGTATATTTGAAACCACCATATATTTGAAACCAAGAGAAGATTGTATATGAACATACTCTATTTTTTTAAATAGCAATTATTTAAGTGACACCTTAACCAAAACAATATTTTGAGGCTCTGAAATCTTTGAGTATTTGATTTATAACCCTATGATAGCTCTTCACATATTGGTAAACTCACAGGAGCCCACAATGGATTTTAGGCATGTTTTCACGCCTAAGTGCTGGTGACAGCACTTGTGGACAGGAAGCTTTCATAAAATAGATGTAGATGGAGCGTTGGGTTCCTGCTGCCTGGGAGTTTTGTTAAGACACAACTGACCTACCAAGTGAGAAATAAACTTCTGTTCTTTTAAGCCACTGATATTTCAGGGTGTATTACTGTAGCAGAACCTAATCAATGCTGTCTACTGCAGGTGGAGAAACATGCTTCTACTGCTTTATACAATGGGCACACTGAGACCTCAGATCTGAATTTTTCACTCCTAGATTCCAACTGTTCCAGCAACAGTCAAATTGCCCTGAACTATTATTCAAGAACAAGCTGGGGAATATAATTTCCCCAAAATTACTTTTTTAAAAAAATCATGAATTTACATGGGCGAACAGGAAAAAAAAAAGTCACGGGTGAGGAGCAGAATAAAAGGCTATTCATGTATTTTTAATTAATTATAAAAATACAGGCTTGATTTAAATTCTTATGCTTTGCACTCATTGGAATAAGAAAGTGAAAAACATTAAATAGAACTCAGTCAAGAAAAGAGATCCCACAATCATATCCCAACCCTTGTTTTCTTTTTCTCAGATGCCATTCAAAGTGATCTCTGACTATCCAGCCAATTGTTACCTCAACATCTCAGCTTATCATGGGCAAAATATTCTACCCTCAATCTTTCCAATATTCCCAAATACTAGTAATAATATTTACTATCCATACAATTGCATGAGCCAGACATCTAGTTGTCACGCTTAGTAAATTTATTTCTTACCCTACTTTAACTCCATTTGGAAATTCTTTCTTCTATCTCCAAAGCACATAGGAAATTAGTCCACATATTTTTCCATCTTTATTGCCAAAAAGTCAATTCATGATAACATCATCACTTGCCTTAATTACTTATAAAATCCTTACAATGCCTACAAGATACTGCTTTTATCCATTGTGCATAGGGTTCTAAGTGATTTTAAGATATGAATCAGATCATGTCATTTCTCTGCTTACAAGGCTTGAAATGGCTTCTGATTTCACTAAAACAAAAACTCTCTGTTCCTGTTGGTAGCCCTGAGAGGCTCCCATGATTTTGTGAGTTTCTGTGGACATGGACGTCTGTTTCTTCTTTTGATAAATGATTAATAAATTCATTAAAGATAATACATAAAACCTGGAATAATTCTCAAAATTAAAGGATACTTCCAGTTTTTGTGGAGGTAAACATAGACTTGGTATAATTAAACATTAACAAAGTGTTAAGAGTAATTGATTTAGATATTTACAAAATGATTTGTTTTCTTTTTAAATGTATAATATTCCTTGTTCTACTTGGGAGGAAAAGAGGGAAACTGAAATGAGCTCTGATTGAACCACATGAAATCGATACATTTATATAAGTACTTTCAAGTGTTTTAAACTAATAAATACAGATAATACAGGTAAAATGAAAATAACCAATATGGAAGAGGGAGAATTTGTGAAATGAGGAATGGACCTGGATTTGTACTGGCTTCATTATTAAATACTCATGTGAATTTAAGACAAATTGCTTTCCCTTACTGAGCATAAATGACACTGCTCATAAAATGAAGAGGTGGGATTAAAGGTCTTAGGGCCACCCTTCTAAAGCATCCTCACCATTTATAGCACAAAAGTACTGAGCAAACTTGTTCTCTCACAACCGATAAATTCCTTTGCCCAAAGCAATTATTCATCGTACCCTATACACTCCCAAACCTGTTAGCATAAATGTATTTTAGTTCCAGATTCAGGAAAAGGCACTGTCCAGAGCTAAACTTTAAGTTTTACTGAGGGCTGTGTAACATCTTTAATAGCAATTATTTCTGGAGAACTACAGTTCAGCAACTTAAAAGGATTTGAAGCAGTGCAATGTAGTGGCCAATAGCAGAGACTGATCGAGATCCAGATGGCCCAGTTTTGGTTTTGGTTTTACTAATTTTATACTTTAATTTTTTTCTGCTTTTTTGAGGTATAATTGACAAATAAAAATTGTGTGTATTTAAGGTGCACACTGTGATGTTTTGAGATACATTGTAAAATGACTACCACAATCAAGCTGTTATATATATATAATGTATATCCATCAACTCACATGGTTGCCTTTATTTTGTGGTGAGAATACTTATGATTTACTCTCAGCAAATTACAATTATATATTATTAGTTATTGTAGTCACCATGGTATATATTAGGTTTCTAGACCTTATTAATCTTATAACTAAAAGTTCATACCCTTTGACCAACATTTCCCTATTTCTTCCACATAGACTTCCCTGAGCCCTGGTAACTACCCTTATAGTCTGTTTCTATGATTTGATTATGTTAGATTCCACATGTAAGTGGAATCATGCAGCCCTTGTCTTTGTCTGGCTTATTTCACTTAGCATAATACCTTTCACGCTCATCCATGCTGTCACAAATGGCAAGATTTCCTTTTTATGGCTGAATAACATTCCATTCCATTATATATCCATCACATCATCTTTATCCATTCATCCACTGGGAGACATTTAGGTTGTTTCCATTACTTGACTATTATGAATAATTCCACAATAGACACTGGGGTGCATATATAAAGCAGATATATTTTTAATTTGTTGAGGAACCTCCATATCATTTCCCATAGCTGCTATACCAATTTACATTCTTAACAGTGTGTAAGGGTTTTTCTCCACATCCTGGCCAACACTTGTTACATTTTGACTTTTAGATAACAGCCACCCTAACAGGATTGAGGTGCTGTCTCACTGATTTTGACCTGCATTTCCCTGATGGTTAGTGATGTTGAGGACCTTTTTGTACACCTGTTGCCCATTTGTATGTCTTCTTTTGAGAAATGTCTATTCACATCCTTTGCCCAATTTTTACTCTGGTTGTTTTTTTACTATTGGCTTGTAGGAGCTCCCTACATATTTTGGATATTAATCCCTTACCAGATGTATAGTTCACAAAATTTTCTCCCATTCCATAGATTGCCCTTCATTCTGTTGTTTCCTTTGCTGTGCAGAAAATTTCAGTTTGGTGCAGTCCCACTTGTTTATGCTTACTTTTGTTGCATCCAAAAAATCATTGCCAAAACCAGTGTCATGGAGCTTTCCCCTACGCTTACTTCTAGGATTTTTAGAGTTTTGGGTCTTCTGCTTTACCCATTTTGAGGTGTATTTATTTGTTTTTTGTATGCTGTAAGATAAGGATCTGATTCCCCCCCCACCTTTTTTTTGGCATATGGAAATCCAGGGTTCCCAACACCATTTATAGAAAAAAATATGCTTTCCAAAATGTGCATTTTGACACCTTTATTGAAGATTATTTGGTCATATATGTGTGGGTTTATATTTGAACTAATTTTTCCATTGTCTGTCTTTATGCCAGTACTGTACTATTTTGATTACTGTAGCTTTGCAATATAGTTTGAAATCAGGAAGTGATGCCTACAGCTTTGTCCTTCTTTCTTAAGACTCCTTATGTTATCCGTTGCCCTTTGTTGGTTCCATTCAAATTTTAGAATTGTTTTTTATATTTCTGTGAAAAATGCCATTGGAATTTTGTTAGAAATTGCATTGAATCTGTAGATTATTTGAGGGAGTATGGACATTTGGACAGAATTAGTTCTTCCAATCCATTAATATGGAATATCCTTTCATTTATTTGTGTCTTCAATTTCTTTCAAGTTTTATAGTTTTCAGTACACAGATCTTTCACTTCCTTGGTTAAATTTATTCCTATGTATTTTATTCATTTTGATGCTATTATAAATAGGATTTTCTTAATTCTTTTTCAGATAGTTCTTTGTTAATATGTAGACACATACTGGTTTTAATGTATTTTTTAATCCAGCAACTTTAGTGAATTTAGTGTATTTTTTTTGACAGAGTCTTTAAGGCTTTCATGTATTAGATCATGTCATCTGCAAGCAGAGACAACTTTACTTCTTTCCAATTTGGGTGCCTTTTATTTATTTTTCTTGCCTAATTGCTCTGGTTAGGACTTTCAGTATTATTCTGAAGAGAAGTGGTGAAATCTGAAAAATTCAACATCTTCTAATGATAAAACCTCTCAACTAATGAGGTATAGCTGGAATGCACCTTAACACCATGAAGGCCACATATGACAATTCCCCAGTGAACATCATACCCAGTGGTGAAGAGCTAGAAGCTTTTCCTCCAAGATTAGAAACAGATCTCCAATTTTTTAAGAACAACTGGCAATGATTCAAACGCTGTTTGTTTTCTTATCTGTAGATTGGTATAATAATAACCCAAAGAGTTATTTATTATTAAGTCATCTGTTGCAACATGCTTGTAACATTGCCTGATACATATTAAGCCTTACAGAAGTGTTACCTTTTAGCTGTCTTTAACCGTCAAAAGTAGATGCCCATTGAGATGATGTTTAAATTCTGACATTCTTACTAGATGACAAGTAAACAATACAAGCAGCATTTTATTGGAAATAAGGTAACAGATTTTTAAATTTTTTTAAATGTTATGAAAATACCAAAGAAGAGTATCTTAGCAAAATCAATGTCCAGAAATTTGTAGCATCCAAAATGCACATTAAGAATTGAATAACCAATGGCAAAACTCAATTCTCGTAACTGATATAAGAAATCTCCCAAAAAGCAAGAGTATATTACATGGATATACTCCCTCTTTAGGGAAAAGGAGATGGCACAAGTAGTTGGTGATAACTGGTCATTTAAAGAATTGCTCTTAAGTGGCAGCATGATTCTAAGCTATACCACCTCAATAAGTCAATTATCTCAAGTGTAGAAGAATCAGGGAGAAAAGAAAGTCTGACATCAAATATCAGTTAAGGGAGTGGTTACTTATATTCTAGAATATGAATCTAATTTCCTTCTGCAATCATTACTCAAGTACGATGTACACTGAATTATTTTTAGGACTTCACTAATTAGGAAAGCCCATACATGTTAAAGTATCTTCACCTACAGGACTTTGTCTTGCCTGGAAGTTAGTATGTTAAATTTTGACTCTGCTCATATTTTAGTCCCTGGCACATTTATACATCTATCTCTGTTCTTTACTTCTACTAAAAAAATGTAGGACCTATTTCTTGGAGATTCATACCAGCTAGATCAAATTAATGTCCTTGAGGACATATTGCTAATCTACTATATAGAACAGAACAGAAAATAAAATTTAGATGGATAATATAAATTATCTAATTAACATTAAATTAATGAGCCATAACCCGTAAAAATACACTTTCACTGCATTAGGGATTTTTAAGCAACAAATATGTAAGGAAAGAGTTACACCAATTACTTTTGTATGAAAATGTTTTTTCCCACAAAATTCATGATACCAATTCCAAATTTCCATTTCTCTTTAGGGAGGGAGACAGTTTGGCTAGGGTTTAATAATCCCACCTCTTCTGGTGTTGTCTCAAAGTCAGCAATAAAGGGACTGGGATCCAATCTTATTTCATTATCTGTAGAAACTAGTGTAAGCCACACTGATTTCCTAAAGAAAAAGAGAAACAGAAAGCAGAGCATGTTGGTCTACCTGGTACCAGGTGTTTCTGAGTCTACACCTGGGGCCAGGTTATTTTTACCACTGTTTAACACACCAGGATCATTTTCAATATGGTGGTTTAGGAGGTGTGGCACAGTGCCTACACTTTCTGGATGAAGGATTTGTAATGCCTACTTTAGTAGAGTACCAAGTGCCCAGTAAAACAGACTTAGCCAAATGGATCCTAAGAATGCTAAGTAAAACTGTCAAAAGCTTTCTCTTGCCCACTGTAGTGATAACAAAGGTGGTGTGTGTGTGTACAGCAGTAAATTCATGCACCAAAAACCTAATCATATACTTTGCTGGACTAGTCTTCATTTTTTCTAAGGAAGATAAGCTACAAACAACAGCATAATAATTATCAAAATAGAAATGCTTCGATCACTATTAATCTGGTAGCCTAAAGAGCAGTGATAACTTAAGGGCATTAGGTCAGACTTTTTATATTACCCTAATATATAGGAATGCAAATGTGTGTGTGCATGTGTACACATGCATACACAGATTTAAGTGTTGGTTTCTATTTAGGGGTCAGCTACTTCCCAGAGTATCACTAAATTCCTCAGCCTTGGTTTTGTCTTATGAAAATAAGTTAAAGAGAAGATCAAGAATATTTAACAATGCAAAGGTACTTTATGTCACTGAACTTTATGCCCTAAAATGGTTAAAATGTTATTTTTTCATTTTTTTTTATTAAAATGATATTGCATAAGATCAATTTACTGATTCTACTCACACAAAAGGATTCTGATCCTGTTAAGATATTGAACATTTGCTCTGAGCTCTAAATCTTTTAAGTCAACACTTTCCATATCTTTCTTTAATATTTTTTCCTGTGGTTTTCAGGTGACTTCCAAGATTTATCACTCAGATTTATAACGCTCACTGTAAAATATTTTAGTGCCACAGTAAAACTGTTTGAGCGTATACCATTCCACTGATCTCAAAGTTCATGGGGGGTCATTTGGGGATTCAACGTCTGAGTTCCACAAAATTATAAGCCAAGTACATGTAATAATCAGGTTGATAAGCCTTTCCTTTCATGTATCTCCATGTCATATTAAAATAAAAGATTGGTTTTCTCTTAACTTTTAAGTCATTGACTCTCAACATGGAATTGAACTTTAAAATGTAGCAGAAAGAGTATTCTGAGGGAGAAGATATTAGAAGATCCTATCATGCTTGATTCTTTCATTTACTAAGGTAATGGAGTATTCAGTGATTCTGTTTTGCAGCCCAGTTTCTCTAAAATATCCTAGTTACACTGAATTGTTATGTTTTGGCCCTAAAATGAATATTACATTTAAAAATTTATAAAAGTAAGTGTTCTCAAAATATTTTTGTAAATGCTAATTTGGTGTTTGGACTCATATGTATATGGAAAAGTCTCTAAAATTGTTCTGCAGAAGCATCTGAGAAGTAAAGGTGAAGCTAACACATTCAAAAGGAATCTGTCTGGTCTCTTAGACTCACCTAGAGGCAGAACACTCCAAAGGGATTTTCTGACAGTCACAATGTGTATTCCTAGGATTAAAGTATATCTCAGTTTGAAAAAGGAGAGTATCCTCTGAAACAACCTAGGAGAGCACAAAGTTTATGTGGAAGCCATTTCTAGTAAGACATCAGGCATGCACATCTTTGAATAGAAATAGAAAGTATTCAAGGTCTCAAATTGACTACTGTCTACACATTAAGGTGTATGCAATGGTCTGACCACCCACTGGGACAGGGGAGGAATGTTATCTGTAAGAGTGAATTTAAAGTGCCTGGGGAAAATCTCAGTAGTACGAAGGAGCAAACTTACAGTGCTGCTGAGAGCCATCATTGTGATTTATTCTTGAGTAGGTTTCAACTGTTCCACTGAGAAAGATGATTTGGAGGTCAAATGACAGAGTGGGGTAAAGCACAAGCTCCATCCTGCTTTGGCATCTAAATTACCAACAACCAGCTGTGCATCCCTGGGCATATTGTTAAAACACCTGCTGAGGCCCCAGTTCCCTAAGGAACTGTGTTGTCATCTACCTATATATTACTATAACTAGAAGCAAAATTTGTTTTTAAAATAACAACAAAAGCAGGACAATTTTAGCACGAGGCATAAAGTTTCAAAAAAAATATTTAGAAGTTATTTTTACAAATAATCACTACTCTTACCTTTGTCCTGATCCCGCAGTCATGAACAGGGTATATAAAATCATATGCATATGTTTGTATCCGAGTCACAGGGCAACCCAGTCCAAGATACAATTCATCAGCAAATATATACAGACTGCTGCTGTATGCACATGGGCCAACTGAGACCATCACCCAGTCCATGGAACAGCTTATATTCACTGCAGGAAAAAAACCATATGAGAGAGTATCAGATGTGTATTTACATTAAGGAAGAACTCAAAGAATATACAGCTATGCCCTTTGTGAGAAATACAAGGTATTACTTTCCTAGCAAAGGTAATCATGGCTTAAACAATAGTAGGCAAAAGGTCTTCACATTACCACTATTTCCCAAAATATCTGTATTATTATACCCTCAAATAACAAGATTTCAGTTATTTCACAGGGAATAGAAAATCATAATCTTGTAGTCCCCTGCCTCCTCTTACAGAAATTAGATTCCTAAGAGGGTGGTATGTCAAGGACAACACTAAGGGGCAGACGTGAATGGCAAGCATTAAAATAGGAGAGATGTATTAGAGGTATGCCCAGTGATGCTTTCTGGAGAGAGACGCAGAAAGGGTGGTAATGGTGGAATTGAGATCGTCTGAAGAGAAAATCTACTGTCTGGGTTGGAAAGTCTATGACAATTTTGATGTGAAACCCATTCTTATCCTTGACATTGAAATCTTCAGTAAGTCAGTAATAACCACTTGTTCGTATGGGCTCATGTTTCTTTTGCAAGAAGTAAAAGTGTGCTGGATTTTGACTTCATGTGCTGGCTAAACATTAACCAGAAGTTCCGAGGGGGTGATCAGAGTCAAAGGTCATAGATCCTTCTGTTGTTGAGAAAGAAAATGCAGATTTATTAGCTTTAGCATTTAAAGATGCATGATAAGTAGCAGGGGAAAAAAACCTAATAAATTAGACAGATTACAAAACTTCCAAGTTGGAGAAGAACAAAATAGAATGAAAGACAAAAATAAACAAATTTCAGAAAATCTCAAAGGCAAAAAAGGAGGGGAGAGAGACAAAACATGAAACAAAAATGACAAAAATAAGCAATAAGATGGTCACAATAAATGAATTACAAGTGTATCAGAAATACTAATAAGTGAACAAAATAATCCAGGCCAATGACCAACAGCAGAATGAAGAATTATAAAGTACTTAGATAATCAACTTCTACACAGCATGGAAAATATAGTTACACATATAAGCAGATAAATTTAAAAGCAATTGTGGAAAAGCACATCACAAACAAACCTTACATAGTGACTGATACAAAGTGCCAATGAGAGAAAACATTTTTAAAAGATTTTTTTCCAAGCAGCTGGAGAGCGTTCTTAGCCAGCAGCTGTCCTTTACTTATTATGGTGTTAGAATCATAACCCAAAACCCATCTCTAGATCTCATCTGATAGAGCTTCCTGTTTTATAAAAACCAAAGTAATGGGGCTTAAATCTTATCTTCCTGTTTTGGCATTAATATAAGTAACTCTAACTCAACCTGTCATCCAAGCTAGAATATATAGTTGGAACATGGATTTTCTTAATTACCCTTATAGTCACAGCTGTACAGAACACAGTAAATGTTGAATACACACACACACACACACACACACACACACACACATAAAATCTGAGTTGTAGCCCTTGCTGATGGTACTACCTGTACCAGGACTTCTAGATGAACAGAAATGATACACTCTCCACTTTAGTTTTAAGAAAGGGGAGGGCCAGGAGGGAGGGACAGGCTGCCTGGAGATCCAGGCTTTAGGGAGGCACCATTCTCACAGCTGGGTGGACAGGGCTTGAATTCTGTAGACACACAATTATTAGGTAAGAAGAAACTGGTTAAAACTGCGATACAGTGTATTCACGAGTGAGTGAAGGCCACCCAGTGTGGATATTCACAGTCAAGTTGAGAAGATCTGGTGATTTAACTAAGTGTACTCAGAGCCTTAGACCGATGTATGCACAGGCTGAACTGGTTAAACATGCTGTCGAGGTGGCAGTTCCTCCAGTTACTAACTGGAAGGTAAGCTACAGCAGGTTTGGATGACATTTAGGACCACTTTCCTATGTTCTCATATGTCTTCTTAGTTCTATGTGTTTCAAATACAGCCTCAACTAAAGCACTTGCACGGCAATTCTCTTTGGCGCCGAACAAACCTGCCAAGTAAATAAAGTTAGTAACCTTTTATTCCACCAATAAGTAATTTGGATTACTTAATGAATGCCTGCTCTTCCCCAGGAGCACATCTTTAAAGACAAAACAAAATAAAACAAAGAAACAATAGAAGTATGCTCAGTGATACTCAGGTATGATGATACTAGCCATCGTCTCCTGCAGAAAGGATACAGGGTGGTGAGTAAATTGATAAGTAAATCGGTCTTGCCCTTGGAAGACATAAGAGGCATGGAGTCAGAAAAATTATTAGGTTAAGATTTCCTTCCTAATGCAACTTAGTAACTTGCAACTGATGTTTTCCATTATTCATGCCAATCTTGCCAATACACTATATGTCAAACATCACGAGTTTGCATATCACCTAAAAATTAAATAACATGTGCTATTAAGCACAAATCATACATGATTGACCTTGACCTTATTCTCTTCACAGATTCACTTAGTAAACTGTCCCTCTCTGGTAGCTGTAGAAATGCTAAGATCAAAGGATGATTTTTTTCCACAGTAAGAGTTCATTAAATTATTTCCCTGTAGATGAATCTTTCAATAGTGTAGCAATTGACAACAGGTGGCTGTTGGAAAACAGTCAAACAACTGTATTTAAAAATGACCATCCGCTATTAGTATTTCAGTATCTCGTGCTTCTTACAAATAAGCCTAACGTGACTCTGAGCAAGCCTGAGGGGCTGACTGTCTCTTTATCATCTTCTTTCTGGTATGACTGGTGCTCACTTACAGGTCCACTGCAAAGTAATAATAGTAAGTCAGATCACACAATTCAAAGACTAGGTAGGGTTCAAACCCTGACCGGGAAAGCTCCTAAACCAGTCATAGGGACCAGTAGACTTAGAAGCTATTCAGGATGTCCTTAAACCCTTTGGAGGATCTGAATCTTCCCAGCATGAAAGAATATTTTTATGATTAGTGTGAGAGATCCCAACACCATTTGAGCCTGGAAGTTCTCAGTCTTTCCATCAAGAAAGCAACTGGGGAAACAATGGGGCTGAAGAAGGCAGGTGCTCTAGATTAGGGACCGTAACATCGCAACCACATCTCTCCATGTGTTTGAAATATTATTCTAACGTCACCCAGGTAAGATTATCAGGAAAATCTTTTCTAAAGAGAAAAAGGCTCCAACAGTTGGGGTACAAGATGAATCCAAAAGGATAACTGGACATGGACACACAGGAAGCCTGTGCTTCAGGCTTCACTACTTTTTTTCATACTAATATTAGAATCAAGTTTCAGTTAGACATCCTGGGACTGTCTTGGCTGAAAAGTCACTTGAGAAAAACTTCGGAGCACCCAGAGCTGCTGCACACATTAACTGAAGCAGAGTCTTCCCTGCCTCAGGTATCATGTACCATAGTCTGGCCTGAATGCCTCAGTCACCTGAATTCTAGTCATCCCAGCCAGCCAGAATTTTTTCCTTTCTCCACAGGTGCTGGATTGAAATTACTGACATTACTGAAATATCAATAACTAACTGCTACACATCAGCCATATTATTCTAGGCATTCTGAAAGATTCATCTTACATAAAACAGAAGGACCAGAAAGCATATGTAGTCCTCAGACAGTTTCCAGGCCAGATGGGTAAAGAAATTTACACATGAATTCCAAAAAAAAGATCCCACTTGAAGAAGCAGACATAGCTAAGTGACTTTTAAAAAAGCATACAGAATAAACAAAATAATATTGAAAAGCTGCCTTAGAGTAGTTGACATGTAGTTAGGCCTCGAAGCTGGAAAGCATTTGGATAACACAAAAAACGTGGAGACGATCCCAGGTAAAATAGAAAACTTATAGACAGACCAGACATTGATTTAGATTTATCCTATTGGCTTTGCAGAACCACTGATGAATTTGACATGAGTGAAGGGCAGACAGTATTTTAAAAAGAACAGTATCATCAAGAGGAAATACAAAGAATCTGGAAAGTCAGTTAAAATACAACCAAGTATCTCACAATACAATCAAGTACTGATAATGAGCAGGGGTTCAAAAAGGCAGCCTGACACATAGAACCAAGAATGGTTTCTGAGGTTCTTCTTCCACAAATTAGGATCAAGACAGAGAGAAGACCACAACAAAGGAGAAAACCTTCAGACATTTAGGTAGAAAGAGAAAAAGGGTCTTCGGTACATTGACTCCAATCACAATGGCCCAGAAGTATTTCTCTTCTAGCAACAGTAAGATCACTCTCTGCAGGGAGAAGAGTGCCTGCCTGCAAAGCCATCATATGAGTAACTCTTCCAAGAGAGTGTTCTCCAAAACTGGTCATTTACCATGGATGTTCTCAGCGCATGGCCAAATCAAGGCAGCAAGGAGAAACAAGACGCCTAAGGCCATAGAGGCCTCCACCTGGGCAGCCTCCCCGCAAAGGACTTCTCAGGAAAGAGGAAGTGGTGACTGGCTCACGTGATTTTATAGGGCATCTCAAGCTCAGCTGCCTTCATTTTTCTACTTACTTAGGTGGCCTGGTTCTCTTACCACAGGGTCAACCACCTAAGGGCTGATTGCTCAAACACTGAAGCTCAAAGCTATCAGGCTGACCAACATCCAAAAGACAAGAAACAAATGCTGGCAAGGATGCAGAGAAAGGGGAACCTTCACTGCTGGTGGGAATGTAAATTGGTGCAACCATTGTGAAAAGCAATATGGAGGTTTCTCAAAAAACTAAAAATAGAAATACCATTTGACCCAGGAATTCCACTCCTAGGAACTTATCCAAAGAAAACAAGATCCCTGATTTGAAAAGATATATGCACCCCTATGTTTATTGCTGCACTATTTGCAATAGTCAACATACGGAAGCAACCTAAGTGTCCATAAATAGATGAATAAAGATGTGGTGCATATATACACAATGGAATATTATTCAGCCATAAAAAGAAAAGAAATCCTACCATTTTCAACACCACCAATGAATCTAGAGGGTGTTGTATTGCTCAGTGAAATAAGCAAGGCAGAGTAAGACAAATACTGAATGATTTCACTTATTTGTGGAATACAACAACAAAGCAAAACAGAAGGAACAAAAAAAGCAGCAGACTCATAAACACCAAGAAGGGACTAGTAGTTACCAAAGGGGAGGGTGGGTGGGGAGGGAGAAGGGGATTAAGGGGCACTGTAATTCACAATCACAATATAAGTAGGTCACAGAGAAGGCAGCACAGCATGGAGAAGACAAGTAATGGCTCTATAGCATCTTCCTACGCTGATAGACAGTGACTGCAATGGGGGAGTGAGGACTTGATAATATGGGTGAGTGTTGAAACCACAGTGCTGTTTATGTGAAACCATCATAAGATTGTATATCAATGATACTTTAATTTAAAAAAAGACATATAAGGCAAAAGGAGCTATTTGATTATTGTGTCTGAACATAGTCTATATAGTATTTATGGTAACCCCTACTTTGTTGGTGATGCTCACATAGAGGATGTCTAAAGTTAACAG
The DNA here is from genome assembly GCF_040802235.1 of Manis javanica. NCBI lineage: Eukaryota > Metazoa > Chordata > Mammalia > Pholidota > Manidae > Manis > Manis javanica. The sequence goes on from NW_027332171.1 coordinate 757,388, forward strand.
TGCTTTAAGATTATACATTTTTTAAAATATCCTTTTTTCCTGTCACAAATGAATTCTAGTTAACTTAACAATAGGGGAAAAGGATTGAAATATATTTTATATCAGAATTTTAATGTTATTATTCCATATACCTCCAGCATCCAACTTGGCCAGATAATTCTGATTCATTTCAATAACCATTTGTAAGGTGTGTTTGCTGTATAATTTGAGGATATTCAATTTGACTTTTGCAAGCAAACAAGAAAGTGGTTAAAACCCATAAGACATGAGCAAGAAAGAAGTTTGTGAAACAGAATCAGAGTCAATAAGATGTGTTTAATATAAGCAAGTGAGTTACAAACTAGAGGCACACCAAGGATAGACAGAAGAGACAGAAAATATAATGGAACAAATGAGAGTGTTACTTGGGGGAAAAGATGGAAAGAAAAACTTTTTCTGTCATACCATCAAATGACCCAACAACTCTGTAACCCCAAATTGTCCACCCATTTGTGACATCTAATATGGTCCCATTCTGGCCCCAGATGTGCTCTACTCTACCACACGGAGATAAACCTCTTGGTGTTATACCCAGCTGTGACCACTACCTCTCGTGTCTCTGATAGAGCAAACATGTGTCACTGACCCCAGGCACTTCTGTTTGTGGTCCCTCCTCAGTCCTCAGCTTTGCTCCTTGTAACCACAGAATCACAGTCAGTGGAGAAAGCCAATGCAGCAGACAGATACAAGATAAACAGGGCATACCTCGGGATTGCGGGGGCGTGCTCCTTCCATCCTGCTTGCCCCCATCCTAAATGTGTCACCTCCCTCCCACCCTCATTTATTGCTCCCTGATTCTTGCTGTAAGTTTTAGACTAATTTACACACTCTGTAATGTCAGCACCATCCTTTGGTCTGTGTTCGCCAGAAGAGCTCACCTAATGTGCTTCAAGATAATTTTCAACACCACGTTTCCTTTTTTAAAATTTTGATCTTATTAAAATATTTGGTGAGTTATTTCCATCCTTAGTCTTCTAGAATGTCAGCAACTTGGGTCTAACCCAAAAGTACTTAGGATGATGAAAGACCTAAGAAGTAGAGAAAATGCTTTCTTAAATATAGAACATTCATTACAGAAGGAATTTCAGTGACTCAAAGAGCTAAAACACACTGTATCCATATCAAGTAGAAATGAGTGACCTCATTCTGATGTTCTAATGGTTGATTCTCCAAGGAAAGAAAATGAAAAATAATTTCTTATGAAGTGGAGTAAAAGTTATGTTCTTATATTCAGGGAACATTTAAGTGTTTAAATGATTGAAAATAACAAAAGAAGAACATTTTGTGATAGGTGAAATGTAGATGAAATATATAATTAGAATTTTATAATTAAATTTTCAGTGTCCATAAATTCAGTTTTATGGGACCACAACCATGCTCATTCACTTGCTCGTTTACTGAAGGCTACTTTCACACTCTGAGGGCAGAGCTGAAGAGCTGGGACAGAAGCCCTGCAGACCACCAAGCCACAGATTTCCTCCCCGGCCCTGCATAGGTTGGCCCTCGCTGCTCTGTCACACAGGAGCCGCGCAAGCAGCTTTATAGCCTTCTACGTTTTTATAGTCTTAACAAGCAGCTAGTGCCCCCTGGCGGTAGGCGAATGGAGGACGACTTTGAGTGGAGACACATCGACATTCTCAAATGACGACTTTGAACGACTGCCTCCTCCCTAAACAAACCAAGAAAAGCATAAACACTCACTGTGGCAGTCTTCAGATGATGAGAGTAAATCTTCATATTGGTCCAGACAACATTTTCCACATTTCCTCAAAAAAAAAAGTTATTTCTCAAGAACATAAAAACCTATTTAAAGTATTCTTTTTAATTAGATGCATCTCTTATTCATCTAGTATTCAAAGGTCATGCTCACTATCTAAAGACCTTTTAGAATCTAGAGAAAAGGTTAAAAACCCTTTCTTGATGATAATAAATGAGAACTTTGAGGTACTAGGATTCAAACTCACGTGACAGGCACCCTAGCCCCTCGCCTCCCAGGAGCCGTCCTGTAAACCAGATGTTAATTCTTCTGGCTGCTTTGAAGTGACCCTCCTTCCCACTGGGAAGACACCTTGCTGTGCGAATGTGTCCATTTTTCAGAGATGTTGGTTGAACCACTAATTCCTAACAAAATCTTTAAGTCAATTTACACACTCCATTTGTCTCCTCAGATCCACCCAGGGAACGGTCCCCCTTTTTGCATCTGAAATCATCTTTATATCAAAGTTATCTGATCTTGAAGTTTCCATGCCTGTGGCCTGTGTGGTCTGCCGGCGAGTCTAGAATGCCAAACGGGTTTTATATTCCCTCAACTGCCTTCATCTGGTTAGGGGAGGAGAGGAGAGCTGAAGCTGAGAGACTGAGTTACAGGACAGGGTTGACCAAGCCCTCATTAGAATCTTAGTCCCCTGATACCATGTTATTCTAAGTTCTTGGTCTTCCAGCTCTGTGACTTATGACCAGTGTGACTTTGGAGCAGTGATTAAATACCTCTGTGTCTCAGTGTCCTCATTTTCAAAGTGGAGATAATAGTGCCTACTTCACAGAACCGTGGTGAGGAGTAACTGAGATCATGCACCTGCTGGGGCTATTATACCAGTTAACCTATTCGATGTAGTATGAAGTCCCTGCAGTAAGACTAGTAGGACTAAATTTACCATGTACCTAGAACTCTTAGACTGAGAAATTATAGACTGTTCTGTATTGTATTTAGATAATGTATTATATATAAGAATAATATTCAGATATATATTTATAACTGTTAGAATTTTCTAATTTTATTTAGTGTTCATATTACAAGTTCTATTTCTTATTTCTTATATCTTAGCAAAGACCAAAGGGGAATAGAGTTTCTGATTAAATCAGTGATGAAAACAGGCTGATCACTATGAATTTATAGGCTAAAGAAAAAGGTTTACTAGAACACTAGTTTTAACTATTAAATATTTTAACTTTCTCCTTGATCCATGGCATAGGACTCTTACTGGTTCATTTAGACTCTGCTCTACAGATGGTCTAAGAGCATCAGATTTAAGCTAATGACTTCTGAGGAAAAAATCTGGTGGTGTGTTTGGGAGGACCTTCTTTTATACAAAGTTTACTAGGTTCAATTATTAAACTAAAAACTCACTTTCTAAAATGAGGACACGATGACCACACTTCATAATGTTCTGCCCCTCATAGAAAAGGACACTGGCGCAAAAACAGGAAAAGTAAGGATCAAGGGGTTGGCTTCAGGTTTTGGACCTCAGTGACCAGGACTTGCACAGACCTTCATCCCATTCCTCTTTCTTTGTCCTCTTTTCCTGTTCTGTAGCCAGCAGCTCCTATTGGAATTGTCCTAGGAAAAAAGGCAAATAAACAAGGTGGCCTTAAAAAAACAGGAATAGCAAATTTATACCTTGGAGAGAAAATAAGCAAAGTAGTTAAGGTAGGGTTACTTACGGTGCATAGATTAATGCAGCCCAAGGATATTTTATAACACCAAACAGTAAGATTTTTACAAGGAAATTATATAAACGCCATGCTTCCAATTCAGGAAAAGCTGGTTGATGCCAGGAATCTTGCTTACTAGGGGTGTGCGTTAGTCTTCTTAGCACCCCCTATCTGGCATCAGTTGCCTTAACTGGCATTAACCACGTGACTCAGATTGTCCCTCAGGAGCCTTGGAGGTTATGGCAAGAGAAGGAACAATTTTACCAGAATCAACATCAACAGAATATTAGATAGAAATGTTTTAAAACTAATACCCAAACCACAGAATGTGGACTTTGATAAAATAGATAATCCATGATAGTGGTATGCATAAATGTTTTAAACTCACTGTCTTGAAAAGATTCAATGCCTGTCTGCCAAAGAGTACACTTCCTAAATTATAGGGATTTCCTTCTTAGATAGCTGAGAGGGAAATTCTGATTATTTACAGATATGTATATTACAAATCTTTGGATGTAGCATCCCCCGGAAGGAAAAGAGCTATTTAATAGAGAGATGGTAACTATCTAACAATATAAAATCATATATATATTCCATATATCTATTTCATAATTAGGAGAAGCAAAAATATTTATATCCCTAGACATATATAACCCCTATATTAATTTTTTTAGGATATGATGCCTACCATTACCTCTTTTCTCCCCACCCTCCCTATCCTTCCCTGTGACTTAGAAACACTAGGTCATCTGCAGCAAAAAATAGGGAACTACATTGTAGCTCTGATTCTTTTTCTCTTTGCAGATTTGCTACTTTTAAAATCACACCCTTCACCTTTCTCCACCTGAAAATTTGGAAGCTAATACAAATCCCTATAGCTGTGACTGCAGGGGGATTGCTTTATAGAGGCTGGAATACTGTCTGAGGATCATGTATCTTATCTTACATTTTAAAATGTGTTAGATGATTTTATTTTTAATGAATTGCTCTTTGTTGTTTTACGATCCCTTTATTTAGAAGGGTCTGCCTCTGTTTTTAACTTCATAAAAAATGTGTTTTCTTTTAGTGGGTTAAATATCATTTCTTAATACCCTGTGCTATGGGTCTCACCATATGTAAAACTTGGTATATGCAAGTTTATGTTTTCACTAGCTGTGTAGTGGCCGGTTAATCCTAGTTATGCTGAATAACATAGCCTAGAAACCCAGCTAATCTATTTGGGACCAGTTAGAATAAATGGAAGAACTGCCAGAAACAAATGAAGTTAATGTTGTGGGTGAAATTTTCCTATTCCAGCTCAACTCTTCAGTTTTGAAAAGAGGGAGGAGATGGAAGACAGCTGGAAATGTTCCCATTTGACTGACAGAGCTTCTGGTGGCCACTACGGAGACAGGTTCAACGGGAGACTATCTGAGCAGGTGGTGATAGCTGGGCCAAAATGAGGGTGCTTTGACTACTAGTCAGCACCACTGACAAATCCACAATTAAACTCCAATCTTTTCAGTGTTCTCTGAACAGAACTGGTCCTGAGTTTAGGGTGTGCCTCTTTTAGGTAATTTTGGTAACTGTTTCCAAAAATGCCCTGTTAGCTGTGTTGGGGAGGAAATTTTTTCCTCCACCCTTCAAGGTTCTTCCAACTGGTCTAGGAATCAAACTGCCAGGACATGGATGGATTAACAGGAGAAAAAAAAAAACCAAAGTCCAATGACATGTGCATAGAGGCCCAATAATGCAATTAAGATCCAAAGAAATGACCAGTTTTTAAACTTTTTAGACAAACATGGTATGAATTTATTATGTCTATTATGTCTTAGCATACTATATATATAAAATATCATGCATATTATGTATTTGATGTTTAATATGTATCACAGATGAATGTTTGGGTCCCCCAAATGAATATGTTGAAACCGAATCCCCAATCCTCCCCTGAGGCAGAGCCCTTATGAATGGGATTAGGACCCTTATAAGAGACCCAGAGAACTCCCTCACCCCTTCTACCCTGTGGGGACACAGCAAAAACACATTCTGGGCCATCTATGAACCAGGACTCAAGCCCTCGCCAACCACAGAATCTGCCTGCACCTTGATCTTGGACTTCTCAGCCCCCCAAAACTGTGAAAAATCAATTTATGTTGTCTATAAGCCACCCAGTTTATGGTATTTTGCTATAGCAGCCTGAATGGCCTAAGATATGGATGTAAGTTATCTATTTCAGTGATTTTTCTTACTTTTTAATAGGACAACTTACTGATTTACTATTTTAAATTTAAATTTCTCTTATTATTTACTTATTTAAAGCCAATTACTTCGAGGCTTCCAGTTACAATCTTTTTTTTATTATTTTGGTATCAATAAAAATTATGTACAATTTTTAATGTACATTTACATAAGCAACATTAATGTACAATTACATAAGCAACATTATGGTTACTAGACTCCCCCCATTATCAAGTCCCCACCACATACCCCATTACAGTCACTGTCCATCAGTGTAGTAAGATGCTATAGAATCACTACTTGTCTTCCCAGATACAATCTTATAATCATAAAATACTTTCCCCCATCCTTTTAAAGCTAAGACAGATGTTGATTATCTCAAAAATCGTAAGTTGGTGGCTTCCTGTGACTAAACTCAGTCACTCAGTGTTTGGCAGGATTAGATAAAGTCAGATGACTCTGGGGCCTGTCCTGTTAGGTTTTTTCCTAAATAATGCAAGCTTCAAGCCAGAATGGCACAAGGGGCTCCCAATCTCCAGGAAGTGTCCAAAGGTGGAACCTCTCTGGAATATCCAGTTATATGTATATGTTGGGCAATGCATCAGGGAAGGTAAGCAACCAAATTTCATTTCCACATATGGCCAATCTCTTAAAAGAATAAAGCATCAAAGAATGGGAAGGTACAATGTGAATGGTTAGGCAAAGGATGTGATGTTGTGTGTTATGTTCCTTTAAGAAAGGTCATAGACTCCTTGAGCTTCTTAAAGAATGTAATTTTCAGGGTAGATAATGAAGCCATCACTCCCAGAGTGGACTACATGTGGGGAAGGTAAGTTCAGGGATCAACCATTACAGAACTACTGTTCAAGAGGGAAATAACACACATTGAGCAACTACCATATGCCAGACACCTTACATCATTTATTCCATTACCAAAGATCAAATTTTGGTGCCTAATGGAATTATTTTGGCTTAGTCTGTCTACTACTGCTTTCTTTAAATGTTTGGTTAGTAGCCAACATTTAAAAAGTGGAACACTTCATATTAAACTTCAGGACTTCTGCATTCTCTTGAAAATTAGAAGATCTACAACATTCGGACTTGAGCTAAGTACAAACTGCACCCTCAAAAAATGGTTTAGGCTCTCTGGGCTACCTCAGTTTCCGTCATTCCTTACTTATTTATATTACACACCTAGACCCTACTTATTTTTAAGCTGTGTCCTTTTATAACACTACCTTCCAAAACTAAAGGATATAAGTCAATGTGTAAGATTTACATAACTTCCCAAAATACGAGTTCATTGAATGGGGAAAAAAAATCCATGCAAATGCTTTTTTCCTCTAGTACTTTGGGTCCTTTGGCAGCTTCCTGGCTTTGGGACACTCATCAGGGTCACCACTGTCTGACTTTTGTTCCCATTCTGGAGTTAGTGGGCTTTTCACTTTTAAAGAATGATGGAAATCTTAAGTAGAAATAATTTTTTATGAATGTAATGGATTCATTCCAAATGAATGCTAGATAAGGAGAATCAATATGCAAACTATAAGCACCTTTAGCCCTCGCTGATGCAAAATCCTTGCATATATCCATTGCAGAAATGAAAACTACTAATTAGTGTCATCATTTTCTGAATTTATCAGCCCCTGGTTTCCATTCTGGAGTTAACTGAGGTTTAGGGAAGGGAGTCTGAATATGATGTTGAAATTTAAAGGATGATGGAAATGGCAAGAAGAAATGCTTTTTTATGAAAGTAACAGGCATCCTAAAAGAATTCTGGAAAGGAGAGAAAGGGGGAGGGAGAATAAGCAAACTGTAACAACTTTAGCCCTGACACATTACAGAAACCCTTGCCAGTCCCCATTACTACAACAGACAGTAGTCATCTCTGCTAGCACAGGAAGCTCACATGTGTTGCTTACCCTTATCTCGGTTCCACATCGGCACCTTGGAGCTGAGAGTGCATGAATTAATCCAGACTCACTTTCAGGTTCTGACAGCAGGAGGCACTGCCAGTCATTTTCAAATGACACACATCCAGCCTCTCCCTACTTACTGTTTCCACAGGCCTGCAGTGCAATCAAACTTTCTACTCTTATCCCCGCCTTGATCCAATGATATTCATTTCCACCTTTGTTCCCAAATTTTTCTTAAAGGGTTTAAGGTACAGACAGTAAAGTATTATTATGTTACTACTGAATTTAAAATATGACTTGTGCACAGTTCAGAAAACTACTGAACAATAGAACGTTACTGCCCACATCTGCCAACATTGATAACATTCATGGGAAATTAAAGTACAAAAGATATCATTCAGTTCTAGCTTTGCTTCTTGCTAGCAAAGTGAATGTGGCAATTCACCTTCTTAAAGCCTTGTTCTCTTATTTGGAAAATGACCTTTGTAAAAGCACGCTGTAAAAGTGTAGATTTATATAAGTCAGTAATATTGAGGTTCTCTACCCAAGCAGTAATGTATAGGAAAATGAAAAAAATATTTCAATCATAAGATTGAAGGATATAACATTCAAATACCCACCACTCAACTTTAACATGTTAACATTGTGTTTGTTAGCATTTTCTTTTAGAAATAAAATATTATGGTGGATATGTCCCCCCATATTCTATTTAACCCAATTTTCCTTCCTTCTCCTGAGATAACCATTCCATGCATCGTTTTACAGTTTTACTAAATGCATATATGTAGATAGTATTGTATATTTAGCACATATATTTTTTAAACTTTACAAATGATGTCATACTGGTTATATCATTCTACAACTCATCTTTAATGTTGATAATAAACCTATGGCTTATTCACTGTATCTGCTATATGAGTTAACGTTGGAACAGGTCCTAAAATTTTTATATAAATTCATAAACAGAGGAGTCAAATAACCTCCCCTGAGGCACAGCTGGTCAGTGGCATGTAATCTGAATGGAATAAGGGTTCATAGTTCAAGATGGGTTTTAAAAAAACAGATTAATACAAGTGCTAACATTGAGAAGGGTTCCAGTGTGAAGGGGCGCTTAATTAAATGACAGGCGTGAGCCACTTGCTCACATTCTCAAAGCTCTTCATCAGTTCTATTTTTTCTGATGTCTTCTCCACTCCCCGTAAAAGTTAAGCTAAAAGAATTATAACCCATGAGCAGGCATAGGCCAGCATTATCTCCATAAATGGGTTATTGAACAGTTACTAACAGCGGGGTGGGTGTCAGTGACTCTTCCACACCAACCTCCCAGCTTAGGCCCTATTCTAAGGTCATCACTCAGACATCAAGAAGCGTAGCCTCAAAGACACAGCATGTTTTATTTGTAGAATCACCTCCACATAAAAATCATATACAGACATCTTGTCATGAATATGAAAGGACTACCTTGCCTCTTTGTTTAAAAGAACACTTGTTAAAAACATATGAAGTATTAGGCAACATCCCAACCCTGACTTCTAGATGGCCTCCCAGGAGGTGGGAAAAGTTCCAAACTCTATAGTGATTAGTTTAAGATTAAATTTAAGAATGCTATAATAGAGTTATCAAGATTACCACAGAACAATCTAGAACACAGCCACATTTGCACTCTCACAGACTAGAGAATGAGGCATTTTACGCAGAAGTGACTGATGAGATGTGTTCACCTGCAGAAGAAAAAGATAGGTAATTAATGAACAGCTGCAATGGAGCTACTGGCTAAATGGTGCAAAAATACACTAACAAGTTGACCAATGACAATTGAACATCTACTATGTGCCAGCTACTGGAGGGGAAGGTTGAGGATATTGAGACACTTGGCAGCTTTTAATCAAATGACCAAGCACTATTTAAAGTGAATGGTTTGATCATCAGTCCAGATTATCTTTAAATCTCTCAGACCAGAGATTTAGTTAATTTGACATAACTGAGGTGAGGGAAGATGGATCAGTAAGACCAGAACATATACAGACACATGGAAGTAGCATACATTTCCAAACATGATTATAATTAAATAAGATTCATCAGATTATATAGCTTGACACTATTTAAACAAAAAACACATTAGCAGAAATTTAAGCTTTGTTCCTTCCGTATGCCAGCACTGTCATGCCTTGCCTGTTCTAAGGCTCCTCACCGAGGAGTGCTGGAAGTATGGGACCCAGGGCAATCCAAACAGGCACGTGTCGGCCAAGTTCCAGGAAGAACCAGCAGAGGGAAGATCATTTTGGGGCTGTGTGAGATTGTTGCTGGTAGTGCTTGGAGTGGTATCCAAACATGACGAGCTATACATTTTAAGGAAGAGAGAATTTGTACATCAGGGTAAATTTAAAAATAAACCATTAAGTCCCATTTTGGCTTGAGTCATTGCTGTCCACCCTACTTTAAGAGTAAAAGCTTTACCACCATTACCAGGCTGTGTCTGTTTGGTTTTTTTCATTGTTGTTTTTAAGAATAACACTATTAAGTTTCCCTCTCTCCTTCCCAATACCCCACCACTGGGGCATCCCATTCCCCAACAGAGAGAATCTTGGCTCCGATAGCCTTATGAAGAAGTTTCCCCAAAGACAACTCTCATAAGCTTAAAGCAAGAGTCCTAGATCTTTCAAATTTTTCTTTCATAAAATACTAGAGCATTAAAAGTGTTATTTCACTGACACTTAAAAAATTTAAGAAGTTTTCCCAAGAACCAAAGATCATAGTATCTATATTAAACAAGCACCTTAATCTTTTATTTTTAACTTTTTTTTCAATCCAGTTATGCCCATTCAAGGGTACAGGATTTATGTAAGTTAATCAAAATTGGAAAACATTAGGTCTTGTATAGAATAAAGATCATAAATGAGGATTTAATTCTTAAAAATAGCCGGCCTTAAAGAAGAGACTGAATGGTTCTGCTACCATTTTTCCTTCTCCAAGCATCTCCTGATCTGAGAGGCAGCTGTGTGAGGAGGCATGTGCAGGTCCTGACTTGACATTTCCTAACTAGATGATCTTGAACCCATCAACCACTGAACTCTATTTAACCCATTCAGTATGTCTTTGTAGGGTTCCTCAAAAGCAGAACCTGACAAGGACATTTACATACACATGATTTATTACAGAAGCGCTCCCAGTATGGAAATGAGGGGAGAGGAAGATGATGATAATGACAGTATGCTACTTCAGGCAAAGTCCCAGCCTCAGCAGAAGCTGCAAGAGAGTTCCAAGGTCAAGTCGGCCTCACAGTTCCTTCCCGACTCAAGCACCAGAGTGGCTTTCACACTCCACTCAGTCAGGGCGGTGGGGAGAGGCTAGTGAACTCCCAGGCCCAGCTGGGGTCATTAAAGGCCAAACTGCACAGAAGCAAGAGAGGGGACACACAGAAATGGTGAGGGGGGCACCAGGGGACCTAAGTAGAGCATTTGCACCCACTGAATGACATGGAGGAGAGCTTCACTGGACTGAGCAAGGATGTAAACCATCATTGCAGGGCTCAACCAAGCTTTCACTTTAATAAGTGAAACTTATTAAACTGTGAGGTCACTTTAACTGTGAGGTCGACTTGACCTTGGAACTCTCTTTTACTTTTCACTTAAAAAGTAAAAACTGAACCAGCTGGTCCATTACACTCACCTGGAAACAATACACATTAAAGGAATTTTTCCAGTGACTCCTTTGCTCATTATGTTATAGTAGAGAGCTGAATAAAAAATCACTCCATAGGAAAAAACCTAATGGGACAAAAAGTCCTTTTTAATTGACACATATCATTTCACACAGGAGTTTTAAAGAAATCTGAACAAAAACACAGATAAGTCAAGATGTAAAATCTTCATACAAAGGTCAATCCGCCTGGACCCTAAAGAGACTGTTTTCCCAGAGACCAATAACAGAACGCCAGGTCAGACTCTTCCATTAGTGCAGCCAGTGAGATTTATGGAAACCGAAATCATGAAATTGAAATCATGAATTGCCAGGCTCGAAACAAAGGCTGCAAATTCTACTTGGATTTATTCTGGGATTTTTGCTTCCAAGTGTTGCCACAGTGCTAGGTCCCAGGAAAGATTAGAGAGAGAGGCACTTTTAATTTAAAGCTGTAATTGGAGTTTTGTGTGTTCTGAATATGTGCTCATTGTGGAGACATTTGAAAACATCCTGTTACGGCAAAATTACAATTCCCATAATCCTAACACGGGGATAAATCTGTAAACACATTTAGGGGTATATTTTTCTGTTTCTCATTATCACAAATACATCATAATAGATGACCATTTTTCAACCTGTTATTTTATGTAATAAATATTCTCATGTAAATAAAATGATTCCAAGGACATCTAATTGAAATATAACATTCAATAACATGGTTATTTGTCCACTGTGTTGCTACTGAATATATTATTTTAGTCAAGAGTCTATAAGTTGCATATAAAGTATGGGAAATAGACACTATATGCCCCTTATTTTTCCTACCTATTAAAAATGTATTTTAATAGTCACTTCTAGTATGGCAGAGTAAGAACCACCAAAAATCAATTAAAAAAAAAAAAAGTCAACTGACAGAAACTGTCAAAGTCAACTTTCCCAAAACTCTAGAAATTAACCTAAGCTTGCAACAATCCAAAGAACATGTATTGAAGAAAAACAGCAGTATCTCAGTAAAAATAACAATCTTTGAGGCATTTTAACTTGCTCTATTTCATTTTCCATCTCCCAGCTCCATGGTAATCATGAAAACCAACAGCTTAGCTGAACCCAAAGAGAAGAGTTTACAGCTCCCTAAAAGCCCGATCCCCAGAAAATTAGCATTTTGACCTGTCTGGCAGTTTTCCTGAAAACTGAGTCCTAGCAGAGAGAGAAGTGAGCATTGGACGTCACCATGGACCCCAGCACCAGGCCCACACCAGTGTCAAGCCAGCCTCTAGGTTAGCCCCCTGAGGACCCCCAGTCCCACCCTTCCCAGTCTCCAGGCCAACCCAGGCTCAGGCTGACTGTCATGAGAAAGAGCATATAAATACAAATAAAGTCATACAAATCAAAAAAGTAAAAGTAAAATTGTCTCTATTTGCAAACAATGTGATTTTTTAATACAGAAAACCCTAAAGACTCCACAAAAACAATCTATAGAATCAATACAATCTCATAAAAATTTCAACAGCATTTCTCACAGAAATAGAAAAAAACTCTAGAAATTCATATGAAACCACTAAATACTGCAAATAGCCAAAGTAGCAACAGTAAAAGTTGGAAATAAAACTACCTGATTTAAAAATATACAACAAAGCTAGAGAAATCAAAATAGCATGGTACTAGCATAAAACCAGTCATATAGACCAAATGAACAGCATAGAGAACCCAGAAATAAATCTGTTTACGGTCATTTATGGTCATTATGACTCATTTATGGTTGATTTTGATCTTCACAAAGGTGCTGAGAACATACAATAGGGAAGGACTGTCTCCAATGAATGGAGTTGGGAAAACTGGTTTTCCACATGCAAATGAATGAAATTGGACACTTATCTCACTCTATATACAAAATTCAACTCAAAGTGGACTAAAGACTTAAATGTAAGATGTGAAAACACAAAAATTAGAAGAAAAAAGGAGGAAAGTTTCTTGACATTGGTCTGAGCAATGATCTTTTAGACATGACCCCAAAAGCACAAGCAACAAAAGCAAAAATAGACAAGTGGGACTATATCAAACTAAAAACTTCTGCAGAGCAAAGGAAATAATCAACAGAGTGCACAGAAAACCTGTGAAATAGGAGAAAATATTTGCAAACCATACATGTGATTAAGGTTAATATCCAAACTGTATAAGGAACTCAAATAACAGCAAGAAAACAAATAACCCAATTAAAAATGGGCAAAGAACTTGATGGACATTTTTCAAAAGAAGACATACAAATAGCCAATAGGTATAAGAAAAGGTGCTGAACATCACTTATCAGGGAAATGCAAATCGAAACCACAGTGAGATATTACCTCTCACCTGTTAGGTTGGCCATAACAAAAAAAAAAAAGAAAGAAAAAGAAAACAAGTGTTGGCCACTTGTGAAGAAAAGAAAACCCATGTGTTCTGTTTGTAGGAACATAAGTTGACATAGCCACTATAGAAAACAGTATGAATCTTCCTCAAGAAATGAAAAACAGAATTACCATATGATCCAGCAAGCCCACCGCTGGATATATAGCCAAAGGAAACGAAATCAGTATCTTAAAGGTATACCACTCCCATGTTTATTGCTGCATTATTCACAATAACCAAGATTTAGAAACAACCCAAATATCTAACAGTGGATGAATGGGGAAAGAAGATATGGTATATATATACACAATGGAATATTAGTCATCCACGTGAAGAAGGAATTCTGCCATTTGTGACAATATGGATGAATCTGAAGGACATTATGCTAAGTGAAATAAGCCAGACACAGAAAGACAAGACTGTATGATCTCACTTATAAGTGGAATCTGAAAAAAACAAAACAAAATATCTGAACTCATAGAACCAGTGTAGAATGGTGGTTACCAAGGGCTAGGGAGGATGGGGGTCCTGGGACGATATTGGCCAAGGGTATTAAGTTGCAGTAATGTAGGGTGAATAAGTCTAGAGATCTAACGTATGGGCACAGGCATGATCACTATATATAATTATACTGTACTGAATACTGGAAATATGCTAAGAGAGTAGATTTCAAGTGCACTCATCACAAACAAAAAAGCAGTAACTATGTGAGGAAATGATATGTTAATTAGCTTGACTGCAGTAATCATCAAAGACTCACAACCATAAAGCTCTCAGATGAAAAAAGTCACAAATCTTGACTGTGGATTAGGTGATCATTTCTTAGATATGACATCAAAAGCACAAGCAGCAAAAGAAAAAATAAATGAATCAGACTTTAAAAGTTTAAAATTCTGTGCTTTAAGGATGCTATCAAGGAAGTGAAAAGACAACCCACATAATGGGAGAAAATATTTGCTAATAATGTTTCTGATAAGGGACTTGTATACAGAAAAAGAAGTCTTACAACTCAATAATAAAAAGACAACTCAAATTTTTAAAAAGATAAGATCTGAATAATCATTTTCCAAAGATAAATACAAATGACCAATAAATACATGAAAAGATGCTGAATACCATTAGTCATCAGAGAAATGTAAATCAAAACCCAATGAAATACTGTTTCATACCCACTAAGATTATTAGAATCAAAAAGAAAGGAAATAAGTATCAGCAAGCATGTGGAGAAACTGGACCCTCATACATTGCATATAAAATGAGATAGTTACTTTAGGAAAGTCTGGCAGTTCTTCAAAAATTTAAATATAGAATTACTGTATGACTCAACAATTTTACACCTACATACTTACCCAATTGAAACATATGTTCACGCAAAAACTTGTAAACCAAAGTTCATAGTAGCACTATTCATAATAGCCAAAAAATAGAAACAATCCAGAGGTAGTATAACCACACAATGAAATATTCAGCCATGAAAAGGAATTAAGTGCTTATATATGCTACAACATGGATAAACTTTGAAAACATGCTAAATGAAAGAAGGAATCACAAAAGGCCACATCATATTACATCATTCCATTTATACGAAATGGCAAGAATATGCAAATCTATAGAAAGAGAGATTATATTAGTGGTTGCCACAGGCTAGGGGGAGGTGAGACTGTGGAGTGGCCATTAACATGTATGGGGTATCTTTTGGGTGTGATTAAAATGGGAGATGGTTGCACAACTTTGTGAATATACCAAAATCACTATATTGTTCACACAGAATTTACTGCTTGTTCAACTGAGTGCTACAAGCCTGCTTTTCATTTTGAATGCTAACTAATGAAATTCTAGATCCTGCCCTAAAAATGGAAAAATCTTCTTAATAAATAATATAGAAAGGAAGGCATCAAGAGAGAGGCATCCTCTGTATCATAAAAGTCACTCAAGTAATCTGATTTGGTAAGGTGTTAAACCAAAATACTCACAAAAATATCAACACTGATTTTTGTGTACTATGGCAAACTTGAGAATTTTCAAAACTATTAACGAAGTTGTTACACACATTACCAATCTATTCTTGGAAGTCAGTTCCAAGGGAGTGCTGTCATGCTCTGAAAAACCTTAAAAATGGTTTTTATACACTGGGAAAATACTCTTCAAAAGAAATCTGTGGCTCTGGTGGTCTTTCTTCACAGTTTGTTGTTCCTATAATGTTACTGTGGTTGATCTCTGGATCTCTTAGTGTCACTTTTGCAGTTTGTGTAAATTTTGTTAAGTCAGGCTATTAATCCTTTAGCTCTGGAATTTTTTGTCCTATGTCCCTAATAAGCCATGTTTTAAAATACTGGAAAGGAAAATAGAGGTAGAAAAGTTAGAAATAGGCAAACCTCCACAAAAAATAAGTTTTGAATTAGTAAGTTTTGTGGAGATGAAGTAATATATGGAAGGAAATTAGAATTGTTTTTATAAAACATACACATGCCTCTAAATGGACAGTTGGAGTCTTCTCTACTTAATTTTCTTACAGTTATATTTCTTTTGAGTTCATGTTGTAAAACCCCTTGCAGAGTCCACTTTATCATGCCCCACCAAAGGTCACTGTTGACTAGTCTGAAAGTTGCTGTCAGAAAACCTGGGCTTACTCCCCAGCTCCCCTGCTCCCAAGGTCTATGACCTTAGACAAGTCACCTGGACTCCACTTCACACTAATCACATAACCCCAAAGGACAATGAAAGCTACAGGAGGTTTTGCCTCCATGTCCTATTGAACATTCAAGGATCAAAAAATTCCGACCCTACATGAACTTCTCCAAAACATGACAAGGAGTTATTAGAAATGGCAATTGCAGGCCAAGCTCATTCAGTGACATAGATATAAAAATCATACACAAGATGCTCTCAAACATCCTCAGATCTTCCCTTCCTCTGAACTCCCCTAATGCTTTCTCTCTCTGATGCACGTTACGGAGTACAACATCTCACTGCTGTCTTCAAAGGAAGACTGTAAATTCCAACTTAGTACCTAAGCTTAAGACCTGTGGGAAATTGCTAGCCCTTTTAGATTCAGTTAATTAACATGAAAACTGAAAGTAATACCTTCTTTACAATGTTTCTAGATTTTAGGAGAGGTAAGGACAAAAGAAGACATAAGAGTGCTTCAAAAGTCCTAATATTATACATGTCAATATATTCTCCTCTAACAGGCCATAAGTGCTTCAAGGACAATTCCTGGATCCCCTTGGTCTTTTCAACCTAAAAGTACTAAAACCAGGTGTCATAAAAGTGAGCAGGGCCTTCATCGTTGGTCTCCACTCTACCTGTCTTGCACTGCAAGGTAAGATCTGAGGGTTAGTTTATTATTTGAAATGGTCACAGATCTTACCTCTTTCTGAATCCCACACTCGGTGACAGGGTAATTAAACTTATATCCCCTCGCAGTTACTTCGGTTACAGGACAGCCAGTTCCCAGAGACACTTCATCAGGATGCAAAACTTGATCTTGACCAAGTAGTGTTGGTTCCACCATAGCCCAGAATGTAGAACAAGTACATCCCACTGACACTGGAAACCAAAAAAGAAAGACTCAGACAGAAATTTTTGTCCTAGAGGATGCTCAGAGAAAATCTGAGCATAGCCTCTTACAGAAAAAAGAAAATACGCCCTGAAACATCCTTGACAGAAGCAATGTGATCATTCAGATGAAGTCCTTTAACAGGTGTGAATAAAACATTCACATCGGATCTACCTGAGGACAATCTCTGTTGTCCCCACCTCCCAGCACCATTTCCTTGAGAACTAGAGTTCAGCTGCCTCTGCTGTGAGGACTGGCCCTGCGCTGGGGGCTCCTCAAGTTGGGGTGTGTCTACAGGACCAGGCCAGCATAAATCAGCGGCACACTGAAGCTCCTCTGCAGCTTCTGGCTCCGTCCATAGCAGCCCAACACAGCTTTTGCAGCTAAGGGTGAAGGAAACCATTTATCTGAGCAGCTCTGGATCTGCCAATGAAATGAACCTGCTATGTCTCCTGCCTTGTATCCTGTAAAGCAAAATGAAGAGGCCTTAGATAAAGCCTATTCCTGCCTGGTGAGTCTATCTTCTCGAATCTATCCACAGTTGTGGTGCCACATTAATTCTATCACCAGGAATAGATCCTAAGGCAAGTTTTAAATAGACATGCCATGACATATCCTACAGGTAAAGCTATCCATTATACTTTGATAAGGAAATACTAGGAGTAACAAAATATTCACTGTCTCTGCAGTACTTTCATCCAGTGACTTTTTAATGAAAAGATATATTGTTTAGGTAAGAAAAGATTACTGTAAAATAAGCCACAGGTGGGACACATGGACAAGGTAAGGAGACTGCAAATAAAATACGATACTAAAAAAGGTAAGTTTATGAGTCAGAAAAAATAAGATGTTAGAAGAGAACGAATGAACAGCTTCGTTACCACACCCCATTTAGAAATCACACACACTTAGGAGCGGATGCAGGTAACTGCGTTATGAGTGGATCAGGGTGGGATAGGGACGGGCAAGCTGAAACTTTAAATGGGGAGATCTTTCTCCCCAGCCCAGGTGAGGGGGGTGGAGAGCTACACAGTCATCAACACCTACATATAGAAGGAAAGATTTTTAAAAATTAGGTCTTTCCCAAGTATAAGGGGAAACTAGATAAATCACTTGCTTTGTGGGGAAGGGAAGGGCAAGGAGAGATAGCAACCCTACAATAGAAAAATTGTATGAAAAATAACATGAATGGCAAGTCACTTCTACTCAAAACAACAGTGACAGGCCCAGCAACCTCTGAGGAACTACACCTTCAAACAGCAAACACGAGGTTAGCTCTTGTACCTGACTCTTGCTCAGAGAAAGCCAAAATCACGCACAAAAGTAAAGACGATTGTAACCCCGAAAAATCCTTCATGATGTCAGCTCCCAACCGAGGACCCTTGAAAACACAGGAAGCTGGAAGTGCCTGTCCTGCTTTGAGTAACTTTCCCCCTCCCCCCAGCTTTGAGTAATTTTATACCCAGAGCCACACCCAGCTGACTATATTTACAAATCACTTTTTTCTGATTGTTTTATTTTCTAGGAATATATGCATTTTGTTTTGCTGATCCAAATTCCTTAGTATCTGGAAATAAGGAAAGTACAAAGCACAAAATAAAACTCTTTATAAAAGCCAATCATTTTTATTTGCAGAGAAAGACTTCTTTCTACCTCCTGAACTTGATCACTCCGGTCCCAAAATCAGCAGTGCAAATAAAAGGCCACCAGCACATGTCTGACAAGTGTGACTTCTCCAGGCCCTCTGCAGTGCGTGGAAGAACAAAATGTTCAGGGACTGTCAATGCCTCCTTATTGAATTGTTGGGGAATGAGGTTTAGGGAGCTATTTTAAGCCAGTGGTTTTCCAACTTTAGCAGCATCTGAATCACCTGCAGACTTGTTAAATTGTGTCCCTGGAGAATGCTATTCTGGGCTTCCATGGGGCCCATGAATTTGCATTTCTGAAAGTTCCCGGGTGATGCTGAAGCTGCTGGTCGCAGGACCACACTTTGAGAACCACCGACTCAAATAATATCCCTTTAGAGAGCACCTTGTTCAATGGCTCCCAAATGTTAGATTAATTATCAAAATTATCTGGAGTGCTATTTAAAAATACACATGTCTTAGCCCCACTCTCCTCCAGTGGGATCTGTGGCAGATGAAAGCTTGAGAGTATATGTATGAATCACTGCAGGATCTTCTCAAAATGGTAAATTCCCAGAGTCTAACCCAGGACAGGACCCAAGAATGTACATTGGTAGCAACTGCCCCCAGGTGACACTGACAAACCTTGAGCAGAGGTCCTGCTGCTAAGAAGTGAGCCAATTCTCTTGCAATAGTTTCATTTCACTGTCATGTTTTATATTAGAGGCTTTTTTAAAAACACCAACATTATAAATCCTCTTTGTCCTCTAATTTGAGGTGTAAGATCATGATTTTAAATAAGAACACAGATGTACTTAGGGGCTACTCAATAAATGTCATCTTTGATAAATCAATGAAAAATTAAAAAATGAATCCAAATCCTACTTCTCTTCATATAGTCTCCTGGTATCTCCAGCACCTGGTATCAACAATATAAACATTGTAAAGCACCTATGCTATTTGTGCTGGTAGTTGTGGTCTTTTGAGGATCTGGACTGACCTAAAAGAAAACAGACCAGTCCTACTAGCATGATCCTGGGCCAAGTTCCAGACTCAGCAGCCTGAAGTGTTTCCAGGAGAGGGAAATGTGGGGAAGATGGAAGTTTCTAAGGCCAGGATCCTCACCTGACCCTAAATGCCTTGATGATGTCACTGACCGACTGCTAGGTTACTGCTTCCACACCTGTAGGCAATGAGCTATTATTGGCTGAGTCACTATATAAAGAGCTCTGCCCAGTGTTCTGGGTGGAGGCAGAGACCGAGGAGGATTATGGACCTGAAGACTGCTGGTCACAGCTGTGATCTTAGTGCTCAACCTACCCCCCAGGAGAATAAAGCTGGATATAAACCCTTTTACCAAGAACACTTTGTTGTCATTTATTGGTCTCACTGAATCCATAGTGAACTTGCCTGGGGCGGGAATCTTCAGGCAAGACAGAAAAAAACCCTTTGCCCAGTGTAGTATTTCACACTTCCCTTCCAGTTTTAGTTCTTTCTAGACATACACAGATTATAGCAGAAAAAAAGAGCTGGGATAAATTAGCCTGCCACCATGACATTTTGTATCATCCTCAGCTCAGGAAGGAAGGACTTGGGCTCAGGGACCCTCTCGGACCTCACTCTGGCTTTCTCCACAGTGCTCTCGGGGTAAAAACTGTGCTGAACTAGGGACACAAGCCCTAAGAATTACCTGCCCAAAGGGCCTGAGTTCACATCCAAGGCCTGCATGAGCACTTTCCCCGAGTCTCTCCTCCCAGGTATGCCTGCCCCTGGCCCAGTGGGTGGCCAGGAGGCACTGTCTACTGGAAGTATGGACAGAGCATGGGTGTGTCACCTGTAGTGTCCATCACATGCACTCCTTGCCTGGGAGGCCCCTTACACTTCAGGTCAGAGTGGGGTCAGAAAGACAGGACAAATCGGTCCATGAGTCACGGGCAGGGGAGATGGATGGTAGCTCTTACTATGTTAATAATGTGTCAGCATGGAACTGTGAGGACTCAGAATTCTCAGTTAAAATCTGTCTTTCCATGTCATTATGAAAGTTGGTTGGTCAAAATAGGAGGGCAGAACCTATTCGTTTAAGTTTCTTCAAAAGATTTATAACCTTTACAAGATACATGGCGTGTGTGCCTCTACCTGTAGCCTTACTCCACCCCCACCCATGCTAGAAAGAAGCAGACCTGGAGCCATTTTCACTCAGTTCACAGTAACCTGCCCTGGGCCATATCTCCTGACCTCCCTGGGAGCTCTTAGAACCTTGTCTTGCTTTGTCTATAAGCCTTGAATCATGGTTCTTGGCTTACTCCTCAGTGTTCAAGCCAATGACCAGAATTACATAACTTGCTTGGCAGCATAGACAGAGGCAAAACAAAAGGAGTATAGATTATATCAAAATGGATCTTCTTGGTTAGGTAAAGAAGTGCTGAATAGAAAACTCTAACATACTTACTATTTGGGTGACCGTCACTCCAAACCCCAGATGCATGAATCCCAAATTCTCACTCCATCCTGATGGAAGTCACCTTAATCGTTACTTTTATTTCCTAGTTTGCTCCTGTACACACTTCTAATATTTATTCCAATGAGATTATCTGCCAATAAGTGTTACTAATTTATCATTTAGGGTAAGGATCTGCAGTGGTTCCTTTCAGCAAATTTTGACGACCTCTTATGTAGCAGGCATTTTGTGTGGTGCAATAGGAGATACAGCAGTGAAGAAAGACCTACCCTTGGCCTTTGAGGAACTCACAGTCTGGCAGGGAGACACACCTTAAAGAAACACAGTTAAGAAAGAATTCTGCAGGTGACTAGTTGCAATCCTTGTAAGTGCTACAAAGGGAAGTAGAGAATGCCGAGAGTAGATAATGGGGCACAATCAGGCCTGGGGGCGCAGAGGGAGCCGCCATGGAGGAGTAGTGTCTAAGCTGAAGGAGGAGTAGGCTGTTCGAGGGAACAGAAGAAGTGCCACCTGGGAGCAAGCATTCAAGGGACGAAAACTACACAACTAAATGAGCCTTGGCAGGAAGGAACTTGGCACAAGAGAAGAACCAAAGGTAGTGAGGCTGAAGCACAACGTACAGGATGGACAGGCAAGGGCCCGAAGGTACAGTTTCTCAGAGATCACACTTAAAATAGGGAGTCTTATTCAAACTGCAGTGGAAGCCTTCAAGGTTTTAGTCAGGAAGCAAATCAACAGAATTCTGGTTTTGAAAATCACTGTAGGTGTGAAATTGAATACTCGGAGCCCAAGGAGTCACAGACACATTTTCAATTCTATGAGGATTTTAATAACTTTTTAAAAACGTACCTCTTCTGCAAGGAAAATTTAAAACTGACATTTTCATACATTAAAAGTCTTGGGGTAGTGTATGTCAAACTGTGTTCCTTGAGAATTCCTTTTCTTTAAATGGAGTCTATGTATTAATGAAGTTTGAGAAATACTGCTCTGGAAGTGGGATGGAGAATATTTTGGAGGGGGATCCAACTGGCTAAAACAGAAACTCAGAAGTTATTGTGAGGGTGCAGAAATTATGGTAATTTGGACCAGGGTAATAGCAGGGAAAGCTGAGAGAAGCAGATGTTTCCAGAAGGCAGAATGTTTGACACTAGTGATTCAATTAGATCAGTAATCAAGAGAGATAGCAGTGTCAGGCTTGACAACCAGACTTCCAGTAGACAGAGCTGAGTTGATGGTTATTAGTGAGACGATAAGAGCTAACAATTATGTTCTAGGTACTATTCCAAGCACCCTTACGGTAACTCATCAAATTCTCACAAAAACTTGGGAGATAAGAACTATTATTATCTACATTTTACTGATAAGGACACTGAGACCAAGTGGTTAAAATACTTACCTAAGGTCACACAGCTATTAAACAGCAAAAATGGTACTAATAAAGCTGCAAGTTAGAAAGAGAAGAAAAAGATTTCAATTTTAGATATGCTGAGATTCTTATTAGGAATCCAAGCAGAAATGTAGAAAAAGCATTTGTCTGTAAGTTGGAACTCAAGGGACTCTAAAATAGAAATTAAAATGTGGGAAATATCAGTATATTTGAAGGCTTCAACCTGGATGTGAGAACACCTAAAGTATGTAACATGAGAAACAATACTAAATATAAGAAACAAAAAAGCCCAGAGGATATACAACATCTAATATTTTTTTAAATAAATTAAGTTAAAGCAGGAAGTACAAAGAAGGAGCAGTCCAAAACCCTGAGTAGATAATCGGGGGCAGAAGTTGATGTTATTATCACAGAAATCAAGGGGAAAATGTATCTCAAGTTAGAGAATCAATTATATTCAATGCTTCTGAGTTCAATTACAAAAGACAACCCACAGACTGGGAGAAGATATACAAGTCATATATCTGA
The DNA here is from genome assembly GCF_040802235.1 of Manis javanica. Taxonomy (NCBI): domain Eukaryota; kingdom Metazoa; phylum Chordata; class Mammalia; order Pholidota; family Manidae; genus Manis; species Manis javanica. The sequence goes on from NW_027332171.1 coordinate 780,618, forward strand.
TAAGGGACTTGTATCTACAATATATAAAGAACTCTTACAACTCAATAATAAAAAAACAAATGACGCAATTTGGAAATAGGCAAAAGATATTTTTGGAGTGCTGAAAATGTTCTATAATTGATTGTGGTGATGGTTGCACATGTCTGTGATGCTCACATCTATAAATACATGAAGACCATCAAACCAAAAATCACTGAAGCCACTTTACGTGGCTGAATTGTAAAGTATATGAATTATATTTCAAAAAAAATCTTTTTAAAAAGTGGTCAGGTTAGACAAAAATTGAAAGCTGTCCTTTACATTTGGAAACAACTCGTTGGTAACATCAGCTGAGGAGCTTGGTACAACAGTGGAGGCAGAAGACAACTGCGGAAGTTCAAGAGTCTGCTGGTCATTTAATTACTGCAAGAGCCATTTCCTGCCCTTCCTCTGCTCTGCTCTCAGAGAGCTGATTCTTGCAAACTTTTTCCCAGACCCCTCTACTAACTGGGTTCCACTCAGGAGTAACCAACGGGAAACTGGATGGTAATAGAAAGCTGGTCTGTGGCCTGACATCTAGTTTTCATGAATGCTTGGGGATCTGGCCATGGCTGACTCTCCTAACAACATTAACTCAAGGAATTGTCATGAGTTTACCTATACCACATAGAAAATAAATGACAATCTAAATAAAGACTTCATTGCTGAAAAACTTGAGAATAAGGGCTGGTCACATATACCTGAGGGGCTGTGTAATGTGGTACGTACAAAAGGTGACGAGACCCTGACACTGATGGTGCTCCTGAGCTCCAGCTGTCCTCAGACACTCAAGCCCTCTCACACGGCCACGCCCATGCCCATGCAGAACATCAGCACCTCAAAGCTGCGCTGGGAAGTTAGCATCCTCTCCATATTGACATGCATGCTGAGTTCATGTCCTGCATCCTTCCTTACAGCCAAGTAAACTGGATCCTGGGTGCAGCCCATTGTGCCACATGAGTCGGGTTGTGACTCTGCATCCAACCTCACTTCTGCTGGCAGAGCAGGGTGGACACTGATTAGCCCTGGCTGGAGACTGGAGGGGTGGGTGAGGAGGACCTGAAATCAGTAGAATGGGATCAGTATAATTAGCTTAGTACTTAATCATAAGAGACAAAGTTAGAGCAACTACTGTCACTGGCAGCAAAACAAGAGTGACAGTAGGAGTGTTTTGACCCCACAGAGACCTATGACATCAGCTAATGAATTATGAAGTACCTAGGAATAAATCGTCAGCTTACTAAAGGATTGCTTGAACTATATAACTAGAAAAAATTCTGTATATTGCATTTCAGTTATCTACAGCTGCATAACTAGCCACTCCAACACCTAGTTACTTAAAACAATCATTCTCTCACAAATCTATGGGTCAGCAATTTGGACTAGGTTCAGCTAGATAGTTGTCCTATTAATCTTGCCCAGGGTTATTTATGTTACTTTACTCATCTGGTGGCTCAACTAATGGTAACTTATCTAAAATCACCTCACTTAATGCCAGGTAGGTGGCAGGCTGACAGCTAGAATTCGTCAATTCTCCTCTATGAGGCCTTCCCAGCAGTCTTAACACATGGTGGATCTCAAGATTCAAACCACGTAACTCAATGCAAAAGCAATTTGCAAACTCCCTTACACTCTATTTGCTAACTTCCTATTGACGCAAGTAAGTCACATGATCAAGCCCAATTTCAAGTCTAGAATTACGGAGATGTCCTATCTGGAGATAAAAATTTTAGTAACATCAGTATGTAGGTGTCATTGAAAGCCTCGAGACTTAATAAGAGCACTCATAGCGAAAGTAGTTATAGGAACTGAACTCTAGAATATTACAACTTCTGGAAAATTCAGATACATTAAAAGGAACCAGTGAGAGAACACCAAAAAGGATCAGTCAAGAAGGTAGGGGGAAAAACTCCATAAAAGGATGGTGTTTCAGACAAGTAAAATAAGTATTTAAGGCAAAGAGAGTACTCAACTGTCAAGTGAGATAAATGAGAATTTTAAATCAGCAGTATGGCAGTGACTTGTGATGTTGATAAGACCAGTTTTAGTGTAAGGGCAGGAGATATTGAAGTCTAAATGGAATAGCTTAAAGACAGAAATGAGAGAATAGCTGGTAACTGCAGGCTATTGCGTCTGATGCCATAACTAGGGGAAAAATGGCAAATAAAAATAAACATATTTTGAAGAGATTGGAGAACTGTGGGAGTAATGAAGACTAAATGAATTGGAGTAAAATGTGACCAAAAAATGGATCTGCCCCTTGTAATGGGCAACAGGGGCAAACCCATAGGGATCAACACTTCAGAGTAAGCAGAAGAAAATGGAGGAAAAGATGTAAAAAATGTTTAAAAGTTGGAGAATTTCAACACGGAGTTGGAAGGTATAAAATAGAATTAAGTGACCATTCCAAAATGGAAAAAATATGAAGTTTGATAGTAAGAACTTGGAATTCTGAAGCACAGAGAGTGAAAAATAATGAAAAGAACAGAACAGCATAATAGGAAGATGAGCCAGAGATGGCCTAAGATGCATACAATTTGAGACCCAGAAAAAGAGAGATCGAGAATAGAGCAAAACAAATAACTGAAAAGATAATGGTTGAGAACATCCCCAAACTGGTAGATCAACTCACAGATTCAGGAAGCTCAATGAATGTCAAAAGAAAGGGGGAAAATATCCTGGGGACAAATGTGGTGGGCTAAACTGTGTCTCTCCAAAATTTGTATGTTGAAGTCTTAATATCCAGTACCTTAGAATGTGACTGTATTTGGAAAGAGGATCTTCAAAGAGATAATTAGGTTAAAATGAGGTCATTAGATATCAGACTTCTAGGCTTTGGATGTCAGAAAACAAATTTCTGTCATTTAAGTCACCCAGTTTGTTATGGCAGCCCTAGCAAACTAATATACAATGAAAATTAAATGGAGATCAAGAGAGAATTAAACAGTTTTTTCAAGAAATAATAATATCATGTTTTTATGCTGATGGGGAAAGGAAATAATCCACAATGCCAAAGAGAAAAGACTAGTATGTCTGAGAAAGCACTGTAATCCAAGAACAGAGGTAGGCAGGTTCTTCTTAGCTAAAAGCAAGGACAATTCCTTTGTATCAATAGGAAGACAGAATATCTGGACATAGATTTTCACATGGTTGTAGTGAGATCTTGTAGAATCATCTCCTCTTTTTCCAGTTTTCTCAGAAAGAGAGGAAGCAAGATCATTACTGTATGATCATAGTATTAAAAGGTATTAAAGTAGGTATCAAAAGTCTGAGGAGAGAGGATAAGATGTGATATAAAGGAAAACAGTAGAATGAATTATGTAGAGAGTTACAGTTAGACTACTGTGGGGGAGGTCATCAAGGGGACATGACCACCATTTGACCCAAAAGCTGGATCCAGGCAACTGGAGGCTCCTCACCCTTTCCCCTGCCCTTGAAACATCTGTTCTGCCTACTATTCAAATACGAGCAGCTGTTTCAAGGACACAGCCTTGAAAGAGTAATGTGTTATTGAGACCATCTGGACTGTACACACGACTGAATTCCATTAAGACCTCTATATAAAACTTCTAAGATTCTGGTGGGAGGGTGTAGAGATCTACTTGTCCTGCAGTCACCCAAGGTAAGCCTTTGTCTGTAAATTCCCTTCCTTCTTAAAATGCCACCTGCCAATCTGGAATGGTCTCTCTTTCTTTGGTCTCCCCTTGCCCTCCATATATAGGGCCTAATTTCAATTTTCACCCGGAGAAGTCCTGAGATTTTGAATCAGTAATTGCCTGACACTGGTACGGGTACAACTGAGGTTAGTGAGCATGAATTACAGATAAGTCAAATCAGCACAATGCATTGTGTTTCTGTAGCCTATTGAGCTATCTGGATAGGCAGTATCTTATCAGAATAGACAGAGCTGAATTCAACCAGGTTTGTGCCAAGAAAGTATGATAACTCAAGAGAGAAACCAAGGAACTGAGGGTATATGTAAGGAAGTGACTATAAAGATGAATCCTGCAAAGTCAGCTGAATATGGACCTAAGTGAGGTCCTGGGTGGGGTAAGGGTCAGTGGAAAGAGGATACTACCATGCTTCATACACCTCCTGGAAGCCAGAGTCTATTGAAAAACTAAGATGTGTATGACATTATCCCAACACAAAACTTAAAACTATGTAAAGACTAGAAGAATAGTCCTTAACTAGGGGATGGCAATTTTGCCCCCAGGGAGCACACAGCAGTATCTGGACATAATTTTTACTGTCATGACTGGGGTGAGGGGTGGTACTGAACACCAGTGCTACATGTTTACAACCTACAGTGCACAGGATAGACTCCACAACAAAGAATTATCTGGTGTTAATATGAATGTTAATGTATATGTGAATAGAATAGTGTCACTTTTAAGAAATTTGGGCTCAGAGTCCTTGTTTTATTTATCTTGGTGTTCTCTTCTATTGTGATACCTTACACAAAGAAGAGTCTGTAAATAATTGTTGAAACTTTATTTCCTGAATGCCTATTGTGAACTAGACAATGTGCTATGCAGGAAGATACAGTGCAAATAGTGAGTCATTAAGTCCTTAACAAGGATAACACATTCTCTTTTTTCCCAATTTTATTCATACAATTGACAAATAAAAATTGTATATTTTTAAATTGAACAACACGATGATTTGATATGCATATATATCATGAAATTACCACAATCAAACTAATTAACATATCCATTATTACCATTTTGTATGTTGGTAAGAACACATAAGATCTACTCTTAGCAAATTTCAAGTATACAATACAGTATTAACAACTATAGGCACTATACTGTACATTAGACCCCCAGAATTTACTCATCTTACAGCTGAAAGTTTGTACATTTTGACCAATATTCCCCCTTTTTACCAGCCCCCAGCCCTTGGCAATCACTATTGTTATTTGCTTCTATGAGTTTGACTTTTTTAGATGCCATATATAAGTGATATGCTATAGTATTTCTCTAATTTATTTCACTTAGCATAATGCCCTCAGGTCCATATATACTGTCACAAATGGCAAGATTTCCTTCTTTCTCATGGCTGACTAATATTGCATTGTATATACATTTCCTATCCATTTATCAGTTGACAGACACTTGAGTTGATTCCATATCTTGGCTATTGTGAATAATGCTGCAAAGAACATGGGGTGCAGAAACCTCTTTGAGATACAGATTTCATGGCATTTGGATATATACCCAGGAGTGGAATTGCTGAATCAAATGGTAGTTCTGTTTTTAATTTCTTTAGGGACCTCCATACCATTTTCCATAATGACAATTTCCACCATTATACCAAAGTTCTTTTTATTCATTTTTGAGCACCTTCTCATGTACCTGTTGGCTATTTACGTGTCTTCCTTGGATAAATTTCTATTCAAATCCTATTCTTCCAGTGGGATTATTTGGGTATTTTTGCTTTGGGTTGTAGAAGTTCCTTATGTATTTTAGATATTAATCCTTTATCAGATATATGGTATCTAATAAATATTTTTTTCTCCCATTCCATAGGTTACCTCTTCATTCTGCTGATTGTTTCCTTTGCTAAGCAGGAGCTTTTCAGTTTGATACAGTCCCATTTGTTTATTTTTGCTTTTACTGTTTGTGTTTTTGTTGTTATACCCAAAAATCATTGCTAAGCCCAATGTCAAAGAGCTTATTGCCTATGTTTGCTTCTATATGTCTTTTAGGTTTATTTATTAATTTCCTTTGACGGTGTCATATTTGCTGCTTCTCTGTGAGCTGTGTGGCCTTACATTGGTATCTGTGCATTTGAAGGAGCAGATACTTCTCCATATTTACAGCCTATTTGACGTTTAACAGGTGAAGACCTCCTGTCAGGCCCCTGGGCTGATTGGATTGCCTCTGGGTTCACAGTCAAACAGGGTTGAAAATGGGTCACCTGGCTGCTGCTGGGTCCTCAGCTGGGTCTTCAGACAGCAGCCCTGATATTGGTGCATGGATGGTTGTGGCTCCTGCTGGGTCTTCTGGACAGGTCCCTGCATAGGCAGGACTGGCCCTGAACCACAGCTAAAGGGGGCTGAAGCCAGGTTACAGGGTTGCTTCAGGGTCCATAGTGGGACCAAGATCAGCAGGACTATTGCCCCAGGCTCCAGTAGGCATGACTCCTCCCAGGCCAAACAGGGCCGAAGCCATAACCACAACGGGACGTGGCTGTTTCTGGGTCTGTAGCCAGGACCATGGTCAGGGAGTCTGCCTTCTCAGGATATGACAAGAAAAATGACAGTCCAAGAAGAAAATAAGAGTTGGCAGTTTCTGTGCTTTGACATACATGAACACAAGTGTGTCTTCTTTGGTGTGCCTTAGCACAACCATTCTCAGCAGCTGCACTAGGTTTTTGCAGCCTCCTACCTGGAACCCAAACCTCCCATAGAGAAACTTTTGTCCATGCATGGCCGCTAAAATTGCTGTGTCTGTGGGAGGATATGTGTGGGGGACCTATTCTGCCATCTTACTGACCCAGAGCAAACATTTTAAGGCCAAACTGATCAAATTTTCTAATAGTTCTTGAAAGAACTATGATAGATAACACTCCTCACAGGTAGCATGCAGCATCTTTCCCAGCAAAAATCCACATTTGATAGGTATTTATGTGGTTTTCCTCCCAGGCTAGGAAATTCTCAGGACATCTGTCTTAGGAGAGAAGCACAGGTCAAAACCACTAAGCCAGATCCTCCCGTGTGCCAGTCTCCCCCATCCTTCATGCTCCAATTTCAGACTTAAAACTTCTACTTCCATTTCAATATAAGACCACATCTAATCTCTCAGGACACATAAATAAAACATAACCAAAGTAGAATGGAAAGGAAGGAAACATTACTGAAAACAGACATTCACTTAATTTATTTTCATTGGGCTGAAGGCAAAGAATATGAACCCTGAAGGTTTGGGACAGGAAACAAAGAAAAATTATATCCTTGTTCTCCCTGACTATACTTTTCAAGTCTTCTTCCTGGTTTATCACACTACTTGGACAAATACACTTGACCACACCTCTTGACATTACTTAATATATTTGCTTGAGTAAAAGGAGCTGAGGCAAGCTGAAGGAGGAGCATTCACTGCGCTCTGTCCATCACCCGATAAACAGCCAGCGGAGCCCTCACCATTCCAGTACACTGCTGGAGAGATGAGACAATTACGCCAGCTGCCCCTAGTGGGGCTCCTGTTGTTCGTTCTTCTCCCAAGCCAACTATGCAATATCTGTGGTGAGTATGCTTTGAGCAAAAATTACTTTCGTATGATAATCTCCTGAAGGATTCTGACAAGGGACTGTGTGTAGAGTTACCTGAGGTAAAAGATCCTATTCCAGTTCTGTTATGTGGTTGGATTCCATGAGTAACCTAGAGGGTGGCCGGAGATGGTGAGGAAATTTCCACAATGTATATTGTTTTAAGAGGGATCACAGACTCATTCTTAACTTGCCTAAATATTCTTCCTCCACTCAGATCTTCTCTACCGTAGCAACCCTACCAAGTAACTGTCTATTCTTGTTCATTTTCAATAATAGAAAAATTCATGATCTCAGAAATTTTGCAAGGTCCTGGGAAGTTATCTTTTGATTTTGAGATACAATCTATTTTTCTGAAGTATAACTGATGGGTTTTGGATTTACACCTTGTAACTGCACAGAAAAAAAAATATTAGTAATCCCTTTCAAATAATGAAGACTGTTCTCTTGTCATTATTGATTAGATGTTCCAAGCTACACATCTCCTTCCCTTCAATCATTCCCCAAAGAACATGGTACAAGCCCCATCATCTCCACTCTGGGTGTAGTCTCCAGAAATTGTGTGATTCTATTAAAAAATACTAAGTAGGAGCAAGAAAAACCAGATTCAGGTCTAGTCCAACCCCTGGGTAGCTGAATGATCTAATATTTCTGCATTTGCTTTAGTTTTATCCACCAGAGAAGGATAATTGGGAAAGGGTGTTAAAGCAGGTGATTTCTGTAAGTTTTGTCTAGTTATCAGGTGCATGATTTCTCTTTTGTAAATCTTTACCCTGGAACTGAGCTTCAAACCAGTCCAAAGATGACTATGTAGATGTCACAATCTATGACATCTTTCTGGTACTGTGTAGTCTACAAGATGTGATAGACACCACAGCAGAAGGACTCCTATTCGCACAGGCTAAAGCACAGAATCTACCAATTTTACTTTTTCCTTCTGGCATATCATTTGCTCTATTGTATCCTAAGAATGTGGGCTCTCTATGGAGGCTTTGAAGTTGAATTCATTGTGCAAAATAATTAACTTTCTCGTTAGGGGTGGAGGAAGCTGAATTGAGTAATTAACCAGGAACTAAGAAGTCTGTTTCAGTGCCAGAAAATCTGAGATGAATCACAATTGTCCAGTTGTTTCTGTTACAACCAGGACCTTTCTACAGCACTCACACATCTTCCTGACTCTCTCTTACAGGGAAGTAAGGTGGGCAAGGGAAATCACATTTCCTGGATTCTCTAAGTGTAGTTACAGCAACTCCAGGCAAGGTAGAAGTAATACTATGTGTAGTATTTTACAGTTTATTAAGTAATTTCTTATCCAATATTTATGAAGTAGGAGTTTATATCCACAATTTTAAAATGAGGAAACTGACGATCAGGAAACTTACATAACGTACATGTGGTCATAAATTAAGAAGCACAGAATCCAGCCAAGGTCCGGCCAAGGTCAAGCTGACCCACAGCTCTTGTTCTTCTCACTATCTACTAACCCACGAGATAATCTGGAGATGGTTGGGACTTTCTTATATATTTAGAAATGTTTTAAGTGGTAACTAACTCTTCTTATTCTCTTCCAGCTCTTGGGGTCTCTGGATTCTATTTTTCTTCCAGAGTATCATGTGACTCCCTCCATCCTCTCCCCTGGGATTTGGACATGTAACTAGAGATTTTCCCAAAAGGGATGTACTGCTGAATAAACGATCTTATGCCTGGCCAGTTGGGCAATCAGACAATTAAGCTTTGGCATCAATGACCAATGTAATTTAGAATTTTTGGTTCTCTCCCTTAGTATTAACCCAATTGAATTAGAAGAAGATGGAGAAGGAAAAAACTGAATCCAGGAAGTAGAAAGTGCTACAGACTAGGAGTCAGAAGATGCATATTCTAGCCTTAGTTAAGCCTCCAATTATAGAGATTTCCTTAAAGACATCCTGTCTAAGCCTCACATTCAAAATGAGGGTATGATACTACATCTCCCAGGCAGGACAGATATTCTGCTAGTAAGCAATGTTAAGGCTGGACCAGTTTTTAAAATATTGAAAGACTTCTGTGTTAGCTGGTAAAGGAGTAATATTCGGCACCGCAGGGGCTCCAGGCCCCCCTTGTATTGCTCCAGCAATATAGCCAGTGACCCTGGTGGGTCTGTGTCCGGGCCATATCTGTTACTAAACCCAACCCTATTCTACCCTTCATATTTTCTGAGTGTGTGCTTCTTGCTCCCTCCCTCCCCTGCCACAGAGGTACAGGAAGAAGATTACTCCCAACTAGACCCTCTGATAAGCACAATGGTCGAATCAAAATATACCAGAGGAATCCAAGCTGCCAATGTTTTGCTGTCCCTCAAACTTGCTGGGATATCTGACCTAAGCTCAGAAGGACGGATGACCCGACAAGTCGAAGACGATGTGACAAACAACAGTGAGTGCCTAAACTCTGGAATATTTAGGAGAAGACTTACCTATCTGTAACAATTATCTCCAGGGAGTCCTAAAAACTGTGTTCAAAGTATCTCAGCTACATCTTTCCTAGCAGACACTGAAGTAACAGGAGAGTGCTCCAACACATCCGTCCCCTGCCACCTACTCTAGAGCTGGGCCTCAAAGCCATTTTCCTTCAAGGGGTCCAGAGGAAAAGCAAACTGTACTTTCCTATATTGAAAATATATTATATTCTTATATTAAAGAATGTACTCTAACCCGTTATTACTGTTAGAGAAGATGGCTGAGTTCACAACCAGATAGGGATGCGGACCACATCTTTGCACGCTGGCAATAGAGAGGCAACCACAGAACAACAGAGGCAAGTCCAGGCTCCACCCTGAGCCTTCCCTGTCCATACTGAGCCTCTGCTTTCTAAGGAATATAAGGGGAAAATGGAGCTACCCCTACATACCTCACAATATTATCATAAGAATAGTGAGAAGCCTGACAGTTCTGGTACTCTATAAGGCAGAAGCCACAAGTCAATTACCACTACCCTGGCAAGATGGCACCCACAAAGAAAGAAAATCCCAAAGTTTCATTATTTATCTATTTTTATTCTTTTCTCATTTTTGTAAGAATTGCATGATTCTAGAAAGATCTGTGATTTCATGGGAAAAACTAAAATCCAGTTTGCATTTACTGTACTGCTAGAAGGGGCTCTGCTTTGGGAGATAAAGAAGAGAACAAAATATCAGGAAAGAACAGAACAGAAGAAAGAAATGACAGACAACACAGTCACAAGGAAGGCAGGAGGCCAAAAAAAGAAAATCACAAGCATTTACTTTGTTAAACTTGAATTGCTTTTCTTTGCAGAGTCAAATTTGACCTCGGGACAGCTTGCCTTGTCTATAATGGCTTTGGGAGCTTGTCAAAACCCCAACACGTACTTTGAACAGGATCGTTACCTGATCAGACAACTAGAAACGAAATTCGAAGCTGAAATTGAAAATATGGGTGAGAATCAAATGTCCAGAGACCCTGGACAACCTTGTCTTCTTCTCCACTGATTCAAAACAGTTTGGAACTTCGCTCCTTTCTTCTCCCCTTCAGCCTGTATCTTTGCAGACCACATCCCTTCTTTCCTCTTTCAACATGCATCTTGAATTTTCTTTTCATATATATCCAACAGAGCATTGAGTCTACATCAAGACTACTTTGCATATGACGATAAATACACACATATGCAAACATACAGCACACAGTCTCTTGTCCTCCAGAAGCTTGGCTTTTAGATAATGAATTATGCCAGAAATATCTGAAAAATACAAGATACTGTGTCATAAGTACCAAGTATAACAGCTAACAATCGCCAGATGTACTTTTATCACTAGGAAAAACAGGTTGTCCATGATGGCTGCTAGTGAGGTGCACTGTTTTGATTTCCACTCCCACCCAAATATTCACTAAGTCTCTCCAATCTCATCTTCCTTGGAGGAGGCCTCTACTTCTACTTTTACTTACAATATGTTAATATTGAAAATGCAGGAGGCTTGGAGGAGGGAAATCTGTGTCCTAGTCCAGCTTTGTAATCATCTGAATATCAGGACAGTATTTTAATGTCCTTTGTGCCAGGTCTCCTAAGTTGTAGAATGAAAGGAGCTGACTTTGGTGGTCCTTAAGAGCCTTTCAACGTCTCAGGCTTGCTGACTCCATGAGTGCTCCCTTCCCCTTTATTACTCAACTCTCCTTAATGTAAAGAAATGGGAATAAAGTAAGTAGGAATAGATGAAAAAGTTTTACTCCAATACTACTTCCATGAGTAAAGGTATTTCTTTTCTTTCTGCCAGAAAAAAACAATGGCAATCCCCTGACTAACTATTACCAGCTTGGTTTGGACGTTTTGGCCTTGTGTCTGTTCAAAGGGAACTACTCAACCACCAAAGTTGCTGAACTCTTCACTCCTGGAAATAAAAACTTTCGTCTTGGTCACAAGTTCTCCGTAGGTGAGTCATTAAACTCAGTTATCTTGTTATAGAGAACACAGTCACCAGTAGGTCTTATCCTTCGAGTTTTCTTCCAGTAAGTACTTTGGGGTTTTTTTCTACTCTTTTTACCCTAGTGTCCTCAGAAGAAAATTTTTTTTGAGCAGAATGGATATTGGGTGGCATTTAAGCCTCTTTGTAGATGTGCAGAATAACCTGGTTCTTAGCCCACTTCTTTGTTATGTAACCAATGGTGTTAACTCTTGACTTTAATTTTCCCACCTGCAAAATGGAGCTAAAGCATAAGAATCTTCATATAAGACAACTTAGGAAGTATAAGTGTTAAAGAAAGAGAATGCAGTGGAATTCATATATCTTAAACTGCCACTTTCCCTAAGTTATTGGGACCATTTGGATGTGTGGGTTTACTTGAACAACATGACCTCTCCAGGGACAAGGCCCAATACTGTGATCAATTCAGTGTGTACTCACAGGGGAGAAGGACCAGAAACTTTCTTGCTCACACATCACACATGTTCCTGCTCACACATCACACATTTCACCTAACACATCCAAGAAGAAATTGCCTCCAGACAGCTAGTGTTGGTGCTCAGTCACTATGGATCCAGATACACATGTTCTTCTTTCCCCAAGAAGCTCAAAGAAAATCACCACTCAGTATCTCTGGTTAGTAAGGAGAATGTGCAATTTCTCATATTCCTTTTCCTAATGAGAGAGGGCAGGCACCACACATTAAAAAAAAATGCATCAAGAACAAAATAATGAGCCAGAAAAAAAGACCCTAACGTCCCTTCTTCTCATCTCTTGCATCATCGTTCCCCTTAAGGAGGTTTCTTGGAAAAGAATTCTCTTAAGTGCTATGTTCTCATCAGTCTAGTGGAATCCTTGGAATTACAAAGGCATATTTTGATTGATGTACTATCAAACTCTTTGCTAATATGGCTGAAAGATGAAAAAACTGAGAATAACCAAGGAGTATAAGTAGAAGACTGTCCATGTATATGCACCTATAAATCCACATGTTTCTATGACCAAGAATTATTACTCAAATAAGGAAAGAATCTTGAAATATTTGAGTGGTTAGAGCTGGAGAGATGATTGCTGTGTCTTTAATTCCTTTTTTCCCATCATCAACTCATATGCCTGGGTTGTCTTTTTAGCACCTTAAGTCCCATATACCATAAAAGCCCTCAGTCCAGGGCAAACTGGGATGACTGGTCACCCTTTGACCAATGTTGTTTCCTGACAGATACTGGTGCAATGGCTGTTCTGGCTCTGACATGTGTGAAGAGGAGTACATATAGGGAAAACATCAAATGCCATAAAAAGGATTTAAAGCGTATCAAATATAATATAGCATCACTGGTAAAAAAGATTCTGCGTGAGAAAAAAGCAAATGGTCTCATTGGAAACATATATAGTACAGGAGAGGCTATGCAGGTAAGTCAGAGGATCGAACAGGAAAGTGAGAAGGGAATTGTGGAAGAAAACAGTATCTTTATCCTTATCCATGCTGTTTCCTATACTAACTTTGATTTTACTCACGTGATTTCCCTCACCTGCCTGAAATGTGTTCTCCACAACTTCAATCTTTACCTTTCCATTATCAATGCTTCTGTGAAGCTTTTCTTGGCCACAACTTCTTTAAGGAATTCTGGGATCTACTACAACCTATCTTGCTCTACTACAGCAATTTTACACTTTACCATATACCATTGTTTTATGTTTTCATTTTGCCTCCCCTGTTAGGTTATGGTTGTAATAAGCAATAAGTGGTAGTGGCAGTTAAGAGCGTCTAGTACTGATTGAGACTAACTCATCCATGCACTCAACAATAATGAGGAAAGAGTCATCACCTCTGTTTCCTGGAATAAGAGTGTGAGTCACAGAGTACCAGGAACGTGCCTAACGTCACAAAGCCAGAGAGAAATGCAGACAGGGATGGGACCTAAACAGCTGGTTTCAAAATCACACTCAGCACCTAAACCCTGTCCTGTGTGTGTTCCTTGAAGTCTGGGACTTTATTCTGTATTCAGTCACTGATCTTTTCAACTCTAACGGCAGATACAAGAAGAGACCAAGGAAGGTTTACAGAAAAGAAAAAAAAAAAGCCTCACTGAGTCTCTAGTATCTTGCCAGGCTGACTCAGGGCAAGAGGACTTTCAGACGGAGAGAGCATAGCAAGGAAAAAGATGGGAGACACACAAAAAATTCCATATTTTAGGAAGACCAAGGTGTATGGCCTGGCCAGCACAGGATCCTCAGGAAAAATTACAAGATGAGGCGGGGGATGTAAGTTGGGGTCTGGTCATAAAGGTGGTTTGTATTGTTGTTACCACTTATGCTGTTTTCTGTCTTCCTAAGTTTAAACTTAATATAAAACAGTGGTTTCTAGCTACACATTTGAATCGCCTGGAGGAGATTTTAAAACACACGAATGTTTAGACCCCATATCAGAAATATAGGGGTGGATCATGAGCCTTAGTCTTGGTGATATTAATTCACAGCAGGGCCTAGAGCTACTTGCCGACAATACACTTTTTAAGAGATGTAATATGATCAATTGTATTTTGTTTTATTATCCCACAAATGCTTGTTGACTCCTTGGTTAACTTTAAGGGTCTTCAAGAAAAGATGAAAAAATTAAAAAAGAAAGAAAAAAGAAAAGATGAACAGGGGGACTGTCCTTCCCTGAGAAATGACCGAGCAATGTCTGCACATCCAACCCATTTCAGTCCTTATCTTACTTTAATACTCTTCTCACTTTTCCTACCCCTTAATTCTGCTCCTTCAATCCAGTTTATATCTGCTGCCTCAGTAGTTTCTGTTCAAGAACCTATTAGACTCCCCACTGTCAAGCAAACGATGCCAGAGACCTCACCCTGAGGTTCAAGGGTCCACCCAGCTGGCCCCAACCCCCTTTCCAGCCTGCTTATCCACAGCTGCTCTGAGTCTTCCCTGTAGACCAGGCTTCCCAGGCCAAGAGCAGTCCTCCAGGGATTTTGCTAAAATACAGGAACGGCCCTGGCCATTCCTACTGTAACACCTTTGGTCATGTTGTTCCCTCTGGATCTAGGGCTCCCCTCCTCACGTCACCTACCGAAATGCCATCACACCATCAAGGCCTACCTTAAGTACTGCCTCTCCACCAAGCCTTTCCTCGGCCTCACTAAATGTTGATCAGCTCTTCCTCTTTTGAGGGGCCATGCCACTAGATGCTTCTCTTGGGGAATGCATCTTAGGGGCTCCCTTACAATAATCTGTCTGTTAACAATATTAACAACACCTCCTCTACGACAGGTATTGTGCCAGTGGTGGGGTTACAAGAGTGAACACAGTAAAGAAAGTCTGTTTTCATTGCCATTATTATCATTTGCAGTTCTCCATCTCCCCACCCAAACTAGTTTACAAGCTTCTTGATGGCAGGAAAGTTATCTTAGTTGTCTAAGGTGCCTCCAAGTAGTCAGTGTCCAATAAATATTCGCTGAATTAGTTAGATGTATGCTTTCTCCTTATTGGAAGTTTCTTTCATTCATTGTCTCTCTCTCTTATTCCCTCACATTAGGCTCTCTTTGTCTCATCAAGACATTACAAGGAACGGGAATGGGAGTGCCAAAGAACTCTGGATAAAGTGCTGGAGGAAATTTCTCACGGAGCATTCCGTATGCCAATTGCTGCAGCCCAGGTCTTACCTGCCCTGATGGGAAAAACTTTATTGGACATTAACAAATACTCTTGCTGTATCAATAATACAGGTATAACACTAAACAGCAAACTGTTTTGCCTTTCAATGTAATACCCAACGCATGTGAGATTTAGGTGTTCTTGGGTACTCAAAGTGACCAGATAAACCTCTAAAGCACAACCATTCCCAGACAGAAGTGAGTCTTCCATATGCCATCAGTAATAACAACCACTTGAGGATATGTTCTCAGTAGACTTCAATCTATGTGAATTGAAGGATGACAGCTCTTAGTTCAAATACTGATAAATGAGGTAGACTTGATTAAATGATGTCTATTTCCAAAGGGAAGTTTTCTGATTGCTGGATACAGAGAGATGTTCAGAGAAACATTCCATCTTCAATTAAGTATGGTGTCTCTGATTTCCCACTATGCACAATAAGTGATCCCAAAGGGAAATAAATGTGTGGAATGAACATGTCAGTATTATAAGAAAACCACAGCATGAATCATTTATTTAAACAACTGATTTTCAACAAAGTATAAAGGAGACTTTTCTATCTCTGTTCATTCCTGGTTTAGCCACATAGGTTTAGAGACCTTGGACAAAATTTTTAACCTCTAAGCCTCAGTTTTCTAATGTAAAAAATACAAACAATAATAGTATTCAACACCAGTTTTTTTTAAGGACTGAGTGAGATAATCCATGCAAAATGATTGCCACAGTGCTTGGCACTTAATATGTTTTTGATAAATGTCAAGAAACAAGAGCCAAAAAAAAAAAAAAGGAAGCCTTTTTGTATGTTATACCAAAGCAAAAGAAAATAAGGAGCTTCTGTGAGAAATGGGAAATGGGACAACTGAATTGCTTAAACAGCTGGGAACTGAGCCAGAAAAAGCATTTACAAGCCGGTGAGTATCTGGTATTCATTTCTGCTATCGTCATATGAGTGATCTGCCCCTTGACTGATGATACTTGGTCCACGGAGAAAATCCTCCTGTGCATAAAGGAATCATTGGACAGGGGTTGGATAGGTGTGCAAACTCTTACATCATTTTTATTATTCTGAATAATAGTTCTTTCCTGCTTTTCTGCCTCTGACAGGTTACTTCAACATCTCCCCTGTAACTGCGACGCCTACCGTTTCACCCTCATATATCAAAGTACATTACTCTGTGAAAATCAGGGAAACATATTCTACCGAAGTCACTGTGAGAAAGGGTTCTGTCTTCCTAGATGTGATGGAGGAAGCTCAGAAAATAAATAAGGCTGAATTTGGGTATGTCTGCACATAACCTAATGTTACAGTAGTTAGTGTGATTTTGAAAGACTCAGCAAGAGTATATAAGCACCGGGTACATTTAAAACACTTTTTAATCATCACGTTTGTTACATTTCATGGCAGGGGTTAAAAAAAAAGGAGGTGGGTTTTTTCCTCTTCTAGCACATAGTAGGTATTACATTAATGTTCCCTTAATAAGTAAGTTCCAGGGCTCTGCTTGTGTCAGTAAAACTCCTTCAATACACAGAGCCTCTCAAGTCAGGCATTTTGTGTCTTGAACAGTGGTTCTTAAATATTTTTGAATCACTGGTTCTATTGACAATCAGATGAGTACAGTAGATGCTAATCCCAGAAAAGTGAACCTACTCAAAAATTGTCCTTTAAACCAGAAGTTTCACAAATGCCCTGAAGTCTCTCCATGCTCCCCTTTCAGGAGAGTCAAGGACACCTAAATAAAGTTTCCCTGGCCAGAGAACTCAAATATTAAAATTATGAAATTGACTTTGCCTCTGAAAAATATGGTTCATTTGGCTCCTTAAATCCTTAAGTCTAATGGACAATTATTTACTGGGTCTAATAACATGATGTAAATGCTGTAAAGAAAACCATATAAATAATACATGTATGTATATGTACATATATACAAATACATATGTGTATATATAGTATATAAATTATTATAAAGGTTGCTTTAAAGGCCTCCCAGGAAGGTAGAGAAGTGTGACTAAGGAATGTGAAACCCACACTGACCATGTCGCTTCTCAATAAACACAGCCTGAAACGTCGAATTATTCTTTCTAATTTATGGTGCCTCTGGGATATGAGGTTAATTCTTCTACTGCTTTAGTGTCTTCAACAGGTACTAAATTGGGGTAGATTAGAAGCTGATGATGTAAAGTGTCTGCTACGGGGGTAGGCGGGGCAGAAACCACAGGCATCATTTCTCTGAGCTCAGATTGTGGAGTGCCTGCACCAGAATCACCTGGAGTGTTTATAAAACATGCAGATTCCTGGTCCCAGCCCAGAGCTACAGAATCAAAGCATTTGAGGATAGGGCCAAGAAATCTGCCTTCTTTTATAATAGCTTCAGGTGATTCTTGGGTACATTGAAATCTGAGAAATGCCCATGTCTGCTTGCCTTTGAAAATTCTAAATTCCTGCAACCTGTTCACTGTTCCTACAGCTTCACATCTGTGGAGAGCTCATGGGGGCCCTACATCACCTCTGTTCAGGGCGTAACAGCCAACAATAACAACAGAACCTACTGGCAACTGCTGAATAATGGCAAACCACTGGACCAAGGTATGGGAGAGGATGCCAAAGCCCCCCAAGGTCAAAATGCCCAAAGCATTCCAATGTGAGGGTATGAGCTTTTGTGGGAAAGGTGTTGAGGAGCTGGGAGAGTGATATCCATTATTTGGTGATTTGGTGATCAAATCGTGAGATCCACTTCTCATTCTTCCTTTTCAGGAGTTGGTAGTTATATTGTCCATGAGGGAGACAATTTGGAGGTTCGTTGGAGCACCTACTAAAATACTCAACCCTTCCTCAGCTGGATCGGATCCTTTTGCAGTAGAATTCCACACAGAAATTGTCTTCATGCCTTTTTTTTCATTTATCTCAATCATAGTAGGAAAGTCAATAACCTCCCTTTCTCTCTTTGCATGTTCAATAAAAGATCAAAAACTGTACAAAAGAGCATGTTCTAATCATTTCATTTTAAAAGGAGATTATTATTAGCAGGCGGACCACCTTAGGAAGAAGTGACGTGAAAAGAGACTAGACCACGTGTCTAATAAGTTGAGCTGTGCTCAGGATTCCTCTGCTAACCATCTGCTCACCTGCTGGTGACCATTCGGCAACTGGGGAAATGGGGCTAAGTTTCCAGGTCTACTGTTGCAACAGCAATCAGCGAGACCTGAAGGACAAAAGCTGAGGGAGACGTTGCTCTCTGGGGCCCACAGGTGAGGTAGGAGGCAAGTGGACCGACTGACCTCAGACAGGCAGTGGGTAGACAGAAAAATGTAGTTCTAGAGAAAGGGAAAAGTGAGGCTTATATGTAAAAAGTGTGGTCCATCAGGTTTGCTCCTCAAAGGAGCAATATCCTTCCCTTCTCCCCCTGTCTCCCTTGGGCTCTTTTTGTTCTACTCCCACATATATATTCCTGTTCCTTCCCCATGAAAATCACTCTGATATTCATATCATCCAAATACACATGCAAAAAAAATTACCTCTGATGTTCACTTCAAAAGAGTTCAGGTTTTTTTAAGTTGAATTATATCTAAGCACCATGAAAAGGTTACAGTTTTTACTGAATAGCCGAACTGCATGCACATGCTGTCGGGGACCGGAAGTGCCTTTAAGATGTGCTTCACATAAAGCAACCCATTTAAAGCAACCCCCAAAAGGAAGATGCCTTTGGGCAGGATTAAATTACTTTAGCAAGGTCTCCCTCATTCTTCCTGTGTTGACTTCATGATGATCTTAGCTTCCTCCCCTCCACCAGCAACCCTGCTTCACAGTCAGGGTTTGAACCCTCTTCCTACAGACTGATTTCTGGTACTGATCCTCCACACTCTGTGTGACTGATGCCCTCGTAACTAGACAGCAACAGATCCTGTCCTCTCAGGTCTATGTCTCATCTCAAAAGCTAAATTAGAGATGAGAGACTATCTCTGTGAGCATGGGGGGCAGCTGTCAGATCTGTTTGTAGACTCTACAATCTATGTGAATTGAAGGATGACAGCTTAAGGTGACAAATACACAAAATGTTAGAACTGACCTTACTGTCTATCATAAACAGTGTGAGCACACAATGCACCGTCCAACCACAGCACTGTCAAGAGTGAAAGTGAACATGGTTAATTATTACAATAAAAAGAAAAAAATTAAAAACTGGGACTATTCTGGGGAAACCAGTACCTATGAGGAGTTTTGTCCATAAGGAAAAATAAGGAATCTGAAGCGAAAACTTAAACATACAAATATGTCAAAATAACAGAAAGTATTGGCCCTGCAATTGACCAGTGAAATTGAATTTCAATATGAGATTGGAATAGATCCCTGACTCTCTCTTGATAATTCTAGCTCACTTTCAGTAATAATTGGTCAACACCAGCAAAGCACCCCATTTGCACTGGACCTATTTTCCTAAATCTGGGATAAAAGATTATTCTAATTGCTATACTGACATAGCATCAAAAGCATTCAGTCATAGCCTTTAAAAAGGGATTTCCTTTGTAATTCTAATTTAATTCTTTTCGCTGGATCAAACACAAAAATCCCACTTGGTGCCACTGTTTTCTAACACTTCCCTCTAGCCACTAGCTTCCTCCATTCTTAATCAGAGAGGGCTGAGTGTCTCCCAACCAGTGTTCTCTTAGTAGAGTGGTAACACTGCCGGCTGATAGAAGTGCCTTTAACCTCAGAGACAGACGTGATGGTTAATGGAATAACCTTCCCTTAGCATCCCACTAACATTGCCCAGGTAAGCCTACCTCTGGTCACACTTGCTTTATGAGGATCTCCTACAGCTTGGGACCATGACAGAGCCAAGACTGCCTGAAAGGAGAAATGTCTACCTGCTGCCACAGCGAAGGAAAATCAGCACAAATAAACCTTTCAGATGTGCAAAGAAAGTCTGGGTGCTTTGATACCAGAAAATTGGGCATAGGACAAAATAAGCTAATAAATAATAAAGAAGCCCTTTCAATAGTTAGCCAAGGGCTGTCAAAACATGTTAAGAAATGTATGGCCCGTCTGGTTCCTGCTCTGGAAGTTATTTGCTAACTGAAACAGTTGTATCATAATGGGTCTTACAGCAACAGTGACTGTATGATTAAAATAAGGAAGTGTATGTTTAAAGATTGGCACACTAAGTGGGTGTGGGCCATCTCAGGATGGTCATGAGCAGGCTCGGAAATCCAAAGTCAGCACCACACTGGGTTCTTAATCCTGTAGTAGATCCTTATTATCACACACTGCCTGGTTTAAGATCAATTTATTTTCGTACAGTCCCAGAGGTCAGAAGGCTGAAATGGATCTCACCGGGTAAAATCAAGGTGTTCAAGGGCTGTGTTCCTTCTTGACATTCTAGCAAAAAAATCCATTTCCTTGCCTTTTCCCGCTTCTGGAGGATGCCTGTGCCCCTCGGTTCACGGCTCCCCCCACCCTCAAACCCAGCAGTGCTGTCACCCTAAACTCTGCTTGTGTCATCACCTCTCCTGCCTCCCTCTCCCATTTATAAGGACCTCTGATTACACTGGGCCCACCCAGACAGTCCAGAATAATCTTCCTATTTTAGGGGTAGCTCACTAACAACCTTAATTCCCCTTTGCCATGTAACCTAACATATTCACAAGTATCAAGAATTAGGACATGGTCATCTGGGGTGGGGAGGGCAGGGGTAGTTGGGGGTGGGGGGTTCAGTATTCTGCTACTACTCCTTGGTATGACATACAATCCCTCCACCATGCAGACCCTAACCATCTTTCTGTGGTCTCATCTCCCACCATACACCATGTATTAGTTATATGTTGTTGCATAACAAGTCACTCTAAAAGTTAAAGGCTTAAAACAGTATTCATTATCTCACAGTTTCTGTGAATCAGTGTCTTTCAAAAGGCTGCAATCAAGATGTTGGCTTAGACTATGGAAAGCAGTATGGAGATTCCTCAAAAAACTAAAAATAGAAATGCCATTCAACCCAGTAATTATACTTCTAGGAATTTATCCAAAGAAAACAAAAACCCTGATTTGAAAAGATATATGTACCCCTATATGTACTGCTGCATTATATATAATAGCCAAGATATGGCTATTATATATAATAGCCAAGATATGGAAGCAACCTAAGTTTCTATCAATAAATAAATGGATAAAGATGATGTGGTACATATACATAATGGATTATTATTCAGCCATTAAAAAAAAAAAGAAATCCTGCCATTTTCAACAACATGGATGGATCTAGAGGGTATTATGCTCAATGGAATAAGCCAGGCAGAGAAAGACAAATACCATATGATTTCACTTATTTTTGGAATATAAATACAAAGCAAAACATAATGAACAAAACGGCAGTAGACTCACAGACACTGAGAAGGCACAGGCGGTTACCATGGGGGAAGGTTTGGGGTGGGTGGGTGGGAAGGTGAGGGGAATAAAGGGGCACAAAAAAATATCAATCATAATGTAGGTTCATCACCAGGATAAGAGTACAGCATTGAGAATACAGTCAATGTGCTGTAACATCCTCCTATGTTGACAGATAGTAGCTGTACTAGTGTGGGGGGTTAATAATATGTATTGCACACTTGAAACTAATTCAAGATTATTTATCAACTATACTTCAATTCAAAAAAGGATATTGGCTGAGGCTTTGCCTCAAAGCTCGACTGGGGAAGGATCTGTTTTCAAGCTCAGTTATCTAGGTGTTGGCAGGATTCCTCCCTCCCTGGCTATTGGCCGGTGGTTTCTCTCAGTTCTTTGTCACATGGGCTTCTCCACGAGGAAGCTCCCAGCACGCCAGCTGGCCTCATCAGAGCAAGAAGCGAGACGAGCCAGAGAGACGGCAAGTCTTGCCTTTTCCAGAGTGAAGCTGGAGTTCGGTAACCTCATCCTACCTAGCACTTTTTCTGTATTATCATCACTAGAAGCAAGGCCAGTCCACACTCTAGAGACAGGGATTCCACAAGGGCATGAACACCAGGAGATGGAAACATGGGGCCATGGTAGCAGCTATCCAGCACATTCTAGCATGTATGCTGTTTTTTTCACCTCATAAAATCACCAATGTTCCCTGAGAAAAAATGCTTTATAACCCTTGTCTTGAATTGGTTCATTAATTCACCCACCCAGACAGTATGTATTAGATTCCTACTGTGAGCTAGGTGGTGTCTGAAGTGCTCGGGACAGAGCAATGAACAAAGGAAACAATCCCCTTCCCCTTCGGCGTGGACATTAAGTAGAGAAGGAGACAGAGGGTGGGGAGTTATAGCAGGTGGATGTACACTGGTGAGGGTGGTGGGGGCTTTCTGATACACCATGGTCAGGGAAGGCCTCTCTAAAAGCTGGACTTCGAGAGGAGACATGAAGGAAGTGAGGGAGCCACCATGAGAATATTTGGAGGAACAGGGTCCTGGGAAAAGGGGGCAACGTGTGCAATGATGGATGATGGGTTCAAGGGAAAACAGGGAGTTCAGTGTAGCAGGAGCAGAGTGAGCAGGAGAGAAAGCCACTGCAGGTGGTGAGAAAGGCAACCGGAAGCCATGGGGCCTGGGAGGTCATTTAAAGAACTTTAAATTTTATTCTAAGGTGAGAACCACTGAACAGTGTCCCCATAAAAGGAGCTGCTTAAACTCATGGTTGAAAAAAAATTATCCCTCTCCTCCATAATCTTAACATATTATTTCTAGTTCCCTTATAAGAAAAGTATACTTTGTTTTATAATATAGCTACACTTCTGAAAAATACATATACACTTCATACAGTTTATTGATCCCACATTTTCTAATCACTTCCTTTAAGAGATAACATCTGAAAGCCCTAGCGTTTGAAATGGCTTTTGTCCCCGGATAAGGAAAGAGACTTCAAAAAAAGGTTCTGGGGAAACTGCGGTCCACTGTTTGCCTAAAGTCAAACAGCTTTTAAGAGCCAATGCTAGAACCCAGGTCATATCAACTGAATTAGACATCACATAAAGCCAGACTTCACCTGGCAGATGCTCACCGGAGAGAATACAAGGGCGCACTGTGAAGCAAATGCCTTGAACCATAAAGTGAGGTGGTGCCTTAGGAACCGCCCAGACCTCAATGGAGTGGTTGCTGATAAACAGTCAGCAGGTTGTCTGACTGGATGGAGAAGGTCTGTGAAGAGGTCTCATCTATATGCACACGCACATTAGTCAAGCTCCTGATATGACACCCCAGAATTTTGGCAAATGGCACTTTGTCATCACTTTCCTCATTGCACACCCAGCCCAGGTGTCTCATCTGACTGTACTGCCTAGAAGTCACCTTCAGACACCATGAAGAGTCTGTAGTAGGTAAAGGGAGATAAGCAAATGGATATGAGTTTTATCAGGGAGACAAAGGTCAGCACAGGGGTTAGGAGCAGCTGCAGTGTGGGGGGTGGGGGGATAAACTGCTTTACAAAGAGAAGCATATATAAGAGGAAAAAAGAGAAACTCTCTACCAGCAAATGGGGATTTGTGGACAAGAGGTGCAGACAGAACAGGAGAGAGTGGGATGGCCTGGTGTAACCTACACTTGCTGAACCTTCTCTGGGCTCTAGCTGGGACCAGCATGCAGACCCAAAGCTCATGCTGTGAGTACTTTTTTTTCCAAGGGGGCCATAGAAGCAGTTATCCCGGAGATAGGCAGAATCCTCAGACACTGAGGTTTGCTGATGAAAAAGTGGTTGAGAACAGCCACACTACA
Source organism: Manis javanica (assembly GCF_040802235.1). Lineage (NCBI taxonomy): Eukaryota > Metazoa > Chordata > Mammalia > Pholidota > Manidae > Manis > Manis javanica. The sequence goes on from NW_027332171.1 coordinate 804,736, forward strand.
GGAGCTCCCAAAGGGGTGAGGCAGGGTGTGAGTGTGTGGTTCACCTTTCCTGACTTAACAGCTGTCGGTAAAATTGCAGTATGTCCAGAATCTCTCACCTGACCTTACTGCATCTCCAAAGAGTGGAGAAAAGTAGTCTATCTTCATATCAATAAGTGATTACAAGGGTTTGGGGAGGGAGTGTATATCTGGACTGGAGAGGTTTTGTGGGGTCCCTTTATGCAGCCAGGTCACAAGAGACACAGGCAAGCAGAAGTGGGTGACTGCTTGTAAGCAATAAATGGATTCCTCCCATTTTATTTCTCCCTTTGACTGACTTTGGTTTCAAAGGTTATTTGCCCCAGGCTGGGAACATATCTTTCCCCCAGAGTTACAACAGCATAAGTTCTTAGAGAGGCAAATCTGTGCATTTAATATTGCGAGGTTGAAATATGGTTGTAAGAATGATGGTTGACAGTGCAAAAGAGAGACACTCAGCTGTTCTGACCAGGTACAGGTAAACATGTTGGGTACTCACTGAAGATAAGTCACATCCCAAATCTTTCATATTTTTCATGTCAGACTGAGAAAAAGAAATGGATGCAAGGAAATCGCTGATTTCTAGGAATGTGCTAGAAATAATATGAAATGTCCTTGAGCCATATTGCTTGAAGTTATTGAGAAATCACTGGCTTAAAGATAACAGCCATTTGAGATGCAGGAACTAATTAGCCTCCAATGAAAAATCTCAATGTTTTCTCCATTTCTCTTTAATTATTATCCCTACAGGGGTGTCTCTGAGGATACTGATGCTAACCGTGTCCTCTCCTAAAAAAAGCAGGAGAAGTTCCTGAGAAGAGGGAGTGAGGGTTGGGGGGTTAGTAAATGGCTTTTCTCTTCTCAGCTGTTCCCTCGGCACAGCAGCCCTTGGTTAATGGCATACAAGTCCTCATGGAGAACTCTGTGACCAGCTCAGCCTACCCAAATCCCAGCATCTTGATTGCCATGAACCTGGCTGGAGCCTACAACTTGGAGGCCCAGAAGCTCCTCACTTACAGGCTTATGGCCAGTGACACAGATGGTGAGAAGGCAGAGCCCTCCACGTGCCCCCTAGACCCCCACCCCCAGATGCCGTGTCCCCCTGCCCAACTGCTGCCTGGGATTGTCCCTGAATCACTCAAGCACCTTTTCTTACATACCTGGAAAGTAATGTGTGAAGTCAGGGCATTCAGAGAGGAGGAAGGTAAAGGAAAAATAACTCTGGACCAGATGTAAAAGGAGTGAGCTTCCAGTCGGCCTCTACCTACCAACTCTGTAACCTGATCCCATCAACCTCACTTCCTCATTTGCAAAATGCAGACAATTCTAATAACAATACACTAATAGTAATATCACAATGATAATAGTCCAATCTCTGTCCTGCCTACCTCACAGGAGTCACCTTGAGGCTCAGGTTAGATAATAAAATTAAAAAATTATTTTGGAACTATAATTTTTCATTTATGAATTTGTATGGGTGTTCTTGCTGCTTTTCTGAAAGATACTAGGGATTTGGGATTCTTGATGGCATCATCAAGTTACAAAGAGGCCACTAGATTAAACATTCCTTAAGTAATTTTCCATCCTTCTCTCCTTAAGAAAGACAGATCAAAAACTATCTCATCACATTAGTTAAAAATCATAACAATCTGGTTAAGAAGCACAGAGCTCAGCCCTGGCCCCTGGTGCTCTTTCCCCTGAGATACCTTTGTTTATCTATTTTATTCTCTTCTCTGAAGACCTGACCATTGGTCAGCTCGCCCTCACCATTATGGCCCTCACCTCCTCCTGTCGAGACCCTGGGAATAAAGTATCGACTCTACAGAGGCAAATGGAAAGCTGGACCCCTTCAGGTAAGACTTCAACAGCAGGGAGGGAAGAGTGAGGCAAATAGTCTTCCCTGAGAATTTCAAACCTAGAAAGGAAAGGATGGGAGAGTGGCAAGTTGGGGAAGAGACACAATGTACCTCCACTCAGGTTCTCTCTGAAGTGAGATATTCATTCGCAATTCAAATGAATTGGCCACTATCCTGGGGACACAAACTTATGTCATCACCTGAAGATAGCATCACCCCTTTTGTTCTATTCTTGTGCCAGATGACATTCTTGTTCTGAGAAACAGTGAAGTTATCTTTTGCCAATATGCTGTCTTTTTGCACAGGTTTTCTTGAAACTTCTATTTAAAAGGTTTGCTTTTCCTTTTTCACAAATGTCCTCATGGTGAATGTTCATCTCATCAAGGCTCTCTATCCCTTCCTAAGGCTCCAATGCCCAGGCTTCAACCTTCTATGGGCCCAGTCTGGCAATCTTGGCGCTGTGCCAGAAGAACCCTGAGAAGACCTTACCAATAGCAGCCCGCCTTGCCAAGATCCTATGGAACAACTTCTCTCCCTTCAATGTGGGTGAGTAGGCCACCACTTTCAAACACTGTCCTGAGCTGGGAACATCAAGGGCACTGAATGGTGGAGCTGGAAGGAAAAGTGGGAGAGAGGACTTTACATGATATGTCTTTAGGTGGGAGCTACTTAACAAATATTTGTCTGGACCTGTGAATTAAAGAATAAATGGAAAGGAGATAGTAAAACAGAAACCAGGACAACATTTGAAATGTCCAGCCATTCCAGAATCTCCGCTGGGAACAATAAACATGTTACCCAAGTCAGGAGTGGTTCCCAGGCAAATTATTAAAGCAATGTCTAGACTCAGCCCTGCCCTGGACTCTCTCTTTTATCACTACTGATGTGTCCACACTCTGTTCTTCTCAATGCTTCTCCTTATAACATCCAAATATTCTCTTCCTATTAAAGAGTTACTCTCTAAACCCTAAATCCACAATGCTCCCCTTCAGGGAAATGCTGAAACCATCTTATTCCTTCCTTTGGCAAGCAGATGGCTGCTTGTGAATGGAACCTTTTCCTCTACAACACCATGTCCTTCCTCTGCTGGCCCTTCTGCATATAATGATCCCTTCTCTATACAATGCCACTGGAAGTCACTGTCATGTCTTCATTCCGGTCACCTTTCCACCTCTGGCACTCGCCAAGCAACAGCATTAACTCAGGCATTAACCTCATTTGTTGCAGGCTCTTTTCTACCAACAAGCAGGTAGGTATTTATTCTAGTCCCCTCCCTATGGGTGGAGAACAGACTGGCCTCTGTTTCCCACCTGGGACCTCACTGGAGCGTATCTGCCAGTTCAGGAAATTTGACTTTTTTTGTCAATACTGGTTTCAACAATATCATCACCCTTAGAGAGATTATGCAACTTTCAGGTGGAGATGAGGGCAGGGAGGGCAGGAACAAGGAAAGAAAAGGTGTCATGTGGCAAGTCTTTTAATTTGTTCTAGCCTTGTCATGCCAGAGCTTACACATTCCAACCCGAAGCCTTTTCCTATGCAAATAATGAAAACGTCCCTGTGCTGGGTCCTCTGGTAGATGCAAATTTTCCACCATCCAAGGGCTCACAGAGCACAGAAAAAACAAAACACAGTAGAGACGGCCGAGACTGCAAAACAGGCACAAGGAACCAATGCTAAAGGAGCTTGGAAAAGAAACCTCAAATCCTGTGCTGGGATGACCAGAGAAGGCTTCACTGAGAGATAGTGAAAGCTGGGCCTTCAAGAACTGGTGCCATTTCCAAAGATAAACATCAAGACTTGTCATACTTGAATGTAGATTTGAATGTATTGCCAGTCTATATCAATAAAAAGCATGAGCTGTGGAGTCATACAAATTCTAGGTTCGGGTCTTGGCACCGCTACTTATTAGCTGTGTGGTCTTGGGCAGTTACTTAACCTCTCTGAGCCCCATTTCCTCATCCCTGAAGCAGAGGTAACTGTAGGTCCTATTTCACAGGTTGCCCTGAAGAGTAAAGGAGATAATGTAGCTGGACTGCAATAAGCACACAATATGTTAGCTGTTCATATTGTGTGGTGGGGTGGTCGTCTTGTCCTTTTTGTGATTCAGACACAGGAGCAATGGTGACCTTGGCTCTGACCTGCATGTACAACAAGATCCCTATAGGTTCAGAGGAAGGTTACAAAGCCCTGTTTGTTGAGGTCCTAAATAAAACTGTGGAGCAGATGAGCATGAGGATCGAAGACAACGGCATCATTGGAAACATCTACAGCACTGGCCTCGCCATGCAGGTAAGCCCATCACTGGTGTTCTTCACTGAGTCCCTGCCAGCAAGACTGGATGGCAGGATCATGAGACCAGGCTTCTTCTAACACCTCTGGAAAAGGCCAACACGGCTGACTCAAAGCAGAGTCTGCGTGGTGACTGTGCCTCAGTTTCTCTGCTGGTGTAATGCACGAATGTGCTAATTCCTCCCTACCTCAAAGGTAAAGTGAGAGAACATATCTTCATGAATTTCCCTTCCTGGGAAAACGAAAAAGCAAATAAACCCAAGAAACATATTGCTTTATTTATAATAATGATCAGGGTGTTCATAAATCATAGACAAATGTAAGTTTCATGTATAAAAAATAAGGCTATTAAAGTAGGTCCTCAAAAAAAATACTGAATTTTCTGGTTCCATCTTGCCAGTCAAGTGTTCTTTTCTCAGCCCTTTATCTTAATCCCAAAAGGGCAGACTTCTAATGATTAATGAAAAATCTAAAATTGGCTGGATGTCTAATCTTTATCTAACTCTTTTACAATCTCAATCTCGCTTCAACCATACAAAGAGCCCTAATAAATGGCAGAGCCAGGTGTGTCTGGTAGTCAAGCCCATACTCAGCCCTGTGCTTTCCTAGTGTAGATTCCCAGGCTTGGGTTCTATAAGATTCTGCTTGATGCAGCTGCAAATACAAACACCTCCTCCCCATTGATTAGGATTAATTAGGGCAGAATCCTAGCATGGAATATAAATCAGTGATAGTGGGAAAAGATAACCAACTACAATCACAAACTAAAGGGTCATTTGTGGCCATATCCTCTAGTCCAAACTAAGAAGTCTGTGCTCCAAAGTCTCGAAATGCCCTTGAGATTAATACAAAATACTACGTCATGACCTTCAGAGGAAACAGAATCATGAAGTTATAATGCCAGCCCTAATTCTAACATAGCTCTGGACTAGTGTTAGAAAGAAATTTTCTGGTGGGGTAGTGGAGACTGGTATTGATATTCCACACATTAGAAATCAGTGAAGGGCATAAACAGACTAGAAATTAGTTCACGTTAAATATGAAGAGTAAATACAACATCCCCACTCCAATGTACCATGTATAGAAGCACCTAATGAGAACAGAGTTTCTATTTTGTGTCACAGTTACTGGAATTTTCCAGTGGAACAAAACACTGTTTGTTACCATGGCTGAATCATAAAAGACAAATCCCAGGGCTCAGGTCTAGAAAGCTTTGCGGGGGAACAAAGGCAGTCTGGGTATAAGACAGATTTTATTTATCTCACTTAAAATAACCTTTCTTCACCTTAGTACTAACAGAGAATTGTTTGCTTTGACTAATTTGACTTGTGAATTCTGTTTGGGATTTTATCACCTGCAGGGTACACTCTGATAAGATGTACCTGGGAGCTAAAGCTTTTCCTATGAAAAGGCAGACCTCATTCATACCAGACATCATAGGCCACATGGATTTCTTGTCGGTTAAGATACATAACCTCTCCCTGTGGTCTGTATCTGGAGTTTACCCAGGTAGCTGAATTCTGAAATCACCAAATGTATACATAATCTTTTTCCAATGTGAAGTGTTGGGGGGTAGAAAAGTAAAGCACGCTGGAGCTGTTAACAACTTGAATTTGAGTCCTAGATCTGCAACTATCATGGGAAAATGCTGAATTTCTCTGAATTTCATTTCCCCCGTAGTAATAGGGTTGCAAAGATAGAAAAAATCATGGGCACAATGTGTGCTCAATAATTGTCCACAGTCCCTCCCAGCAGAAGACTGTTGATATCAAGGCCCCTCACTCACGATCTTCCAGGACGTTGGTGTCCTTCACATGGCCTGGGCCACCCACACGGCTTCCCAAGGACACTCATGAGGCACTTCCTCTGTTCCAGAATGTCTCCTCTTTCTCCCGTCAGTATTCCAATGCTTTCAAGGGTCCTCGGACAGGAATTTAACTTAGAAAGAGATCTGATAAGCTTCTTCATACCATTATTAATGGCTTCACACAGCTTCATGCATTACTTTTCCCCAGTGTTGGTCTTGATGATGTTTTATCCCAAGTAGACACGTCTTACTTAGTGGGATTTGGGAGGTGAATATGGCAAGTGGATGAGACAAGGTAGGAACTGCTGAGAAATACCTACCTGATGCCCTTTAACCAAAACTGCCTTGTAAAGTGGCCTCTGGCATGAGCCAGGGTTCATAGTTGCCAAAGTTAATAGTAATGGTCATGCCCATCAAAACTGGTTGCTCATACAACTGCCTCTGGCTCCCAGAGCCGTTTCTGACTCCCTCTCCCTTCTATTTCCCATGCTAAGTTTCAGATGAATCAGTCCCAGCAGTCCCAGACCATTAACATGTTCTGATAGCAGCGGTCAGCACAACCCTATAGGGAGGGAGGTGGTAATGACAGCTCACACAGCACACATTAAAAAATGCTTTTGTATATCATCCCATCTGAACCTGAAATGAAACTTCCCCTATGAATCAGGGAGGAATTACACTTTCTATTTTAGTTCTGAGATACAAAACTCAGCAAAGTAGTTTTATAGTTGAATTGCTTGGTGTATTAATCAGGGATCATTTTGCAAATAACAGAAACCCAAATCATTTTTGCATAAGAAAACATGGGTATTTACTATTTCACATAAACTGGGAGTTCAGGCCTAGATTCGGTGGTTTAGGATTAACCAGAGTCAAGGATGCAAATGACTTCAGGGACCACTCTTTTTTCATCTCAGCCCTGGTTTTCCTCATTCTCTCCTTGCTTGGCTTCTTCAGAGTGGCTAAGAGAGTCACTAACAGATCAGTGCTCACCCACAGGGTCCCAGCTGATAAACTCAGCAGGAAAAAAAAGCTCTTCTCTCCCATCATCTCTGTATCAGGGAAGGACTCTGAGGATGGCGCTGAGAAAGGTCAACTTTCAGCTGTGCCTAATAATTCTCATTCTCTCTTCCTGTGCCAGGCTCTCTCCGTGACACCTATGCAACTTAACAAACAGTGGAACTGCAGGAAGACCATGGATACAATACTTTCGGAGATTGACCAAGGGAAATTCCACAACCCCATGTCCATTGCCCAGATCCTCCCATCCCTAAAAGGCAAAACATACCTAGATGTGCCCCACGTGTCTTGCAGCCCTGGTAAGAACTCTTAACATCTGCCTCTCCTTATGTCATAAAGTGTCACATTATCCAATAATGATATGTGGATCACTTTTAAGTAGCATACAGGCTTTTCTCTCATTACCCCCATGTAGGCAGAGACACATCTGACTTATAATCCCCAAAAGTTGTGTGCCAACACATGGCCATGCCATCTTGCCCTCAGAATTCAGCCCCCATGTCTACTTCATTCAGTGCACATTTATTGTGCACCTCTAAGGTAAAACCTTCTGTGGGATGTTGGTGGGGAGGGAAGGTCCATGGCCCAACAATCATATAACATATAACTTCATTCATTCATTTGACAAATTACCAACATTATGTAGTATCTTATTATATTTTCTCTTTACAAAGTTTGGAGATAGATATGTGGACAAAAACTACAATATTTGGAAGAATGAAATAAAACAGAGGCCACACACAGTACAAAAGAAAAGAAAGTGTGACTAACCACTGGCCATGTCTGGGGGGCTAGGAGAAGAACAGAATTGATATTTCAGCCAAGACTTGGAGATCTAAATTTGAAGCCTTGGTGCTCACAGCACACCAAAGGGGTGGAAACCTGCCATGTTACCTTTTTATTTGAAATATCTTTTTCATCCAGATATAAAACAGAGATACTTAAAAAATTCAGACATTAGAGAACTATGAATGGAGAAAGTGGGAGTCCTGCATAAAAATGTTATCACTACAGAGATAACTAGTCTTTGGTATAGATTCCTCCAACTCTTCTTTATAATCAGAATTAACAGAATATATTGTTCATCTTATGTTACATGGACTTCCTAAAAGAAGCAGAGATTAATAATCTCCTTGTCTATCTTGGTGAAGAATCTACAGAAACCACCATCAAGCAAACCTATCCTAGTAAGACCAAACACAGCCACATTCACCTCCCTCCCTAGGCTGATGCCCAGTGACTTCCCATCTTTAAAAAAGTGGCCATGGCATCCTTCTTAGGATTCTACACTAGTGACCCAGATATTTTTTTAAATGGCCTAAAATGTATTGCTTTTGCTCCAGACTCTTAGGGTTCATAAACACCATAGCTGAACAGTGAGTTCCATGTAAAATACACGGTTTAGGGCTCACAATCCTCTCTTCAGGTTACAAAGTTTAACAAAATAAATGTTCATTGTAAAACTGTAAGTTCTGCAGCTACAATCAATTCTCTAGAATGAGAGCTTCATAGATCATACCAGACCCTCAGAACAATCCACAAAGGACACAAAATCATTGCCATTTCTTGAAATGTTTCCTGGGACGAGTTGTCAGTAACAGAGCCTTTGCATCTAAAATACAAACCCCATAATCTTTAGCAAATTTGGCCTTTTTGTCTTCACAGAGGTGCAACCCACTCCACCCAGCCATCCCAGTCCTGTCCCCACCTTAGCTTCCAGCATCACTGTCATCTACACCATAAACAACCAGCTGAGAGGGGTGGAACTGCTCTTCAATGTGACCATCGAAGTCAGTGTGAAAAACGGATCAGTGTTACTTGCTGTCCTAGAGGAAGCACAGCGCAAAAGTCCCACGTTCAAGTGAGCAAAACAAGTGACAGTCACCGTGGCCCCCAAGCCTGACCTGACTGCCCATTCTCTTCCTCTCCTCCTTTCATTTTCTTGCTTTTATTCCTTCTGATAATTTAATAGATCTTTGTTTAATAGCCCCTTGAGGAGCCTACAATCTCATGAGGAGGCAAGGCTTTCATGAAAAATTATATCATACAAGCCAATACATGACGAAGTTTTAGAGACAGGAATGAGCAAAGAATTCAAGGCCAATGAGTAGAACAGCCTGACAGGAAAAAAAGAATACAGGATTTAATTAAGTGAGTGATATCTGGAAGGATAAGCTGGGTGATATTGTAACGTCTGAAATGCCAGGCTAAGGAGATTGGACGTCATATTGCAGAGAAGCATTGCAAGTTTGTGAGTAAGAGCAGTCCTGGTATAAAATGTTACCTGGGTTTGAGAGTGGAAGACGGGAGAAAAGCTGGCCTTGACTACAGTAAGGAAGCTGTTAAGTGAGGGGGACTTCATCCAGGAGAAATGGACCCACCCATACAAAGGAACTCCGCTGGGTGCTGTGAGTACTGATACGGGAGTCAAGAGAAGCAGTTTCAAAACTCTTAAAAGGAGTGTCAGGAAGAAAGAATGTCTTTCAGAGAAAAAGACTTGTTCCTTAGACATGGTTCATTGTGGGTGTTAGAAACAGAAACATTAGAAGGCTTTGGGGGGATAGAGGATGTCCTAAAGAGAAAGGTCAGGACAGGCTAAATAGATTGGACAGTCGTCTGATAGAGGTGATGATCAAAGTTCAGGAACTGTGCACAAAGTGGTGGAGACAATGTTCCCAGTAAAACCCTGAGACATATCTACTCACTCCATTTTATGGATAGAACCACTTAGGCCCAAAGAGGTTAAGTAATATTCCTAAGACCACATAACATGTAACTAACAGAGCTGAGATCTAAAGCCTATTTGACTGACTTTGAAGCTCATGTTCTTTCCACTGCCCTGTTGAGAAAGGACAGAATAGAGAAATAAGTGACAGGGGAGAAAATTAAACACTGGGAAGAATTTATAGTTTGCAAAAAGAGGAAGCAGTAGAGAAATATGGAGAGAATAAGCTTTAGGAGGAGTAGGGGGGAAACGCCAGGTCATGGGGCAAAAAATAAGAGGTATTTTCAAAGGAAGGATGACATGATCCAAATTCTGCAGGGAGGTGTCAAGGAGAAAGACTGACAAAGGCCAAGAAATTGACAATTGAGTGATACGCGGGATCTACCCCACAAGGTTAGGTCAAGTACATAAGTACTGCCCTCAGCCTGGCTCCTGAACTTCCCGAACTTCTGTACACAGGTCAGGAAAAAATCATAATTCAATTTTAAAATTGAAAATACTTTTTAATTAAAAAATTAAGTCAAATACTTAATTTTCAAACCACCCTGAGTATACTTTATGTTTTCTCTGAGCTTAGCTTTAATTTTGCCTGATTCTTTCTTTTTCTGGCTCTAGATGTCATGAATGCACATAGTAGACATTCTTAGGGAGGAAAGCCAAAAAGAAGAAAAGCCATTTAAGTCCATCCACAATAAAATCAATGTTGATATTTTTCATAATTTGGTAGGTATTTTTTCTACACATATTGTATAACAGTTATGATCCATCATATACATGGGATAGACAGATATTTCATATAAGGTTTACATAAATTTAACATTATTGCACAAGCATGTCCCCATATCACTTAAAGTTATTGAAAAATACAATTTTCCTAACTGTAAAATATTCAATTTGGGACATTCATTCTATCACACACATAGTTATTCACCCACTATTGGGCATTTACATTTTTTAAATATTTTTTGACTTTTTTTTAATTCCATTCATTTCAATTCCATTTAATTCCAAGTGAAGTAATTCCACATTCATTAGTCATTGCATTTTCTCTTTTTAAACATGATTTTATCAGATCTCTAAAACATCTACAGTATCTCTGCCCCTCCATCTTACCCATTATTGTCTGACTTAAGGTGAGATGTTAACCATACAGGACTCTATTCTTACAGATTTGAAACCACAATGACATCTTGGGGCCCTGTTGTCTCTTCTATCAACAATATTGCTGAAAATGTTAATCATAAGACATACTGGCAATTCCTTAGTGGCAAAACACCTCTGAATGAAGGTAAGAAAAAAAAAAGGGATCTGGGCACTTCCTCCACAGTTTGAAGGTTACATTCTTGCATTTCCTTATTTCATTTATTAATTCAGTTATTCAACAAATAATTGTGAGAATGTATGTGTATATACAATAGCTGTATTTTGAGTGATTATACATACATGTACATATAAATATATGTACAGTGGTTAATTAGGTAGGTAGGTAGGTAGGTAGGTAGGTAGGTAGATGATGATAGGTAAGATGATGGGTGGCTATCTAAAATAGCTTTTTCAAATCAAGAATTCCGACTACTAGGAGCCAGTAGGAATATATCTAGTGAACAAGAAAAGCAGATAGACCTACATAAAGCAGTAAGAGCTGAAGCAGGAGAAAGGAGATAATGTGAGAGAGACCAAAAAAAAGAAAGAGACAGAAAAAAATAGTATGTGATCTAAGAAGATGGCAGTTTGGGGCTTAAAAATTAAATGTGTGTGTGTAAAACAAAAGCACACTGAATTCATAGCCAGTGGGAACAAATATGAGGGACAGGAGTAATAGCTTTTTGTAGGGTGATGTTATTTCATACATCAACTCTGTAGGTATTGGTGACTCTCTTTTTACAGAGAAAGAAACTAAGTCAGGGACATTAATGGGACTTGTACAAGTCATGCATCTAGCATGTCACAGAGTCAAGAGTCAAGTACAGGTCTCCAAACTCTACACTCCATAGCTTCACTCAAAATTCATTCTTCACCTTCTTTTTGCTCTAATTGTTTACTAAAAAATCTCCAGAGAGAAGAATGTTTATTCATACATGTTTGTGAAGGGAAAGCAGGAAGAAGAAAACTCAAGACTTCAGCGAAACCTTAACATTCTTTAAAATGTTGCACAAACACTAAAATATCCTTCAACTTAAAAGGCACTAGTGTATGGTTTTATACAGCCATGACTGTGACTTTGTAAAGATGCTTCATTATCCAAGATTACAATAGGAGAGATGCTATTCTTAGAGCCTATCCTGTATATAACAAAACCTAGCTAGTCAGAATTTATGGAATTGCAGCAAAGCATATCATAAAGATCTTGGAGTAATGCAAGTCTTGCTTAGAAGCCCCTTCTCTTATTTACTAACTGCATATAGCAAGTAATGAAACTTCTCTGAGCCACAGTGTCCACAGCTATAAAATGGAAACAGCAATAAACATTTTGAGATGGGTTATTGTGAGGATTAGAAATAATGTTTTCAAAATGAGTAAGTACAATGTCTCATTTTGGACTTACTCATTTTAAATGTTCAAAAATGCTAATCATTATTATTATGAGTTCTCCTACCACCTGCATCTAGAGAACTGCCTCAGGAACTTAAATCAGGCTTATTCTCTTATCTGTCAATTTTCCCCTCTGGGGGAAAGGACGGCAAATGGAAAGGACTCTGAGATCCGAAAATATTTGGGCATGGAATTGTCCTTTCTGGTGCCTGGCTGCTTGAAAGCTAATCATCAATATTGTCACTATCTTTCCTGCCCTGAAAGACAAGATTCTTCTCAATCCACTGCCCTTCTTTATTTCTCACAGAATCTTCAAAAGCGGAGAAGAGTTCCTGCTTTGAATGCTCTAAAATTGGCTTAAATAAGCTATTTTAATAATAACCACTGTTGACTGCACACTTATTATGTGTCAGGTTCTGTAGTAGGCACCTGCCAGTCATTATCTCTAACCTGAAAATAATTCTCCAAAGTAAATATTTTTAGCACAAAATATATATGAGGGAAAGGAGGCTGCACAATTTAAGGGGCTTGCCCAAAGACATGCTCCACATGGCAACCTAGAGCCTGGAGAGGCCTCCCTAACTCTCAAACCCGTGCTCCTTCCATACCAGCCATGCTGCCCAGTTCACTCTAGGATGATTTTTCTCCTCTAGAAATGGGCTAGTCCTTTGGGAGGTGGGGGTGTTATACACACTCATGGCCAACTCATGTTATTTATCCTCTACTTCTTTCCAGGAGTTGCTGACTACAAACCCTTCAACCACGAGCATATCACAGCCAATTTCACACAGTACTAAGGAGGTGGGTTCAGGCCCTACTGAACATCTCCAAAGGATGGCAGGAATTTTTTCACTTCATTTCAAATCTATGCAGAAAAGTGGATATCTATAGTGTTACCATATTCCTACGAAAAGCTCGGAAACCACTATACTGAATAAGTGATGTAAACTTTCCTAGCGTCTCAACATCTATGACTCATCAAAAAAAAAGCCTAGCTTCTCAAGGCAATGACTGCCCGTGATCACTGAAACCTAGGGCGGGGGGAGGAGGGGGGCCCAGCTGATATCTTTGCAGATCGTTCTGATCTTTCTTGATTAACCAACACACTCCTTCATTTCCACAAATAAAATGATACATTTTAAAAACTCCTATTTCTGTTTCTTATGCCAAGTACTCCTTTACAGATCACTTAGTGTAAAGATACATACACACATGAAATGGCCAAGAGTATTTCATATGAGACTCCCAGAGAGCTCAGAACCAGATAAATGATATTATGTTATAACTCTCCCCTTCCATTTCCAATATTTTTTCTGGATAAAATCAAATTTAAAATGTAAATTTATATGTATAAATACATTAATATAACTTTCACTTAATATATAATATGAAGATTAATATTAGTGCTTTACATATTAAATATAAATTATAATCCCACCACATATGTATAATATATATTTTATATATTAAATATATAGATCTATAACCACACCTTATATGTATACATGTATATATGTGTGTGTGTAGTACAATTTTCTTTTTTATATGTACGGTGTTTATATATAGGGTATTATAGATCTTTTAAAGAAATTTTTAAGCTTTCAAAGATAATCAGAACTCTAATCTCTGCTGGTAGGAGTCAACACATACAAACTTTATAGAGAAGGACATGAAAATTTGTATCAGAGGATCTAAAGTACACTCAGTTTTTGACCCCCAAAAATCCCAATTCTGAAAGTCATACAAAGGTGAAAATCATAAGAAGATACAGATGTACAAGAATCGAAATGTCCACTGGGACAATTAGAGCAGGGACCTTAGATAGGCAGCCTCGGTGATTTGCCTAGTACTGAACCCAGAAGCAGACAGACCTCACTGTCCTGTCACAGGTCTCCCCTTTCGGCCTCCCAGAGCAAGAACTGCTCTCTGGTAACAGTCTGGCTCCCAGGAGAGAGGTGAGAACCACACAGGCCCAGGTCCTCACCCCAAACCTACCTGTAGGTAAGTCACTGTACCCCACATAAGGCAGGGACTGTGACTGTAGTGGAAGGAATCTTCAGGGAGTGGTGAACACGTGTTCTCTTACAATATATCTAAATGTTTATAATATGGAGAAAATGGAAACAATCTAGATGTCCAACAACAAAGCAATGGATAGGTAAGTCCTAGTAGATCCCTAAGACAGGATACTTAAAAGTCATTAAAATTCACCCTACTTAAAAGTCATTAAAATTCATGTTGAATATAAACACTTGCTGACACAAAAAGACACTCATGACGCATAGCCAAGGGAGAGAAGCAGACTACATTATAATGTCATCCAGGCCAGAGGACTGCAGTGCTTTCCTCTGGGTGACTGATTTTGTTTGCTTCTCTGTTTCCTAAGTTTTCTCCATTCAATACAATAATAACTAAGCGACTGCAAAATATGGGGAAAATTATTTTAAACAAAGATGACTTTCTCTTGTTTAACCATGAATTGGGCAATGAAAGGAAAGTGTATGTAGGTGTGTGTCTGTGCGTGTGTGTGTGTGTGTGTGTGTGTGTGTGTGTGTGGGCAAGAGTCCCACCCCTAACTTCTAATCTGATAGAAGCTAGAGGAACAAGAAAGGCATGGAAGACAGTTAAGATGGGGGAAATCATGATTTCATATATGAAAACCTCGTTTTTAGGCACCTGCCTAGTAATTAACTGCACGTGTTCATCTGTATTGGCAGGGGTGGGTGCAGGGGAGTGAGGCTGACCTTGGGCCTGCTATGAGGAGTTGCAGGGCCACCTTGAGGAAGCACCTTAATATATAGTCTGTGTGAGCTCATCACTGCGATGCATTTGGTTTAGTTTCAGTGACCGTAAGCACTTTTGTGACCTCTACTGGCCATGGCTGGTAAAGGCTAAACTTTCTTTAGGGGAGTGGTCAATTATGCATATTTATTTTTATGAAGATACAGGGGGGAGAGGAGGTAAGATTACTACCAAATACTTCCCCCCCCCCATTTAAAAATTGTATACAGTTGTACTTGCCTTTAACTAGATATATGAAGGACCTACAACAAGTACATGACTGAAGGTAACACACTGACCAAACAGACCTCTCTAGCCCCTGCCAACTGAGATCCCATAATTCTTGGAAAGAAAGAAATCTTGCTCACAAGTGTAAATGGCTCTGAGACTAAACAAATGAAAATAAAAATAATAAAAATGGAAAGAGAAAAAGAATGGAACCAAATAGCTCTAAATTGTGTCTTGGAGACCAAACATGCACTTGAAAAGGGAACACTTTCTTGAAAACTAAAGTGAACTGAACCAGACATATAATAATATGTAATAAAGTGACAATAGTTAAAGCAGTGTGGAACTCGTTTCAGATCAGGGAGAAGAGGGGAATGGAATAAGATGTCAAAGGAACCAAAAAATTATGAGGGAATTTAGTACCTTATAAAGTCACATATTAAATAAGGGTTTTCAACTTGGAAAAAGAATTACATTACACCACTACTTCTAGCCCTTACAAGCATATGATCAGAATCAGAAACTCTTAGAAAAATTACTGGTGATTTTCCTGCATAAAAATTAAACATGGTCATACCTCAAAAAAATTAAAGGACATATTAAAACCTGAAAAAAAGTCACTGAAACATAAAAATGAACAGGAGTTAATATACTGAATATATAGCAAGCAGTTTTGAATCATTAAGAAGAAAATAAATAGTATGTTTGGAAAATAGACAAAGAACATAAGCAAGCAAATATATGCAGAAAAACATATGAAGCCAAAGATATGACAAAAAGTTCAACATTACTGGTCATTAAAAAAAATAAAAAGAAAGCAAAACAACCTACAACCAGTATGTAAGTTACATTAAGTAGGACTCAAGGAAATGCTATCAGAAATCACCTTTAGTTTTCCTGGTGACTCCTTATCCAAGCCAGCTCTGTAAGGTTGGTGTCTTGCATTTTCTTATTACTCAAATCAAAAAAAATTTAAAGTTGAGTTGCCTTTTCTAGTCACAGAAAACATCCTCATTCCTGTAACTAAGCTGTCCAATACTGCGTTACAGAGTCAAAACTCTGAATTCCATTTAAAAGTAAAGCTGCCCCACCACCCCCCAGCTTAGTCCTGCTCCAAATAGTGAAAATAAATAGTTGGGGGGTTGGAGGGCTGTCTCTGTTTCTGCCCCTGATCTCCCACCTCTATTTCTGACCCCTCCGGGAAGGCTGAGGGGCACAGCACTTTGGAGTCCTAAGCCCCGGAATGTCAGATGTGACTTTATTTGGAGAAGGGTCTTTGCAGAGGTAGTCCAGTTAAAATAAAGTAATTAAGAAATGAGTGACGCACAAAGCGTGACCACATCCTGTCAGCCAAGGGGGCTTTTGGGGAATGGAATGTTGACTCCTTTTCTATGTTCCTAAGGGTTGTGGTGGTGGACACAACCAGCCTTCCATTTTTCATGGATGTATTTTTTCTTTTATTTAAGCTTTACTAAGATATAACTACCATATAAAACGGTAAAATATTTAAAGTACATTGTGGTAATTTGATATATGCATATATTGTGAAAGGATTCCATTTAGTTAATAGACATGTCCATCACCTCAGAAGCAAAATAAAATAAGGTAATTAGGGTGGGGCCTAATCCAATATGACTGGTGTCCTTATCAGAAGGAGAAATATGGACACACACAGAGACACTCATAGAGGGAAGGCGATGTGGTGAAACACAGGTCATCAAGGCCAGAGGCTGAGACAAAATCTTCCCTCACATCCCTCAGAAGGAACCTACCTGCTGACAACTTCATTTCAGACTTCTGGCCTCCATAACTGGTAGGAATGAACTTCTGCTGTTTAAGCCCCTCAGTTTGAGGCACTTAGTTACAGCAGCCCCCAGAAAACCCATACAGCACCCAACAGGAGGTGACTGAAGTCTGGGTATAATTTAAAGTACAACCTTTCTCTCATGTGTGCTTTATGGATTCTTCAGAGAACCAAAGAGCATGTGCACACGCATTCACACACACACACGCCCTATCCTAACTGCTGAGATTATCTCATCTGTAGTCCCCTTGAAACAGGCAAATTCGTCTCTGCTGAATGGCTGGCTGGTTGTATAGGATTCTTCCCTTAGGCCCCAGACACCCATCATTACACCTCTCCCAGCTTCTCTCTCTTTGCCCCTCAATGGGGTCCTATTGGAAAGAGTATAAGAAAGCCCTAAACTGGCACACTGTGTGGGGTCCACATCTGGTCAACATGATATATACACCTTTGACCTGCCACCAATGGAAACATGGCTTCTTCCCAACTTCAGCCCTCCGCTCTGATGCCACAGGCAGCTTTAATCAGCCTCCACAGACTCCTCTCAAGCCTGTGTCCAACACCAACCCCTTTCAAGCTGCACAGGACCCACCTCGAGCTCTGTGAATGGCCTTGAAATCGCTCTCATTAAGCATGACAGAGCATCCCCATCCGCAGCCACTGGGAGGGACAGTGAAACTTACAGTACACTAGAACTCTATACAAAGAAATCTTTACTGTAATCTCCAGTCTCCACTTCCTTTCTTCATTTTTCCAGTGCTTTTTATATGCTGGAGGAGACTGGCGAGCTAAGAACAGCAAAGCCAGTTGCTACTACCTCCTTCCTAAATCCTGCCTAGGAAGGAGTTCCAGCACCTCACTTCGGAATGTGGAGATAGTCACATACTTTGGGGCCCCAGGCAAAGCTGAGTTGGAAACAATCCTGTTTTAACAACCTGTTATAAACAAAACACTGGATGTGGTTTTTCACCTTCATACAGGCAAGTTCTAAAAAAAGGGTGTACAGGAAAGCTTAGCAGAGGTATGGATAAGTAGGCACTCTGATACACTGCTAGTGAAAACCAATTTTGCACCACTGTATGAAGCAAAACATTTATGAAGAAATTACATTTCTGAAGTGAACATCCCCTTTGATTCAGTAATTTCTCTTTTTGGAATTGGCCTGAGAGAAATATCAAAACAGTACGAAAAGTGTATGTATAAAGATGTTCATTGCAGCATGATCTACAACGACAGATTTATCAATAACTTGACTAGGCAATAATAGGGTATCATTCATTATGGTGCAACCATTTGTAGGAACACCATGGATATAGTCTGTGTAATGCCAAGACAAAAACAAGCACAATAGTTGGCATTGTCCCTCTTCTTGGTCAAACAGTTCAGGAGTTGATACATTCTTTGTGCCTGTTAATTTACTCATGCAAAATACTTGAAATAGTTCTCCTATAAAACTTTAGTAACTCCCCAAGTTGGGACTGAATCTGATTTAACTTAAAAGTTCTGGAATATGTGTAGATATATTTATTTTGCTCATGGCAGTAAGGTAAATACTCAATACATACTTGTTAAATAAATGAAGTCCTTTTTTTATGCCTCATTTCCAACATTAACATCTACAAAAAGGATTCTAACAAGATAATCTATGTATATATGAGAACCCTTTGTAAATAGCAAATCATCCTAATATTTTAATTATTAACATTGCATTACAGTATGTTGTTTTTTGTTGTGGAAAAGCCTCTGGTGCTGTTGTCTTTTAGAAATGCTCTTCACAATGTGGAAGCTAAACTGATGGAAAAGCTAGTATCAACTAGCCCCTTGAGAAGGTTCTGTGGGCTTTCTGGGGCAAGCGAGTTACATGGTGACTTATTACATTATGATATTATGGTTAGAATCTAATAAGCAAAAACCCCATCCTATTATTAAAATGAAATAGTGCACAAACATAACACATACACATGAGCATGGCAGTAAGGAAAATGCTCAATACATACTTGTTGAATAAATGAAGTCCTTGTTGAATAAATGAAGTCCTGCAAATAAATGCCACTGAACTACCAGAAGAGAAGTGTAAATAAAGGGCTGTGAGAGACTGAAGAAGGGAAAATCATTTTCAGTGACCAGGGAAGATCTCGGGTTCCTGCTTCAGTTGTTCACAACCGTTTATTTATACTTCTTTTCTGCTATCTCAACATTAGTTATTTGTATGCTCATCATATCTTCCCTGCCTAAGTACAAATTTCTAAAGAACAGGATCACCATTCTTCATCTTTCTATCTTCCACTGTACCTAACTCAACTCTTGCAAAGCAAAATAGGTATTTTCATAGTTACTATTTAAATGTAGAAGTCAAGTTAACTTTTCAGCTTTTTTAAAAATAAACAATGAGGTGGAGGCTTTAGGGCACCAAAACATGTAGAAACTGATCAAAGAGTGACTCTACTGCCCGTTTATTTCCCATCCAAAACAATATACACAATATTCAGCTTGAGATTTTTAAATGCCTGAGCACATTTGGATCTCCCACTTCCGGTGGAGGGGAGAAGACAGCACAGAAGAGCTGCCCAGAATCTGACCCTGGCTTGGTTAGGGGCCAGGAGGGAGGGGAGGTTGACCCTTTTAGAACTGCTCTTGGGACAGAAATGATTAGCGGTGATGAGGGAAAATTCTGAGATGTCATAAAATTAAGTAACAAAAGGTCTGGGGAATGGAGCAGAAAGACAAATGAAGGTTATCAGTTAATAGCCAAGGGCCAAAGCTAATCAGAGACTCCATGTTCCAGGATGAAGTCATTGCAACACGAATCTAGAAGGCCCCCAGAACCACTGCATCCCTCTACCAGGTGAGCAGTCCCTGAGCAAAAGCCTTCTCTGTGGACTAAGCACCTATCCCAGGACTCTCCCCACCTGGCATTCACCTGCCTTATTCATCTACAGTCAATGTAAATTTAAACAATTTCCTTTCCTTGGATCCCTTAAAACTGTTCCTGTTTCTTGAGTCTGGCAGATAAGTTATTTCATTAACTAGCCTAGTTGCTGATGAAACAAATTTCCTGCCCAGGACTCAGTCCTTTTTCTGGATAGCATCTGTAATGGTTTAATAAACCCTTTTATTTCAGAGATCTCTCAGTCTCCAGAGTTTTGGATTTGTCTGCTATAAAAATGTCCATTAACTCTTTTGAGACAGATTCAGTGTGCAGATAATCAAGAAGTGCCTAAGTTCTCCTAGTAGCCTTGAAAGCATTACAGGTTTTATTTGTTGTGTAAGAATAGAAATAGGTTAGCATAAGCATAGCCATCTTAAAGGCCTAGAAGCCATTTTCTGAGTATGTGACTTAGAAAGAAAAACTGGAACTGGGTAAGGCCTTGAAAAACAAGTTAATCATGAGCACCGGGTGGTGGGCAGCTGTGACCCTTGGTCAGCTAACCTTGGTCAGTAAATCTTACATACCAAGCTTATCGTGCAGAACCTCCCTAACCATTGAGGAGTAGTCTTACCCTGCCCTTGCTTAACCCCAGGATATATGTCTTGCAAGAATAATGTATAGTTATAGAAAATTGCTATGAGTTAAGTGCTTTGAAATTGCTATATAAACCCTTGGCTCTGAGTGCTCGGGGTCCTTGTTGAGACCCGCTGCATCGGGCTGACTTGGACCCCAACTAGTTGGCTGAATAAAGACTTTGCTTGAATTTACATCTCTATGCCTGTGTAGTTTGTTCTCTGGGGAAGCCTCGGAAGCCTGGACCCTAACAGTTGCAATTTATGAAATTAATCCTTGGGGGAAAACATACAGATTTAACATGACTTGAGTACAAAAGACATCAGTTTCAATTTGCTAATCCCATTTTTTGTCCAAGAAGTCTAGAAAAAGATCCTGTCTCATTCTAAATATTACAGAGCTTCAGGCCCTTAGAAATAACTTGCCCACCATTCCTTCAGAATAACTATGTATTTCACTTTACCTTGATACCAAGCTTTGGTATTGTCCAGTCATTGGGGTCTCTGGAGTCATACAGATTGTGCTCAAATTCTGATTATACAGTGGGTGACGCTGGAAAGTTAAATCCGTTGATCCCCGGAATGCAGTTGGCAAAATGGATGAAATTACTTTCTTATCTCATGGATTTGTTTGGAGAACTAAATGCAATAGTGAGGTACTCAATGCCTGACATACTTCAAGCGCCCAGGAAATGTTAAAGCAATGATAAATCAGTGTTAAGTTTTCCTAATGGCCCTGACGGGGCCTCCTAGAGAAGTGGCGCGATGTAGATGAATCTTAAGGAACCAGCATGCTACGTAAACCCGCTTTCTCGGGAGGCTACTCCGCGGAGAAAACTCCCTTCCCTGCCACCCTCACCTAGAGAAAGACCTCTGACTGGATGGAGAACCCCAGGGGGCTAAAGCGGCGCCCGCGCGCGACTAGCTGACACCAGCACCGGACCCCAAGCTCCAAGGCTCCGGTTTCTCCCACTTCCGTCGGGACTCTCTGCGGAGGGACCGGCGCCAACGCAACTTCCGGTTCGGTCGAGCGCCATCCTAAGCCAACTCCTGCGTGGCTCCTGAGTCCCGCACTCTGCCCTCGGGTGGGGGCCACCGGGAGCGCGTTGCGGCCGAACCTGGGGGACCATGTGGCGGCTGCTGACCCGCGCCGGTGCGCCGCTCCTGCGAGGGCAGCTGCCAGGTCACAGATCCCTGGGGCCCTCCAGAAGACTTCCCCTGCCCTCCCCTCCCGGCCTCCACGCTATACTCGCAGCCTCAAAGGAGGCCGGGTGAGGGTTGCGCCACCACCCCGCCTTGGGGATTTCTGCGAAAGGGCCACAGCGGGATGGGGGTCGGCGCCCCCACGCCTCCGCTGGCCTACGGGGACCCGAGCCTCTGAGGCCAGTTAGTGGAGCGCGCGTCCCACCCCTCTCCCCGCTTCCGTCAGGATGTCTTTGGCCCGGGTGGTACCAGGCCGTCTGCCTTCGTCGTTTAATTTTATTCGTCTTTGTAGATTCGTGGGCAGCCCCGCCTGCCAGTGCCGGCCTGAAGACGCTGCTCCCGGTGCCGACTTTTGAAGGTGAGAGCTTGTCGTGTGCACGTTTGTGTCTTCTCTGATGGAACCCAAAGGAAAGTAGGTGAAGACGTAGGAATGTTCTTGTTCTTCCTGTCCCCATTTACTCACTAAACATGTGCTGAGGACATCCTGTATGCTAAGCATATAAATAAGATGTACCACATATACTGTAATAATGTTAGCAGTATTATGTGAAAAGCATTAATTTGCTAAGTATTTAAGGTAAGCCACAAATCTGTAAATCTAATTTACCTTTTTTTTAAACATATTGGGAATCTTCAAAAAATGAAAGGGGCCTTAAGCTTACTCACAAAATTGTTCAATGCCACATGCTTGGAAAGTACATAGGGACTTAGAGCAGAGAGAAAGCATTACTAAGCATCTCTGTAGCTATATATAAAAAGGGGAGGAGGAGCAGTTTCCATGAATAGCCATTAATAATTTGATAATTCCTTTAAGTCTTTTTGTATTTGGCCCCATCATGGAGCCTTGCTTCTTTTACTATAAGTGTTTTAAATGATTTACAAGTTAGTAGTTTTTCCCCAAATTGTCAAAATATCAGATGTGATAAAGATAGAGCATGTCTAGCCTACCTTTCAGCCCACCCACCCTCACCCAGCAGGTGTTGTAAATTGTAGGAAATGTGCAGATCTCAGCATGAAAAGCCCCTGTAAAGGAAAGAGTACTGATCAATGGACTCCTAGGTTGTAACTTTGCTGACCAGAATGTGGCAGAGCAGAACTTAGATTTTTCATGTACATTATATTATTCCTTCCACTACTCCCACCCAGAAAGACATGGTATTTAAAACAACAACAACAGCATACTGTCTGGTTTTGCTGTTTTCACTGAATGACTTAGACCAAATTATAAAATGTCTCTAGGCCTCAAGTTCCCCTTCTATAAAATGGAGATTAAAAATACTACCTGCCTAATGTTGATTCTTGATTTGGGCAATAGTTACATAGGTGTGATTATATGTTCATCTTGTAATAATTCACTGATCTGCACATTTTTTATTTGGCCCTTTGATGTATATGTGTTAAACTTTCAGAAGTTCAAAAATTTTTTAAAGGAAGTCCTAAAAAAATTAACAAAGCTCTAAAGTTGTTTTAAAGACTAAGTGAGATAATGCACTAAAAGCTTTCAGTTCAATGTCTAACACTTAGTATAACATTCAAAAAGAAAAGTTAAGATTGTGTTATCCTGTGACAGTTGTATCTCTTTTATGGTGTTAGGCACAGAGTAAGCGTTTAATAATGCATTTGGGTTTGCAACTTAAAACGTTGCTATCTTCAGAGGTTCAGATACTGCATTAACTATTGCTATAGCCAATGTCCATGAGAAAAAGCTAATATACTTTTGGAATTATTGTTCAGTGATAACTTGTACATTTTCACCTAATAATTATACATCTTTCTAGGAAGAAAACGACTCCTTTGAGATGTGCAGTTTTACTTCTTCTTGGTTGTCTCTGCTCCTTTTAGATGTTTCCATTCCTGAGAAGCCCAAGCTTAGATTTGTAGAAAGGGTACCACTTGTGCCAAAAGTGAGAAGAGAACGGAAAAACCTGAGTGACATACGGGGACCTTCCACTGAAGCCACTGAATTCACAGAAGGCAGTTTTGCAATCCTGGTGAGTTCAGCATCAAGCAGCTTCAGGATGGAAACCAAGGGTTAACAAAATCTCATACTCTTTAATTCTACTCTTTTCTTCCCAGGTTTTATTAGGACTGCCACCAGTTGCTCTTTAAACTGACATGCAGTACCCAGTAAACATTTGAGTTACTATTTTTTAACACAGAGTGAAAATAACATCAAAGCAGAAGAAAGAGGAGAGGCTACCTATATTACCCCATAATCAGACCATGAGATCCCAAGCCTCTGGTAAAAATAAGCCTATCCATGACTTAGGATGTAGGGCAGAAGTTTCCTTACTCAGGTAGCCTCTGTGAAGGCTTGATGTTAAAAGCCGGTATGGACTAAGATTTGTAGAAAGGGTACCAGGCAGCCAGAGCAAGTTTTAAAGTCCTCTTCCCACAGCCGGCACCATCAGCCCCTGCTACCCTCTCAGAACCTCAAATCCACTCCCTTGCTCACTCTACTCCAGCCACAGTGGCTTCTGCTCAGAGTCACCAAGCCCTTTGTCAAGGCCTTGACATGCCCTTCTTCTGCCTGGAACCCTTGTCTGTTTTCTCCTGGCTAGTTCTTAACCAGTCTGGCTTCAGCATTTGAGGAGGACTTCCCTGGCTATCCATTGATTCTCATTTATTACTGTACTCTAGGCTTTTCCTTGCTCGTATCTATTAGAACATTTCTTTATTTTCATGTACACCATTGAAGCCAATTACTATTTTTTAAAAAGACACATAAATCCAAGTCCTCATGTGTTCCTAATTATGTTCACTTTAAGGCACTGGGTGGCGGTTACCTCCATTGGGGCCATTTTGAAATGATGCGTCTGACTATCAACCGCTCAATGGACCCCAAGAAAATGTTTGCCTTATGGCGAGTGCCAGCCCCTTTCAAGCCTATCACCCGCAAGAGTATGGGACAGCGCATGGGGGGAGGCAAAGGTGCCATTGATCACTACGTGACTCCTGTGAAGGCTGGCCGTCTCATAGTAGAAATGGGTGGGCGTTGTGAATTCAAAGAGATACAAGGTTTCCTCGACCAGGCTGCCCACAAGTTGCCCTTCCCCGCAAAGGCCGTGAGCCGTGAGACTCTAGAGAAGATGCGGAAAGACCAGGAAGAACGAGAAAGTAACAACCAAAACCCCTGGACCTTCGAGCGCATAGCCACCGCCAACATGCTCGGGATACGGAAAGTACTAAGCCCCTATGACTTAACCCAGAAGGGGAAATACTGGGGCAAGTTCTACCTGCCTGAGCGGGTGTAGTGAAAAGGTGAGAAATGCGTGTACACATGCTGTTGAGAGACAAGGGGTCTGTGTATTTAGTCCTCTCAGCCTACCCTTCAGCATCCTTGAGCAGCTCTGATGTCATAACCAAGGAGCAGCACATGAGTAGATGATTTCTAAACAATTGTTTATCTGTTGATTTCTCTTTATATGCGTTATATTCTTATTTAAATAAAGTTTGAGCATCACCTCAGCAGTTACTTCTCATTGGTCACTCTTAATCCCATAAATGATTAAGGAACAAGCCTGGTTGAATGTTAGGAGTTGTGGTATTTGTGGCTGTTAAGATGACACTTGCAGGGCTGAAGCAGATGTCTGCCTCATTCAAGTTGGACTCACATCTGTACTCCCTTATACATGTACACACACTTCAGGAACTAGTTTCTGTGATACTTTACTAGTTACAAACTAATGTTTTTGGAAAAGCAAAGGAAACAAAACAGTACATGGGTTAACTGATACAACAGGTACCCATCTTCTCTCAGCCTTGGGAGGGGGGATGTTGGACAATATGACAAGGAACATAACCTTGCCTTTTAGCAAAAGGAACTGATAAAAACAAGTTGACATGTGGCTTTTCATAGGTCTCTAGGTCTCTGAAATCCTCCGAGGAAGGAGATTTGGTTCTGATGGCTTTTATCTTTGTTTCCCTGCATGTTCTGGGACAGCGTAGCAGGCCACACAGCTGGCCAACTAAAGGCCCCATGTTGTCAAATCCCCATGGTTCTACGTCCCTGTTTGCCTTGAACAGGATTAACCTATTTTCCAGACCTAGCCAGCAGTCGTTTTCTTCCCTTTATTAAAATAAAAGCAAATGGATAGAAGTATTAAACCATTTGCTTTTGTAAGTGGGTAGAAAACACACTGACTTAAGCTGTCAGAAAACACACTGACTTAAGCTTAATTCTTAAGCTTAAGAATTTCTTAAGAAGATAGATCTCCAGCAAAGATAATTTACCTTCAAAAGTATAAATTTATATGAGCAGTCTTATGGTCCTCAAGAGTTTCAAGTTTTTAGTGAATCCCCTGTAAATAAAACATCACTAAATTACATTAGAACACATCTTACCCTTGAACTGGGGACACTGGAACAGCTCCTGTTCGCACACTGCTGGCCAACAAAGTTTCGTCAACAGGAATCCGGTGAGGAGGGATATGAGCGATAGCCTCCTTTCACCTTCCTGACCTAACAACTCAATCTCTTGTTTGTTTTGGTTCTGTCATGACCCTGAGCATGATACTGATGACTACCAGAGTTCAAACAGTATAAACCTGATTTTTTTTGTTTGGGGTCAGTGTTTAGTTACTGAACCACAATGCTGGGGCCAGCTGTCTTTGCAGAGTAAGGCTGTTGGTAGAACTCCAGTGGAACCACCCATAAAAAGGACTTTATATGTTGCAGTATTGGGGGGCCTATTGTATTTCTGCATAAGTGGATCAGCCAATTCCCAGGCATTTTTACACAGTCTGATACAAACCATTTCCCTTTGATGCCTTAAAGTGTTTTAAGAGTTAAATCCAAGGAGTCATCCATTAATAGAAATCAAAGATTAATTATAGGTAATTAAGTCAATATTTGAGCACCTGTAAGTGGCAGGTCATGTGCTAAGCACTAGGGACACTGCAGTGAGCAAGACATGATGGTACCTGTCATTAGACAATCTTTATTAGACCCTGAAGAAGGAAGGAGATGTAGGGTTGGTCAAAAGTGAGACCTAGAAGAACCTGAAGAGCAGAAGTAACAAGTACCCTGATGTTGCTCAGCTTAAAGTAGTTCAAACAGGATCCTGATGAATTAGTATGCTACAGTATGTGCCTCCAGAGCCACAGTGCAGGCTCTTAAGTTTTATTTCCTGTACTGTACAGGCACCTACTCTTTCTCTTTACCCTGCAGTCCCTTCCTTTAAACCATCTTTTTAGCCCGCTCCATGTTGCTGTACTCCGTTTCTTCATCCCTGCCCCCACCCAGTTCCCTATTGCCAAAAGTCTCCTTTTGCGTAATTTATAGTAGGTAGGTGATCAATGACCTGGGTCATAGGAGGTTTCACAATGGAAAGAGTAGTAGCTGTCGAGGAATCAGTAGTGGAGAAGTGATGGCACCACAGAGGTGGCAGAAGGATTAAAAATGCCAGCTGAGGATCCATCTGTGGGGGCTGAAGGAGCTAACAGGAAAATGGAGGAAAAAAATCATAGATTATATGGCAGGGTGATGGAAGCGGGAATCTCCAAACCTCTCTTCTGCAGGGGAAAGGGACTACTCAGGAGGCTGCATTCACCTCTCCTAACCTTGTGAGGGAGGAAATTTATGCACTTTATGCATACTGTGTAGCCCTTTTCCTAAGACTTCAGGATGCTTCTAATACAAGAACTACTTTTTTCCCCTTTGCCATCCCCAGGTGCCAAGGCTCAAATTTTGTTGCAGAAAGTCAACATCCTTACCCAAAGCATTCTGCTACGAGACCTGGTTATGGAACAGGTTGCCACCTCCCCATCCACCTACTACCAGCCAACTCATTCTGCACTCATTTCTCTCTCTAGGAAGCATCTCTCCTTAGTTTTCTTTAGCCTTTTTCTAGTCTAGCACCTAATCCCACCCAGATTAGGGTGCCTGGTGACCAACAACGCCCTAAGGACACAAAGAGGTTCAAGGAAGGCTCACCTTTTTCAGGCAAAAATGCCCCCAATGGTAGAAGCTAAGATGACTGCAAGGATAACACAGCAGATCATGATCATGATCTTCTTCTGCTCATCCAGACGAGGAAAGAGAAAGTATATGAGAAACATCACTGTGCGTGTGTGCGGACAGAGGTCTGCAGGAAGGGCGACAAACGTGGGCCGGGCGTGGAAGAGGAGGTCATGAAGGAAAGGGAGATGGATCTGGCTTCTAGAACCCAAAATGTTCATGGAAGTGTTACTTTCAGGTTAGAGATTCAAAATCAGATAGACAGCAGTCTTGGAGTATGTTTTTTAGGTCACTCTTCCTCCCAGATAGCATCCTATCAGGCGTAGCCCGTTCCCTCCCAGAGCCAGATGCTCACAATGAGTGGGCGCTCTTTTGGGGGAGGCACCTCAGTCTGAAACTCGGCATTCTTTGAGATTTGAACCAGTTTCAAAATTAGGACTCCGGATCTATCTAATCCGCACACGGTTAAACAAGATTTCAACCTCTTTCCAAGACCTGAACAAAACCACGTGGTAACACCTAGTCACAGAGCATTTTGCAGGGCAACAGAGGCGGAACTGTTTTACAATCAATATAGTCATTTATTTTTAAATTAGCAATAAAATAATCAAGTTTACATTTAAAAAAATACAAATGACAAAAAAAAACCTTCACTTGTTGTATTCCAAACCATAAGCCCCAGGCCTCCACCTCAGGAGAGCAAAGGCCTGTGATTAGAACTGGTCTGCCCTTGCTGCTGGAGTCGGTCCACCATCGACTTCATAGCCATGGGCAAGGGGCCTCTCCTTGGCTCTGTCTGAGTACAGGTGATGACTGGGAGTAAGTGGCTTCTGCAAAGGAAACCAATGGGCAGTGCCTGGGTGAGGGTGCTCACCCTATCGCAGAAAGCATTAAAGTCAAAGCTGAAATGTGAAATCAGGCTGGCAGGAGCCAGCAGGGAACCTAAGGGACTCACCAACTGGCTCAGCAGTCACCACACTTGAAAATTTCCCAGCCGATGCTTCCTCCATGACAAGAATTGGGGGAGCCAAAGAACCCATCAAATTCACTAAGCTGGTAGCAGAAAGCACTAGGCTACTCAGTGGCCCTTGGTCTCCCCCAAGTGACTCTGCCCTAGAGACAGGACATCCCAAAGTCACATGAATGAACCCAAACTGTTGTGGGATGTTCTCAGACCAGCCTGGCCTAGGCAGCATATGGGGAGAGGCTTCATAAATTGTCACACCTTCTGCCTGCTATGCAGAGAAATTTAAAGGGATCAACTCAGTCCTCACCCCAAACATCTATGATTCTCCCAGTATTCATCCAGAAAATAGCAGGTATCCTGATGATATGGGAAAACCCTACTTCTACTGATTCATCTGCAAGTAAGCAAATGTCTTTTAATTTTTGACCTAGCTTAAGGTTTTTTGGGGGATACTTTTGAGGTTACAACAGTCTCCACTTCTGGTCTCTTGCTTCCTGAGACACACATGTATGTACATACGTCTCACACACATGACTAGGAAAATACACCTGAACACATGAAATGAGTGACTCTCTGGTCTGCAACATTTCCAGAGCCTGAGACTCAAGCACCTTGTCCCTGGTCCAGTTTAAGTGCTTGGTTATTTTTGGCCTCAAGGCAATGGCTTCACAAAGCATCCATCTAATAATGAACAGCCAGTTTCTGAGACCCAGACATGGAAACGTGTATCCCATACCCCCAGCCTTTACAGATGGTAACCTCTGATAATATATCATCCTGGGGCCTCCTTGAGTAAACTTAAGAGAACCAAACAGAGACTGAAGCTGGCCACCAAGCTGAACACACTAAGAGCTTAATTCAAGGTTGAATTTCAAACAAGTCAGCTTCTAAGACCAAGATGACATCTGCCAGTCCCTCCTAATTTCAGGTTATGGGACAACAAACTGTGAGGATTGGGGTCCTGCCAGGTAGAAGTCTCAGGTCAGGCCTCATGTTGCCAAACTTGAAAAACCCTTTCACTTTGTTATAGATACCACCCCCCAACCCCCCACTAAAAATAAAACACACTGCAATTTCTGGAAGAGCATTCCATGAGGTAGACAACACTGCGACCTGGGGTGGCCTCCGAAAGGCTCCCGAGGTACACAGGGTAATGTGACACATCGGAAGGAAGAAAGAGAAGCTGGTTGGTTCACAGTCCAGGACAGAAGGTACTTCAGAGTTGGTGGGGCAGGAGAAGGTTTGGGGGACTCAGGGCTGCATCAGGTAGATCAGATTCCTCCAGGGCTAAATCACTTGCTGGATCGGGTCCCAGGATGGTCACAAGGCAAAAAAAGGGACAGGTGTCCCTCTCAAGGACAGTTCACATGCTGTTCCCGTCTGAAGACAAGGGTGGCCACACCAGGCTGGAGTAAGATGGAGTTCTAAGAGAGGCGGGGAAGGGGGAGCTGATCAGTGTACAGGATGACGGTAAACAGCGACATTAAGAATCAGTCACAAACCTAGAAGCTGAAGAGGAAAGATCAGAAATAACTACAGAAAGAGGGAACAATGGGAAAGTCAACACTAAACCTGAGACAGCCAATAGACAAACCCATGACAGGACCTAGAATTAAATACTCCAACTGTCCAAGAAGCAAAAAGCCCTATTATGAGAAAGCAAAATTAATCTCTGGCCTTTTATAGTCCTTCACATGGGCTGTCACACACCCACACAAGGACTTGTCACAGTCCTGTTCTCTGCAGGGCCCATATCAGCACCTTTCAAATCCAAGTTTTAGAAGCTTTCTGGTACTTGAACGTTCTTCCCTATTCTCCCCCCTCCTTCCCCCTTCTCTTAGAAGGCAGGAAGGCAGAGTGAAAAGAATAGGAAAGGGCCAGGGGTCACTAGGGCTGCTCCACCTTTTGAGCTGTGCAGGCTTGGGGCAGGTTTCTTAACTCCGCAGAACTTCGTAGCGCTTTCCCATCTGAAGATGGGGTAATGCTATTATCCTAGAGCAGCAGCTGGCACACACTGGGGAGTAGCCCCGCAGGCTGGCTGCCTTCCCTCCTTTTCAGGGGCCTTGGTCCATGAGGTCACATGGAGAGTGAGGGCAGTAACAATCCATCCTGACCCTCAGAGCACATTACAGTCAGCAACTCCACAGCTTGGCCACTTAGAGATCAGGTAAGACAGCTAAACAATACGTCAACTTGTCCCCTCATTTTAAAAAGCAGTTCATTTGCATTCTGAATTCTTGGAATTAGGTATATAAGGGACACTGAATTTGCAAGGCATCTTTTATCCAAGGAGATGGAAAGGTATCAACTATTATGTACCTTTTCTTTATTTTAACATCCTTTCCAATAGTTAAGAAAACAAAGACTGAACCTTACAAGGAAAAAAACATCAAGGGCTAGACCCCAAATGCCAGGGAAAAACAAAAAAATTGATTAATTTTCTGAGAGGTTTATCACCTCACTGCCACTCTCCTCTCAAGAAGGTGATGTTCAGTGCTACAATATATGACTTTCAGACTCTCGGATCACATGGAAGCAGCAAGAAGGAAGAAAAGGCACATGGAAGCAAAAATAAAGCAAAGGGTCACCCTGGGTATCAGCATGGGAGTACGTATCAAGTCTTAAATTTATATCTATGACCTCAGGAACCCAACCGGTGAATTTATAATAAAGAGAAAGGAGAAATAAAAAAAATATGTTCATCATACTGTTGGTTATAGCAAAACAGTAATAACAAACTCCCAACATTGGGGAAATACTAAATAACTGAGAGCATGTTCACAATCTTGTGTTGAAAATTAGACTTGCAAAGAGATTTTTGTGATGTGGAATGATGATTAAGATTTTGTTACTGGATACGAAACTACAAATATTGTCTAAATTATGTAAAACTATGTTTGAGTATGAACATGCCACAAGGTTACTGGCAATATCAAAAATTAATTCTGTTCACCTTTTCTGTATTTTGTAGGTCTTTTTTAATAATACTATATTGTATCCAGAAAAATATTTAAGAGACCACAAAACTCCTCACTGTTCCAATAATTTTATTGTTCTTATCACATAAAACTCTGGTTCAGGGCTCAGCTCTATTCTTTTTAACGAGAGTTTAAAGAAATTAATAGTCTAATTTTAAAGCCACTACCCTCTAAGGTTCTCTGGACTTCGTAGACAATTATAAATGGCTACCTTATTTGACAAGAGAGGCTAACATAGAATAAAGGGCTCTCCTAGGTCCACTATTAGGTGTATGTTTGAACCTAGCCCTGTTACTTTTTGAGCCTGAGTGTCCTCATCTGTAAAATGTGGATAATAACATTACCCACCTGAGCAAGTGTTGTGAGGATTCTACGATACCTGTGTAATGATTTCAGGACATTGTCTGGCACAACTCAACGCTCAAAAATGTTGGCTATCATGTCATTCAAGATCCAACCAGTCAGCCACAAACAGAACCCTACAGACCCAGACCCCAATTCAAAGCTTCATTTACACTGAAAAGGTACAGAAAGCAAAGGCCAACATCCACGAAAGCCTGTGAGAATTCAGAAGACAGAACCAGACCCAAGACGCAGACAGTACCCAACTTAGGAGCGTGCTTGCTGGGTGAGTGAAAGTGAGGTGCTCAGATACAGCTGGAGAGGCCGTGAGACAGAGCAGGGGCAGAACCCACAGGATGGCAGCAAACAGGAGACCCGGCCCAGAAAAGAACTGTCCCCCAGCCAGAACCCGTGCGTAGAACTATAAGGGGATGAAAGAATGCACAGGCTGATGAAAGCTTTAAAGGGCCCAGTGTGTCCAAGGACAATCACCAGGAGGAAGAAGTAGAAATGGAAATTCCAGGCCAACTTCTCAGTCCTGACTGCCCGAGAACCTTCCATTTACTTACATTTCAGCGCAGCAGCCTCTCAGGCTGCCCTTATTTCAGCCCAACGGAAAGTCCAATAATCAATGCTAAAATGCCCAGCAACACAACCACTACCACAATGATAATTATCAGTTTCTGGAGAGAGGGATAAGAGAAACAAAAACAAGTCATTACTACAAAACTACAACACAGTAATAATTCATCCCAAACCCAACCCCTCCACGCTACATAAAAAGCATTTCACCCATCCAAATAAGAAGCCTCCATCTCTATATAAAGACATTCTGTATTAGAATATTTTCTATTTCTCAAATTACCTCCTGGCTGGCAATGCCAGCAGATGGCAATCTGGAGCTTCCATCAGCTCTCGGCTACACTACAGTCTTGCAGATGCGAACGGATTCAAGAGTAACCATCATGGGGCCTCCAAGCACCAACAAGCCAAGATATAAAGATAAAGTGACTGTGTTTCCTTTTCAAAGTTTCCTACACAGTCATCTTTTTAAACTGCCATCCAACTCTCCCCTGAAGTACACTCAGTACAGCAACTGGTTACAGCCTGGATTCATCATGTAACATAGCTT
Source organism: Manis javanica (assembly GCF_040802235.1). NCBI lineage: Eukaryota > Metazoa > Chordata > Mammalia > Pholidota > Manidae > Manis > Manis javanica. The sequence goes on from NW_027332171.1 coordinate 837,880, forward strand.
CCCAGCTCCTTGAACCCCTGCACAAGCAATAGGTAAAGTTGGAAGAAAAACAGAGAACTGAAGAGCAAAGATATCAGAGCCCAGGAGAAATAGAAAAGAACAGTCTGTAAAGCACAAGCCACCAGAGGCACAGCCACAGTCAACAGGCAGAAAAGTTTAGAAGTCCTCAAGCCACACGGGCACCAGTGGGGGGGAAATATACTGGTATAGTGCAAAGAACATGATTAGAATCTGAATCTGAATCCCACTTGTATACTTACTAGGTGGCCTGAAGCCAACTACTTAACCTCTGACCCTCAATGGAGTAGAAACAGAGTTCATCTATAGAGTAGAAATAACTGTTGCTCCCTAAGACATGAGGTAAGAGCCATCAGCACAGCATTGGGCTCACGGTAGAGAAACAGTAGGGAGGCGCCTGAGCGAATGGAGCAGAAGACCTGGGGGAGGTTTCTGAAGAACAGAGAGGGCAGGCATGCCATCGCGAGCTCTGCCTGGGAGACTAGCCGCAACACCTGGGCCGGCTCAGAACTGCCTTCAGGTCTGGGTCCGTGGATAGAGAGCATGTGAGCCAGATCCATGCAGGGCACACCTGGGAAGGACAGGGGGCTGCTCTCTAGGGAAGGCTGACGGAGGTGTTTGGATGAGGCCAGGACAGAGAGGGAAGGCAGGGGCTCCGGGACACAGGTGGGGTGACCAGAGAGAAGCAAGTACGACCAGCTGAGGCCAAGCGCTCACCCTCCGAGCTTCACTCTCATACTTGACAGCCTTTTTGGTGTCTGCCACGGCCCGCTCCACGAATCCTACTGACTGGTCCATGTTGTTTTCGATACGGTCGATCATGGCTCCCTTTCCCCAGATGCAAGAGGTGGTGGCAGCAGAAATAGAGAGAGTAAGAAGGAAGAGAGAGAGAGCGAGAAACGGCAGGCAACATGGACTCTCTTTTCTGAAGGCAGCAGGAGAGTCTCACCTTCCGGGCCTGACCCTGGTATTTCACAGCTCTTTTTGTTTCATCCCGTGCCTTCTCCACATGGTCCACTGTGTGCATGACATTCAACTCTATGTTATCTAACATCTCACCCTGCAAAGAACAGACACTGGTCACACCCAGCAGACCTACCTCGGGACAGTCCTAGTGTATGTGGGGAAGGGGCTCTTCCTTCTCTTCTTCACTGTCAGGAACAACATCCAGGAACCCTGACCCGCAGCCCTCCATGGGGCACACTTCCACCTTTTCCATGTGACTACCTACAGTTCCCCCGTCCTTGGTGATGGTCACCCATTCAAGAAACATTCCTGAATGACTTCCCTGTGTCAGGCACTGTGCTGGCCCCTGAAGCACACTTGTCTAGATGCAACTACATATCCTGACGGATCCATCATTTCATTTTTAATAAAGTGTGTCAGATGGGAAACCAAAATAAGGACATCTCATGTACTTAGGACATTACCAGGATGCTGGCCTCTTCCTGGCCCAGACCTGAACCAAGTTTATCTGGCCTGAGCTGAGTATGTTCACTGCTATAGAACAGTGCCTGGCACACAGTAGGTGCTCAATAAATATCTGCAGTTGAGAGTATTTTCTTTCTCTAAGAGATATTCTGAGTCCCCTTAAGGGACAGACACTGGTTATACAATTTGGTTACACCTTATATCTTTGTAACTTTTAACTTATTCAGATGGTTATATCTTTGGTTCTATCTTGTATCTTAATAACTACACTATTAGTTATTAATAGTGTATATCTTATATTAATAGTGTATATCTTATATCTGTTTGGGTATTAAGAGATAAGATTTCCAACCATCCCCGTTGTTACTTTCTGATGGGAGGTTTGGTCACTCCAGTTAATTTCTGGGCATCTTAGGAAGGGACTCCCCCTCCTCTGCCTAGACCTTCCTCAACCCAAGTCAAAAGGCACTTACCATCACTTGAATCTCACACCAGTTCCTCGGCAAGGCAGTACGGGGAGAAAGAAAGCAGAGTGGGGATGGGGGACTTACGATAATGTCTCAAAGGCCAGAAGGGGGTGGAGGAAAGGCACCTGGGCCGGAAGCGGGTGTCAAAAACCAGCCAGGCAGCGCTCAGACTTCAGTTAGGTTTTACAATCTTACAAAGGAAGCAGTTTTCAATCCTTTCTGGGTGGCAAAGAGGCTGGAAGTCCATGGGAACAGGGACATGACACCAAGACCCTGTGGCACATGTGACTGTATCATAAGGACTGAGGACCATCTGACTGTGAAACCAACGTGCTGAGCAGGTGCGTCCCTGAGCAGGTGCACCCAGCACCTCAACAAACTGCCAAATGCAGCACCGTGCATGTTGCAAGTTTTCGATAAACACTATTTTGCTGGCCTTCATTTATTTTGTCGCCTCTTATTCCTTTGCCAAAAGTGTAAACATTTTTAAGAAAAACAGAAGGAAGAAACAAAAAATGGGAAAAAATAGAACCCGTTAAATCTAACTCTTCACGGTGAACTAAGGAAATGATGATGTTTTTAACATTACCAGTGAAGTAGCTCATGTCAGGAAACTGTTTTAAGGTGTCCTCATGAAGAACTCATATCTCTTAATTTTTTTTAGAAAATGAGAGAGAAGTCCTGAGGCCTTTGGGAGCTCGGCACTTCACCAAGCACATCGAGCCCCATATTAAATAGAAGTATCTGCCAGGCCACAGTTCCAGGCAGTAATGACAAGGCTGAGATTGGCCAAAGTGTCAGCACTCCAGAGTGCACCCTTTCCCTGGGATCCTGGGGTTCTGTTCTCCACCAGGCAAATTCCCAATGATTCTCCCACCCCACCCCACCCCACCCCACCCCACCCCACCTTCCACTTCTCCATCCCTTGCCCTTCTCAGGCGGCCCAGGGCTTGCCCCTCCCAACTGCCGGTACCCGCTGCCAGGTACCCGCTGCCGGTTACCTGATTCTCCACCAGCATGGCAATGTCCACGAACATGTCGTGAAGCTCCTTGATGCTGCTCTCCAGCCTCACGATGTCCTTGTGCCGTCCCTCGATCTCACTGAGGGCTTGCTTGGAAATCTGAGAGTCGATGATCTACGACAGGACCGCATAGAGACCGCCCATCAGCCACCACCCTGGCGGCCGCAGCCTCCTGCCACCGCAGCCCACCCTCCACTGGCTAACTCAGCACAGAGACACCCATGCTGCCTTGTGCTCCTCGAGCAGGGCGTGCACCCCAGCTCCCGAGGCACTCACCCCAGAAGTGAAGATGGCAGGGTTTCCACTCTCCAACATCTCCTCCAGCTCCTCATCTGTCGTCTTTTTGCCGGCTTTAAAACAAAAACGGAAGAGCACCAAATACAAGATCAAAGCACACCATTTCAAAAATTCCCTGACAACTAGGGATATGGCAACTTCCCTCTATAGACCATAGCTTTCACTTCACACCCCCTGAGCCTCCTGACTCGCTTTCCTCTGATACTCCCCCAGTCCAATCCATCCTGAACACCATCAGCAACTACCTTCCTGAAGCACATATCTGATCACATTCCTTTTCAGCTCAGAACATTTACTGGCCCCATTCACATTGCCACAGAGCCCAAGGAACATGGGACAAGAAGCCGGTTCCCGGCAGAGCCCTCCACCCTCATCCATCGCAACCTCACACTCCCCAAGCGCACCCTTCTCCCAGGCAGGACAGCCCACCCCCCTGCACACACTTGCTTTTCTCTGACTACATTCTCATTCACACAGGTCCTGTGCTAAAGCACATTCCACCCTGCAGGGCCCCGCGTTATTATTAAATTCCTAAAGGCATGGCTTTATTAATGTCTTTATTCCTCACAGCATCTAGTGCCACACCTTTTACTTCATAAATGTTCTTTGCTGTCAGACAACAAAAAGATGTCCTGAGTGTACAGGAGAGCAACTGCATAGCAAGCATTTCCCTTCTGTGTATGAGGAATTGCTGGCTCCCACAGGAATAAAATGACTTGGGCCTGATAAACACTCTGCCTCCTTGCAGCCTAGGACGCAGCACCCGGAGGCACTGATGCCTTAACACCCGTCCTGGGCTTGGCCACAAGCAGGGTCACTGCTCCTTCCTGGGTCTCCCAGCCTGAGACGGGCAACCCCGTGGCAGGAAAAGCTGATGGGCGCACGCAAAGCCTCAAACACGTACTGATTTCGAGCTGCCGCTGGATTCGCCCCTTGCTGCGCTCGCGGAAGTCCACCTGCGCCTCGTTGTATTTGGTCATGACCTCCACAAACTTCCGGGAGAGGACGGAGTGCTGTGGGGACAATGTCGACTGCATGAGCCCCCAGGAGGTGAGGGACGGGAAGGTCCGGAACTTCCCCTGCCTCGCCCGACAGCCTAGTCTACAGCACCTCTGGACTTTGAATCAGAAGACCAGGGTTAAGACGCGACTTTTCGGCTTACTGACACACCTGGGAGAGTCTGTGGGCTTCCCAAAGCATGTGCTCAGCATCTGCCTGTCTGCCCTGCTGACCGCCTATGGTAACTGTGAGGCCAAAGGAGGCCTCTGTGAATCTCAGAGCCCTGCATCCACCCGGACTAGCAGTATTTTACAGCCACTACCCTTGGTGTGCTTCCTAATGCTGCCAGACTCCCTTCCTACATCCAATAACTGCCAAAGATCCTTGAGTTCTTATCACAACTGATTTCCCCAAGTTTTCTTGCTTTTAACTAGATGCATTCCCTCAACAGCCCTGGGTGCCTAAACTCAAATCACAGTAATTTTTCTTCCTTGCCCGCCTCTCAGCATCAAGCACTACAGATTTCTCCTTGGAGACCCAGCTGCCTTCTGCTTCTTCTCCACTCTGATCCGGCTTTCATACAGCTACCAGGTTATCTTCCTAACAGACTGCAAGCCTAAGTAAATGCATGCAGGCCACTGGATCATATCCGAATTCCTCCACATGTATTCAAAGACCTCTGGCTCCACAATCTCTACTGAACATTCAACGTCCACTCTCTCACTACCAACTGTTTTCTCTAGACAGGATGTCCTGTTCATGTCAGCCCCTCACTCCATCCCTGCCTCTACTGCCACCAACACCACAGCCTGCTCCTGCCCCCATGCCTCCAAAGGGAACTTCTACCTCTTAGCCTGTCTGTGTTGACACTCCTGGCCCCTCCAAGGCCCAGCCTCCTCTGGCTACCCCAAGACCTTTGAATGCTGAGAATACCACGCATTTCATTATGTCTCCCTACACTGCTATCCTGCTGGGTCTTATGTAATCATTTCCTTATGCCGCTTTAATGTCATGCCAGCTCTTTAAGGACAAAGGTCACAGCTTTGATGACCACCAAAGAGCCCAAGTCCCAACTGGACAACGAGTGGCCAGAGGAGGCAGGGAGGAGACCTCCATTTCCTCGCCTGGATGACACGCACACACTAAATCCCCAGCTGTGCTCGCGGGAGCCTCAGAAAGCTCTCCAGGGGCCTCCACAGAGAAAAGGGTGAGAGAGCAGCCAAAGGACGGGACTCCAGCCCTGTCCCTGCCAGCCAGGCAGCTCCCCTTCGCCAGGGCTTCAAACTGAGTTCCACATAAGAACTGCATTCTTTTAAGACACCATGGCTAAGAAAAAACTTAATTAAAGATTGGCGTAGCTGATTGCTGGCCACGGAAAAATCTGACCTGGGATTTCCGAATCCGAAGGTCGGCGGATGACCGGCCCTCATCCTCTTCGATGTGCCTCTCCATGCCTGCAGAGGAGGGAAGGTCATTCCAGCAACACAAGTGCTCCTCTCTTCCAAGAAACACACCGTTCGATGCAAACCGCCTCGCTCACTGACCCACACCCAGCCCGTGAAGATGGAACAGCAGGCAGACTCGACCTCAAAAGGACAGCCCCCGTGGGAGCCACAGGATCTGCACTCCACGCCCTTTCCCATGACCAGGTCTTCCCTGCACGTATCTTGGCACCAAGGTTCACAGCAGGAGTCTTCATCACCAATAAACTTAGGCTCAAATCCTTGCCCTGTCATTTACTAGCTGTGTGACTTTGGGAAAGCCACTTAGCCTCCCCTAGAGTTCCTGTTCTCTCATCTGCAAAACGCAATAAATAACAGTGTGTCCCTCACAACACTGATGTGAAGACAGGACGAGGATGTACAAATGGCTTGCACAGTAGCAGACACACAGTTAATGCTATTAAGGGAAGTTGCTACTAATGACCCCCACCTCCATCCCCATGAATATAGGTACTGCGATTTGTTTTTTGAAAAGAAATAATTAACTAGGCAAAGTAATGCTGTTTTCACCCTCTGACCAATATCATGCATTCACCAGCTACAACTGGGCAAGAACACGGGCTACAGCCATGGCAGGAGGGAACTGACTCTATGACAGTGGCTTCACTGAACACCGCTCTCAACTAAAGGGGTGGGGTTGCAGACCTGGCCCCAAGCAATGTCTGTAGGCTGAATAACAATGTCTTGCATGCATCTATCTCTAGCATTACTCTTCAAGTGTATGTGGTGCTGGGGAAGCAGGGACAGTAAGAGAAAGTCCAGGGACTAAGTGGGAGGACTGAGTCACAGAGCTGCTCAGGAGCTGAAAGCACCTTTAATTCTCATCTAACTTCAATCTGGACCCTTTCAACTACAGTCAAGGACAGGTAAAATTTCTGGGGCTATCATAAGTCATTCCGGGGACAGTGCGCAAACCACAAGCAAAGACGGAACAGAGTGGCATTTTCATCAGGATGCATTTTGGTCCGGAGGGGTTGGACCGGGTGGCTGTGAGGTGGATGCAGGCGTGGGGGGTTTGCTCCCTGCTTACTCTTCAGTTTGTTCCGGACATTGTTGGCCCTTTTCTTGATCTCAGTCGTGAGCTGCTCTAGGTCATCTTTGGTCTCTGGATAAAAAAGACAGAACCTGTTAGAAAAGACTAATTGCTTTGTGTGCAACAACAACTGTTGTTTGAGAGGAGGTGGGGAGCCTTCTCAAGCACCACCGCCCAAAGCAGTACCAACCCCGTTGTGCTCCCCCGACACCCAGCCTCAGAATCACAGAGAGCTTATTTAAAAAAGGCATCTTCCAGGCACTCCATCCCATATCTACAGAATAAAAACACCCAGAGTTGGATCCCTACAACCTGCCTTGAACAAGCCTCCCCAAGTAATTCTCCAGCACATAAAATGTTGAGAACCTTGCTTTTAGAGGAAATCACCTGGTTTACCATGACAAACGGCTTTAGCTCAGAAGGTGGGAAAGAGTTTTTTAAGACCTCTGAGAAAAGCAGATTTCAATCAAGGCTCATCAACCTAGAATCAGGCAAATATTTATGACAACCTACTATGTACACAATGCTGTCCTGCAGTGAATAGAGCAAATGATTATGAGCCATGACCATTCAAGCAAAACCACTCTCAGGCACTTCCTGCGAGCTTGGAAGTGAGCTAAAAACTAAGACATTGGGGAGAAGATACAGATCCTGCCTCCAAGGTGTTCAGAGTCTAGTGGGGGATGAGGGACCAAAAAATCAGCAGTTCTAACTTGCCGTGTGGAGTGAAGCATGAGTTCTGGTGGGGACACATGGGTGGTTATAAAGAGGCCCTTGGCACAGCCCACAGGGATCTAGAAAGGCTTCTAAAGACACATGATAGGAGGATTAAATCTCAAAGAAGGACTAAGAGGTAAGCAGGTGGAAAGGAGGCAAAGAGTGGAGTCTCAGGGAACAGGAACAACGTGGAAAAGACATGAGGGGGCCAAGAGGCATTTGGGGCAGAGCCAAAGCTTAGTGTGGCTAAAGTGTAGGTGGCAGGGGCAAGGCAGGCAGGAAAAAAGGGTGGAGAGGACAGCAGGAACGTGACCGAGACAACTGCGTGCGCTCTGCTAACACATGCCAACTTTAATCTTTGGGTAACAGAGAATCACTGATAAGTTTAAAGAGTGAAACGACAGTATCAGGGTTGTTCCTTGTCCTCAAGGAACCTAAAAAACAGCCCTAGACCCTACTGTAATAATGTGAAACAATTAGGGGGAAGTAAGTTTGCCTCAGTGGTGTTTAGACACGGGAGGAATTGGTGTGAACCTGAACCATTTTGGGGAACCTGAACACCTCATGGGGAAAAAATGGACTTGATCTCGGGGCAGGGGAAGTGGCACAAAGCCTGGAGGCAAAGTGGGACAGAGATGAGGAATGTGAGAAGTAAGAGTCATCGCTGGTCACGAGACAGACAAGCCAAGAAGAAGAGGAAAGTCTGGCTTGGGCGAAGTGGGCCCCCGAGGAGAAGAGCTGGCTGGCTGGGCTCAGGTATGAGCTCAGGTGGGATGAACGAGACTAGAGAATATGTCTCATTAGGGTAAAGTAACTCATACACTCCCCTGCTGTTCACAGAAGGGAGGAAACCACGACTGGCTGGGCCCCGATGCCAAGGGTCATCGTGGGGTGACTCAGCTCAGGGTAAACACTCACTTGGCTCTGGAATTGGTGCAGACAGAATGATGCTGTAGAGTTTCTTAGCCTCCTCCACATGCTCCGAGATCTTGTCAATGTTGAGTCGAGCCTCCTCGATCTATAATCAGAAAGATAATAGTCTTTGTCACCAGAGAGGCAGCCTATACCCGTGACTGAGACAGAAGCCAAGCAGAGCTACCTCATGAAACCTGCCTACCTCCTGGGTTTATAGAAGCAAACGATGAGTTTAAAAGTCTTGTGCTGCCCAGTGAGCACCCCTCCCAGAGTCAGATAAACTAACCTCAACAGAGCTGTCACTGAAAGTCCACACTCCTCGTTTCTGAGGGGGTACAGTCACCCACTTCGGACCGGAGGATTCAGGCCAGAGTCAAGAACAGCCAGGAAAACCCATGAAGAATCAGGAAGCAAGGGCCTGCAAACCTACGGAGCAGTCCTTCAGCCACCCCCAAAAGGACAACAGCAGAGGGGGAGGATGGGAGAAGGAAAGGGCCCAGACGGAGAGAAGAACACTGGGGAGTGAAAAACGGAGAGAATAAGAGGAAGGGCAGCCACTCCGTGATGACCGCCAAATCCCATGGACGTAACAACTCCTCATACAAAATCAACTTCCTTCATACCATTTGGCAAAATGTTGCTAACTGTTGGACACAAAGAAATGATTGCTTATGGATGAAGAGGAAGATAAATATTACTTCAGTGTTCTTCAGGTTTACTTCCATGGAAAAAAAAAATTAACAAAATACAAAACCAATTTCCCATGGCATCAGAAACATGTTGTAAATTATTATGCAGTAAAGAGTTAACTCAGCAAGTCTAGGTTGTCTAAACCCTGCACATTCCAAAGAATTTTTGACTGTTGCTCAGCTCTTGGAACCTCTAAGAAAGTAACCTCTAAGCTCTTGGAATATCCTGCCTGATAAGAGTGTCTTTCTTTACCTGGAAGCCTTGGACTAGCCAAACAATAAACGTTGTTTATGCTACTGTTGTGATTTAAGCTGGGGCCCTTAGGCCACAGGTATTATCAGCTTCACCTCTGGAGAGGCTGAAGACTAAGGTTGGTCTCAAGGGCAGCCACACATGCTTAAAAGCTCTGGACACCAAGGCTCAGGTGAGCCTCCCTGCTTAGCAGCACTCCATACGTGGTGTCATACATTGTGGCTGGGAGAATTATGTACAGTCTGCATGACTTCACTGAGAGAGGACAACTGGAAGCTTGTGCCTGGTGTCTCCAGGACCCTGCCCTCTGTGCCTTTTTCTATTGCTGATTTTAATCTGTGTCCTTTCACTGCAATAAACTGTAAACATGAGTATTTAAAAAGAAAGAAAGAAAACAAAGTGAATGAGAGGAAGAGAAAGACAGAAAAAGAGAAAGAGACAAAAAAGAGTGGGACTAAGCAATGACCACCTCAGGAGATGGCCTGGGCGTCTCTGGGACATATGTTCCGGTGGAATGCTTCTTACTACCCACAAATCATCAGAACCCAAATGCTCAAGCTGTAGAGCACTTCTGGACATTTCTGAGGTTCCTTATTATGCAAGTGCATATCATAAACTACTTCCAGCAGCCATTCATTCCCAGACAGAATGCTATCAGGATGCTGCTGTGTGAGCAAGACACACTGCCTCAGCAACCTCTTTGGAGGCCCCTGCCATGTGGAAGCAGCCCAGGATTAAGAGACCTCAACCCCACTGTGAATATCTGCCTCACCTCCAAAATGAGGGGTGTGTCAGCACTACAACAATTAACCAACAGAGATCTTGCATGATGGCAGACAGTGGGGTCTTAACATCAGACATGCAAGGAAAATACAACTCAGTATGCAGCTTTCTGCATGCCTTTCTTCCAGTGAATAATTCCCTTGTTTTTAAAAACCTGGTGATAGCTCCAAATTAAAGAGAAAGCAAGAGAAATAAATCTGAGTTCCCTAACCCCCAGATGGGTATGTTTGCCAGGGAGCAGCGGATATGTACCCTGTACAAATCTTCTGGTTTGCCATACCATAGTTTGAGAGTAGAAACACTCACTTTAGAGGTGGAGAATACAATTCAGTGTAACAGTATCATTGGAGTGTAAATACAAATAGCTGCCCACACCTTTGTGAAGCACTTTAACAGCTGGCAAAATGATCCACAGTATTGCCTTAGGGGCATTATTCAAATGATGAAACTAAAGGGCAAAGGCAAAGAAGTCAGAGGTCACATAGTCAAGGGTAGGGGAATCACCCAAACAGTGCTGCTGTCCAGATTCCAACTGGGATGCTTTTCCCATTATATTGCAGACTTAATTATTTGGCTTCTCTATACTATCCCACTTTTAGCAGAATCCCAAGCCTAGCCAACTACAAAGATGGCCTCTGTTACCACCCACAAATGTTGGCAGTCTCCAGAGGTGTCACCACCTCAGATTCAGGCCTTGCGTGATCCAGAAATTGCCACCATCCCCCCCCTTCCCCTTTATACCTCACAGCAAAACCTAGTTCCTCTTACAACTCATAAACTGCCATTGCATCAACCATGTTTCCATCTGCATCACATGACTGTCTTGCTAAAGCAATTACACTATGAAACAGGACTGAGAAAAGGCCTTCTAGAATAAAATGCACAAACCATTTTAAAAGGTATTTAACATATTTTAACACACCACAGGCATTAGATTTTGCATGCTCAATGGATTGGATGTCTTAGAAAATATATTCTGGAAGATTATTTCATAAACTGAAGAGCGTCCTAACCCACAGTTGGGTCAGTGATAGAAAAAACAAGAGAGGAAGCTTCCAGGCTGAGCCTACTGGACCCCAAGCCCAGAGTGGCTCCAGACATTTGCAGGACAGTCTGGCCCGGTGGCTCCTCCAGCCCTGGGGGCTTTGTCCTCAACCTGCCTGTAGGACTCAGGGCATGGGGCATGGGGGCACCCACCACCACCACCCTGGCTCCACCCCATGTACCTGCTCTCTCCCCTGTCCTCATCAGGCTCACCATTTGGAGGCATTTTGGGGGGATTCTGACTTAATAATCTAGTGATTCAGCCAGTTCACCAAAACACCACAGAACCCCTTTAGGACTTCAGGATGGGCAAATGGCCAGTCACGTAGCTTTCCTTTCCTGAACTTTGTGTCCTTTTTTTCTTGGAAGTGTAGTGTTGGTTTTCCTCAATCATGACTTTCTGAGTATTTCATGGTGACAGCTACATGCAATTCATTTCCTTTTGTGCACTTGCCAGATAACCAAAGAATCATGGGGTGGGGTGGGGGACCTACTAGGAAATCTACAAGTGCTGAAGCTAAAAGCTCAAGGGCTATTTGTGTGCTTGTTTGAGGTTGCTTTACATATTCTGACACTGCCCTGTATAATAACAGACTGAGAACAAAAACTGATCTAACTATCCCTGTATCAGAAACAAGTACTTCTGTGAGGTTGCCATCACTGTCTCCTTTTTATGCCTGAAAACACTGCAGCTCAAAGTAGAGAACTCACTCAAGGTCATACTGCAGAAAGAGGCAAAAAAGAGGTTTGAAGCCAGGCGTCTGTTAATACCAACGCCTGTCTGTCTCCTGAACCAGGTAATGGTGCAAGACCCACCTATGGAAGGCTCCTCGATATTCTCTCTCAAATCCACGTGTTTTCCAGCTTGTGTCAGGTTAATGCAAGTACTCGACCCCTGTTTGTGAGCCTGGCTCAGGCCCTTCTCTGAGATCATGCCCTTATTTCTTGGTTTTCTAACCAAAGCTCCCAACAGAGAGCCTTGTACTCAAGGAGTACTCAAGAAACACCGGCGATCGAGGGAACCATCCAAGATTTTTAAATCCCCCTCTGCTATTTTGCAGCTAAAACAGTCTCACTGTCTATTATTATTCCTTAAAATGTATTTTTCAATAATTTGACAGTAATGTGGCAATCTAGATAGTATAATTTAAGAAAATAAGAACCAAGCACACAGGGTTCAAGGTTCAGCTCCACCTCTTAGCAGTTTATAACCTTGAATAAGCCTCAGTTCCCCTTCTGTGAAAGGAGCATTGTCATAGTTCCTACTTTCTACAGTTTCTGTGGGGATTAAATGAGGTAAAACATGTCAAGTGCTTAACACAAAGTGCACACTCAGTAAATGAGATGATGATAATGTTAAAAACAAAAATAGCCAGCAATTACTACACATTTATTGCAGGTCAGGTGCTACACTGTGTCCTTACAAGCACATCTCATTTAATCTTCAGAGCCATCCTGATGTTAACACAAAGCTCTGTGAGGTCATCAGCAGCCAGCCCAGGAAATCAGGGCAGCATGTCAACCAGCCGCTCTTCCCAGGGGGTGTTGCCCCACGGAACCAACCCCAACTACTGCATCATCCTATCACCCTCATCTAAAGGAGGCAGCTGCTTTCAAGGCATGGATGGCCTCTTCCCCCCTGGGACCTAATAAGCCAGTGGAATTTAAATGGACAATGGAAAGCAGAGGAGGTACTACTTTGGGGAACTGGCAGATCGCCATTGTGTAGGGCAGAAGGCGTTGTCCATTCCACTTAAGAGTTGGTCTCTGTCTCCCCTAAGTTCTCATATACCTCGTACATCTAGCTAGGCCTTAATTCCTGCACATGTACCTATTGAAAAGTATTATGTGCCACTCCTTTAAGGAGATAAATGATTCCTCCTTTTCACAGTTCACACACCTTTACTTTTCCCCCAAAACAGATAATCCAAAGCAGCCCTCGTATTTGAAGTTCTCAGTCAAGCCCTTGTCAACTTGTTTGCATCTTTGCATTGGAAAACAAACATTGCCAAGAAAGAGGAAAGAGAAGCCTCAGTCAATGGGGCAATAGAATCAAGTCCCTTAAGAGTTTTATCAAGACTGGTGATACATTAGTTAGACCAGTGTTTCCACCCTCCTTTGATGAATAAAAGAAACGAATGATCTCAGAGTTGCACTGACCAGTGAAAACCACTATTCTTAGACAATAACCTCAAATCAATTAAGCATAGTTGGGCTCTGAGTCACTCAAAATTTAGTCAGTAAAACAAAAACCTACAGTTTTTTTTGGCCAAAATAATAGAATAGAGGGCATTCTTTCCCCAGGGATGGAAGAGCCAGGAAGCCAAACTGGGGAGGGGGAGGCCTTCTGGAAATAAGCAACACCAGGTTGGAGAGACAAAGAGGAACCGCAGGTCACCAGCACCTACGGCCAAGGGCCATGGAGACAGAGTCTACCCAGGGAAGGTTGAGGCCATGGAGGAGACACATCTGGGGAAGCAAACCACGGCCTCTTCCCTCCTCTTTGAGTCTTCTGCCAGCGCCTCCCCAGGGTCAAACACACCAAAAGCCAGTTGGCAAGGGAACCTGGGAAATGAGTTCCCTGCAATACAGAGCAGAGCACAGGAAGGGTGGGGAATGGACCCAAGAGCCAATAGGTAAAAAATGGGCAAGGGCTTCCTGCCTGCCGATTCGAAGAGCCCAGAAGTTCACCTAGTCACAGAAACATTCTACTTAGAAGAAAAGTTAATGATAAAGATATGTAATTGCCTTAATGCCTAGATTCCCATGTTACATCCACTTTGGGCTTCCTAGTTTTGACAAAAAAAAAAAACAAAACCTACCTAGCAGATCCCCATGCTTTCAGGATTGCCCGCCTCTGCTCACCTCCCAGCAACCCTGACCAGGCGCTGCTCCACAGCACTCTGCCCGCACCCTGTCCACTCCTGCTCCAGCGAGAAGTCCCGACTCAGATATCCTCCAAGGCTGGGACCATGCCCTGCTCACCTTGAACTACTAGATATCATCAGTGTGCCAAGCTCATGGTGTCACTCAGTGTTAGTTTGTTGAACGAATAGATGATTTTTTTAAGCACATCCAAAGAAGAAAACTTTATAATAGCATTTTCCAATCAGAACAGACTCCAAAATGTATTCATTTCTCACTCCTAATGAAAGTTACATGACTGTGAACGAGTTCTGTGAAAAATAAATGCTGACATAGTCAAGTTAATCTGGTTTCCTTATTACAGGTTTTCTCAGAGCCTTTAATAATGTGCATTTTAAATCTCCAAAGGAGGAAAAGAGTATGAAGCATTCACAGACCTATTTGATCACAAAAGCCTTTCTGCATCTCATACTGCCATCAGTAAGCACTTTGACTGATCCACCAAAAAGCCATCCCCCCAAGACCCTGCCTGCCTTTTCTTATTAACAGAAATTTGGGCAACAATGTTGCCAGCCCCAAAGGATTAATCATGACAGGTTCTATGGCAATCCTGGCAATCCTGTCCCTTCGCTAAGTACTCGCTTTCCTTGTCTCACAGCTAAGAGTGGCCATGACTAGGTTATCCACTGCCAGTCAATGGGCCACAAAGGGAAGTCAGCTTGGAGGGTTTTGGTAGCTTTCCTTCTTGATAAAAGGATGTTTGGACTTTTCTAGCTTCCCCCTTGCTTGTGATGCTGGTGCAGGGTGATGCCAAATGGAGCTGTGACTCGATGGTCTTAAAACATGGCACAAATTCTTTAACGCTTCCTCCTTTGACATATTGCTCTCTTGACCTGGCAGGCTGTGACTGCTACGACAACAGATTTACAGTAGAAGTGATGTGTTTTCTGACTTCCATAGCTGGAGATCTGAACATGCACATAGCACATAGGCAACCCTTGCTGGCCATGCTGAGAACCCAAGCCCAAGAAAGGGGTCAGGGTAGGTACTTCAATGACAGGCTCTGCTGAGCTTTCTCTTAAGTCACCCAACTCCGGGCACCAGATGTTTGAATAAAGAACTGTCTAGAAGATTCCAGTCTCCAGTCTCTGACTGTTAAGTCTTCCCAACTAAACCCCCAGAAATTATGGAGCAAAAAGAATCCAACCCCACTATGCCTTGTCTGAATTCCTAATCCACAGAGTCTGTCAGCATTACACCTGGTTGTTTTACACCACTAACTGTTGGGGCGATTTGTCAGATAGCCAACAGCTAATCGGAACAGACTGCATCTCTCAAGCCCAAGAGAAAGGCCAAGAGGATGACAGAGATACTAACCTAGGAGCCCAACACCTCTGCTCCAGGCACCACCCCTAATCCAGGTTTCTTCATAGGTGAAATAATTACATATCTTTAGTGCTTCATTGCTTGAAAACACACTGGTCCTATGACTTCACCTGCACCTTGCAATTTTCAGTGGAGGATGGCCTGGGTGACTTGACCAAGACCAACTGCTAGTAAATGCCTGAGGATGGACTCAGGTGTCTTGAAGGCCAAAGCCCACCATTCTCACCCTCACAAGGAAAACTGCCTCTCAGGGACCCTTTTACTGGTTTAAGGGAAGAGGAAGAATATGGTTATCCGCAAAGATTCTTTATCTTAGGGAAGAAGGTCTTTAATGTACTGGTCTCCAAGGCAAGATCAGAGGGACACTTACAATGACATCAAACATCTCCTTAAGTCCATTCGCACCACTGAACAGAAAGACATTTTCCTTCCTTGCTCCACACCTGGAACAACACTGGACTCACAAAACTCACTACATCTCCCTGACCAAAAGAACAGACCCACCCACAGAGAAAGTAAGGATTTATGGAATATTCACAGCCAGCTTCCCAGTCAGACCAGCACCCATTCAAGTTGGCTCTTAAACCCACTTATTCTAACAGATGAACTGGCACGAACCATCAGCCCTGCCCCACTCCATCTAGACAAGATCTAGAGGATGATCCATCCATATCCGCAATCTAGAGGACAGGAAGCACCCAGTCTCCCTGCAAAAAGAATACGATGCAAAAAAGAATAAAAGCCTAAACAAAGAAACTATAGTTGAGTGGCAGAAACTTCCAAGACTGAAATTTTTGTGGTTTTATTTTGTTTTGTTAAAATATCATTCATTGACCACATATACGACAGATGCTACCCTGAATGTTCTACAAATATTACTCCATTTAATCCTCATAATAACCCTGTGGGGAATTATATTCTCAATCAAAATGTGCAGATAAGGAAACCAACCAAGCGTGTTAAGGAATGTTGACAAGATCAACAGCGGGTCAGAAGCAGGGCTAAGAATTGAACGCAAGTCTACCTGGCTGTACAGCCGGTTTCTTTCCACCGTTCCCATCTACCATAGCAGGGCATTGTTTCCAATGATCAAAGATTATGTGAATCTGTAGACATGGGCAACCCATCTTTGCCTCTGAGGAACCTCAAAAACATTAATTGGTAGTTTCTTGGTTTCTCAGTTTCACTGAAATTAAGTCAAAGAGACTGAATTCTTGGAAACAACAAATCTGATCTAGGCCTAAAGATGCACTATTTTTTACACTCATGGCTGTGACCCCAATGGTTGATTCTGTATTTAAATTATGTAATTTAGGCAGGAAAGGATATCACTAAAATATTTTCTTGCAGCATAAATCTTTAAAAGCATTTCTGTAATTATATATAATTACCTTCTGCTTACTTTCTTCAGTAAGATTAAAAACCGAATTCTCTCCCATAAGTATTAAAAAGAATTGCTTATAACTTCTAAGTCTGGCCACCCCACCCCAGCAAAAGACTGACTTTCTTCTGCTACCCTTGAAAGATCAGGGTTTTTTTTATTCTTTACTAAGGAAGTGGTGTTTCATTATGTACATTCATAAAAAAACACAGGAAGGTTGCCTACCTCAGAAAAGAACTCATCCATGAAAGCTGTGTTGTCAATAGCAATCTCGACCTCGTCGGCATCATCATCCTGTGTCAGCTGCTTCTGTGAGAGACGACAAAACACAAGAAATCGCTGACAGCAGTAGATGCTCACCAAGGACCAGGAGCTCCATCTGTATTAAGCACTTTACATACATAATGTCCTATAACACCCGTAACACTCCGTGATGTAGCAAACACTGACGCCACATGAAATCCCAGCTCCTCCACTTGGGATTTTTTGCAGGGTATTTGGGGAAGGAAGGGAGGGAAGGAGGGGCAAGTTACTAACCTGACTGGGCCAGGTTTTGTTATCTGTAAAACGTCAGCAATACGTTACCTACTTCATAGGGTTGTATAAAAAATAAAAGAGATCATGAATAAAACCACTTTTGCATGGTGCCTGGCATACTGTCAAGTCCTCAATAAACGCCAGATTTTGTTGTCGTTTTTGGTGGCAGTGGTGACATTAGTGTAACTCATTCCAGTCAGGGAGCCTAAAACGGAGAGGTGAAGTAACTTGGAACAGGCACACTCTAGCCTCTTTCGGATTTGGGCCCCATGTTCTAACCCTTTCCCATGGTGTTCAAATGCATAACCCACCCTCTTTTAGAACAGTTGCTAGCCCAACTTTTCCAAAGCACTTGCTTCAAGTCCTCACAGGAGCAAAGATTGTCCTGTTTTCAAAAGCCAGCCACTGCAAAGCAAGCAGCAGTGTGTGTCACTCCAGCAGAGCTCAAGTTTTTAAGGAAGACGAATCCCCCCACCAATCCCTGGGGACCCCAGCTTTCCTAATTTCTGATCTTCCCCTGCAAAATCACAGAATGACTATCTAAAGGAGGTACCTCCATTCCCACCTGGCAGCGAGGGCCTGAGCTTTTCCACATTCTTCCCAAATGTTCTTCCCAGACTGCTGCATGACCACTGCCCATTTCTCAGCCCAGGAAGAACTGGCTGTTGGCAGTGGAGGCGGGAAGCGGGTAAACCCCCTACCCCTGCTTCTTCACAATCTTCAGTGGCCTATGGCCTCCTAAGGGAATGCACGTCACTCTCAAACACTCAGAACTCCATGGGCAATGAAAGCCACCAGGGGCCTCTTTTCTTTACCAGCTACCATCCCCAATCTGCAACAGTAGATGCAGTTACTGGGAATTCACATCCAAATCTGGAACTCTCCAGCCATCTGGGGGGCCTCTTTTGACCAGCTCCCCATCATCTCATTCTCTGGCTTGTCTGTCTGGAACTGTCAGCAACCCAAGTTGAACAGCCAGGACAAAGGAGATGAATTTGAGGGCCCTGCTACAGCCCCATACTCATCATCCTCCACCTTATGAGCATGTCCTGCAGCCACTTAGTCATTCAATGACAGCACCTCTGGGATTAAAAGTCCCAGGGCCTAACAGAGCACACAGGGTCTTTTAAGATCCGGCCCTGCGCATGTTCCTCTCTCTACGATGTACCCTGTAGCCAAGGCATGTGGAACTCCTTGCATTTCCTGTACACACCATTCTTTCATACTGCTGAACTCGTACACAGGGACTTCTTCCTGAAAACATTTATCCAGCTGGTGAAATTTCACTTAGCCTTTAAAACTCGATCTTGAATAAGCTTCCATGTCTACCTTACTTGACTCCCTCTCCAGGCAAAATTTAAAACCTACTCTTCCAATGCATTTTGTGCAAAACTTCCACAGTATCCCTCACCACCTACTATTAATGATCTCTTATTTATCTATCCTTCTTCATTGACTATCAACTCCTGGAGGTTCCAGGTTGCTTTATGTACCTAGAGTAGAGTAGATACTCTGAGTGTGCATGTCTGCCCAGAACACCTTCCTTTGCAAATATAAACCTTCACCTTCTCCCACATGAGTCTGGGAAGGTTACCAAACATGACCCAAGCTCCCTGAGGAACGTGAATCATGAAGTGAACAGAGCTGAGTTAACCAACGGCAGCACCCAACAGAGACGTCTGGTAGTTCCCAGAGCAACCCCTTCCTTCCTGAGCCACCCCTTGGCTTCCAGCAGGTTCTACAGAACTTTCCTGGCATTCTATCAGTGTGCTGAATAGTATCCTACTTGTATTTTTTTATTCATTTATCCAGAATCAGCTTTTGTCCCTTGCAATTAAAATTGCTTGCACGTGTCATTAATTAATTTATTCCACACGTCTACTGACCACTTACCATGTACTTGCTAGGTAACAGAAATTTAGTCAAGTTTAGCTGATTAAATAACTAGCTTCCACAGAGACCAGCAGCGTGGATTCACCCAGCAGTTTCTCAAGTTGGAAACAAGATGCTCCCTTTATAAACTATCACCAGCACTTGAGGCCCTCAGCAGCCTCTAGAGAACTCCATCTCCCAAGAACCTCCCTGATCCACACTAGGAGTTACCCCAGTACACATACACCCACATACACTGACACACCCGAGCATATCAATTCCATTTTCTTCAAACAGGCAATGTGCTAAGGCAGTGGGAAGAGGCTACCATCATGGGGTGGACTAAGGGAAGTCTCTGGAAGCTGGGAACAACTGTGTGCTGAGCATGGGAGGCAGGCACCTGGCTCTCCACCATGACACAAAGTTTTGAGACCCCTGGATTCTTCACAGAGATTCCCCATGTCCAAGGTGGACATCTCTTGGCTTGGAGCAGGTCCACCTCCAGTGAGACAAAGTGTGAACTGGGAAAAGAGAAGTCTTTACACTCTAGGGCCAAAACCTGTCCTTACCAATTACTGGCTGTGAGACCTCAATCAAGTCCCTTACTGCTCTGAGCTTTTTACCTGTAAATGGTAATAACACCACACATCTTAGGAATTTTATGAGGATTGGAAGAGATCATGTATGGAAAACTTCTAGCACAATCCTGGGTACAAAGCAATACCTAATAACTGTCAGTTTCCCCATCACCTAGCTGTAAACACATGATGTCTATAAGAGTGAGTTCTCCTCCTCCACAGGAAGATCTCACACTGAAGGCTGAGTCATAAACGGACTCCACAGCATCATGACAACCAGGTTCTGTAACTCGCCCACCACATACTGGTCACTGAGCCTTAAACAACTGGTCTAACATCTCTGAGCCTCTATTTCCTTATCCACAAAATAGGAATGATAGCACCTATCACAGCTTTTGTGAGGATTAAATAAGATACTATTTTTAAGTTCCTAATGCAATGAATAGCACATAGTAACAGCTCACTTAAGCAACTGTATCCATCCAAATCAGCTTCCCTATATGTATAGCTTTAACCTGGATCTAAATATCTTTAAACAGGAAAGGAAAGAAAAAAAAGATATAGGACTTTTAGAGTTGAATGCAGCCTTACAGATTCAAAATCTCTTCCCGACGGGCAAAGGCCCAAGACCAAATAAACAGGTGTTGACACAGTCAGGACGGAACCCAGGTTTCCTGATTCTCATCTTCCATGCAGAGGTTTTCCCACTGTGGTGTGCTGCTTCCGAAAACATAAAATAATAACAACAAACTTGAGTCCAGATCAGAAAATTCAAGGAAGAGAACATTACCACTGGTTATCTGGAGCCACGTGACCCCACAACTACAACCAGGCTTCTCTAGAAGGGGACCCACCAGACCCCGGGGCAAGGGCTCCTGCCCTTCTGACAGTCCAAGGGGCCTCAGGGACCCCAAGGGCCAGGGAAGCACACAATGCTCTTATCTTCAGCCCACATGACTGAGCACAGCCCAGAAGAGAACTTCAGCATCTTTATCAGAGAATCAAGGCGTGTGTGGTAATAAAAGACGTTAGTTACAGTAGCTGCAACATCAGCCACAGTAAAAACATCCACGAGATAGAGAACCAACCACGAGCCCAGCCACCGGCTTCCTCTCCCCCATTCCCTGGCCAACCCTCCGGCTGCCACTCCGGCCAGGGGATGGGAGATGCTGCCAATGACAGAGGCAGCTCTGGGCCAGAACCCAGGACCTAGCACGACCCTCTGCCTCTCAAATGTGCCCCACGTTTCAGTGAGGGGCGCCAGACTACAACCTCCTCCCTGGACAGAGTGGGAGGAGTTCAGGGGCCCGGAATGCAACATGAGGCAGCTTAAACAGCCATTTCTCTCACTCAGCACTCACTACCTTCTCTCTCTTCCTTGGTCCATTTGGCTGTGGCTCCCTCTTCATTAGTTCCTTTAATAAAAATATTTGTCACTTTAGTGCCCCTACTAGGTGCTAGACGGCCACAACACTCTAGCAGCTTGACGCACACCTTGTCAGCAAGTCCCATCATCTTTATGTTGGAGTTGAGAACCTGCAGGTCAGAGAAGCTCTAACTCATTCAGTCTCCCAGCTACTGATCTGCAGTCGAGGCTCAGGCTCAGGCTCAGGCTGTCTTCCAGGGCACCTGCCCAAAGCAGCCGACCACCAGCACAGCAGCAGCCTAGCCCTCTAGGAAGCTGGGCTGGGAAGAGGCGCTGTGGCCCTGGACACAGTACTCGTCTCCATGCAGCCTCGGCTTCTCACCAAGGAAGGAGCTTGGCTTTCCCATGAGGCTTTGCGGAACCCAGGATGCCTCTGATGGGTCAGGCAGCACCCACAGGAGTCAGAGTGGAGACCACGCAGGGAGGCCCTTGCCCCCTCTTCAATCTGCAGAGCTTCACTTTTACCAGCATCATACACTAAGGCTGAATATAATGTTCATTTTAATGAAGTCCTCTTGTCAAGAGAAAAGAAAGGAAATAAAAAGAGGAAGAAGCAAGCAAGCTCAGCCAGAAACCATGGAAGTGAATGAATGGTGGCTTCTCAAGAAAAGGTAAAGAATGGTGTGTCCCCTCACTCCTTCCCAAGTTCAAACATAGCTAATACAACATTTTACAGTATCAGCAATTCCCTAGGGACCATTACAAATCAAAACAGCAGGACAGAGAAAGGGACAAAAGAGGACAAAGGAAGCCATCCCAAATGCGGGGGCCACCATGGTTCACTGGCTCTGATCCTGTTCCTACCACAGGTGCCAGGCCCCAGGGGAGACGAGGGGTCCCAGGACATGACAGAAGGTCCAGGAGCCCTCAGGGACAGTTTCTGGGTGAGGGAAATAATAGCAGAGAAGGAACAGCTGTCTGGACTAGGCGGGGACACCTGGTCCTTAATTTCCCACAGTGGGGTATTAAAGATTTGTGGCTGTGAGGCAGGACCCTCCTGGCAGAAGCAGTGAGCGCACATTCTTGCACCTCCTCCCCTTCACATTTACACAGTTCTTTGCTCTGGAGACACACACTCCTCTGTATCAACCCAGCTTTTCCTACCAATAAACTTGATTCAAAGAGACAGTGAAGTGATCTGCCCTGTCCCCGCTGCCCCACTTCCCCCACCTGCCTCCCTCTCAGATGAGGGTCTGTGGATTCCCAAAGACAAACGCCACTGCCTCCAAGGAGTCCAGACACACAGACACATGCTCATGACACAGTGACCAACATCTGGTTTTTCCAGTCCCTCTTCTTTAAAAAGAGCCAGAAATTCTGACACACTTGTGTCAGCTCTCAATAGGCACTCGGTGTTCTCTGTTCCCCTTTTAAAGAGGCTGATGGCCCTTCTCCAACATCCATCCTCCCTCCCACACTTTTCTCTACCAGTGAAACCCTCCCAAAGGGAACACTTCCCCTTTCCGCTGAACTGCACCTTCCCCAACATCCTTGTCAGATGAGTCAAGTAGAAACTGACCAACAGCCATACCCAGGTGAGCCTTACACTTTTACTCTCAAGATGTTTGAGCTGAACAATTTCACAAGACAGTTGGCCCTGTTTGGATGAAGACATGGAGGAATAAATGCATTATCAGATTTAGCCCAAGGCCAGCGAGTCAGGGGACAATTGGATAAAAGCCAAGTCCCCAGTGCCCCAGCTCCACACATTCTGCTGGAACAATACCACTAAATACTATATATTTTGTTGCAGACACTCTAGTGATTTCAAAAATATTTAATTCCCACATGAACTGTATGAGGGACAAATATTACTTTCCCCATTTACAGATGAGGCAACTAGTTATTTAAGTTAAATAACGTGTCCAAAGTGATCACTAGTAAGTGGCACCGTTAGGACTTAAAAGCAGGTGTGTGGGAGCCCAGGGCTCCAGTTCCTTCCCTCTACTCTCCATCTGAAGATTCTCTTCCCACTCTGGCTCAGTAAAACACCCACACTTATTTCAGGGGATGCCGCAATGTCAATTAAAGTAAATTGGACTAATCTATGTACATGAATGAAAAAGATTCCTGTGCATATAATCATATCAATGTGCATGCATGTAGAGATACAGAGACACATCTGACTGCCTGAGTTGCAAACCCAGCTCTGACCTTTAGTGTGATCTTAAGCAAGTTACCTAACCTCTCTGTTCCTCATTTGTAACATAAATGATCTGCTCACAGAACTGTTACAAGGATTAAATTAGTTAATACATGTGAAATGTTTAGAGCAACGCTGGTGCATGTTACATGCCCAAGACCATGCCACGTGAGGCAGAGAATCAGGCTTTGCCTCTCTACAGTTTCTGCCAAAGATGCAACTCTGAGGCCAGTTCTCAGAAGGTGATGGATATCTTAGAATGAACTGAAATTTAGTTCATTCATTTGAATGAAGTCATTTTTCTACTATATGCCCTTAAAGAAATACAGCTCCCTCTGAATTTTGTTCTGCTACATCCTCAAATTTTGATTATTTACTACTTATTATCATGCATTTCTAAATTGTCATTCCCACTGTGGTTTCCTTTTAAACTGAGAGTTATTTAGAAAGTTGTTTTTAAGTTTCCAAAGCAGGTAAAATGGAGAGGACTATTATATTGTTAATTTCTAATTTCACTATGTCACTGTCAGGGAACATGGACTACATGACTTAGTGTTTTGTGGAATTTGAAATTTCCTGTATGTCTTAATACCTGGCCAATATTAGCTGGACACAAAAATCATCAAGTTTCATCCCCACATACCATGTTAATTCCTATCTGCATTTGCTTCTGGGACCCAAGCTAGGTGCAGAGAATGGGCAGAGAAAAGGGATGCAAGTTCACCTAAAGAAAGGAAGGTGAGGGGAAAATGCCCTCTGGACAGATGTGACCTGGACAGATGAACCTGCAGTTAGAGAAATTAAGTCATCCACAATCACACAGCTAATAAGGAACAAAGCCAGGTCTGGAACCCTCCTTGGTCCAGTCCATTGTTCACAGCACATTACCTTAGAGAGGGATCATGGGGTCTCATAACCAACCACCACAACCACCATGTTCCACCACAAGGTCCCATGCAGAGTAACAGATCCATTAGTTCTTTCATTCATCCAACGGTGTTTTTTGAACAGCTATCATATGCCAGGCACAGTATACATGCTGGAGGTGCAGCCCAAACTCAGCTCTCAGGACCTCATTGACTCAGCTGGGAAGCAGACAGGCACCCAGGCCATTACGACTGTGTGTGGTGAGTGATGACAGCACTTAGGACAAGGAGCTATACACCCAGGAGAAGACGGGGCGTCCTGTCTGGCCTGAATTCCAGGCAGAGCCTAGGGAGGATGGATGCCTTTTAGAGAATGTGTGCAAAGCTGACTCCCTGGGGAAACTTTGGAGGACGAGTGGATTGATACCTACCAAGGATACCTACAGGAAGGCCATTTGGGGTAAGATGACCACCCCATTTTCCTGCTCTCTTAAATCCCAGGGTCATCCAAGGAGATAAACAATACCTTCTGCTTCCCCCTGGGGAGTTCAGGTGCCCACCCAGCACCCACACAGCATCCAGGGCTCGAGGACCCGGAAAGGAGGAAGGAACTAATGCCACCTTCTCTATGCCATCTCCCGCCTTCTCCCCACACTTCCTTTCAGCCCCTGCCCCACGTGACCCTTCTAGAAGACTTCACTTACAGTTACCACAGGTAACATTCATTGAGCACTCCACAGTGGGCTGAGGATTCCTCTAACAGATAATGCTTTTTGTATTTACCACGGTATGAAACCTCTGCAACAATCTTCTGGGGAACCTGTGATGTCACAGCTGAGAAAAGTAAAGTGTAAAGATATAAAGATGCCAAGCAACCTGCACGTGGTCACATGGGTCACGGTGAGGGTCTGAGCCGGCAGAGCTGGGCAGCTGGCCGGGCTCCACGCGGCTGGTGAGCTGAGTCGGCAGAGCTGGACAGCCAGCGAGAGGGCCCTGCTCTTAACCACCAACACGACGCCCCCACCCGGGCTGTACCATGCAGCACTGGCCACCTGGGCCGCATTTCTGAAGCACTACAAAACAGATGCCACACCGACAAGGTCATCAAAATCACGGAAAGATAGAGAAACTGCCACAGGCTGGAGGCGGCTAAGGAAACATGGCAACTAACTGCAAGGTGGTGTCCTGGATCCGATCCGAGTCCAGAAAAAGGGATGTTTGCAGAAAAACCAGGGGACTCCAAATAAAGTCTGGCATTTAGTGAACAGTAATGTGTACTGATATCAGTTTCTCAATTTGGACAAATGTTTCACGGTATGTATGGCGTTAGTGATGGAGAAAACAGGGTGAGGAGTAGAGAAGAACCTCTCTGGACTATCCTTGTGACCCTTCTGTAAATCTAAAGTCAGACTAGAATAAAAAGTTAGTTTTTTAGAAAGCAAACCTGATGCCATACCAAGCTGCCCTAAGCCAGACAGCTAAACATATTCACACAGTATCCGCTCCACTAATCTCACGTTGAACTTTACTCACAGTCTGCAGACAGGAACGTTGCTATGGTAACAGCCCAATGCCAGAAAACAAGCTGACGGGACAATGAACATTGGTGAGGAGTCAAAAATTGCAGAGGGGCCTAGTATTAGAGAGGCTGGCGATAAGGCCCCTGGGGGACTGCAAGTTGATTTGCATAACATCCCCATTCATTCACTTGACCCTGGGGTTTACAGCTTTCCCTGCTATGGGCTGGGAAGTGAAATACCGGGGAATGAGGCATGTGTGGTCTGCGCTCTCTCTCAGGGAGAAACACACACAGGGCAGGCAGCTTCTAAAATCACATTCTGGCTGCTTTTACATATCAACAAAAATAAAGAGTTTGTGGAAGCCCCATGGAAGGCATGGAAAAAGCTCTCAGCTCTGGATCTGGAAGCTGCCCTGCAGTGATGACACACAAACTGAGCTGAGAGGGATGTATATGACCTTGTCGGGGGGAAATATGGGGTTAGCTAGACTTTCCACTGTGGTATCCACATCTCCTTCACTCTCTTTCCGAACAAGGGTGGCCCTCCAGGATGTACAGGGCTAGGAGGTTAGGTCAGAACTTGGAACCCATCCATCCTTGTCCTTGAGGATGGAACCAGCGACCTCCGGCTTTGTCAGCCAATTTCTGGGTGCCCTGAGGAAACGTGGCACTTCATGTGGACAGTTTCACCAACCCGCAGGGAATGCGGAGGAAAGAGTAGGTCATAATGATGAATGAGGGGGCAGAAGGGCCAAGCTGTTGCTGACCAGGCAATAGACAAATGTTTACTAGATAACTAGCACGCGGCACCAAAGGAATACGGCATCTGCAGAGGAGCAGTGCAGCCACGGAGATGATCCAATGCAAGGCAGGGTAGGGTGATAGAAAGAAGACAGACCCATTCAATTCTTGATCCCACCACTTCCCAAGTGGAGATTTCAATCGAACGTGTGCCTCAATTCCCTGCGTAAACAATAGGAACCACCACCTCACCATGCAGGGTTGAGAGGATTAGAGACAGCATATGTAAGGCACCTAACACAAATCCTGTCCAATCTTAAGCAGTGGCTCGATAAATGGTCACTGTCCCTCTAATTGATACAGTGAAAGTACTAGAGCCATAAAGTCTTAGTCACAACAGGACCTCAGAGACAGAGTCCAATCCATCAAATCGGTTTTAAGCCCACTCTGTGGTAACAAAAACCCCCACTAAATTAATAGAAGAAAAGCATTTTGCTGCAAAGCAATATACAGCCCATGTGGCTGCTGGATTGGAGAGAGAGTATTCTAGGCTGCAGTTAGGGAGAATTACTTGTAATTTTGATGAAAGCGAAAGGGAGAGAGGACAACAGGAACATTTCTCCCCTGGCTGCTGCAGTCCCCACCTGCCCCCACCCACAGGAATAAAAATAAAACTAATCCCCTTCTCTCCAAGCATTGCCCTTCTGGCCTCTGGCTGATGGGTCTGTAATCCCAACTCAATCTCCTATCGCTCTCATCTCAGCTCCACTTGCAGATCTGCTCACAGCTAAACACCTCTCCCAGGGAATCAGTCATCCTGGGGAGAGAAAAGGGGAGGAAGAAATCACTGCCTAGGAAGAAATCTTACCACTAAAGGATGGATTCTCAATGAAGAGATGCTTAAACTGAATCTCAATATTCTCAAATCACAATGTTAGGATTTGCTTACAATCAATCCAAAGCACATGACACAGAGTAGGGGCTCAATAAATACTTATGGAAAAAAATGAAACCTTATTTTTTAATTAAAGTATCATTGATATACAATATTATGATGGTTTTACATAAATAACACAGTGGTTTCAACATTTACCCATAATGTCAGTCCTCACCCCCCAACCCACTGCAGTCCGTCTATAACGTAGTGATGCTAGTCATTACTTCTCCATGCTGTATTTATTGTCTTCCCTGTGACCTAACTGTGCTGTGATTGCAAATTACTGTGCCCCTTAATCCACTTCTCCCTTCACCCCCACCCCCCCAACCCCCTCTCTTTTGGTAAC
This sequence comes from Manis javanica, assembly GCF_040802235.1. Taxonomy (NCBI): domain Eukaryota; kingdom Metazoa; phylum Chordata; class Mammalia; order Pholidota; family Manidae; genus Manis; species Manis javanica. The sequence goes on from NW_027332171.1 coordinate 865,647, forward strand.
CAATACCCCTTTCTTCATGTCTGTAAGTCCCTAGCTTTGTTCTTCCTTCTCAGGATTGCTTTGGCTATTCGGGGTCTTTCACGGTTCCATATGAATTTTAGAACTATTTGTTCTGGTTCGTTGAAGAATGTTGTTGGTATTTTGATAGGAATTGCACCGAATCTGCTTTAGGCAGGATGGCTATTTTGACAATATTAATTCTTCCTATCCATGAGCACAGGATAGATTTCCATCTATTGGTGTCTTCTTTTATATCTCTCTCATAAGCGTCTTGTAGTTTTCAAAGTATAGGTCTTTCACCTCCTTCATTAGGTTTATTCCTAGCTACTTTTACTCTTTCTGATACAATTATAAATGGAGTTGTTCTCCTGATTTCTCTTTCTGCTAGTTCATTGTTAGTATATAGGAATGCAACAGATTTCTGTGTATTAATTTTGTATCCTGCAACTTTGCTGAATTCAGTTATTAGTTCTAATAGTTTTTAGGTGGAGTCTTTAGGGTTTTCTATGTATAATATCATGTCATCTGCAAACAGTGACAGTTTAACTTCTTCCTCACCTATTTAGATGCCTTTTAGTTCTTTTTGTTATCTGATTGCTGTGGCTAGGACCTCCAGCACTATGTTGAATAAAAGTGGGAGAGTGGGCATCCTTGTCTTGATCCCAGTCTTAGAGGAAAAGCTTTTAGCTTTTGACTGTTAAGTATGATGTTGGCTGTGGGTTTGCCATACACAGCCTTTATGTTGAGTTACTTACACTCTATGCCCATTTTGTTAAGAGTTTTATGAATGGATCTGTATTTTATCAAATGCCTTTTCAGCAACTATTGAGATGATATTATGATTTTTGTCCTTTTTGATGATGTTGTATATGATAGTAATTGATTTACAAATATTGTACCATCCTTGTATCCCTGGAATAAATCCTACTTGGTCATAATGGATGATCATTTTGATGTATTTTTTAACTTAGTTTGCTAATATTTTGTTGAGGATTTTTGCATCTATATTCATCAGGGGTATTGGTCTGTAATTTTCTTTTTTTGTGGTGTCTTTGTCTGGTTTTGGTCTTAGAGAGATGCTGGTCTTATAATGAGCTTGGAAGTATTCCCTCCTCTTCTACATTCTGGAATACTTTAAGGAGGACGGATATTAGCTCTTCTTTAAATGTTTGATGAAATTTAGCTGTGAAGCCATCTGGTACAGGCATTTTGTTCCTAGGTGGTTTTTTGATTACCAATTCAATTTCATTGTCTTGGAAGGTTGTACTTTTCTGGAAAGTTGTCCATTTCTTCTAGGTTGTCCAATTTGTTGGCATATAATTTTTCATAGAATTCTCTAATATTCTTTGTATTTCTGTGGTGTCCATTGTGATTTCTCCTTTTTCATTTCTGATTCTGTTTATGTGAGTACACTCTCTTTCTTGACAAGTCTGGCTAGAGATTTATCTATTTTATTTTGTCAAAGAATCAGCTCCTGATTTCACTGATTCTATTGTTTTATTTTTCTCAATTTTATTTATTTATGCTCCCATCTTTATTACATCCCTTCTTCTACTGACTTTGCGTCTAATTTGTTCTTCTTTTTCTAGTTCCTTAATTGTGAGTTTAAACTGTTCATTAGGGATTGTTGTTCTTTCTTGAGGTAAGCCTGTATTGCTATATACTTTCCTCTTAGCATGGCCTTCGCTACATCCCACAGGTTTGGAGCTATTGAGTCGTTCTCATTTGTCTCCATGTATGGCTTGATCTCTGTTTTAATTTGGTCACTGATCCATTGATTATTTAGGAGCATGTTGTTAAGCCTCCATGTGCTCGTTGGCTGTTTCGTTTTCTTTGCATAATTTATTTCTAGTTTCATACCTTTGTGTTCTGAGAAGCCGCCTGGTACAATTTCAATCTTTTTTAATTTATTGAGGCCCTTTTTGTGGCCTAGTATGTGATCTATTCTGGAAAATGTTCCAAGTGCAGTCAAGAAGAATGTGTATTGTACTGCTTTTGGGTGGAGTGTTCTGTAAATGTCTGTTAACAGTCCATCTGTTCTACTGTATTGTTCAATGCCTCTGTCTCGTTATTTATTTTCTGCCTGGTTGATCAATTGGTGTGAATGGTGTGTTAAAGTCTCCTCAAATGAATGTGCAGCCTTCTATTTCCCCCTTCAATTCTGTTAGTATTTGTTTTATATATTTAGGTGCTCCTATATCGGGTGCATAGATACTTATAATGGTTATATCCTTTTGTTGGACTGACCTCTTTATCATTATGTAATATCCTTCTATGTCTCTTGGTACTTTCTTTGCTTTGAAGTCTATTTTGTCTGATCTGAGTATTGCTACTCCTGCTTTTTTCTCCCTATTATTTGCATGAAGTATCTTTTTCGATCCCTTCCCTTTTGTCTGTGTATGTCTTTGGGTTTGTAATGAGCCTCTTGTAGGCAGCATACAGATGGGTCTTGTTTTTTTTATCCATTCTGTCACTCTACATTTTTTGATTGGTGTATTCAGTCCATTTACATTTAGGGTGATTATCAATAGATATGTATTTATTGCCATTGTAGACTTTACATTTGTGGTTACCAAAGGTTCAAGGATAGCTTCCTTACTATCTAACAGTCTAAATCACTGATTACTCTATTTCAAACACAATCCAAACATCTTTTTTTAAACAAATGAAACTTTAAAGGAAGTATAGCTCCACGTTTCATATGGGCTCATACCATAACTGCTCTCCTGGGGAACTCTGATGCCCAGAGATCCCTGAACTTTGAATGGGGAAGGAGTCCAAGGACAAGCCCTTTTAGATACTGCAAGACACAAGACAGAACAGAAAGGATAAAAGTCTGGCCTTTAGAGTGCCAGGTGTTGACTTCATTAGTGTGGTCCTATTGGTTCTGGCCTAGGAGGGGCCATTATATCTCAAGTTATTTCCAGTCCTCCTTAGACCAATGTCAAAGGGGGCCCAAAGTCCTTGACCTTTATCCCATACATCAGTGGCTTCTCTGTTACCATTATCTGCCTTTGATTTGGGGGTTCTCTTTTCATGAGATGCACCCCTTTGTTTTCCCTATATGATCATTTACTCTTTCAGACCCACTTGATACAACACTGCCTGCCACAATGCCCAGCAGGATGACATCAAAAAGGATGAGCATGAGCATGAGCATGGCCAGCACATCAAGATCAAACAGCACCGACTGTGGTATATGTGAAGCCCTCACCAACGGAGAGCATCCAGGATCCCTGCCTTCTTCTCAGGAGACTCTACAGGCTCTGGAAAGATCAGACTTGATCTTAACAAGGGCTTGAATAGGGACCTGACCTCAAACATCACACATCCCCCACTCCCTAATGCCCTGTCCCCAGCTGGCCAGCCAACGGGACTTCCTGTGGTTGTTTCTACCACAAGGATGACATCTTATTATCTGTTTCTTGCATGTCTCCCTATCTGATTTTGAACTTTCTAAGCTCCAGGAATATGTGTCAATCACCATTATACCCCAGCACCTAGCATAGTGCCTCAGACAGGGCAGGTGTTTAGTACATTTGCTGAATGGAAAGAGGCCAGGCAAGCTGGTCCTGGAAAGGAATTGTCTGGACATTGGAGAGCCTAAGTTCAGCTAGTGGGATATCAGCAACAACTGCCTTGTGGGATAGGCTGGTCAGCACCACACATTCCTAGCAAGCCTGGCCCAGTCTCTGAGGCAGCAGGCTGCTGGGGAAGCTTATCAGGAGGAGCAGTACAACACATAAGCAGCGTCAGGTCTTGTGACCCTGGCCTTAGGGAGGCAGGAGAGTCAGTGTGGAAGCTGCCCCCAGCAGGTCAAGTTTGGGAAGCTCCCATTTACTGTGGTGGTTATTATCACAGACTATCTCATTCACCTCACAATGGCCCTATGGGGGAAGTATGATGACCCACTTTATAGGTATGGCTCTGAGACCTCAGTCCTATGGACTCCAGAGCCTCACAGTGCTCAGGACAGGCTCACAAAGAAGCATTTTAGAGAAGCACACATCCTCAGAGTTGACTGAGGCCTTAAGTCAACTTGTTCATCTCCCCTCCTGCAAAGAGATGCTCAGGTTTCTACCAACATTCAGCATCCCAAAGAGCTTCTTGCCTCCCTCCCAGGCCTGAGGGTGCACAACCTCTCCAGCCAACCCAGCGCATCCTTGGGCAGCTCTGACTAGTAAAAATGCTCTCATGAAAAGTCCTTATTTCTACCCATCAGCTTCACATCCTCTGCTGGTATTTAACAGAGCAAAGCTAATCTGCATAGACAGCCTCCAGTTCTCCAGAGGAAGTTATCACCCCACCTCCCCAAGGGTTTAGAAAGATCACCACAGAAAGAGATTGCAAAGGCTGCTCAGTATGAAATGGTTTCATGCAGGTTAACAAATATCTTTCCTTGATAAAAAGTATCAGAGAAGATATCCACGAGGGCAATGTAGGGGGTGGGGGGGGTAGGGAAGTAGAGCAGCAAAAACCATAAAACCTGAACAACAGTCTTCACAGAAAACATTAATATTGCCAGATGGAGCTTCTGGGAGCAACCGAAATCCTTGTGTTACAAAGGAGGAACTGAAAAGCAGACAGCCAAAGTGACACGAAGGAACACAGCTATTAAGCGTCAGGGCCACAGTCAGAACCCTTTGTACCCACAGCCCAGTCCTCTGCCCAGTGCCACCACCCATCTCCCTGCTCCAAAATGCTAGAGCAGCACCCCAGACTATGGAACAGCACCCATAATAACAGCACTGGTATGTCTCACTTTCACCACATCCCCCAGAGGTAAAGGGAGGAAAAAGTATTGGCTCCACTTTACAGAGGGTAACAATGAGGATCGGAGAAGTGAAGGCACGCCTTGGGTTTTCCTGGCAACGGAATTTATACTTGGAACCCAAAGCCCACTTAAGACTCTGCTCTTTGTTGACAATGGGCTATTGAAAGGGGCTGTGGGGTATCTTTCTCTGGAAAAGGCTTTACTAACTCAAGGAAGGGAGCCGCCTCCGCCTGCTGTGCAGGTTTGCATTGTTTTATGATTGCTGGGCGTGCTGATCGAGGAAGATCTTCAAAACCACACTCCCCTTTCCTTTCCAGCTCCCTGAACAGCACACTTCAGGGAAAGAGCCCCGCAGAGAGAGAGCATCAGGAACCGGGGTCCTTCTGGTGGTGCCTGGCCGGCTCTGGGACCTGCGGCATCCCTCCCACCCAGGCTGAGTTCTGGTTTCGTCTTCTTAAAAAACAGGGGCAAGAAATTCTGCCCTGTCAGTAATTGGGATGTTAGGAAGCTCCGATGACAAAGAGCAAGCAGGAGGGGAAGCCTCACTCCCACAGCAAGTGTCCCTTTGCTTCTCCCCCTTCCCCATCGCCTCCTTGGAAGCCCTGAGGAACAGGTGAAAGGGCTGTAGGTGAAGCAGGTGAAGGTCTCACCCAATACCATGGAGGAGGCAGAAAAACAACTGCGACACCCTCCCAGTAGTCCCTCACACTCATTCAGGGCCTGTATTTTTCTAAAGAGCTTTTACAGTAATTCACTATCTATTAGTCCCATTTGTGCTTTGCACCACACAACGGACTCTGCAGGATCTCTCGCTTTCATCCTCACAACCACCCATTTTAAAGATGACAAGATTAGGCTCAGAGGTTAAAGGAGAGCTACTAAGCAGTGGAGACAGGAGGAAACGTCAGTTCTATTCAGGCCAGGGCTTCCCAAATTTTAATTTGCTCATGACTCACCTGGGGAGACCTGTGAATAATCAGACTCCTGATTCCGTAGACTGAGACTGGGCTCTACACTTGCAACAAGCTCCCAGGTAAATGGACTACTTTGTATCTGGGGCTAGATTTAATTTCCATTAAGACAGCGCCTGTCTCACCCAATCCCCAGGGCTTAGCACTGGGCCTGCCCCATAGAATGCACTCAATAATTATTTGTTGAATGAGTCAATGAGTACCTGACTCAAAAACCAATGCTTAAACAATTCTCTGTATCAAGTCCCATTACGTCATTGGACCTAGTAACAAATCTCTAAGGTGTGTTCATCCCCATTTGACAGATACGGAAACAGGCTCAAAGGAGAAACAGCCTAGGGTTTTACAGCTTTTGCAACAGGGCTGCAGGCAGTCTACATTCAGATCCGTCGCCCTGAGCACAGCTGTCCCAAGGATGAGGGGGAAAATAATAACTAGAGACCGCAGGAGGGCGAGAAGCTGGACCTATCCGGGCATGTGACCAGCTCACGGCGCCGGTCACCCAGGAGCTCCGAGCTGCTCCCCGGGGGAGGGGTACCCAGGCTCTGTGCCCCCGTGAGGGGACACGGAGGAGGGAAGAAGGCCGGTCCTGGGCAGAGCGCCTGGCAGCGGCGGGCAGGTGGCGAGTGACCCCTGCCCTGACGGAGAGCCCCGCTGGGCCCAAGCACCCCCGCGGGTCCCAGCTCCGGTCTGACGCTGTCCAGCACGGGGTGTGGGCGGGCGGGGGAGGGCCAGGGGCATCCCAGGAAATTGCAGCCTGGCGATGAATCACCCGGCCAACGACCCCGCAGCGGAGGGTGCGGGACGGGCGCGGGATGCGTCTGGGCTCGGGGAGCGCAGGCCTCGCGCCCGTCAACCTCGCTCGCTTTGGGGCGCGAGGGGAAGCCTGCCCCGCGCAGCCCCAGTCCCGACCCCCGGGTTTCCCGGTGGGGCGGCACTCACGGCCTTCAGCTGCTCCAGCCGGTCCTTCATCCCGGCGTCCCGGCGCCCGGAGGCAGGCGAGCGCGTCCCAGGTGAGCGCCCGGAAGTGGCGGCCGCGCCGGCCGCGGCCAAGGAGCTGGCGGTGCGGGCGGAGGCGGGCGGCGGCCGAGGGCAAGGAGGAGCGTCCGAGGCCAAGGGAAGCTCCGCCGCGCCGCCCCCTCCGGCCCCGCCGGCGCCGCGCGCTCCAAATCCGGCTCCGCGGCCGGCGCGCGGCGCTGATCCTCCCGCGGGCCCGCCCCTCACCTGGCCGCGCCCCGCGCTGCTGCTTAAAGGGCCCCCGCGCGCCCGCAGTCCGCCGCGTCTGGCCGCACCTTCCCTCGCCCGGTGTCTCTCCGCGGCCCGGGAAGTCCGTGCAGGGTCCGGGCGCTGGAAGATCGCCGCAGGGCCGAGGAAGAGCAAGTAGGCCGGCTGACCTCAATTCCGTCCTGTCCACGGGGCAGCCACTCGCTACCTGTGCAGCTCTGAACAGACTCCTGCAGGGCTAGGCGGCGCCGACGTCCGTAAACAAAGGACTCTAAGATCTTGTCTTGTGTGCTGAGTAGGTGCGGGAGAGAGCAACTCACTCCGCCTCAGGGAAGGGCATTCCAGCAGCGGAATGCTCGCGGGCCCTGCGTGAGGTGTAGAGAGAGGGTTTCCTGGAGGAACGAGCGGCGACGGGGCGGCACCGGGCATGCGGGGACAAGGAACCTGGATTTCGTGCTGTTGGTAGTCGGGACCACCAGGAGAAATAAATGTAAGCAGTTCAGTGTTCACGTCAGAACACCTGCCACTAACAATCAGTTTCACTCTGGGAAAATCACTGTCTCTCTAGGGGACTCCGTTTTTATATCTATAAATCAGAGAAACTGCTGCGAGGCCTGCCGAGGAGGAATGGGTGGTAACGCACAGGCAGGGCTGTGAGATAAGGATGTTTGTGTTGTAAAGCTAAGCCGTCCTCATCTCCTAGGCGGTGTGGACATTCCCAGGCGGGTCGTACCTTCTGGAAAGGTGTGCCGGCTCCTCGCACAGCCCCGCCCTCTCTACCCCGTCTCCTCCGCCACCCCTCTTCCTTCTCCGTCTTCCTTCTTGGGAACAAATGACACATCCGGCAGAGCGGCGCTCCGTAACTGGGACTGACAGTCCAAAGATTCAGTTCTCAAGTCAAGACAAGAATCTGCTCTGTGCATTCAGGTTAAAAGGCTGTCACTTCTGTTACAGAACTCTGCCCTGCTGTGCGCTCTCTGCGCGTGCTGCACGCTAACCTCATCGCCGGGTGTGATAACAGAGGTTGCCTGCAGCCCCTACACTTCCTTCTACTCCACATTCGCTGGGTGGGTTCGGTCTTTAGTAAAGGGAAGGCTTCTGCGCCCCCTGGTGGCCATAAATGAGAAGGTGACTAAATCATAAATCGTAGCCCACCTCCTTCCCTTAACAAATTTTCGTTCCTGGGTGTAGATAAAATTGTAACATTTCCAGAATATCTCGCCGAGCTTTAGTACATCTTTATATCAATAGGCATTCAGAGGTGGAAAAGAGAATGGCTTTAGTGCATTTGCATCATTCCTCATGGGTGGAGAGTTCATCTCCACATCAATGGGTAATTACCTGGGCAACAGAGGGCTTACCTGTACCTGAGAGGTGAGGGGGAGGGCCGATTTTGCTTCTGCTGGAGCAGGAAAGAGAGCCCTGGACTGGAGTTTGTAAGCAATAAATGGGTTTTAAACTTTATTTCTCCCTTTGACTGATTGCGGTTTTTAGAGGTATTTTGCCCCAGGGTTTCCTTTCCCGGACTTACACTGGGGATAGCTAGATCCCCACGCTTCAGACAAAGAGATTTCCCCGAGAGAGACAGTATGTGAGCAACTCTTTACATCAGAAGTCTGAAAGGGACCAAAGGAATCCAGTAAGGATCTGGGATGGCCATTCAGCCTTGCCTGAACACATCCAAGGATGGAACATCCAAGCCTCCTTGTGAAAGATAATTGGCTTTAATAGAATAAAATTATGACTCACAGACAACTATAAAATGAACACACATCAAAGATTTTATTTAAGTCATTCATTAGTAAGGGAACCATTAAGGTATCAAAAACAGGTTCAAAGAACCCAAAGAACACACACACAGGCAATCAGGAATGCTGAATGGAATAAGTTAAATGCAAAACTGGCTTCAGGGAAGGGGTGAGGGGAGTTGAATTGCACCATCCTTGGAAAATTCATTGCATCTCTACTATCAGTTTTCTACAATTTGAAGAACTGTGAACTAGCTGCAAGACTATAAAAGGCATTAGAGAAGGCCTAGCAAGCTAGCCACCTAATAATCTTTTTTTTTTTCCGTTGTAATTTTTTCAGTTTTTCCAGACACTCTGTGGGAATCATCTACCCTGGTGGAACAACTTTCCTGTTAAAAAGATTCTTTTCACACAAAACAAAAATTTTCCACCCTACAACTTCCACAGCTATTTCTTGCTTCTGACGTTTGTCCAAGCATTTAAGTTAATCTGTCCCTCATAAGATGGGTCTAACTCCAGAGGGAAAATCCTGGGGCAAAAATACCTTTGAAACCAAAATCAGTCAAAGGGAGAAATAAAGTGGGAGAAACCCATTTATTTCTTACAAGCAGTCCACTTCTGCTCTCCCGTGTCTCTCCCTACCCAGCTGCAGAGGAGGCCCCCCACCAACCTCTCCAGTCCAGATAAGCCCTGGCCAGCCTTTGTAATTACTTATTGATATGGAGACTGACTACTTCTCTCCACCCCTTGGAAACACCTGTTGTATGGAGATGCACTAAAGCCACGATTGCAATTTTACCCACAATGGGCTTTCCATGAAGGGAGAGTTTTCCATGAAGATCAAAGCAAAAACTCTAGAGACCAAGAGATCTGTGAAATAAGGTTTTATTGAGCCTTTACAGATGCTAGCCAGGTAAGGACTGAGTCCTGGGACGGGACATTTCTGCTTCACCAGCAGCAAGGCCAGTTAACAGAAACCACTTGTCCACCAGACTCAAGAAACAGCACATTGATGAAGGGTCTCAAGGAAAGAAAGTTCATTAAATTCACATTGGCTACAGATAAGGAAGGCGGATGAACTTGAAGAGGGGAAAGTCCTGGGATAGGTGGTTAGTCCACAGAGAAGGCTAGTTGGTTGTTAATGATGATCAGACACTGGTCATGTGCAAGGGGGCTGCGGTGGTCCTGGGGACCTTCTAGATGCTTATTGAAATGATTCATCAAGGAATGTGGAGTTTCTGGTTAGCTGCAGCCTGCAACTATTGACTGATGACCTACCCTCTCGTGCCCTCATTCTCTGGCCCTTAAGTCACTTAATTTAAGACATACCAGAATTTTGCCTTGTCAAAGGGTCAATAGGACAATACTGCCATGTAGCCTGAGTCCTGACCTGGAGCTTCTGCTACAAAAGAGCTGTCACTTGACATCATACAATGTACTTTCTCATCTGCGAAATAAGAGGACTAAGCAAATCAGTGATTCCCACATTTTCAAGATCAACAATACCATATATTCTTTACTTTCATTTGTGGATATCTTGTTTTGGAAGATTCCCTATCCCTAGCAAAATATATTTGCAAGTAATCAGAAATTTGGTTTCCTTAAACTCATAGATACAGAGTCGGTAGGGGGAGAGTGGGGGAGACGGGGGGCAAAATGGGTGAAGGGGGTCAAAGGGACAAACTTCCAGTTATAAGATAAACATAAGTCCTGGGAATGCAATACACAGCACAGTGAGTATAGTAAAGAGTACCGTATTATATATTTGAAAGTTGCCAAAAGAGCAGATCTTAAAAGTTCTCATCACAAGAAAAAAAATGTGCTCACTATGTGAGATGATGGATATTAACTTACTGTGGTGATCATTTTGCAATGACCACATATCAGATTATATCTCAGTGGAACTGAGAAACCAAAGAGAAATTTGGTTTCCTTTGAGAGGATGTTTCCAGGAAAAGAGAGAAAAAAACAAAACGACCTTTTGGTTAACCTATGTGGCCATAACAGAAATGACTATATGATTTTCCTTAAATTTTTAAACATTGAAAACAGCATTAAGAAACTTCTTAATTGCGACTGGAGTCCAGAAAATCGTGAAAGGGTATCAGCAGAGTTCTTTTATTATGGCACTCTATGTGAAGGTAGTTTTAAAAGCCTTCAAGCCTTCTTTAAAACTCTTATTAGGTGTGAGCCCTGTTTTGTTCATTTTGTATTAATATATCAATATTTTCTCTTCCCTGGTAGGCAAAAGTCTGGATTCCACCTGCTACTGGCATACAGGAAACTGAAAATTAAGTCAAGTGACTGCAGGACAAGGGACCTGGGTGAGGAGAGCCCTGGGCATTGAGGAAGACTCTGCTCTTGAGCCCAAGAAGTCTGGAGGGTCTCCATGCAGGCGGACAGGGATGAAGGTTCCAGGCTTAGTAGGAGCCCCTTGTCCCTGATGTGTTTTGATTTCTCTGCCCCATCCACTACATCTTAGTGCAGCTGTCTCCCTGTTAAACAAATACTGTCAAGATTAATACAAGTGTCTGCATTTTGGCTATCAGTCAATCAGGTGACACTTAATTTCACCTTTACAAACAAACCAAAGAGATAATCCTGGGATTTGGGAGCTCCATGTCCCTCTCTCTCCTCCCCTAAGCCTCTTTCTTTCCCAATGGAGAAATGAATTGAGCCTTACCCCATCTGGACCTCCAGGGCCTGCTATGGAACAAGTGAAACCACTTTCGGGCTGGTGGACCTTGAGGCAGTATCTCCTCCAGGGCGTGGTGTTCAGTAGAAAGAGATACGGGAGGCAAGGGAATTGAAGGGGAAGATCCCTTTCATTCCCTACTACAATCCCCCCCTCAGGGAGGATGGAGAATAAACTTCCTGACTTGTAGCTTTCTCCCCATACCACTTATATTAGTTCTCTATTGCTGCATATCAAATTGCCCTAAAACCTAGTGCTTGAAACAGCATACCTTTATTATCCTCTGGTTTCTGTGATTCAGGAATCCAGGGGCAGCTGAACTGGGTGCCTCTGTCCAAGGTTTCTCACAGACTGCAGTGAAGCTGTTGGCTGGGGCTGCAGTGGGTCTCATCTCACGGCTTGGCTGGGCAACTGGGCAAGGATCTGCAAGCTCACTCACATGGTTGTTGGCTGGATTCAGCAACTCAAGGGCTGCTGGCTGAAGGCTGCCCTCAATTCCTTGGCATGTGGGTCTCTCCCTCTCTCTAGGGCGCCTCACAACATGGCAGCTGGCTTCCTTCAGAGCAAGCAGGTAAGTGAGATAGTGAAAGATAAGGAGAGAGAAAGAGATGAGAGGGCAGCTCACAACATGGCAGCTGGCTTCCTTCAGAGCAAGCAGGTAAGTGAGATAGTGAAAGATAAGGGGAGAGAGAAAGAGATGGAAGCTAAAGTATCATAACCTAATCTCAGATGTGACTTTTGCCCTGTTATTCATTCAAAGTGAGTCACGAGGCTCAGCCCACAGTCAAGGCACAGACACCACACAAGGGAATGAAGACAAGGAGCCACCCCAGTGGCTGTCTAGTACACAGTTCAAATCCCAAATTAATGCCAGTGTTACACTATTTCACCTTCTTAGGGCTTTCTTCTCCCCATATCCAACCCGGACAACTCTGACCCACTGTCCAGGCCTCAGAGTAAATGCTCCCCTGCAGGACTGAGTCACATGTCCCTCAAGCACTCCTCTCTGGCACCGTGGACTTCATCCTATCCACTCCCATACTACGCAGTTACCTGGCCACTCGTCTGCCTCCTGCACCTTCTGTAAGCTCTGTGAGGACAGCAACCTTGTCACCTCTCTCACTGATGTGGACCCAGACCCAAGCGCAGGGCCAAAATGTGCTAGACACTCAGTTATTGTTTACCAAACTTACTAAGTGAATCCTCTTGTTATACAGCTCCATTTTTCTTTCTTCTGATTAAAACTCCTCAGTGGCTTTGCATAACAAAGAGTAGGGAGTGTGCACTCTTCTTAGAATAGCATTCAACCCCTTGCCCAGTCTGGCCCCAGCCCGCGTACTGTCACTCCCTGTAATACACATACCCCATTGTCAACCCCACCAGGCTCCTGGCTCTTCTCTGAACCAAATGTGCCCAGGGCTTCCCTCCCACCTCTGCCAGATAGGTCCTTGCTCCATTTCACATCTGAAAATCCCTATTCCTCCTTCACGACTGAAGCCCCCAGGTCACTCAGGTGGTCTCCCTAGCCTCTCTGCCCACCGCCCCCAGCAGTACTTGTTCAGATCTCTTTTTTAAGCACGCTGTGCTATCTTATTCTTAGTTGCTTATACATCTCTCTCCCTGACTAGACTGTGAACTGCTTGAGAATTGTTCACCATCCAGGCCTACCATGAAGTAGGTGCACTGCAAATATTTGGAGAAAAAAATCAAAGACTAGTTGATTAGTAACACACATGCGCACACACACACATATGCACACACACACTCACTAGGGATCCTCCTCTCCAGTCCCTAAGGAAGAAAGAAGATCCTGGATCCTAGCTCTGAAAACTAAATGCAATTGCTACTCCATGTGTCTTAAAGGATCAACTCAACCGTCACCGAGTTGAGTGTTGAAAATAATGTGTTTTATTTATAAAGGTGTTTTGTATCATGCTATGCAGATGTTTTCCTAACATGAATCTCCATACACCAGGTACCTATGTTTATAATTTAACAATATAAATAATTTGCACCCTATAAATTTGTTTTTATGTTGATAAAAACTCCTTAATCCCTGCAACCCTAAAGCACACAGTGCTACTCTAAAGAGCCTGGTGAGGGTCATGGGAAGACCCAGTGGGGAGCCTCACACAGTGAAGCCTGTTACTTCTGAGCCGCAGAAGACATGTTTGTTTATTACAACACCTTTGAAACACCTGTTATGTGTTTAACAGGATAAATGTAGTGGCGTATAGGTGAAAAGCAATTGAATAATCATGGCTTTAAACCTTTTGCGGTTCACAAGAAGGTTAAGGTTAAGTCATCTAGTGTATTTCTCCATTCTGATGTTTGAATAACCACATTTATCTTCTCTTGTACTTTTACAGTCTTCCTTTTATTTTTTCCTTTTTTCACCAAGATCTCACAATAACTCTGGGAGACAGTAGATATTGTTGTCCCCATTTTAGTATGAAACTTAAGTACAGAATAATGAAGGGATTTACCCAAGCTTTCATAGGTCAGGGATAGCGCACAGAGAGAGGTAGTGGTTTTGGGCCCAGGCTTTGAAACAGCACTGCCCAGGTCAAATCCCAACTCTTACCTTTAGAGGTGAACTTGAACACATTATTTCACCTCCCTGTGTCTCAGTTTCCTTACCTGTAAGCAGAGATAATATCCATCTCGTGGGTTTTTGTGATGATAAATGGGTTAATACATGGTCATCATTAATTCTGTATTCAATCACTTGGAAAGAAGCCTATGAACCTCTGGTGACTACACTGTTTTTTCAAAAAGCATAGGGAATTGAAGTGCCTGGAATATTTCAATCACTGATGAAAAAATAACCCTCAGGATATTCAGTCAGCATCATGTAAGGCAGCAGTTTCCAAAGTAGGTTCAACAGGATAAAACATTCATAACATACTCCAAGGAATAAGAGAGGTTGGTGATGACAGAGCTTGGAAAACGTGGCAAAATACACCCTTCATCTTTGAGAGTCATGGTGGCACAATAACATGTTACGGGCACTGAGAAAACACGCAGTGAACCGCTAGTTTGGTATGACATACCACAGGTGGGTACATAGTACATAGTAGCATTTAATAAGTAGTTTATTACTATCTTGTTGACTAGTTGAATGAACAAATCTGTCACTAATCAATGGGTAGAGGAATGACTGATCTTGCCCTACCTACAAAAAGATGGTGAGCCATCTATGTTCTGATGCCGTTGCCTTGAGACAAATGATGATCATGAAAATGACCACCCTCCCACTCACAGCCATGCTGAGTCCTTCCCCCACCTCCGCTGTGTCCAGTCAGTGCTTGTCTTCACAGATCTGAACCAACGTTACCCTCCTTTTACCCAAAGAAGCTCAATTAAAGAAGCAATTTGTCCATATAATGCATACTTAGAAAGTGTGTTAGCCCATTCAGGGTGCTATAACACACCACCACAGACTGGGTGGCTTATAAGCAACAGAAACTTATTTCTCAAAATTCTAGAGGCTGGAAGTCTGAGATCAGGGCACCAGCACAGTTGTATGAAGGCCCTTTTCCAGATCACAGGCTTCTTGTTGTATCCTCATCCTCACCTGGCAGAAGGGGCCAGGGAGCTCTGTGGGGTCTCCTTTTATAAGGGCACTAATCCCTCTTATGAGGGCTCCACCCCCATGACCTTGGGACTCCCAAGTCTCCTCCTCCTAGTACCATCCCACTGGGCATTAGGATTTCAACAGTTGGATTTGATGGGGACACAAATATTCATACCATTATTCATACCATAGCAGCGGTGGATAGAAAGGGAGACTATGAGATACATGAGTGTGTGTGTGTGTGTGTGTGTGTGTGTGTGTGTGTGTGTAGGCGAGAGAATGAGAGAAAAGGGACAGAGTGTGGGGAGAATGAATGGGCCTGGGGAGAGGGATTTAGAGGCAGACTAAGACTCAGAGATTGAGCTGCAGGCAGATTACTCTGGGTATAAAGGTAAGAAAAGGGAAACTACCAAAACATTTAAACTCCAGCGCTATCCCTAGAAGATAATTTAGGATGAAAGATAAACAATTCAAAAAGACATAAACTCAGCATTCACACCATGCAAGTCATGAGAGAGGGTTGGGATGGTCCCAGTTTGACTTGCATCTTATTCCTGGCCCTGCCCCTGCCCAGATGTGCGGTGGTTGAGGTACTAAGAGCCTGAGGATTCCATCTGGAACGAAGCCCAAAGTCAGACGCAGACTGCCCGGGGGATGGTGAGGGTAGTCATGAGGACATCTCACTGCTGTGTCTCCCTTCAAATGTTACTAATTGTTTTCACTTAATACACCTTTTGGGCCTCATAACTACTCCCAGAATTTAGATTTTATGGGCATTTTAATCCTTATTTTAGAGATGAGGAATCTGAGGCTAAGAAAATGAAGAGGACTTTTCAAAACTAGTATGACCCGGAAGAAGTAACAGTATAAAACTCATGAACTCTTGGCCCGCATCTCCTCCCCTTTCCAACAGCACACCCATCTGTCTCCACCCAGCATTGCTGTCGAGGAACATCCAGGGTGTTCAGGACCAGAGGAACCTCATCCTCGCTCTCTTCAAAGCATCCTTAGCTCTCTCCTCCTCATGCTGTAGATCAAGGGGTTCAGCACAGGGAGAATGAACGTGTAAACCACAGACACTACCTGGCCCATCTCTGGAGCGCAGCTGGAGCTGGGGCACAGGTAGCTGAGGCTTCCACATCCGTACCGGAGCGGGACCACAGTCGGGTGGGAGGAGCAGGTGGAGAAGGCCTTGTGCCTCCCCTCTGCGGAGCGGACCCTCAGGATGGCAGCCACGATGAAGACATAGGAGAGGGCGATGAACAGAAAGCAGGTGGTGAGGACGGTGATGCTGACCACAGAGTGGCCTCATGGACCCAAGTGTCTGCACAGGCCAGTCGTGACAGGGAGGACATGGCCATAGAACAGGCTGATTTCCTTGCTGCCGCAAAAGAGCAGCAGAAACATGAGCACAGTCAGCTGCATGGCCAAGATGAACCCAAGCACGAGAGACCCCAAGGCCAGTCGGACGCACAACTGCCGGCTCATCGTGAGGGTGAAATGCAAAGGGTGACAGATGGCCACAAACCGGTCACAGGACATGATGGCCAACAAAATGCAGTTAGTGCTGCCCACGAAGATAAAGAATATCTGCCACAGCCTGGCGGGGAGATGAGGGTTCTCTCTGTGGACAGGACACTGGCCAGAGTCAGAGTGGCAGATCTCCAGAGCTGTGAAGTAGGCCAGTAAGAAGTAAACGGGGGTGTGGAGAGAGTAGCTGACCTGGATGATGAGAGAAATGGAGATGCAGCCACTGATGCTGACCAGGTACATATTCAGGAAGGCCACAAAAATCAGCCTCTGCATCTCAGGAGTTTGGAGAAGGGGTGGAAGTAGAAGTGAACCACTCCTGTTTGGTTTGCACCCTCCGTGCCGTCATGCATTGGGCCTCCTAATGGCCCAAGTGCTGCCCCAGGGGATAGACAAATGTCAGGACCCAGAGCTCTTGCTGGGTGGTCCACTCAGCTCATGGCCTCACCCTTTGTGACCTCCTTGACTCCAACCATCTTTACCTCCAGTCTAAATTCAGCAACTCACTTCTGCAACAGCTCTCTTGTTCTAATCATCCAGAAATAGCTCACCACCGAAATCTTTTCTTTTTTAACTGTGGTAAAATATATGTGACATGGTATTTGTGATTTTAGCTCTGTGTAAGTGTACAATTCAGTGGCATTAAATACATTCACAATGTTATGTGACCATCCCCTCCATCTACCCCCAAAACTTTTTTCTCATCCCCAATATAAGCTCTACACCCATTAAACAGTAACTCCTGATTATGTCCTCCCAGGTCCCAGTCACCTTGCTCCCGCTTTCTGTCTCGATGAATTTGCCTCTTCTAGGTGACTCACCTAAGTGGAATCTTAGAATATTTGTCCTTTGGCATGGGGCTTATTTCACTCAGCATGTTTTCAAGGTCCATCCTTGCGGTAGTATATATGAAAATTACATTCTTTTTATGGCTAAGTAATATTCCATGATGTGTATACACCACATTCTGTTTATCCATTCATCTGTTCATGGATGCTTGGATTGTTTCTGCCTTTTCGCTATTGTGAATAGTGCAGCTGTGAACATAGGTGTACAAGTAACTGTTCAAGTCAGCACTGAAATCTTGAACCACAATACACCATTCCCAGACCACGAATCCCTTTACTCCCTTAGTCCCTTGCCTGGCTGTAAAGAGCACAGCCTCTGGGGTCAGACCATCTAGGCTCTAACCCCTGGTGTGCCATCGACCAGCAGTATGACCTTGAGCAACTTGTTGAAGCTTTCTGCTTCAGTTTCTTCATCTATAAAGATATCAAAAGGACACAAGTCTTAAGATTCTTGTGAAAAGTAAGTGTGTCTGGCCCCAAGTAAACTCTCCATAAGTGTATGAGAGTTTAATCAATAATCATTAATATTACTCTCCTTCCTTTTCCAGACCCCATTGGTGTCCCTAGTTCCCCCAAATAAGCCTCCCTGGGCTCTACTCCCTGCCCCATCCAACCAAGACCTATGGTTCATCTCTTAGATTAGCCTTTTGCCAATATTGTCATAATCCTTGCCCCCTTGGTCTTCTTTCAACCCTGCTACATTCTGTAACATCCAACATATCTACCCCAAGCTGGACATGACTACAGAAGATCACAAAATTCTGCTGACTGGTGCCACAACGAAGTGACATTATCAACCCCAGCACTGTCCCCAGTCCTCCAAGTCAGCTCCTCCTTCTGGTCAACACCAAGACTAGTGCAGACTTCCCTGGGCTCTTCTAGTCCTCTTTTGCAACCTCCTTCCTCACTGACAGATGATCCAGCTTCCAGCTTCACAGAAAAAAATGACAGAAGCTACTGGGAGGCAACTTACCACGATTCTCACAAACCCTATAACATTCCTCGCCTATCCATATATCCATAACACATTCCCATATGCCCCGGTGGAAATGTCCCTGCTCCTCTGCAAAGCTAATGGTCTCAGCCCCTCCTGCTTCCTCCAGGATCTTGCTCCTCAAAGTATTGCCTCAATTTCTGATATCTGCCTCTCCTCCTCCTCCACAGCAACTTCCCTCAATCTTATATCATCCTCTAAAGCCTCCCTGTCACCTTCCCATTCAACCATTGCCTATTCTTCAACACAAACCATCTGGCTTCCATCTTGCTCCCTGAGACCAAGGTCACCAGGACTTCCGTATCGCCGAATCCAATAGCTACTTTTGACTTGACTTGCATTTGCAACTGTTGTCAACTCCCCACTCCTTGAAATTCCTCGCCTCTGGCGTCTATGACGCTGTTCTACCCAGGCTCTCTTCCCACTTCTCCGGACAGTTCCTTTCCAGCACTTTCAGAGCCTGGTCTTCCTCTTAGTGACTTGCAAAGACAAGGTTTGGTTGGATAGTCTGAGTCTGCCCCACAAACCCACTCCCCACCCTGCCCTGCCCCATGGGAGGCTGGTCCCTAAGGGCCGCATCAGCCAGGCTCCCTCACCCTGTGGTTTGTGGTTGGTTTGGCCAATGAGAGGTACTTGCAGGAGAAGGGAGAAGAGCATGAAGAGAGGGAGAGTGTTTATCCTCCCACACACAGGCCACCACCCCCTTGTCCCTCTTCCAACCCGGTTCTATGACACAGCTCTGGCTAGGTGGCTGTCTTCCATGGCTCTAGGTTTTGCTGGGCTCCAGGAACACTGTTCCCTTACCTCATCTCTTCAGGCCTGAGGAAGGAAACTCCTTCCCACCACTGCTAGCCCTGGAGTACCTCACCATCCCTTCCACATGCCCTCGATTCTGCCCTCACCTCTGTAAATGGTCCTGACATTAAATGCTAAGTCTTGTCCATGATGACTAACTTAGAGGAGGTTTTGATAGGCAATTGTTGAATGCATAAAGGAAAAGCATCTTATATTTTAATTTATTTTAGAATCTCTTTATCCAGTTTTCTTACCACTGCCTGTGATTACCAGGAAAGAATTTCAGGGCAGGTTTATATGGCATCCAAAACAACATGTCCTGACTACACACACGCACACACACCACCACCACCACCCACCACCACCACATCTACTGTAGAAACAAAATCTGATGCTAGGCTTGCTTCCTGTGATTAAGCACTTCACATGCCACAGTAAGGGGTGGAGGGGCCACTTTGTACCCTGATTAAACAAAAAACTAACAGAGTCACTGAGACTGGTTGTAGACCCCCAAAAGAATGTATTTTCACTCATTTTTGCTGGGTGGTTGTCTGAAGATTTGTCATGACCTTGTAAATACGCTAATCATGAGAGGAGGTTGTTTTCCACCATAACATTAGTAATGCTGGTGATTTACTGTTTTATCCTTTCAATACGTGTTACATTCTCTGTCTGGTAAGCCAGTCCTTTCAAAGTCTGACTCCCTCCAAGCTGTGCAGTAAAGTTTCTCTTTCCTTTCCTGAGTGCATCAGCTTCTGCACTGTCGTGTGTCTCACACAGCCTTATGCGGGTAGAAAAGTGGGAAGATGGGTGGCATTGTGGTAGGAAAATTGTCTTTTGGAGTTTCCAAGAAACTTTCATTCCTTTTCTGGGAGCAGCATTAGGAACACACACCTGCGTGCCTCTCTCTGTGAGAGGAAGTGAGGATGCGCAGCACACCCCCTACCCCATGAAGTAAACACGACGGGGCACGTCCAGTACAAGAAGAAAAAGGAGAACTTTCGCCTATAACCAGCTTTACCCTTCCTGGAGTGTTTGCCTCCATTTTCACTTGTGTATTTCTGCCCCCTCCAGGGACTCTAAGCTCCCCGAGGGCAGGGACTGGCTGGGGTCCATTCTTCTAACACCAAGGACCCAGCCCAGTGCCAGGCACTATGTAACTCTGCGCTGACAGGAACGCTGAGATTGACTGAGGCTCTATCAATCCCAGTGACAAATATTCAGTGCTTTTGAAGTAGAAATAATAATCTTCATTTTAGTACTCTGATATGAAGAGGGCATATCCTTTTTGGAGAAAAAATAAGCTGTTTCAAGAAGAGACATAAGATGTTATATGAAATAATCTGGAATAGGAGCCAAAGGCATAAAGATGTGTGCAGTATGCTCTAAAAATAATTTTTATAAGGAAACAAAACAAATGCTCCACAAAGGTGACATTCCAGTCACCTGAGGTATATTCATATGATGAACTACTATATTGCCATTAAAGTAATTATAATTATGTTTAATAAAGTGAGAAAGTGCTTATGATACAAGGTTAAATGAAAACAGAGACAAAATTGTATGCAAAATGTGATACCCATTATGTCACCAATCTAAAAGGAAACAATGGGCTCTTACTGGTGTTTTTGAGAGAAATGGGAGATCACTGTTTTCTTCATGCTTTTCTCCACTCTTCAGATTTTCTGTAAAGAATAGGTGTTTGCTTTTTAAATTATAAAAATCCTATTGGTTTTTAAAATTCCCATTTGACAGCCAAGAAAACTGAAGTTACACAGCACACCCCAAATTATATAATCAGTCACTGTTGGAACCAGGATTAATATCCAGATACAGTGTACAATCTACTCACTCACAATGAGGCAACCCCACACTGTGCTGAATCCAGGTATTTATACGTGTGTTCATTTCTAGACACGGGGCTGATTCGTTGTTGTGTACTTACATTTCCTTTCCTTCCTTCTTTCCATCCTTCCTTCTCTTTTGTTTCCTGTTTTTCTTCTTTCTCTCCCCTCTCTTCTTAAGGCCAACCCTTTAAATTTAGTTCATCATTCTAGCCCATTGAGGTCTTTTACAGAATTCTAATTCCTAACTTCAACAAACAGTCAATTTCTTCTCACCATTGCCTACAAATTTAATGAACATGTTTCCCAAAGCTCTAAGTGGACATTAGACCATAGCTCCTGGAAGCCACATCCCTCAAGCATAATACCCTCCACATCCCTCAAAATTTTCTTTAGAACATGAGTCAATTTTCAAATCGGTTTCAAAATACAAGGCTCTTTGTGTGGAATGTCTCGGAGCACTTAAAAGCTCCAGTGAATTCCACTGCAATAAACAATCACATGGATTGTACATGGGACGTTCAACATTCTTGAGATAAAGACTCACCTGAGTTCTCAACACATTCCCCACACCCTCATCCAGACACACACGTATCTCTCTTAATGAACACACACTTGTATGTCAGCCCACTTGACCTTGAAAGCTACCTAATTCATGTTTCCTTTTTTGCCTTAGCTGCTAGGAAACCCAAAACTAAGTTTTATATTCAATTGCTTATCATTCCTCACCTCCAGTATCTCTGTTTATACTTACCTTTTGCCTTTTATACTGTGCAAGTTGGTTTTGATCTCATTGGACCTAGGGTTGTATCATAAGGCACTCTATTTTTAGGAGAATTCAAAGCATAATAAATATATCATACAAATAAAAAATTATTCTTGACTTTGTATTGTCATCAAATGAATGAGAAATCGCTCTACTCTCCATTTCCAAGTTTGCTCCCTCTCTGGGTTCTTCTCAATGGTATAAAAATGACAATACTGTGAGCTTGGTTGTCTTAAATGCTCTCTTCCACTGTCTTATTCTGCCTTTGCTGCATGATTCCTCGCTGCTTGAAGGCTGGATCAGGAAACTCCAGGCCTCTTTTTACCCAGGAAATATAAACCCTTGGTAATGCTGCACCTTCTTCCATGAGCCTCTTCTGTGGGTCCAGTGCTGCTTCCAAAGACCTGGTGAAGGTTCTCGCAGAGAGCCCTTCCTTTCCCGTAGAGACCTTCTCAGACTCTTCTACCTTCTTCCCTCACAAGGTGTAATTAAGAGGCCTGTTTCTGCATCTGCTCTTTGACAAGTACAATTTGAGCATCTACTATCAACTAGATGTTGGGTGTGTAACTTGAAAACAGAGAAGATAACACTGTTTTCTGGGTGTACCCGCAAAGCATGTACTCCTCCTAGAAGAAAGGCAGATGACTCTTTCTCCCCTCTCAGGTGGCCTCTGAAATGGGTCACATTTCAGGGAGAGAGATTTATTCTACTCTGACCCTCAGCAGTAAGGGTCTGTTTGAAGACTTGTTTGTTGTTAGTGTATTTGGCATACTGTCACTTGATTAGCTCCCAGAGATTAAACTAATGTTCCAATTCATTTGTAACTCCACACCAGGAAGCCCCTCTCAGGACCAGGAAATCTCAAGGTCAGTAGGGTTCACTGGTCCATTCCCCAGGGCCTAGACCATACAACTTCATCGGCCTGGTCCTCCTTTTACCCTCCACACCTTCTGCCTAAAGAGGCTGGCGGCCAAACCCTTCCCTGAGGCTGAGTGAAGCCCAGGTGGAATCCTCTTCTCAATATCTTGGGAACTGTGGAGCTGAATCACTGAGAAAGTGCCCAGCACGGAGGGGGGCACACATCTACATACTGCTAATCCTTCCTGCTGCTTCTTCTCAAGGGAAGAACGTAGGACTTGGGGATCTCTACATTCAACCCAGTTTTCCCAAACGCAACCACAAACCACAGTGAACATAGTTGGCAAATGTGCTGTGTCTCTATGCAGTGAGGGGGGCAGCAAATACTGCTGTTGACAGATGAGGTCTTGACCTTTATCTTGACCTATATCTCATCTCTCCAGGAAATGCAAGCAGAGACACTCCCGCAAATGCTGTTGGCCCCAAAGATCATTTTCCTTGCTAAGAACAAAGATCATGAGTGGAAAGTTCTGAGTTTCATTACACAAAAATCATTAGATCATTGGTTTTACTATTCTTTCTTGAAGTTTCTCAGTTTCTAGGTCAAACTTACCTATCAAATCTTAAAATACATGTTAAAGGGTTTGTGTTCAGCAACAAGAAGGAGGACACAAGTCTAATGGCTGCAGTTTCAATTTGCTTATGTATTTTATTTTCTCACATCCTCATTTCTGTTACAACAGATTCATTTCATTCAGAGCCGAGGGAGAATTCTATCTGGTACCTCAATATGTGCTGTTAGTCATTTACACAATCATTTCCCTAAGAGTGTTCCTGGAAGATTATCTTCATCAGGTTAAGCTAATTGGGTGGAAAAGAAAGAAAGAAAGAGTTCTCATTATCAATTATTTTGGGAAGCCCCAACCCTGAAAAGATCGCTCTGCTATAGAATATCCCAGGCAATGTGCATGTGAATCTCCAAGGGGAGAGCAAAGTATATATTTTTCCTACCTTTAATTCGCCATGGCATTGTTTT
This sequence comes from Manis javanica, assembly GCF_040802235.1. NCBI lineage: Eukaryota > Metazoa > Chordata > Mammalia > Pholidota > Manidae > Manis > Manis javanica. The sequence goes on from NW_027332171.1 coordinate 889,307, forward strand.
CCAGGCCATCTGGGAAGTCAGCCTTTTCAAGCAGGCCAAACTTTAAGAAATACTTCTTTATTCTAGAAGAGAAGATGATACGGCTTCCTATGGCAACTCTTCTTTTCAGCAGCATTTGAGAATTGTAGGACCTTTGCACTATTGGAATTTGGCACACTTGCCTCTTAGCTTGCAGTCATCTACAATATAAAAATTTTAGAAGAGCAAGAAATGACTTTTGCTGTGGGGAGCAACAGAATCAAAATAAGACCTAGGTCATCTGAGATCAGATGCTGCAATTCACATAGCACTTTTCTATCCACAATCTCACTTGATGATCTTTCAGCCAGGCAGGTTAATTTTACAGATGAAGACACTGGGCATTCACAGCCAGAAAATGGGCACACAGCCAATAAAGGAAGAGCAAAAAATCTGAAAAAACTCCTGACACTTAGGTGATTTCCTCCCTTAGCTTCTAGTGTTCTGCACGGTTCATCTAATGCTCTCTTCCATGTATTTGATCAGTGATGCGCAGAAAAAGTCAGTATGTTCTGAGCAGTAAGAACCTTGTGACCTTTTTCTAAAGCATCCTTAAGCAATTTATTCCTTTATTCCTTATGCTGTGGATCAAGGGGTTCAGCACAGGGGTGATGAACATGTAAACCACAGACATTACCTGGCCCATCTCTGGAGAGCAGTTGGAGCTGGGGCACAGGTAAATGAGGCTTCCTCACCTGTAGCGGGACCACATCGAGTGGGAGGAGCAGGTACAGAAGGCCTTGTGCCTGCCCTCTGTGGAGCTGATCTTCAGGATGGCAGCCACGATGAAGACATAGGAGAGGGCAATAAGCAGAAAGCAGGTGGTGAGGACGGTGATGCTGACTGTATGATTTGTGTGATAATTTAATATTTACAGTTTTGCACCACATTTATAATTACAAAGCAATAATTACAAATATAATGTAATTAATATTTACAGATATAATTGTTACATTTATATTTCATTTTAATCTTGTAATACCTTACTGCATATGGTGTGTAGTATTTAATACATCAGCTCTACAGATGAGGAAACCACAATTCACCGAAGTGAACTGACTTGTCCAAGATCAGTGGCTGATCTGGGATTTTACACCAAGACTTTGGACTTCATATCCCACCCTCTTCCATTCAAGGTGAGAGAATAGCAAGAAGAGGCCTTGGATATCAACACGGGGCCCATCTAAAGCTGAGTTACAGCCTGCCTGATATTTTCAGTTAAAAAGGAAAAGGTTTTCTTAAATAACTACTCTCTATAAATTAGTCAGGCAGTAGGGCCATGGCTTGGTTAGCTCCAGCTGTTGTTATAACAAAGTGCCATATATCAGGTGGCTTCTAAACAACAGAAATTTATTTTTCATGATTCTGGAAGCTAGAAGTCTGAGACCAGAGCACCAGCATGGTGGGATGTCTGATGAGAGTCCTCTTCCAGTCACAGGCTTCTAGCTGCATCCTCACATGGCAACTAGGGAGCTCTGTGGGGCTTCTTTTTTGTAAGAGCCCTAATGCCATTTATGAGTGCTCCACCCTCATGACCTAAGCTCCTCCCAAGGTACCACCTCCTAATACCATCACATTGAGGATCAGATTTCAACACGGGAATTTTGAAGGGACACATTCGGTTTAAATAAGCCACTTCCTTCACATAACTAATGCCACCAGGGTCCAGCAGGCTCAGACCAGTGAGCAAATAAAATTTAATTAGAATATAGTGACATTATTTCATACTGTTCAAATCTGATTCCTGTGGAATGGCACTATGAAATCAGAGCATACTGGTGGGTGTGTAACGAAAGAAAAAGGCCAGTCATGTCCAAATCTTGTACAGTAAGTACAACTTCCTGACTCATTATTACTGCAGGATATGTGTATTCCAACTCTTGGCTAGAAACTATAACCAAGATAGAAACCATAACCACAGCTGGTTTTCTCCAGGCCCTATCAAGACCCTGGTTGAGTAAACTAGTGCTTGTGGATCACTTCTTGAATGACATGCTGGCTGGTCAGGCTCTAATGGCTTAGTTTTAGTCCCTAAAATCAAGTTAGAAAATCAGAGATCTATATCCTTTTACTGACTGTGATCCTCTCTTTCAGAACTGTTTTAAGTTCTTATACATCAATGTCATGCCATCAGCTACCAGTGAGAATTGGCTCAAGAAAATTCATTTCATATTTAGTTTATGTTATAGAGGTTAAGGCCACAGGCTCTAGAGGGAAACTGTGCCAGCATTTAGCTGTGTGATCTTGGGGAAATTACTTAACCCCTCTGAGCCTCAGTTCTTTACGTGTAAAATGGGGATAATAATGACACCTACGTCATAAGGTATGTGGGAACCAAGTGAATTAACATGTACTAAGCACCTAAAACAATGTCTGGCATGTACTTTGGTGTTTGATAAATGATAGCTAGTGTTATTATTATGGTTACTCGTGACTTGTTAAATATACCAAATCACGTTCGAAAAGCTATGGGGAAAGGTTCTTTTATATCTGAGATTTAAACTAAAATACTGTTAATTATCCATATGTATTATTATACTAACTTTGAAATTCTCACATTTAATTGTACTTTATTCTTTCCCTTGACTACCAGGAAGCTCAGACATGTAGGTGACCACTGCATAAACTTCAGAGGAGCACCTAGTGCATTTCTGCAGAGCAGTCTTACTACTGAGCTATTCATAATCCTGCCTAAATTTTTTCTTCAGTCTTCTTGAGCAAATGTTTTTAACTGTTGTATTTGATGTGTTTTTAAGCTGCTTCACATCTTTGGTGGAAACATTTTGGGCATAGACTAAATTAAAAATTGGGAAACAATTTGTTAATTCCAATACATGCCATTGCTATCAATAAAATACTCATTGAATCTCCATGCAAGAAAAATACTTGTACATTCTGCACTTCTTAATCTTGCTACCTGGCCAAGGGCCTAGAGAACTCGTACCATCAGTCTTCCATATTGTTTTCCCCATTTCCCCCTCTTTCCTGTGTGTGGCACAATCAGATAATAGTGTGGCTTTTATCATATACTGCATTTGCCACATCAAGAAGAGAATGGGATTCTTTTTCTCTTGTTGAGGAAGCTACCCTGGAAATACCTTACCCTACTGTCAATCCTCCATGTGGTTCTCTCCACCAGTCTCCTAATGGCTTTGTCCATTTCCTGTTAGGGTTTTGGGGTTCTCCTGCAGGGATCACAGGAGCCAATCTCCCATGAGGAGAAGCAGCTGACTCTATGACCTTGGGAAGGCCTGGCATGACCATCGGGAAGGTGGGACTTACAGCTTAGTAAAAGCTATTCAATGGCAAGTGACTGAAGACTTCAAATAGATAATTGACAGATAGATGAAAGATAGACAGATAGATAGATAGATAGATAGATAGATAGATAGATAGATAGATAGATAGATAGATAGATATAAATAGATATTGTGTCTTACTCTGCAATTTGTTTTTATATTTTTACATATCCATTATCTCATTTGACTGACATGCCAATCCCTTGAGGTAAGAAGGCTGTGCTTATTATCTTTTTTACATAAAGGAAAGACTAGCATTCAAGTTTGTGTCTGGATCCTAAATCTAAGTGCCCAGCACTGCGCCAGGAAATACAAAGAAAGACTAAACCATTTCTTCTCCCCCTCGGGCCTTTTAGACATTATAGAGGCAATCCCAAAATATATGCAACTCAGTTGTATAAAAACAAGTACAATTCAGTGAAAAGAAAAAGATCACTGTCAGCATGGGCAGCCAGATTTTATTAAGGCGGTGGGACTTGCACAGGCTTTAAATGACAGAGAGCGGCCTAAGGACATTTGCTTTTGTGAATCCGCTGGTCTGCATGCCAGTAGGGATACAGGCCCTTAAAGCAGGTAGCAGGAAAGCACCCACAAATCAACTGCTGTCGTCACCCCATCCGTTCATGCTTTTCTTCGCTACATTCCTGTCCAGCCCTGTTCTAAGTACTAGGATGAGACAGGGGTCTGGGGAAATTAATCTATTACTGGAATCTAATAAAAACTGGGTGAATTAATTGCTAACGAGCCATGGAGACAGCCATCGCTCCACTCCTTCCTTTTCTTCTTTTGATCTTTCTTCCCTTCAGATCACGCCCCCTACCCCTGGTTTGGGGAGTATTTTTTCTAGGAAGGAATATTTCTGGTTTCCTGAACCTGCGCATTGTTGCCATCAGTCTCCATACTGCATCCATCACCTCTTGATTCCTTATGCTGTAGATCAGGGGGCTTAGTACTGGGGAGAAGAAGGTGTAGATGACTCCCGGCCCTCTTCTAGGGAGTAGCTGGAGCTGAGGCTAGGGTAGGTCAGGGTGCAGCAGCCATACTGCCCGGGGACCACGGTGAGGTGGGAGGGGGGGGGAAGGGGACCCGGCGCTGTCGCTCACCTGAGTCCAGCTTCAGGATGCTCGCCACAGTGCAGCCCTAGGAGAGGCAGGTGAGGAGGAAGGGGACAACCGCGGGGGCCGCACAGATGGCACAGAGAGCTGCCTTGTGCATGCGGGCGTCTGCACAGGCCACACGCGAAACTGCAGGCATGTCACAGAAGAAGTGGTAGATTTCGTGGTGGCCACAGAACAGAAGGTGGCAGATCAGGATGGTCAAAGGCAGTGACAGCAGGAATCCCGGCCCCAAAGAACCTAAAGTCATCTGCCCATAGAGCTGCCAACTCATGATGAGGTCGTAATGCAGTGGATGACAGATGGCCGTGTACCTGTGTAGCCGTGTGAAATGCAGCAAGTAGAATGCCGTCAGCCCCTCTGAGAAGGATGAAGAACTTCTGGGCCCCACAGGCAGGGAGGGAGAGGGGAATCCTCCCCACGGACAGGACGCCAGCCAGAGCCCGGGAGCAGTGTTGGTGGAGCCGCCATCTCCAGCACGGCCCGTGTGAAAGGCAGGAAGTAGATCGTAGACGGGGTGCGGAGGGAGGGATCTGGCCGGACTGCGAGCCCACGTGACGGGCCCAGCGGGGCTTCCAGGTGCAACAGCAAGAAGGTCACACATAAGAGGGAAGCCACCGCGGGTCTGTTGAGAAGGGGTGTAAGTGGAAGAATAGCCTCCATCTGGTTTTCTTGTTCCATTAGACTTGGTTCAAGGAAAGAAGCCATGGGCAGAGTGATTCTCCTGTGTCCTTGTGCCTGGACCAGGTCCAGCTGTGTTAGAAGCACAGTCTGAAGTCACTGCGTACTTATCCTCTGGAGTCTGGGTGACATTATCTTGCGTCCCCGCTGTTTAATCTCCTACCGGCGTGACCTTGGAGCAGTTACGGGCGTCGGCATTCTCATCTGGAACATGGGAAGATCCTAGCACCCACCTCGGACTTGAGGTGGAAATTGAATGCAATCCCGTCTGAAAGTGCCAGTCCCGATGCCAGGCATGCAATGGGTTCTCAATAGGGTTTCCTATTTTCCTATTTTCATTCTTCCCTCAATTTTCATTCTTTTATTTTGTAAAGCAAACACTCCTGGTCATTCCCATGCCTCTTCATTACCATGATTATCCAATTACCACGTGAACATTTAAAAAATGCATATTTATACAAAGAGCACATGATTCTCACATTGAGCCAAGAAGGTAGGCAGTACAGGTGTTTCCTTTACCTGTTACAAACGTGGAAACTGGAAGCCCAAGTAAGTTAAATAGCTCACACTACTACCTTCTCCATTCCCCAAGCCCAGAATTTTAGTATCTTTTCTTTTTTAAGTTTGAATTTTGGATAAACAACAAATAAATTCTTAGTATAAGTATGTCCCATGCACTATTTGGGGCGTTTACATTTTGCTAAACTTGGCAACCTGAATGACAATGATAAGTATAAATATGTCCTAAATATGACATAGGCTGTTTAGTATCATTTTTTTAATGAAAATGTCAATAATCTAATTTTTTGTTTTGTTTTACTTTTTTTTTTTTTTTTACCAAATATTAACGCTATTCTTACCTCACCTTCTTTCCTATAGCCTCCCCATTTACAGTTCAACAGCATCCATTGAGAAGGGGCTTTCATCCCCTCACATGTGGCTCACCTCCCACCCACCCAGTTTATACTTTGAGATTAATTTACCTTAAACACTATTTAAATCAGATGATTCCACTTTGACCCTAAGCTTAAAATGTAAAGGAGCCTCAATTTTGTCAATTACACCTCAATAAAACTGAAGAAAGAGAAAGTAAAGAACCTCTTATTCATCTGGTACCACATACAGTATTTATGGCCTGGTTCACAAAATATTTTAGTAAGTGAAACTAGCACAACTTACTGGGGGTATAGACTCAGGAAACCACTCAAGGAACAGGCTCCACCCACCATGCCTCCAAATATACCTTCGCTTTTTATGCACAAGATCCTTAAATTTTTTTGAGTTCTAATTTGCTGCAAGGTAGACTTGCATGTGCATTCAAATATTGTCCTGGTTGTGGATTGCCTTTCAATTTTGTGACAAAGGCCAAAGGCAGCAGCCTACAAAGAGGTCTTTGCACTGGTCTCCTCAGGGGTATACTCAGAGAGGCCAGGCCTTGCCAAGAACACCTGTTCTGCTAAATTAGCTAGGTGGGGCAAAAATTAAAACTGCTTGCCACCATTATTTTTTTTTAACAAGTGAGCCAAGTACTAATATCATGTTTTCTTTTGGTTTGGTTTTACTATTGATCCTCAGTGCTGGCAAAGTTGTGGTAAGACGAGCATTACCAAGCTCACGGATGGGAAGAGGAAAAGTTCAACACTTTGGGAAAGTTGTATTTTTTAAAAGCTAATATTCTGTGGAAATAATGACAATTTTCCAAGCTAGGTCATGCATCCACAAGCATGCATTATACTGTCCTCTTAATTTGTGTAGGTTGGAAATTTTCCAAATAAGAAATTAGCACTTGACCTTAAGTTTAGTTACTACATTTCAGGAGTCTCAAATTAGAAATTCATCTAAAACATAACAACAATAACAACAACGAAAACCTTTGTACACAAGATAAAAATCACAGCATATTTCAACAGGGAATAATGAAGATAGCCTAACATAGAATGCCAGATTCAGATGATGAAATGCTATGCAACTGTTTAAAATTATGTTATATAGAGAAAATGCGATAATGTGAAAATGTTTGTCATATATACTAAACAGAAAATGAAATTTTAAAAATTACATTGTAAGAAGAATCCAGTTTTTGTGTGATGAGACTGAAAGATTTGTTTTCTGTTCACTCTTTTCCAGTATTTTTTAATGAACATCAGTACCCTTATTTTAATTAAGTACGACATAAGATAAAAGAAGCGGTAAGCAGTTGTCCTCAAAATATGGAGGACCATACTTTGCAAATCTTAGAGGCAAAGTAAACAATTTATACAGAATCTTTTCCTAAGAAAAGTGTTTGTCTAGTCACAACTGAGCACTGTATTTTCAGTAAGAATAGTGTCATTGTGTGAATGTATGGGTAGACCTTCACTCAGAGAACTTCTCATCAATCACCCCAGGAAAGGAAGTGAACAAAGCCTACTTTCCCTGAATGCCTACTGAACAGTCCCACCAGGGCCACCAGAGCCAGAAACATCCTTGTGCCTCTTAGCAAAGTGCTGAGACGGAAGCTTGAAACTGGCCCTTCCACCCTGGGTACCCCGTCAACACACCCTCTTCACTCTAAGTTGTCACTTTGGAGTCATTTGTGTCTATGCCTGCCTCCCCAGTCACTCAATACACCTTTAGCTCCTTTGAGGGCAGATTCTATTTTGAATTATATTCTATTTTTGCCTTTACACACACACTCCATTTGATTTGCATATAATAAATACGACTCCATTTTTTTTTTTTAAGTTAAGCCCGCTCAGCAAAAGCCAAGTATCCTAAGTCACATCAGGGAAAACTGGAAGAAAGAATTAAGGCTAAAATACCAGTAAGGTGTTATATATATGCATGACTGCTGATGTCCTATGCATTACAAATAATGATAATTAATGTTCAGCAGGCGTCTGGTACTGTTTTAGGCACTTTATGCCAATTAACTCATTTACTCCTCATAATAAACTTGTGAGGTAGATGCTATTATTGTCTTCATTTTACAGATGAGGAAACCGGAGCACAGATTCCAACCCTGGCCCAAAGTCTGCAGAATGTATACACTTACCTACTACTCCGTGTTGACTTGCCATCAGCATAGCCCCACATTTACACCTATATCTGTTTAAGCTTTATATATACAGCTTTGGAGAAAATAATAATTTGCTATATTCCATCTATAGGAGTTAACACATCATCTATTAGATGAGAATCTTAAAAATACATTCAGGCACTTAATATTGGGAACTCATTCTAAAGAAGCAAGTCAAAGGGATGAAAAAAGCATTCATATAAAGCTGTTTCTAGCAGTATTGTTTCTTCTCAAAGAAAGTACATCACACAGCCCATGGGGAACGAAAATGTCCAATTGTTAAAGAATAATAAAATAATATGCTGTGTGAATTCAATGGATTAAAAGGGCTTCATTAAGAATCCAGGAGACCGGGGTGAAATACAGAAGTGTAAATAGCGGAACGTCAGTTTAGAAGTAAGCAAAGCATGCTAAACCCTACCCACCACAACCAAGCCAGCAGGACACATCTTTGTAACCAGACCAAAGCCATAAAACCAGCGATAGTTATAAAGAGATATGTTAAGAGAAATGAGTACCTTGGCCTGTTTTTTTGTAACTTTTTTGTATATTTGTTTAATCTCCTAGATTTTTTTAAAGTCAACTTGTTTTTAATAAAAAGGAAGAAATCCACCTTCCAAGAGGCTTTTCCTCAACAAAAGTCAAAACTTAACTCAAGCTAGTTGAAAATCACCAGGAGGCTAAGTTAGCAGAGGGCTCCTTAAGCATTTATTTCCCTCGAAGCTTAGAAACCTGATACATCATTTGGGGGTCTGAGAGGCAGAACTGCTGGAGTCTCCTGAAATTTCCCCTCTGTGACAGATGCTGGCATTAACCACAATATGTCCTTCCTTCACTTGAATGCCCATCGAATTCATTCATTCGACATTTGTTTATTGAACACTTACTCTGTGTTCCTAGTACTAATGTAGGGATGGTACAGGACAGAAAAGGTTCTTGGCCTGATGAAGCTTATATCCCAGTGAGAAAGAACAGACAATAAATAAGAAAAAAATAAATAATATTGTTTTAGGTAATGATAAGTGCTACATGGAAAATAAAGCTGAGTAATAAAGGTTGGGGGTGGGCAACTCAAGCTAAAGGAGTCAAGGAAGTCCTCTCTGGGAAAACAACCTGCGAACAGTCCTGAGAAGCTGAAACAAAAAGAGCAAGTGCAGAATGATTACCTTCTAGAGATCTGCCACTCAACATCATGTCTACATTAATGATACTGTATTGTGCACTTAAAAACATGTTAAGGGGGTAGATCTCATGTTAAGTGTTCCTATAGCAATGAAAAGTAAAAACAATTTTACAAGGCTGTCAGAATGTGTTTAAGAACAAAAATGAAGTATGGAAAGAGCACTCTGGGGACAAGAATCGGCCCGTGCAAGTGTCCTGAGGCAGGGGTTTAGTGAAAAACAGGAAGCACAATACAGCTGGAGGGATGGCGAGGAGCAGACGACGGGGACAGAGGAGAGAAAGGAAGTCAGGGAGGAAGCTGCAAATCATGCAGAACCTTGAGGGCCACAGTCAGAAGTTAGGATTCCATTGTAAGTGTCACCACCGCATAGGAAACCACTAGAGGTTTTAAGAAAGAGAGTGTTACGATGGCCCTGGTGTTGCAACAAGGTTACGCAGTTATGATGCAGATGCCAGACCGTGGAAGGGAAAAGAGGAGGCAGGGAGATAGTCAGAAGGCTGGATCTGCCACGGAAAGACTTGCGGCCCTAGAATCAGGCTCTCCCAGCTCCTTACTTCCCTCCTTCTCTCCATCAAAGTTCAATTATATGGAATGAAAAACAGTTGAACTCATAGAAACAGAAAGTAGAGAGAGGGTCAGGGGGTGGGGGAAATGGGGAGATATTGGCTAAAGGGTATAAGCTTCGTTATAAGATGAAGAAATTCCAGAGACCTAGTGTACAACATGGTGTTTATAGCTAATAATCATGTGTTCTATACTTGGAATTTTCTAAGCAAGTAGATGTGAAGCATTCTAACCAAAAATAAATGAATAAATAACTCTATGAGGTTGTCAGTTGCACCTCAGTGAAACTGAAAAATAAAATATTAGGGTGAATGTCTAGCCCTCAACATTCTCTGCACCAAATGAATTTTACAGTGTTTTCTCCATGAATCCCATAGTAATAATTTTAAAGCTAATAAAGGGCTAGTTAACATGATAAATGCTGCACATGCACTATCTCACTCAATCTCTATGACTACGCTATGAGAGCAAAACAGCACTATCATTCCCATTCTACAGATAAGGTCACCAAGGCTTAGAAAGGTTAATTAGCTTACCCAAGGGCACACATCCAATCAGTGACTCTTTTAACCATTCCCATATGTATTGCTTCCAGCCTCAAAGTTTTGGAAATTACTATTTGTGAAACTCTATCTTTTAAGCAAATAAAAAATTAGTAAGCAAGTAATAATAATAATGATAACAATAATAAAAATGCATAAAGTTATCCCAACAAAATCGATGGCATGTTTTAGGACTTTTGAAATACTAAAATTACTTTGACAGTGATTCTATAACATTTTACTACATTGTCAGATAGTGACCCCACCAGTGGGGGTGAGGATTTAATAATATGGGTAACTGTTGAACCACTGTGTTGTATATTCGAAACCAACATAAGATTGTATATCAATGATACTTTAATAAAGAAAAAATCCACATTGATTCACTCAGGACCATGGCCACTAGCAAAAACAGTGTCAAAAGGAAAAGAAGCTAGGGTTACAAAAAAAAAATTTACCTTGAAAACTCCTGTAAAAATCTGTAAGGCACTTAGAGATATGGGGATCCAAAATGATAACCACTAGATGACTTCTAAAATCCCTTCTAATTCTATGATTTCATGAATGACATTAAAAAGAAAGAAGCTCTACACTTTTTACAATAGCCAAGATATGGAAGCAACCTAAGTGTCCATCACTAGATGAATCGATAAAGAAGATGTGGTACATATACACAATGGAATATTATTCAGCCATAAGAAAGAAACAAATCCTGCCATTTGCAACAACACGGATGGAGCTGGAGGACGTTATGCTCAGTGAAATAAGCCAGGTGGAGAAAGACAAATGCCAAATGATTTCCCTCATTGGTGGACTATAACAATGAAGCAAAACTGAAGGAACAAAATGGCAGCAGACTCAGAGACTCCAAGAATGAACTAGTGGTTACCAAAGAGGAGGGGTGTGGGAGGAGGGGTGGGGAGGGAGGGAAAAGGGGACTGAGGGGTATTATGTTTAGTACACATGGTGTGGGGGGTCACGGGGAGAACAGTGTAGCACAGAGAAGGGACATAGTAGATCTCTGGCAACTTGCTGCACTGATGGACAGTGACTGCATTGGGGTATGGGTGGGGACTTGATAATGTGGGTGAATGTAGTAACCACAGTATTTTTTCATGTGAAACCTTCATAAGAGTGTATAGCAATCATACCTTAATAAAAAATTTTTTAAAAAAAGAAAGAAGAAAGAAGCTCTAGATGGTCTCTTTTTTCCCTAAGGGGCACTAAAAGAAAACCATGTCTTCAGATGTTTTACATGAAATTGCATGAAACTGAACAAAGCATTAGTAGTATTCATTAATTTCAATAAATATTATTGAGAGACTACTATCAGGATTTGAATGGTTAAATACATAACACTGAGTAGATGGTGGGTGGAAAGTCCTGTTTTAGAACTTTTATGTTCTTTATGTTAAATGTAGGATACTTATTAGTGAACCAAATAATGATGTCTGGTAAACAGTAGATATAAAAGTCCAGAGTTTGGGGATGAGGTTAGGCTGGAAATTACACATGTAAGAGTTAATCAGTCTGTTCTTTATATTTAAAGCCAAACAACTAAATTGGATGACCTAAAAAAAAATTTAAATAGAAAAGAGGACCTAGACCTAGACCCAACTTGAGTAGAAGTTCAGGAAGGAGGAGAAGCGGGCAAAGTAGACTAAGAAGGAATATCAGAAATATGGAGTAATATTAGGAGGAATTAATTTCCCAGAAGCAAAGAGAGCAGCAGATATTATGAAATATGGCAAGAAAAAAAAAGAAGAATTCTGTATGTGGAAACTTTCTTTTTTAAATATAGTTTTAAAGTAAATCAAATGAAAACAACTTTTCTTTTCCCCAACTGACCTCATCATCGAACTCATCGACACCTTACTACAAGATAATCCCCAGGGAAGATGTACCAATGGAATAATCCTGATGTAATTTTAACTCTTAGGAACACTGCACTTAATCCTCTTGCTGTATGCTTCCCAAGCAGACGTGTCATCTCAGGGGGACAAGAATGTACTGCAGATAGATTGGTTATGAATATTATTATTTGATGATAATTTCAAGTCTGAATGTCAGGGGAACTTCAAAGGTAAGTTCCAGGCTACAGAGAAAGGATAAGTAAAGCCTGATGTTACTTGGTACAAAGGAAGAGGCAGGATAGAACATATGCCCAGTCCAGGAGTTGATCGGATTGGAATCAGGTACAGTCTGAGAAGTGTTTTAGCACAGTGCCCCTTATCAGCAAGATACGTGAATCTAGAAATGGTCAGTATGCCATCCCAGAGGATCCTCTGAGGACAGAAGTCTCTTGAGACAGACCCCTGGGGTCCTCGGTGCTTAGCAGAGGATCCAAGCGAATCTGCAATGGCTTGCAGTCCACATGGGTCCAGTGAAAGGTGAGTATCTCCTCCCAGACTCCAGACTCTAGAATATTAGGAAAATCCCTAGTTTATAACTAGGCCAAGCCTTGTGGTGGACATTGGTCAGAGAGCAAAAGCTAAGCATGGAGTTTTTGACAGAAAGAGTCAAAGTCCAGTTCCTGCTCAAAGGAATGATTTTATACTAGACAGTTTAAGGCAAACTCAAGAATACATCCTGTAAAATCCATGCTTTTCAGATTGATGAAAGGCAAAGAGGAGGCTCTGTCCAAAATGGGCATGGAATCATAATCTAGATCTAATGAAATGAGTTCAACACTAACTAGCCTTAAAATATAGAGATGTCAATACTTTCAAGAATTTCTCCAGCCTAAAAAAAATAGATGCATTTTTCCAAATTTCAAACTTACAAAAGCCAAAAAATTAGAAAATATCTACCTCTATTATAAAAGGAATGGCTAAATGTTGAGAATCCCCCTTCAGCATTAAAACATAATCCTAATTACATGCAATTTTTCAAAAAACATTATTGCAATAAGAGAGACATGCCCGTGCTTCCAGGCACATTGTCCTTTTAATGACTGCACTTCACTGTATCTGACCTGTATTATTTTTATTAGCATATCTCTCATTCAATCAAGAGCTCTTTGAACACAGGCACTCTCTCATTCTCTACACTCCCTCTTCTCCCAGAAACTAGACCTATGCCTTACATAGAGTAGGGCCTTCGTAAATGTTTCTGAAATGGATTTATTAAAGTAAATATTGTTGATTAAGTGAATAGCTGGTGAGAGAGGAAGAAAAGAGGCACAAAGGAAACCGAGAGAGATTACAAATTAGGGTACTGAGCATTGACTTTGTAATGATCTGAGGAAGTGTCGTGGCACAACACTTCACAGTGAAATAGTTTGTTGTGAAAAGACAATCAGAATGAAAAGATTTCATCTCTAGGACACCTATCATTCAGCCTCCCACACAGCACACTGCTCAGTGAGGTACAATTTACTTTACTGATAGAAGCTTAGATTCCCAGACTGACCTAGGAATGAAATGCTACTTTGCCACCAACTAGCTGGAAAAGCTAGCTAAACCTGTGAGCCTGAGTTGTTTCACTTAAAAAAATAGACAATAAATTTACATAGGACTGAAAGACTGCTTAAGTGAAATGATACCTATAAAATGATTAGTGTAGTGTGTAAGTACCCAATAAATGTCACATTATATAGTAGGAAATTAATAACCTTTTGTTACATGTCTACATATTTCATTTCATATACTCAAAGTACATTTATAAGGATATTACATTGGACCATGTGAAATTGCCTATATGCTACCATTCTTGACCTTCAGAGACAAATTCCATATGATTCAACATATTAGCTGTAAAGGAATACAATTTATGATTCTGCTTTGTCCCAGATACTGTTGCCAGAAAATACTCTTGGCAAATCCCCCAGAAAGTAAACAGTCCCTTTAGACATATAATCTCTTCAGGGTTTAGGCATATATGAACCCTGAATTTCATTTAATGAATGATAATTTTTGAATTCATAAATTCACATGTGAAATTCATATATATTCAGACATCTAGAAAATATTATTCAAGCATGTCTTGTAAGGACAAATATATCTTTTGTTTGGGTCCATCTGATGTGGGAACATTTCTTTGACTAGGTATGAATAGATCTTCCAGCTGGTATGAGTATCTCCAGAAGCCACAAACACCTGTGCTGCAAGCACGGCTTCTGCCTTGTGAATAATGATTACAACAAGGTTCTACCTTCTCTGTTCATCTCACAATTAAAGTTCTCAAAATTAAGATTTTTTTTCCTCTTTAGGTGAGCCAACCAAATCTGCTAAGAGATATACCACATCGGTCAATTAGGCAATGTAGACATACCTAAAATCAAGACATTTTACATAAACTATCTTTTAACTATAACAACTAGCTGATAAGGAGATGAAACAGAAGTAAGTCATTGTTCTTCCTACCTAAAGAGGGTTTCTGCAATATAAAGTGACTTAGGAAACTAGTAGCGGAACCAGATATGACAAAATCTCTCCCAGAAAATGTTAGATAACTCTGCCAAGCATTGCATCCACTGGGCAATGTAAATCTTTTTCAGTCTCAAGATAGATAAAGAAGAAATCAATGAATCAATATACCTTACTGAGCAGTTAATATGTCCCAGGCATTCCAGCAGGTTCTCCGAAGGACATTGTTTCATTTGCCCCTCACAACAATCTCCTAAAATGGTGAGGTGTTATTCTGAGTGAGGGGGGTCTTACAGGGGGCAAGAGACTTAGTGAGATCATGAAACTAATATGTAGCAAAGCAGGAATTTGAATACACATCATTCCATCCCTACTTTCTACTAACTTTCCTGAAAGCATTTTTTCCCCTATATTTTTATGCTCTTTATTTATGCAGTCTCCTAAAATCTGGTTGTATAATCAGGCAGTTTATTAACTTGGTTAAAAAACTACGTTTTAACTACTTTTTTCTCTCGGTATGAAATGTTGTCTACAATTTAAATTGAGAGAAACTGAAAAGGTTGCTACAAGGTGTTGTAAACAGAAAAGGAATAAGGGGAAATCTAGCTGACAATCTTGTCCCTGTGACTCCGTAGAGTAGATGGCATCTCAACCCCCTTTGCATCCCCTAGGGCACCTTGTATACTTAAAAGATGAAAAAGAAATGACCCACTTGTGCAACTTTAGACAAGTCAGGCAATCTCTTTGGAAGTGATGGACCAGATGACCTGACAGAGCTCTGACCTCTTGGGCATCTGTGACCTTCTGTGGCTGCTGGTCATCTTGCCCAGAGATTACATAAAAGGCAAAGAACTCTTGGACATGCTCTTGGTTACATAATGGCAAAGTCTCAAGAGATGATAAAACATCTTTCCAAAGACTAGCTATACCCTGGGAGCTTTCTCTGGGTCATAGCTGTCTTAGAAAATGTTGATTACTATTTCCATTGTTTTCCTTGGAATAATAATGGAGAAGCTGTTCTGAGTCAAGATTTTAGATTTAGGAAGTTTGGGGAATTGTACTTTCCACTGGGTAATAGCCAATCTATGGCCTAAATCAGTACATGTAAAACCTTTTTACTTAAGTACTCTAATTAGCACAAGAGACAATTTATATTCCTGAGCACTTGGTGATCAGCCATGAGTAAGAAATATCTTAAAAATCTTATGTTTTTGTCCACCAAAGCTCATATAGATCTTCCTTCTACATATACTATCTACACTTTTTTAAAAAATTTGAAATCATTTCCTAAAAATTATCATGTTAAAATTGGCCTTTAAAAAAAAGCTGCACCATGTTCGCCTGGGACCTGACTTTGTCCTGGACACAATTTTACCCTTTAGATTCTAAAATATGCACATGCTAATTTAGGAGGCATGCATAGAGCCAAACAGCCACTGCCATTCCTCCAGATTTACGTACAGAACAAAGTCAGCAAAGCATTCACTGGTTTACATGATGCCCATTGTATGGCTCAGCATTGTGGCATCAGACGCAAGGAAACCTGAGAGCTACAGACCGTCTCTTGAAAAGGGTGTCTCGCTGGTTTCTTCTTTGCAACAACCAACGGCACTTCATGTTTTCTAAGGACAAGACAGCTTCCAGATGGGACCTAACTTACATCTTTACCTTGTCCACAATAAAGAGACGACAATGAAAGGGGAACTTTTGTACAAAGAACTCAAGAGAAGAGTTAGATAGTGTAATGGATAATGGGGATTTCTTATGCAGTGCCCTGCATTTGGGTATTTCTCCATGTTTGATTCCTTTCCCTTTTCTAGACCCTATAATGAAATGAAGCCAAGATAGGCTATGCATTGCATTGAGACAGAAGTGTTTTGAGGAAATTAGATGGATTTATGCCCAAGATGTGGGGTGGACTTCCTGAGCCCAAGGATGTGGTAACTGAGAAGAACATGAACAGAAGGCACCATTGGATGGCTTATCTCTAGTGTCCTTATGGATTGAATAATGCATTTGTACCACCTGTATAGCCTTGGTTCAACCGAAAGCCACTGTCTTGGTTTGGGGACTCTTAGCCACCAGGAGGCAGGCGATTGAAACTGCAGGCACTATAAAAACGGCATCACTCCGGACTTCGGTTCCTGGCCCCAGAGGATTCTGCCTTCTCTCTGCTCCGTCATTCAGTCACTCTTGCTTTGAAGGGTGAATTAAACCACTTGCTCCCCACCTTCACCCAAAACATCATAGTTTTTAAATAAACACTTTTCCCCAACCTTTGTAAAAGAAAGAAAAGAGATTGTTTTTTGCACTGGCAGGGTCAGGGTTTACTAGATAAGCCACAGGGTACATTGTAATTATGCCTCTCAAGTCTGAAAATAATGTAATTCAACATCTTGGTCTCAGATCATAGCTGCTCGTTTTCCATTAGTTACTTCTAGAATTCTACTAATGGCTGAAATGTAGTAAAAAACAAACTAATAAACATGAGAACATTTGGAGGCAAACTCTCAATATTTAGGGACAAATTGGATGAAGGAGAGGAGCAGAATGATTCAATCGAGGTTCTAGATTTTGAGCTACATTAGTCTGTCCTGCAATATGGCACACAATGTACTAGTATGACAATTCTCCTTAAATTATGGCATACATCTACTTATTCTTTCCTAAAGTTTTTTTTATTTCAAGTTCCACATAATGCATTGATATCCTATTTTGCCCATTTTGTAACTTTGATCTTTAGGTTGACTTCATTCCCTAATTCATTCGGGAGACACTGCCTGTCAGCCTTTCCTTGTCAGGCATTGGCTCTGCACTGGAGTGTAAACAAAGGTGCCCAAATCCCCACCGCTGAGGACCTCTCAGGCTTTGCAGCCTGAAGGTAGAGAAAGAAAGGTGAGAGGGTAGCAAGTGTATAAATTATATTACATGATCTACTGTAAAATGAAAGTGTGTACGTAGCTGCCGAGATATCTCAGTAAGTGCTCTAACACTGGACGGGGGAGTTGTGAAAGAGTCATGACAAATGACAGGTGCCTAGAGACTCATGTCATCTTTCTTTTTCATAGTTCCACTACTAATTATGGAAGAAATAAATAAAACAGCAAAAATACAATTCTTCTTTCACCCATTCTCAACTGACCCTAAGGTACAGTTGGTGATTTTTGCGGCCTTCCTGGTGATGTACCTGACCAGTGTCAGTGGGAATGCCACAGTTGCCGTCATTGTCCAGGTCAACCACTCCCTCCACACACCCATGTACTTTTTCCTGGCTAACCTGGCAGTTCTGGAAATTTTCTATACATCCTCCATCGCCCCACTCGCCTTGGCAAATCTTCTTTCAATGGGCAAAACTCCTGTTTCCGTCACTGGATGTGGCACCCAAATGTTTTTCTTTGTCTTCTTGGGTGGGGCTGATTGCCTCCTGCTTGCAGTCATGGCTTATGACCGGTTCGTAGCAATCTGCTACCCTCTGAGATACACCCTCCTCATGAGCTGGCCCTTGTGTGTGGAGCTGATGGCGGGGTCCCTGGTGCTGGGGTTCCTGCTGTCCCTGCCACTGACCATTTTAATCTTCCATCTCCCCTTCTGCAACAACAATGAAATCTACCACTTCTACTGTGACATGCCTGCAGTCATGCGCCTGGCTTGTGCAGACACACGTGTTCACAAGACTGCTCTGTATATCATCAGCTTCACCGTCCTAAGCATCCCCCTCTCTCTGATCTCCATCTCCTATGTCTTCATCGTGGCAGCCATTGTACGGATCCAGTCAGCAGAGGGGCGCCACCGAGCCTTCTCCACCTGCTCCTCTCACGTCTTAGTGGTCCTCCTGCAGTATGGCTGCACCAGCTTCATCTATTTGTCCCCCAGTTCCAGCTACTCTCCTGAGATGGGCCGGGCAGTGTCCATGGTCTACACTTTTATCACTCCCATTTTAAACCCCTTGATCTATAGTGTGAGGAACAAGGAACTGAAAGATGCCCTAAGGAAGGCACTGCAAAAATTCTCGGAAGGATGATCCCATGACTTACACAAACCAGGATATTTTCACAAGTGAAATGAAATACCACTAATAATTATGCTGGGACAACATGCATGAGCCAGGACTCTTCTCAGCCAACTGACACATGGCCTGTTATTCTAGGAGCACCAGAGGAAATGAATGTTACTGTCTCAGTAAAATAAAGCTGTATCACCTAGGGTGACTGATGTCCTCTGCATAGATGAAGGAGCATCAACATTAACTGACATCCACCTTATACTAGCACTTTATGTGGATTATCTCACGTAGGTACGTAATCTGCATTATTTAGTAAAAGAAATTAATGTAGCTGACAAAAGACACATCCAGGGTGAAAACACAACTATTTAGAAATCTACAGTAAGCTGTCTTCACACAGTGCCGCTCCCCTTGCTCTGGCTTGTGCTGCCAGTGGGAGTGTGAGCAACCGCGTGCAAGTCTCCAGCTCTCTAGGTTTCAGTTTCCTTCCTTAAGAAGTGTCAGAGCTGAGCTAGAAGATTCCATGTGTTTCTTCCAAGGTCATTATGTTCTAATTATTGGCCCAGCAGGCCCTGAATGTGAAAAAAAAAGAAGTTTTTCAGTTAGCAAAGGAAGGCAGACTTTACTTTTATAGGTTTTTAGTTTTGTTAACCAAATGAAAACTCATGATTCTGTACATAACTTTTAAAGCACTCCAAAAAAAAAGGATAATAATAATGGAGGAAATGTTACTTATTTTAGTAAATGAAAGTAGAGGAGAGGAAGAAAGTGGGCATTGTTGAATCTTGGATTCCACAAGAATCTCTTCCAAAGCATGTCAGTGTTCCAGACTCTGCTTGAGCTTCCAAGGAGAGAGATTATTGACTTGCAGGATGCTCCGTTCCTTGATAGATGACCCGGGTTCTTAAAGCACTCTACTTTATCTTGAATTCAAGTCTATCTACAAACAAATTCCTCCCAGTGATCCTGTTTTCACCCTTGCAAGCTCTCCTCTACCACAGCTCTTTGCATGTGTCAGGACAGAATCTGCATCCTCAATAAGACTTCAGTCCTCTTTTCTTCACAGCAAGTACTCCATCCACATTTCCTCCAGGAGATTACATCTGATCCTGTTCATGACAGTGGTCACCTTCTAGATATTCTCTAGCTCCATAGCCTCCTACTGATTTTCATGCAGAATAAACACAATACAATGGGAATATTTTTGTTCTGGAGAACTATTATTTCCCATGAACTGTAAACTCTTTCCATTAATTTGTCTACATCACTTTAGTGTCATAATTGGTGTCCAATAAAAACTAGAGTACATTTGTCATAACTACTTAACCAATATTGACACATTAGGATTAACTAAACATCATACTTTATTTGAATTACCTTATCTTTTAACCTAGAATCCTTTTTCTTCAAGGATTCCATGCAGAACACCACATTACATTTAGTCATCATGTCTCCTCAGGGTCCACTGGGCTGTGAGAGTCTGAGATTTACCTTCTTCTCTATGACCTTCACAGTTTAGAGAAGTCCTGGTCAGGTATTTTGTAGAATGTCCTTCAAATTGAATCTGTCTGATGCTTAGACAACGGGTATATGAGTTTTCGGAAGAAAGACACAGAGGCAGAGTGTCGCTCCCATCACAGCACACCCAGAGCACACACTACAAACACTTCCCTACCTGATGTTGGCTCTGGGCACCCGCAGACATGGGGTTTGTCACTTCCTCCCATGAGAACATACTCTTCTCTCCCTTTCCATTTCATATTATGTGGAAAAAGGTCATGATATTTAGCCCATGCTTAAGAGTAGGGAGTCAAAACTGAGGGCGAAATAGCTACATGAATCATTTGGAATTCTACTTTTGGGGAGATTTGTCTCCTCTCCCCCATTTACATTTTCTCTGAATGCTGTGTTTATATCAGCACATAATCATGAATGTTTATTTTATACTTTAGGTTATGGAGGGAGCAATCAAAGAGAGGAATTACCATCAAGAGACTACCTTTTGTTCATTCTGTCTTTTGGACATACACCCATTTCAGATTATCTGAATTATTAGATCACTATTAGGGAATAAAAGTATATTTAACTGTCCAAGGCATCAAGAATTCAAGGAATAAAATAAGCAAGATACTAGGGTTGCATAACACATGAGAAAGAAGAACAAGAATATAAAATTGTGCAGTGTCTTAAAAATGAGTTGTGCCAATGCATGAAACAAGAAAATATCTCTGAACTGTTGACCCCAATATTTGGGAACGGGCATCCTTTAGATATGTGCTAAATCTTTGTTCCCAATTATTATCATAGTTCTCTGTTTTACAGTTAATACAAACTCAACTTTATTCTTGAGTCTGATAATTATGCCTTATGCTCACACAGTGTCATTTGAGGATCATTATATCATGCCCACATATACATTTCCCTAAAGGTCCTAACTTCATTTTATAGGCCCAGGGTAAAGGCTCGGGGGAGTGGGTAATTACTGACAGAAGCCATGGTCTCATGAAAAATCCCTCATTCCAATATCATGAAAGGATGTTGAATTTTGTCCAATGCTTTTTCAGCATTGATGGAGATGATCATGCGGTTTTTGTCCTTCTTTTTATTGATGTGGTGGATGATGTTGATGGATTTTCAAATGTTGTACCATCCTTGCTTCCCTGGAATAAATCCTACTTGATCATGATGGATGATCTTTTTGATGTATTTCTGAATTCAGTTTTCTAATATTTTGTAGAGTATTTTTTCATCTATGTTCATCAAGGATATTGGTCTGTAATTTTCTTTTTTTTGTGGTGTCTTTGCCTGGTTTTGGTATTAGAGTGATGCTGGCCTCACTCTTCTACTCTTTTGAAAACTTTGAGGATGGGTATTAGGTCTTCACTAAATATTTGATAAAATTCAGCGGTGAAGCCATCTGGTCTAGGCGTTTTGTTCTTAGGTAGTTTTTTGATGACCAGTTTGATTTCGTTGCTGGTAAGTGGTCTGTTCAGATTTTCTGTTTCTTCCTTGGTCAGCTTTGGAAGGTTGTATTTTTCTGGAAAGTTGTCCATTTCTTCTAGGTTATCCAGTTTGTTAGCATATAATTTTTCATAGTATTCTCTAATAATTCTTTGTATTTCTGTGGTGTCCGTAATGAGTTTTGCTTTCTCATTTCTGATTCTGTTTATGTGTGTAGACTCTCTTTTTTTCTTGTTAAGTCTGGCTAGAGGTTTATCTATTTTGTTTATTTTCTAGAAGAACCAGCTCTTGCTTTCATTGATTCTATTGTTTTGTTCTTCTCGATTTTATTTATTTATGCTCTAATATTTATTATGTCCCTCCTTCTACTGACTTTGGGCCTCATTTGTTCTTCTTTTTCTAGTTTCCTTAATTGTGAGTTTAGACTGCTTATATGGGATTGTTCTTCTTTCCTGAGGTAGGCCTGTGTTGCAATATACTTTCCTCTTAGCACGACCTTGGCTGCGTCCCACAGATTTTGCAGTGTTGAGCTATTGTTGTGATTTGTCTCCATATATTGCTTGATCTCTGTTTTTATTTGGTTATTGATCCATTAGTCATTTAGGAGCATGTTGTGGAGCCTCCATGTGTTTGTGGGATTTTTCATTTCTTTGTGTAATTTATTTCTAGTTTCATACCTTTGTGGTCTGAGAAACAGGTTGGTACAATTTCAATCTTTTTGAATTTACTGAGGCTCTTTTTGTGGCCTAGTATATGATCTATTCTTGAAAATGTCCCATGTGCACTTGAGAAGAATGTGTATTCTGCTGCTTTTGGGTGTAGAGTTCTGTAGATGTCTGTTAGGTCCATTTATTCTAATGTGTTCAATGCCTCTGTCACCTTACTTATTTTCTGTCTGATTGATCTGTCCTTCAGAGTGAGTGGAGTGTTGAAGTCTCCTAGAATGAATGCATTGCATTCTATTTCCCCTTTTAATTCAGTTAGTATCTGTTTCACATATGTAGGTGCTCCTGTATTGGGAGCATAGATATTTATAATGGTTATATCTTCTTCTTGGAGTGACCCCTTTATCATTATGTAATGTCCTGCTTTGTCTCTTCTGACTTTCTTTGTTTTGAAGTCTATTTTGTCTGATACAAGTACTACAACTCCTGCTTTTTTCTCTCTCTTAGTTGCATGAAATACCTTTTTCCATCCCTTGATTTTTAGTCTGTGTGCATTTAAAGTGAGTCTCTTGTAGGCAGCATATA
The DNA here is from genome assembly GCF_040802235.1 of Manis javanica. NCBI lineage: Eukaryota > Metazoa > Chordata > Mammalia > Pholidota > Manidae > Manis > Manis javanica. Next base: position 912,348 of record NW_027332171.1, read on the forward strand.
GATGGGTCTTGTTTTTTTTATCCATTCAGTGACTCTATGTCTTTTGAGTGGTGCATTCAGTCCATTTATATTTAGGGTGATTATCAATAGGTATGTACTTATTGCCATTGCAGACTTTAGATTCGTGGTTACCAAAGGTTCAAGGTTAACTTCCTTACTACCTAAGAGTCTAATTTAACTCACTTAATATGCTATTACAAACACAATCTAAGGGTTCTTTTCTTTTTCTCCTCCTTTTTCTTCCTCCTCCATTCTTTATATATTAGGTATCATATTCTGTAGTCTTTGTCTATCCCTTGATTGACTTTAGGAATAGCTAATTTAATTTTGCATTTGCTTAGTAATTAGCTGTTCTACTTTATTTACTGTGGTTTTATTACCTCTGATGACAGCTATTAAACTTAGGAACACCTCCATCTATAGCAGTCCCTCTAAAATAGACTGTAGAGATGGTTTGTGGGAGGTAAATTCTCTCAGCTTTAGCTTATCTGGAAATTGTTTAAACCCTCCTTTAAATTTAAATGATAATCTTGCTGGATAAAGTAATCTTGGTTCCAGGCCCTTCTGCTTCATTGCATTAAATACATCATGCCACTCCTTTCCAGCCTAAAAGGTTTCTGATGAGAAGTCTGATGTTAGTCTGATGGGCTTTCCTTTGTATGTGATCTTATTTCTCTCCCTGGCTGCTTTTAACAGTCTGTCCTTATCCTTGATCTTTGCCATTTTAATTACTATATGTCTTAGTGTTGTCTTCCTTGGATCCCTTGTGTCTGTGGATCTGTGGATCTCCATGGCCTGAGAGACTATCTCCTTCTCCAGATTGGGGAAGTTTTCAGCAATTACCTCTTTAAAGACACTTTTTATCCCTTTTTCTTTTTTCTTCTTCTTCTGGTACCCCTATAATGTGAATATTGTTCTCTTTAGATTGGTCACACAGTTGTCTCAATATTCTTTCATTCTTAGAGATCCTCTTTTCTCTCTGTGCCTCAGATTCTTTATATTCTTCTTCTCTAGTTTCTATTTCATTTATCATCTCCTCCACCATATCCAATCTGCTTTTAATACCCTCCATTGAGTTCTTCAACAATTGGATCTCTGACCAGAATTCATTCCTGAGTTCTTTAATATCTTTCCGTACCTCCATTAGCATGTTAATGATTTTTATTTTGAACTCCCTTTCAGGAAAAGTCTTGAGGTCCTTGTTATCTTTCTCAGGGGTAATATTAATTTTACTCTGTACCAGGTTCCTTTGGCATTTCATATTTGTGTGTGGCACCCTCTAGTGTCCATAAGCTCCACTCTCTGGAGCTGCTCAGCCCCTGAAGCAATGTCGGGGGTCGCAGGGGAGTGGTACTGGTGCCTGGGTGGTGGAAAGAGCTGTTTCCTGCTTCCCGGCCGCAATGTCTGTCTCCACTTCCTGAACCAGTCGGCCGAGCACACAGGTATAAACTTTTGTCCAGAGCAGCTGGATATGGATCCCTGCTTTTCACAAGTGGCTGGAATCTCAGTCTCTCCAGGAATTCTGCCTGTGTTAGCTCTCCAACCCCATAATTATGAGAGTACCATGAAAGCACCATGAAATGTAGGTTTGTGCTCCAAGAGCAGATCTCTGGAGGTAGGTATTCAGCAGTCCCAAGCCTCCACACCCTCCCTGCTCAGTTTCTCTTCCTCCTGCCAGTGAGATGGGGTGAGAGAAGGGCTTGGGTCCCGCCAGGCCACAGCTTTGGTACGTTACCCTGTTCAGTGAGGTCTGCTCTTTTCTCCAGGTGTATGCAGTCTGGTGCAGTCCTCTTTCCTATTGCTCTCTTTGGATTAGTTGTATTAATTACATTTTCATATTCTATACAGGTTTAGGAGGAAGGCTCTGTCTCACCTCTCAGGTCACCATCTTTAATCCTTCCCCTCTTTTCAATGTCAACATTCAAAATTCCACCTTCCGTTTATGGTTCTTGTCCATGTTTTGAAACCTTTATTTCTTTTGTTTCCTTTTTATTTAAAAAACCAATGGCATTTGATTATTGCCATTCCCAGCTTCATTCATTAAGGTGAGTGAAAAGAAGCAATGGCTGTACTTCCAGATGACTTAGCGCTTTGAACATCAAAGTAGAGAGTGTGGACAGCTTTTCTCCACATAAAAAGTTCTTCTGAGAATATTATCATGTTAATCCTTTTAGCAGAATCCCTATGAAACTGACATTATGATATACATTTGTCAGATTGGGAAATGGAACATCAAGACAGGTAAAGGATTTGCCCAAGATCATGCATCTAGTAAGGGACAGAAGGAGACCTTCAACTTAAATGTCCTAATTAAGTCCAGCTCACACTGGAGGCAGTATATAAAATTGCAAAGGGATATGTTTGGGTACATTGTATGGTTCTAAATATGCAGCTCCATACTCTACTCTATCATCTGCTTCATGAAAACTTGGATCCCACAGTGTACTTGGTCCACTTGCTCTCACCAGATCTGCACACAACGCATGAATATCAAAGTAGGGAGACAGTCAACAAATCAACCTAATGACCATGAGCATATGCTGACACTATACCTTCTATGCAAAATTACTTTGGGTTCCAAAATTTTGTATTAGGCATTTTGCCACAAATTGTTTGTCATAGAGGGCCCTTATAGATCCATCACCTTATAGACACAACTGAATTCATTCCCATAAAATTCAAAAACTCCTAAATTTTGCAAAAAAAGAAAAGTAGGGAGGATTCTCAAAAGGTTACATGGCTAGTTACTAGAAACACCAGAGCTAGAACTGAAGCTCACCTGGTCATCAGCCCAGGGCTCATTGCAACTGACCACATGAAATGAAAGAACAAGACAATTTCTCATAGCGTACTATCTGGAGCAGGCTACTTAAGGTTCTACTTAGGAAGTCTAGCTAGGTCTCAGAAATAATTGCAATATTTTACAATTGTACAGCAAATTTTCATTTACAAAATGTTTTCATACGTACGTGATCCTCAACACTAAATGTTCCTGGTTTCCTGTTACATTACTCTCACTTGGCGTACAAGGAGCACACCTACATTCTGAGTTTAAGTGCTTCAAGGATATGGTTTTTTCCAAATTTTTCATGCTTCCTTTTCAGTAAACTAGTAATAGGAATGTTAGGGAAGACTGCACATTCAAATAAGCAAACAGTCTTGCCCGGGATTTTAGGTTTTATGTTAAATTTAAATATAACATCATGATTTTCATTATCAAAGCAGTTGATAATAAAGAAAGTGTTTAAATGGGAAAATTTAAGAATTTAAAAAATCACCTTTATTCTCACCACTAAACTACAACTGTTACTCATATTTTATAAGTTTCCATCTAATCTCTCATATAGCATATTTTTGACATACTGGTCATTACAGCATGCTTTCACTCAAGGTTATATTCATTTTCTATGTCATTACAAATCTAATGTTGACATAGTTTTTGATAACTAAGATTCTGTTGTGCTCTTAAGAAGTTATTTTTTCAAGTGACTGTGGCTCTGCTTTGGTCAAAAAATTATCCCTTAGAGATAGATCTGCAAGAATGTGATACCTAGGAGTTAAAATAATCCAACCAGGGAATTGACTGGAAATATAGATGAAGAAGTGTTCCCAGGAGTTGATAATTGTTGAAGGTGAGTGTGGGTTCCTGGGCATTCACTCTATTCTTCTTGCCACTTTGGTATGTTGACATCATCCACAATAAAGAGTATTTTTTTAAAAAGGAAAACATCCCATCATGTGACTGTAAAAGCATGTGGTAGATTTAGAGTGTTGTTCTCAGTTCTTTGTTCTCTCGTGTGCCCTGTAACCACGCAGGGCCCTAGGCGGGGGCAGAGTCAGTAGGTAACACCGCTGATGGTGGTCCTGGTCACGTGACTCTATCTAGCCAATGGAATGTCAGTGGACATGAGGGAGCTCGGGCTTCAGACATGCTTGCTTAGTTTGCTTAATTCCTTACCTCCCTGTATCACAACGAGTAAGGCCGCTTCCTCAAGAAGCACTGGACACTCCAGTTTGTTTCCAAAACAAGACATGGGCAGCCGACCTGAACACTGTCTGAAGCGTGGAGCCAAGCGTAGCCAACCTGCAGCCTGAAGCAGAGCTGCCCCAGCTGCCTCTCCATCACCTGAACAAACAAGTCGGGAAAAAAATGCGTAAATAAATGCTTATAAATCACTCATCTTGGGATTAGTTCATTATACAACTCTTTGTAGCAACAGCTGAGTAACATGGAGTCAAACCATTTCCCCAAAACTAAACATTTTAGCTATTTCCAGTTTTTCAATAATACAGATAAGGGACTTTTATTTTCCCTTGTAAGGCTTCTCTACTCTTTCTGGTCATACAGTTCACATACAATGTTATGATGCCATTTAAATAAATAGGCTGAGGAAGCCTCACCTGTGGACATTTTTCTAAAAAGGAAAAGAATGAAAAGTATTAGAACAAATTCTTTGTCGCTTGATGTCAGAAAGACTAGCTATCGTTTTTTGGCTTTCTGGACAAAAATGTTCTTTCCTGTTTTTCAAGGGGCTCTGTAAAACTAGCACCTCTGTTATCTCACTCAAGTTCTGTCTCGTTCTCCCCAGATCTCAAGGACAAATAAAAATTTTGTTTTCATTACTGGCCTGATCGTGTAGGATCATCCAAGGCTGAGGCGGATCGGCTTATTCCCTTTCAATGGGGGTCTTCACTTGGATTTTTCTAGAGATTGATCTCTCTTTATAAAGATTGATCTACATACCCTGTATGTTGTTTACAAAAATTGGAAATGAACCAGTGAATCACATCCACAGGTAACATTATTCACCTGAAAACCTCAGGAATGTGGCCAACCGCTAACTGGGCCAAAAGCATCGCAGTATCTATGGGCAGTGGAGTCCAGTGTCCAGTGTTGCAATAACTTATGAATAATTCTTTCAAGGAAAAGTCTAGATTGAAAGGGCAAGAAATTCCTTTGAACCCAACAGTGCAACCACGTCCCTCGTGCCCCTCCTTTATGTTGTGGTTTCCATGTCGGTTCCATTTTTAAAGCCTTTGGTGTGTTCATCAGACATGATCCACGTGTGTTCCACCCACTGGCCAGTCTGGCACCTGGAACATGGTTTATCTTTTAGTTCAGTTCTTAAAGTCTTTACTTTGCTCTTCACAATCATATCCACACATATGTGGCTCAGGGGTGAGCCCTGGAGTTTGGATACAGTGTTATGGGGTCAGTCTCCTGAGCTCCTCCTTCTGCAAAATCTCCCTGGTAGTTTCCAGTTCCCTGGGGTTCTCCTATCTGGTCAGGAGACTGAGGCTTCCTTTACCCTGCTCTGAAGGGAGTTCCCTCCACGGCACCCATGTCTGAGTCCAAGCAGGAAGACAGGCAGGAGAAAAAATCAACAGGGGGTTCACCCTACCTTCTAGGGACAACTGGTCTTTGGACTGGAGAAGAAGGCACCCTCCCTCAGAGTTTTAGATGAGTGTGTGTCGTCCCACTGCTGCCACTGTACCCAGTAGGAAATCCCTTACTCACTCTTCACATCTGAATTAGATGTTCCCTCTTGGCACCCTGTCTATCCATGTCAATGCCCACTTCTGGGTTTCGGGCTGCCTTGAGTTCAGGCCAGAGAACACTGGAGAGGGAACCAAAGGGCTAAAGCAGCTGCCAGTTCAGTTGTACATTTGGTGTCCTTCCCCCATATGCCAGCTACGATTTGCTTTTGAGAGTCTCAAATGATCTCTCCTTGCTTTCTATGCAGCTTTTTTAGCCTCTTCCCATGGATGCTTACTTCATTTAACCAGAACCACAACCAATCTAGAGAGTCCTTTTTTATTGAACTAAAAACTATCTCTCTGTAATTTCTCCTTACTGGTTTTTGTTTTACATCCTGGGCTCTCACAAAATAAAGCTTATTTTTCTTCCTCTTGAAATCTTCACCCCATATCTTTAAGTTTCCTCTTATAAGTTAAGATTTCAAGTGTAGAGGTTTTCAGTTTAGATTTCTTATTTTATGATAAAAAAGTTGAACCACAGATAGACTAGGTAGGTACAATGTGAGTATCCAAGTTTTACTGCTTTTTGATCTCCATTTGATGTTGGAAAGTAGACCCTGCATAGAGTTTCTTTTCTATCATGAGACATATCAGGATTAGCAGAACTTCTATACTTACGGATAATCTTAGCAACCCCATCCTCAAAATCTGCTTCTTATTTGGATTTAGAGATGAACCCCATGATCATCACTGCAGTCTCAGTCTCATTCCATATAAGTTCAACAACCACTCTGGAGAAAAAAACGGTTTGCATTTCTTATGGGTTTTAGCAACCCTGCATTGACCTTATACTGACTGGCTCTAGTGGAAGCTTCAATGGTTCTGGGCTCCAGGAAGTCCAGTTCTTAACCCTGATTTGTTCAATTTAACCAGAACCACCACCAATCTAGAGAGTCCTTTTTTATTGAACTAAAAGCTATCTCTCTATAATGTCTCCTTAGTGATTTTTGTTTTCTCTCTTTATAGACTTTCTTTATAAGAAAGACTCTCTTTGTAAGACTTCCAACATACATTTACTGACTGGATTCCAAGTAGCTTAATTCTTCCTGTAATCTGACCTGTTCATCATTGGGTCTTCTACAGCATCTGCACCTCGTCTCCCAAAATTTTCCTGTTGCCTCTTAGGCTCCATTAATTGAGACCATTTTTCTGTGAAATTTCCTTTTTAAAATATCTCTCCTCTCACCAAGAGCAGTCCCAGTCTTTCTAGAAAGCAAACCAAAGACATACTTTAGAAAACATCTGGTTTTGAATTCACTTTTCCAAGTTATAATTTGGCGTAAAATGTTATGTAAATTAACCTTGTACGCAATGTGATTCAGGCACCAAAATTTCATTCTACATAACATCTCGGAACAACCACAACAAACCAGTGACACTTACAAAATCTATGGATTATTGATGCCAAGTAAGATTTTCAGAGTCTCTGAACCTGATGGCGACTTCTCCAACATAGAAAATCAAAAGGAAAGAGGAAAAATGGGAGCAACACCCATTTCAGCTGTGAATTATGAATCCCACAATCAGCTCACTGCTTGTCTAAAATGTAGTTTCAAATCAATTTATTGTTTTTCTTTCTTTGATGCAGCAATATTATCCTTCAAAGAAAGATTTATAAGACTAAGAGAATTTTGTAGTCTTTTCAGTATCCTAGTTGATGTGTAACTTAAAGGATTATGAAGAAAGTAAACTACCGTGGTCTTATGTAAAACTTTATCGTTGTACCTGAGTGCTGAACACAGTAAGGAATGTGATGTTGATATAAACTCAGCGTATGAGAGACTTAAACCCATAAATAGTTTTCTAAACTCTACTACAAGTTCCTGATTCAGTAGCACAATAAATTTACAGACACAATTTACTAGACACATTTTTAAATACTACCTACTTCTGAGGATTTATTAACTCTCATTTTTAACTTTGCCATGTCAGTTGCTAGTGGAGAACATAGTTTCCTGAATTTAATACTCATTAAAAACTTATGGTCTATAATGACATAAGAAAGATGACTGTCAAATTTAGTGATAACTTCTATTTGAAAAATGAGATACTAGAACTAATAAGTATTGAAATACTCATAAAAAATTCATTTCCATGGAAGCAAATGTGTAATATTTTATAACAAATTTTTATATCCTAGTAACTCTGAGTACATATTTATTATAATAAAAATTCAATTTTTCTATTATTTATGTTCAATAAGTTGATCTTTGTACATTATGCAAAGGAATTCATGTTTGTTCCAATGGTTATTGAAAAACAATTTGCTTTAACATGAAAATGTTTCAAATTCAGAGATACTTTATAAGACAGGTGAGCATGAGCATAATTCTCTTCTAGGAGTTAGAAAGAGGAATATAGAATGAAAAAGACAAAGGGTAGAAGGAGAAAAAGTTACTAGAGAGAAGCTTCAATAAAATGAAGCCTAGAGAGCTTAATATCAATATCAAGTGGTAATAATTATTATACACACAATAATACAAACTAAAGGCAGCATAATATAAGAAAAACAAGTCCAAGTTAGGAAATGTGAATTTCAGCCCTGGGTCAAGCACTGTCCATTACTTAGCCTGGATGAGTTTCTTTGACTCATGTGTCAAATGATAAAAATGATAACTTCAACTTCACAAACAGTGTTCGAATAAGTGAGTAATGCAAGAGCATTTCAAAAATATTTCGTGTTGCGATATATGCACATTTTACATATGTTTTGACTAATTTTTAAATTATTACTTTCTTAATTGCACAAGAATTGTTCACTGCTTTTTACCTCCAACTTCCCCCTTCTATAGAAAAGGAAATTTTCAATTCCCTTGAAAATAATGGTGACATCCTCCTATTGTGGTAGTGATGTGAAACCAGTTTCTGAGAGAAGAAATGATTTCAGAAGTTTATACACATACACCAGAGTTTTGCAGGCAAAATTTCAGAATATCTGAACAGGAATAAGATACTCTGTTAATCCAAAATATTATGTTCAGCACACAAAATTTGGCTTGTGCTAAAATAATCAGGTGTTTGACTCAATCTCTCAACCCTCTATCAAGGTAATTAGCTAGCATATTTTTAATATGATTTTTCTTTATGAAAATGACACACTAGGAATCTTACTCCAAAAGACTATTCTGGCTGTTGCTTTCTGGCTTAGTGACACTGTCACAGAAAATAACACCCTAAGAACTATTTTGAAAACCATAGAGAAAGGAGATGACATCATCAAGACAAAGTACCAATGAAAAGTCAGTCCCATCTTAAGAAGCCACTCAACAAGGCTGATAACGGCTTTTTGCATTTTCTGCTTTGTATTTCTAAACCACTGTTGGATATAACTTTATTTGTGGATAAATTTGACCAGGCTCTAGAGGGTGAATACCTCATATTCACTAACACAGAGTAGGATGCAAAACTGCCGAAAGGATGCTTTGATTTTACAGAAACTCCTGAAGGTGAGTCTGACTTCTGAGAACAGTGACGAGGTGTATGCCACGACCTGGCACTCATTTGTGGGCAGGGATCTAGGGACACCCAGGAAATTGGTCCCAAAGGTCCCTGCAGGAGTTGGAAAGGCTTAAGGATTGAGGGAAAGCTTCAGAAATAACACTTGGATTAGAAGATAGGTTCATTTCTAGGGGAAGGTAAGTGCTCAGCCAATTCCAACGAATTCCAATGAAGTCCCCCCTTCCCTAGATATGCAAGTGAGAAATCTCTCTTAGCTGCCTTCTAGGGTGTCACATTCCTTACCTCTCTGCTCAATAGCCAGCTGTGAAGGTTCAGATTATAGTAAAGGAGTTATGACATTAGAAATCTTGAGAACAAATCATATCACTTTGATAACAAAATGATCCTCATTAACCCTTAGAATAATAAAAATTCTACTATTGACTTTGGTTTTTATAACATCTGTAAAATTCGGGAAGTCTGGCAGCACCACAGATATTTGATCCGTTCTCACTCTCTATCCAGATAATCAGGGACTTGCATGACTTACCACTGATGATGGCACCTTGTCCTCACGAGTTACTCCAAGCGAAGACAGACAAAGGGATCAACAAGGTTTACTTTGCTTTGAACAATTTCTAGTTTGGATTCAGATTGGAAAAATGTCTGATTACCTCAAAAAGAACAAAACTGAGAGGCTGTGCCTCTCATTTTCATGGGTTAACAGGCTAACTCCTTACCATCCCATTAATTAACACAAATCTGTGTGGTCCTAAGGAATCAGGTGGAAATTCTCTTGACTCTGGCTCCAAGATTCAGAATGTTCTAGAAAAATTCCCTACTATTTGTCTTTTCTTATGAGGTTCATACTAAGACCCTATGTTGAACCTCAAGGTCCTTACAAGAGGATCTTACAAGAACCTCAGAATCTCCCAGACTATGCTATGAATTCTCCCCTTCCTAGATATACAAGTGAGAAATCCTGCATTCATGCACGCATGCATTCATTCTTATATTGTCTCCTGTGATCCGGTACTATGATGGGTGCGGGGTGGACAATGGGGTGTACAAGATATGAGGGCCATGAGTCCCTCCTTCTCGAGAATGTGAAATAAGAGAATATATAAAATGAACAGCCTAAGTCCTCAATTACAGTAATTAAAATCCAGAAAAGTAACGATACACTGGACACTTCTGACAGAGTTAGCAGTACCTTTACATAAAAGTGTGGTCCCTGGATTGCCTCAGAGGGCTAGGTTGCCTGGGTCCAAATTGGAGCAATAACAGTGCCACATACTTATGCTTTTCCTGTGGGCATAATCAGATGCAGGAAGACGTGTTATTGTACATAGAAAGCAGGCCAAAATGATCATCTCGGATTTTATCAGAGTAAGAACTCATGCTGTCATGGAAAGACTCACACAGAACCGTTAGTACAGCTTTTAAAAAATCAGTTGTGTTGCTGCTACTCAGCCTATAATGACATCACCACCTGACACTGTGCAAATCACTTTATAGTCATTGCCTCATACAATCTATACAACTTCACAGGATTGATGTTAATATTATTTGTATTTTGAAGATTAAGAAACTGAAGTGCACAGAGGTAAAGTTGTTATGGTCAGACAGCTGGTAAACAGCAAAAGCAGGTGAGAATCCAGGGCTGCTCGATTCCAGTGGTCAAATTCTTAAATCTACTAGGCTTCACTGCCAATTTTGTGGACCAATCAGTCTGACTGTGCTTTCCGAAATCAGAATTTGGTACTTATGGCACCTTCAACCACAGCTATAATTTTCAGTGTACGTGAACATCTTAGAAGCTAAGCCATGTCTCACTCATGCAATTTTTATTTGATTCCATAGTTTTTTTTTAATAGACCAAGCCATAGAAACCTTGTAGATTCAGGGACTTAGCTACACATTCTGGGTGGAATTCTCTTTATCTTTTTCTCTAGTGTCATTAAAGTCATTTTGCTATGTATATAAGAGCCTTGACCTGGGAAAAGCCATTCACTGGCTTACCCTGACTTCATTGGGAGCGTTAGTGACAAGATCCCAGCTAGTTTGTACTCCCGTGACAAGAATCTAGCCAAGATTTCTGTAATCATTAATAAACACAAGGAGATGTAAATGTTAGCCTGTCCTCCACCTCTAAATCAGTGCAAGACCCTGGTCAGTTTATCACCCTCTTTCTGCTTCAGTCACAAGACATATGTATGGATCGCTGCCTTTCCACCTACTGACCACTTGCAGAAACTTAAATGAGACAGCACAGCATAAATACATTGAAAAAGCATATAACAGTCTATAAGAAATGGTCCCTGAGTTGCTGTAAGATATCTACTCATTCTCCAAGGTTTATACCCAGCCTGTGCTACTCTCCCCTCTCACATGCAAAGTGCTCCAAAATGTACCCCCTTTTCAGCACCTGAAAGAGAAGAGGAATTGATTCTGGCAAATGAAATCAGGTAAGGTGCTTCTGATAGATACAGTGGTGTGATATCTGACCCTCTTAATTTATACCCCTGTCCCATCCATGTGAGCTCACATTTTCATTTTTGCTGTGTAAATTTTCATTTTATCAGGGAAGGAACCAACTTTATGAATGAGGGTCTTTATGAGGCCATTCAAATCCTACCCCTTAGGTAAACGTCTAACATTCATTCCTGTAAGGATGAGCCTGACTCAGATCCAAGCAGTAATTCACAAAACCGTAAGAGTTTGGGGGACCTCCTATGTGATGATTGTTCAGTGGAGTGAAGGAAATGTTTATGGGTGTGACAGCAACTACTAACAGCCGACACAATACCCGGGGTGTTTTCATTCTCTAGTTTTCCTTTGAGCATCTATTCTAACCTATTGTCCTCCCAGTAGTCTAGAGAAAGCTTGCATACAGTATTCAGTGCCTTTGAGTGGTGAGGCCCAGAGCAGGGCAGGGCCCAGACCAGAAACACACATCAGCCTGATCGCCTTCAAGCAGAGACTCAGGGAGAGGCAGAGAGATGATATTTTCCTCATGCAGGAAAATAGTTTGTGATTTGAGTACTGAATTTAAAAGTCAAACTGGTAAGTAGGAAAATGGGCACATTTTCAATGACCATGTTTTCTAAACCCAGAGTAACTAAGCTGCACCAGGCTTGTATGAGCAATATTTTCCTTTCATGAACACTTAATTCACACTTTACAAGACCTTGCGCTCTGCCTAAATGGAAACCTATCCAGGTTGTGAAAAACACTTCTTCATTTATTGATTGATTCAATAAACACTTACAGGTCACCACACTAGGCATTAAGAAAGAGATGAATAAAATACAGTCCTTATCCTGCAGGAGATTATGTATTTATAAGAAATAAGACAAAAAGAAAACATATTATAATAAATATAGGGTGAAAGTTTGTTTTAGGAGGGTGTACAAACTCTTGTGCTTGATACTTTCTTTACCATATATGAGAACGTGGCCATTGTCCACTTCTGATAGCGGGAGGAATTTGTATAAACTCCCCAAAGCGGGAGTCTTTATTGGTGCTGATTTTTGACTTGGTGTACCTCCCTTGACTCTTGCCAAGAGGCACAGAGAAAGTTTATGAAAGGGACGGGGATGTGGTGGCTGTGGGTAAGGGTCAATGTACTGAAAGGCTTGGAGCTCTTTCTTCAACCACCAGCCAGTAATGGAGTCATCATACTCGGTGCTGCTGAATTAGCACAAGCTGACTGCTTTCTCTCTAGGAAGATGACCCTGAAGAGAAAAATCAAGCGTACTTATTATGGGACAATATAACTCCCAAAACGAAGATCATTATGACTTCATATTGCATGGCCAGTGTATCATTTCTAGGCACTGTAGAAGTTTAGACATTCAGGGGTTCTAAGTTCAGCTGCTTCTTGCAAAACAACACTGAAGTCAAAGTCCTGAGCTCGGCTGCCACATGGGGCAAATTAGCCTGGCTCCTGTTCATAGTGAGAGGCTTTATACTTAAGCTCAGACAACTGTCTTGAAAATGTGAGTTGACACACACAAGTGAGAATAGAGAGTGGCCAGCCCAGCATAAACTCATCTTCAAAACTACTAAGGCTATAGGTGTTAAGACAGTTTCATCACCTTTACCCTACAGCACACAGCACTTTCTTCCCAAACATGTTTTGTTTTATTTCTTTTGTCCTAGGAAGCTGAGTGTGCCACTTTTATGGGGTACAAAAATCAAACCATAGAGATCCAGTTCCACTTTCACCCATTCTCACCCATCGTGGAGGTACAAATGTGTATTTTTGTGGCTTTCCTGCTAATGTATACTGGCAGTCTCATTGGGAATGCCACGATCTTTCTCACTGTCTGGGCAGAGCGTGCCCTCCACACTCCCATGTATTTCTTCCTGGCCAATCTGGCAGTGCTGGAGATCTTTTACTCTTCCACTGTTGCCCCTCTGGCTTTGGTCAACCTCCTGACCATGGGGAGAATACCCATCTCTTTATCTGGCTGCGGCACACAGATGTTCTTCTTTGTCTTCCTGGGCAGTGCTGACTGTATCCTCTTGGGGATCATGGCTTACGATCGGTTTGTAGCTATCCGGGACCCCCTGCGCTACACCCTCATCATGAGGTGGCAGCTGTGTGTCCAGCTGGCTACCGGAGCCTTGGGCCTTGGCTTCCTTCTAGCCTTACAACTCACAGCTCTGATTTTCCACCTGCCGTTTTGTGGCCACAACAGAATCACTCACTTCTACTGCGATGTACTCCCGGTCTTGCGGTTGGCATGCGGGGATACTAGAATGCCAGAAGCCATGATCTTCATCGTCAGTGTCACCATCCTTACCATTCCCTTCTGCCTCATCTCCATCTCATACATCTTCATCGTCGCTGCCATTTTGAAGATCCGCTCAGCCGAGGGTCGACACAAGGCCTTCTCCACCTGCTCTTCTCATCTGACTGTGGTTCTCCTCCAATATGGCTGCTGTAGCCTTATCTACTTACGCCCCAGCTCTAGCTACGACCCAGAAATGGGCCGTGTGGTTTCTGTTGTCTACACCTTCGTCACCCCTGTGTTGAACCCTTTGATCTACAGTATGAGAAACAAGGAGCTGAAAGATGCACTAAATAGGGTGATGAAAAGACATTTACTGTGCTAGGAAAGGTGGGAGTTTCTGGGCTCATGTAAACGGCAGGAAACAATTCTTCGGAAAACTGTGAACTCAGGGATTAGACGACCTACACATTTGGAGAATTGGATTTACTCCTTCCTCATGCCTCAGTTCCTATTTCTGGCTCCCATGTATAGTGTGTGCTCATGAAAGTGAGATGTTATCATTTACAATAAAGGAGAGTTAACTCTTGATGGGCAGGTATTTCTGTCTGGTTTCTTCACTGATACATCACCTACAGTAAACACTCAATACGTATTTATTGAATTATTGAATTCCTTCAAGTGATAGCAAAGAACATTCCTGTTTCTTTCTTATCTCCCCACAATGCCCTACAGAGATTTTCACATACTGGACATTCCGTACATACTTGTAGAATAAGTGAAAGAGGTTTCCTCTAAGAACACTAATGATTCGAGTTTCCACTCACGTACTCTTATTTTTCTCTTTTCTGTTGACTGAGTGCTGGGATTTAAATGTTTATTCTGAAACCATTCGGTGTTGAGAAGTTGTAAAAATATAATACATAGATATCTGGAGTGTATTATCTTATCATTTAAAAAAATGTTTTTGGTGGTGCTTCAAAATTAGAAAATATCTTTACCCCATTTTCTTCTTATTCAGAATGGCAAATTCCAAGAAGCAGTGAGGGGCCCAATGGTTCTTTGGCAGAACTAGTATGAAAACTTTTCTCCTTCCTTGCCAATGTCTTGTTTTGGTTCTACTTTTAAAAATAAAACCTTGTCATTTTTAAATATAGCATACATCCATTTTAGAAAAATTGGGAAGCATATACATATAGACAGAGAAGTTAACAAATCATTTATAATGCCACCAATTGAAAGGAACCTCAGATACTATTTGGGTACTTCATACATTGTGTTTATTATATTATGAGGAAATTTTACAGACCGATTTAAATACAAATATAAGCCACGCTGAAGTAGGCTTCTAAAATATGATTCTTAAATCCTTTGAAATGATTTATTCTTTTATGGTTGTAAAGTATGGAAACATAATACTTTAACGGAAACCCTAATAAACGGCACATGCTACAAAGTCTACTTAGGTGCTTTATAGGTTGGGATGCTTACATCACTCAAACTTGCCAGTGCACACGTCTCAGCCCAGTAAATGTCCCAGCGATGGGGAAGAGGATTGCTGGAAGGGCAAGGTCATGCAAGAGTGGCATGGGCCATTCATGCTCACAAGGTATGGCAGCCAGAGTCTTTCTGATGAAAGCAAACCCTGCCAGTTGGATGGTGACTTGGTGGGCACCATACCTTGAGAAAGGATTTTTTGTAAATATCCAATATAAAGGAGTGTTTTGTAACAACTGGGCTGTGCATCCCTGAAATACAATAGTTTGTAATAATGTCAGCATGTATTTAATTGGCAATAGAAAAATTGAAACCATTTGTCTTATTGTCAAAAAATAAGATAAAACATGGTTGTTGAAACATATCTAATTACCTTGATTGGCATTTCACAGGCTACCAATTTTTCACTATTATAAGTATCACTGTGGTAAACATTCTCATATATAATTTATTGTGTGTAACTGACTACTTCTTTGGAGTTAAAATACTTTAAAGCCCTACTTACACATTGCCAAACTGCATTCCGGAAGACTCCTAATTTATACCCCCCAAACTCTTCACTAAAGTACTCGTTTTACAATTTCAGGGTCAACACAGACCTGGTTCCTTTCTCCCTCCCTCCCTTCCACTCTCCTTCGTTCCTTCCTTTCTTCTTTCTTTCTGTCTTCCTTCCATGTTGTCCTTATTCCTTTCTTTCTTTCTGATTCGTCAGTTTTATGGCCCCAGAATAGCAAATATACTGTTTACATATTTCATTAAGTAAATTGAACTTTTACATGTTTTAGAGCCACTTGAAATTTTTGTGGGTTTTTCTAAAATGCTTAAGGAATTTTAAAGTTTATTTTTAAGACTCTATTTTATGTTAACACTGTTTCTATAATACATGTAGATGTAGAAAATATTTTGAACATTTTGTAACTTGATATATGTTATCATATAGTTGTTAGCGTTATGGAATTCAGTATTTATATTTTTGCTTTGTGACTTTTCTATTTTTACAGTAGATGATGAAATTTAACCCTGAATTCATATGACTATTCACTCATATTTTGTCCATGCTGCTCTTTGATTAAAATTTTACGTGGAACTTATTTCTCATTCCGGCATTTATCCTGTAGTACACTGTCCTGTAAGGCTTGAGCTTTCCTCCCAAAGTGAGCAACCAGTTCCTTCAGATTAATTTTCAAATCATGTTTACTATTGAATCGAGATGTCAACTTTACCACATACTAAATGCACATTTATGTTAAGATTACTCTTGGCTTATTACTCTGGTCCATAAATCAGTCTGTATATTCCTGGCTGACAGTCTTGTCCCTGTGACTCCATAGAGTAGGTGTCATCTCAACTGCCTTTGCATCCCTAGGGCATCTTGTGTACTTAAAAGATGAATAAGAAATGACTCACTTGTGCAACTTTAGACAAGTCAGGCAATCGTTTTGAAAGTGATGAGCCAAATGACCTGACAGAGCTCTCACTTCGTGGGCATCTGTAACCTTCCGCAGCTGCTGGTCACCTTGTCCAGACATTACATGGAAGACAAAGAACTCATGGACACCCTCTTGGTTGCATAAAGGTAAGTTTGCAGGAGACGATAAAACATCTTTCCAAAGACGAGCTGTCCCCTGGGCCATAGCTGTCTTACAAAATGTTAATTACTACTTCACCTGTTTTCCTTGGAATAATAATGGAGAAGCTGTTCCGAGTCAAGATTTTAGATTTAGGAAGTTTGGGGAATTGTATTTTCCACTGGGTAATAGCCAATCTATGGCCTAAATCAGTACATGTAAAACCTTTCTACTTAAGTACTCTAATTAGCACAGAAGACAATTTATGTTCCTGAGGACTTGGTGATCAACCACAAGTAAGAAATATCTTAGAAATCTTGTTTTCACCCACCAAAGGTCATGGAGATCTTCCTTCTACGTATACTATCTCCACTTTTTTTAAGAATTGAAATCATTCCTCAAAATTATCATGTCAAAATTGGCCTTTAAAAAAAAGCTGCACCATGTTCACCTGGGACCCGACTTTGTCCTGGACACAATTTTACCCTTTAGATTCTAAAATACGCAGATTCTAATTTAGGAAGCATGCATAGAGCCTAACAGCCACTGCCATTCCTCCAGATTTATGTACAGAACAAAGTCAGCAAAGCATTCACTGGTTTACATGATGCCCATTGTATGGCTCAGCATTGTGGCATCAGACGCAAAGAAACCTGAGAGCTACAGACCGTCTCTTGAAAAGTGTGTCTCGCTGGTTTCTTCTTTGCAACAACCAACGGCACTTCATGTTTTCTAAGGACAAGACAGCTTCCAGATGGGACCTGACTTATATCTTTTCCTTGTCACAATAAAGAGACGACAACGAAAGGGGAACTTTTGTACAAAGAACTCAAGAGAAGAGTTAGATAGTGTAATGGATAATGGGGATTTCTTATGCAGTGCCCTGCATTTCGGTATTTCTCCATGTTTGATTCCTTTCCCTTTTCTAGACTCTATAATGAAATGAAGCCAAGATAGGCTATGCATTGCATTGAGACACAAGTGTTTTGAGGAAATTAGATGGATTTATGCCCAAGATGTGGGGTGGACTTCCTGAGCCCAAGGACATAGTAACTGAGAAGAACATGAACAGAAGGCACCATTGGGTGGCTTATCTCTAATGTCCTTATGGATTGAGTAATGCATTTGTACCACCTGCATAGGCTTGGTTAAACTCAAAGCCACTGTCTTGGATTTGGGACTCTAAGCCACCAGGAGGCTGCAAACTGAAACTGCAGGCATTATGAAAACATCTTCAGCCAAAACATCATAGATTTTAAGCACAATTTTCCCCCAACCTCTGTAGGAAAAAGAAGGGAGATTATTTTTGTTGCACTGGCAGGGGCAGGAGTTACTAGATAAGCCATAGGGCACATTGTAAGTATGCCTCTCAAGTCTGAAAATACTGTAATCTAACATCTTTGGTCTCAGATCTTAGCTGCTCTTTTTCCAATAGGCCACCTAAAATTCTATCTATGCTTGAAACATAATCAATAAAATAACAAAACCATTTAGAGGGGACGTAGGGTAGTATACAGAGAGAGACAGTAGAGTATAAAGTATACATATGATCGTGGAGAACAGGATGACTATAGAAGGAAAGGAAGTGAAATGGCAGATTAGATAGGAGGTGATCCAAGAATCAGAATGTAAGGTCCAAAGGACAGTACTGATTGGGGCGATGGAAGAGGACCAAAGCAACAGACACGAGAACATTTTGGAGGCAAACTCTCAATATTTAGGGACAAATGGATAAAGGAAAGGAATAGAATGAATCAATCGAGGGTCTAGATTTTGAAGTGGATTAGTTAGTGCTGCAATGTCACACACAATGTACCAGAAGGACAATTCCCTGTAAATTATCACATGAACCTACTCATTCTTTCCTAAAGTTTTTTTATTTCAAGTTCCACATAATGAATTGATAACCTATTATATTCACTTTGTAACTCTGAACTTTAGGTTGACTTTATTCCCAATTCATTCAGCAGATACTGTCTGGAAACCTTTCCATGGCAGGCATGGGCTCAGCACTGGAGTGTAAACAAAGGTCCTCAAAATCCCCACCACGAGGATCTCTCAGGCTTTGCAACCTGAGGGTAGAAGAAGAAAGGTAAGGGGGTGGCAAGCATATAAATTATATTACATGATTGCTTTGGCTATTTGGGGTCTTTTGTCATTCCATATGAATTTTAGAACTATTTGCTCTAGTTCACTAAAGAATGCTGTAGGTATTTTGATAGGGATTGCATTGAATCTGTAGATTGCTTTAGGCAAGATGACCATTTTGATAATATTAATTCTTCCTAGCCAAGAGCATGGGATGAATTTCCATTTATTAGTGTCCTCTCTAATTTCTCTTGAGTGTCCTGTAGCAGACTCACAGAACCCAAGAATGGACTAACAGTTACCAAGGGGAAAGGGACTGGGGAAGGTGCGTAGTAAGGGAGGGATAAGGAGGAAAATGGGGCATTACGATTAGCACACATAATGTACGGGGAGGACACGGGAAAGGCAGTATATACAGAGAAGACAAGTAATGATTCTATAGCATCTTACTACGCTGAAGGACAGTGACTGTAATGGGGTATGTGGGGGGGACTTGATAATGGGGGGAGTCTAGTAACCATAATGTTGTTCAAATAATTGTACATTCATGACATCAAAATAAAAAAATAAAATAAATTATATTACATGATTTGGTGTAAAATGAAAGCATGCACGTAGCTGCTGAGATATCTCAGTAAGTGCTCTAACACCGAACAGAGGGGTTGTGAAAGCATCATGTCAAAAGTCTGGTACCTAGAGACTCATATCATTTTTCCCTTTCATAGTTTCAGTACTACCCATGGAAGAAATGAATGAAACTCCAAAGATACAATTCTTCTTTCACCCATTCTCAACTGACCCTAAGGTACAGTTGGTGATTTCTGCGGCCTTCCTGGTGATGTACCTGACCAGTCTCAGTGGGAATGCCACAGTTGCCGTCATTGTCCAGGTCAACCACTCCCTCCACACACCCATGTACTTTTTCCTGGCTAACCTGGCAGATCTGGAAATTTTCTATACATCCTCCATCACCCCACTGGCTTTGGCAAACCTTCCTTCAATGGGAAAAACTCCTGTTTCCATCGCTGGATGTGGCACCCAAATGTTTTTCTTTGTCTTCTTGGGTGGGGCTGATTGCCTCCTGCTTGCAGTCATGGCTTATGACTGGTTCGTAGCAATCTGCTACCCTCTGTGCTGATGAATGTTAGCTAGACTTGTGATATCGTCTTCCAATACAGGCATCCTCCACTTCTTGAAAGTTTGTGTTACACCACTTTGCTTTTACAAAAGACCTGTTTCTGCTGAGTGAAAGAAATCCAAAGAGGATTTTTGCTTTTACAAAAAAGGGTGAAAAGCAAAACTAGCTCTCAGTGTGTGTTTTGCACCGAGCTATTACACAGGCAGAGTGCACTGCAAGCAGCAAGAGCGACCCTGCCAAGCTCCTTCCCAGAAACACACTCAGCATCCGGGCATCAGGCTATCAGAGCTTTGAATTGTGTCCATGAGCATCTGTGCTTGATCTTAATTTATTTCATGCATCTACAAGCAAGATGTTTTCTAAGGTATCAGATAAGCCTAAGCAACATTAGATTTTGGGTCTGAGAGTGCTCAAAAATTTTTCCATGGTAAATGAATAGTAACTGCTTCTTCACTTTGTGCCATTTTGGGTTACTAAAGCTTCCACAGGAATGCTCTACTTTCAGATAGCGGGACAAACCTGTATATATGAATATTAAGTAATTATGTTGTATACCTCAAACTAATATAATGTCAATTATACCTCAAGAAATTATATCTCAACAAAAATTAATAGGAAAAATTATATATCAATAAAAAATAAAAGATAAAAAGCAAAAATAAAAGAACATGATGACAGTGGGGGCAGCAGATAACCAGCTATAACGTGTGTGTGTGTGTGTGTGTGTGTGTGATATAAATTACAAACTTGAGTATTCTCCGTGTGTTTGGCTGGTGTGGGACAATTCTCTAACATGTAATTTGCCAGTGTAGTTAGACAACTTACCTACCCAGGTACTCTACTAGATGGTCTTTGCCATTTGAGGTCAACTTGATGTGTACATAATCTATTCCAACCACCATCTGGTGAGTCCTCACATACTTCAAAATCTATAGAGCTAAAAACTCCCAGACTCCTTAGCTATTTGAAATATAGTTTCCATTAATCAGATGCACTCCCTCAAGACATGAATTAAAACTGAGTAACTTGGAGAGAGAGATGCCCTGAGTATGAGGCATGCATTTTACTGGAGAGTCTAGATTGAGAATGTTTCAGTCTATGATGGTATACATTTGTTAGGACAGAAGGAAGGAACGAAGGAAGGGAGGGAGGAAACAGAGCCTAAATGAAAGGCAATTTTCCACTGTCTCTCTTTAGAGAAAGCATGAAGTATGTTCTATTTATAATGTACTATAATGAGTTAGTTTTACTCCAGTTGCAATGATGTTCCAAGTCTTGGTTACAACTATCAATAATTCCTTCATTCATTCATTCAGCAGTCATTTATGGAGTATCTACTATGTGTGGCAACCTGGAACATACTGTGGATGCAGCAGTGAGTGAACTGAGATCTTTGCCCTTATTGAGTTTACAGTCAAAGATGCAGAGTAAACAAATAAAAAAGTAATTGCAGAACATGATAACTGTTTTGAACACAATTAAGTTGGTAATTCAATAGGAAGTAATTGACAAGGGACCATCTACTTTAGGTAAGACTGAATGTGTATACACATAAGTAACATTCCTATACTATCTGTCATAACTAATTAACCAATATTGACACACTAGGATTAATTAAACATCATACTTTATTTGAATTACCTTATTCTTTTACTTAGAATCCTTTTTCTCTTCAAGGATCCCATGCAGGATACCACATTACATTTAGTCATCATGTCTCCTTAGGGTCCACTGGGCTGTGAGAGTCTGAGATTTACCTTCTTCTCTATGACCTTTACAGTTTGGAGAAGTCCTGGTCAGGTATTTTGTAGAATGTCCTTCAAATTGAATCTGTCTGATGCTTAGACAAGGGGTATATGACTTTTTGGAAGAAAGGCGCAGAGGCAGAGCGTCGCTCCCATCACAGCACACCCAGAGCACACACTACAAACACTTCCCTACCCGATGTTGGCTCTGGGCACCCACAGACATGGGGTTTGTCAACTTCCTCCCATGTGAACTTACTCTCGTCTCCCTTTCCATTTCATATTATGTGGGAAAAGGTCATGATATTTAGCCCACGCTTAGGAGTAGGGAGTCATGCTCCCCAAAACTGAGGGGGAAATAGCTACATAAGTCATTTGGAATTCTACTGTTTGGGAGATTTGTCTACTCTCCCCCATTTACATTTTCTCTTAATGCTGTGTTTACATCAGCACATAATCATGAATGTTTATTTTATATTTTAGGTTAAGGAGGGAGTAATCAAAGAAAGGAATAACCATCAAGAGACTGCCTTTTGTTCGTTCTGTCTTTTGGAAATACATCCATTTCAGAGAACAGACGCAGGTCAAAAATTAGACCATGCACACAGGCACTGTGTTCCTCCCCTCTCTCTTCTCATTTCAATCCCACACTCAGAATCAGATATTGAATGAGATCCTAAGACTTCAGGATGGTAGACAGGCTCCTCTTTGAGAAGCTTACAGACTAGATGGGGTAACACTCATGCTAACACAAGACCGTGATTTGGGACAATAAAAGCTAAAGTTGAAATAGGAATAAAATGCTGTGATAGGATGGGGGGAGTGAATTACAGCCTGGGGTAACCAGGCAAGTCTTCACAGAAGGTGTCATATTACAGCATGTGAGAAAAGAAATGGCCTTTCCTAAGATAAGAACTGGACAACAGCACTGGAGGGAGAGACTGACATTTGGACTGCCAGGAGGAGCTCACAGAATTGCTTGCTTTTCTATGAGGGAAAAAAAGTATATTTAATTTTCCAAGATATCAAGAATTCAAGGAATAAAATAACCAAGATACTAGGGATGCATAACACATGAGAAAGAAGAAAAAGAACATAAAATTGTGCACTGTCTTAAAAATGAGTTGTGTCAATGCATGAAACAAGAAAATATCTCTGAACTGTTGACCCCAATATTTGGGAACTGGCATCCTTTAGATGTGTGCTGAATCTTTGTTCCCAATTATTATCGTAGATCTCTTTCTTAGAGTTAATACAAATTCAACTTTATTCTTGAGTCTGATAATTATGCCTTATGCTCACACAGTGTCATTTGAGGATCATTATATCATGCCCATATATATATATATATATATCCCTACAGGTCCTAACTTCATTTAATAGGCTCAGGATAAAGGCTCGGGGAGTGGGTAATTACTGACAGAAGCCATGGTCTCATGACAAATCCCTCATTCCAAAGTCATTCAAAATTCCATCTTCCATTTATGGTTCTTTTCCACGTTTTGAAAGCAATTATTTCTTTGTTTCCTTTTTATTTTAAATTCCCATAGCGTATGATTATTGCCGTTCCCAGCTTCATTCATTAAGGTGAGTGAAAGCAAGCAATGGCTGTACTTCCAGATGACTTAGCCCTTTGAACAGTAAAGTAGAGACTTACCGTGTGGACAGCTCTTCTCCACATACAAAGCTTTTCCAAGAATATTATCACATTTATCCTTTTAGCAGAATCCCTATGAAACTGACATTATGATACACATTTGTCAGACTGGGAAATGGAACATCAAGACAGGTAAAGGATTTGCCCAAGATCATGCATCTAGTAAGGGACAGAAGGAGAAATTCAACTTAAATGTCCTAATTAAGTCCAGCTCACATTGGAGGCAGCTGATAAACTTGCAAAGGGATATGTTTGGGCGCATTGCATCTTTCTAAATATGCAGCTCCATGCTCTACTCTATCATCTGCTTCATGAAAACTTGGATCCTACAGTGTACTTGGTCTACTTGCTCTCACCAGATTTGCACACAACGCATGAATATCAATGTAGGGAAACAGTCAACAAATCAACCTAATGACCATGAGCATATGCTGACACAACCTTCTATGCAAAATTACTTTTGGGTTCCAAAATTTTGTATTAGGCATTTTGCCACAAATTGTTTGTCATAGACAGAGGGCCCTTATAGATCCATCACCTTATAGACACACTGAATTCATTCCCATAAAATTCAAAAACTCCTAAATTTTGCAAAAAAAGAAAACTAGGGAGGATTCTCAAAAGGTTACCTGGCTAGTTACTAGAAACACCAGAGCTAGAACTCAAGCTCACCTGGTCATCAGCCCAGGGCTCATTGCAACTGACCACATGAAACAAAAGAATGAGACAATTTCTCATAGTGTACTATCTGGAGCAGGCTACTGTGGTTATCAACCTTCAGGTTCTACTTAGGAATTCTAGCTAGGTCTCAGAAATAATTGCAATATTTTACAATTGTACAGCAAGTTTTCATTTACAAAATGTTTTCACACATATGTGATCCTCAATACTAAATGTTCCTGGTTTCCTGTTACATTACTCTCCCTTGGCGTACAAGTAGCACACTTATGTTCTGAGTTTAAGTGATTCAAGGATATGGCTTTTTCCGAATTTTTCATGCTTCCTTTTCAGTAAACTAGAAATAGGAATGTTAGGGCAGGCTGCACATTAAATAAGCAAACTGTCTTGCCCAGGAATTTAAGTTTTATGTTTAAATTTAAATACAACATCATGATTTTCAGTATCAAAGCAGCTAATAATAATTCAAGAAAGTATTTAACTGGAAAAATTTAAGAATTTTAAAAATCACCTTTATTCCCACCACTAAAGTACAACTGTTACTCATATTTTATGTTTCCATCTAATCTCTCATATAGCATATTTTTAACATACTGGTCATTACAGCATGCTTTCACTCAAGGTTATATTCATTTTCTATGTCATTACAAACCTACTGTTGACATAGTTTTTGATAACTAAGATTCTGTTGTGCTCCTATGAAGTTATTTTTTCAAGAGATGTGGCTATGCTTTTGTCAGAAAATTATCCCTGAGATAGATCTGCAAGAATGTGATATCTAGCAGTTAAAATAATCCAACCAGGGAATTGACTGGAAATATAGATGAAGGAGGGTTCCCAGTAGTTGATAATTGTTGAAGGTGAGTGTGGGTCCCTGACCATTCACTGTATTTTTCTTGCCTCTTTGGTATGTTGACATTATCCACAATAAAGAGTTTTTTGTTTTTTTTTTAAAAAAAGGAAAACATCCCCTCTACTACAAAGCCACAGTAATCAAGACAATTTGGTACTGGCACAAGAACAGACCCATAGACCAATGGAACAGACTAGAGAGCCCAGATAATAACTCAAGCATATATGGTCAATTAATATACAATAATGGAACCATGGACATACAATGGGGAAATGACAGCCTCTTCAACAGCTGGTGTTGGCAAAACTGGACAGCTACACGTAAGAGAATGAAACTGGATTATTGTCTAACCCCATACACAAAAGTAAACTCAAAATAGATCAAAGACCTGAATGGAAGTCATGAAACAACAAAATTCTTAGAAAAAAACATAGGCACAAATCTCTTGGACATAAACCTGAGCAAATTCTTCATGAACATATGTCCCTGGGCAAGGGAAACAAAAGCAAAAATAAACAAGTGGGACTATATCAAGCTGAAAAGTTTCTGTACAGCAAAGGTCACCATCAGGAGAACAAAATGACATCCTTCAGTATGGGAGAATATATTCATAAATGACATATCTGATAAGGGGTTGACATTCAAATTATATAAAGAGCTCACGCACCTCAACAAACAAAAAGCAAATAAGCTAATTAAAAAATGGGCAGAGCAGCTAAACAGACACTTCTCCAAAGAAGAAATTCAGATGGTCAACAGGCACTTGAAAAGATGCTCCACATCGCTCATCATCAGAGGAGTGCAAATTAAAACCACAATGAGATATCACCTCACACCAGTAAGGATGGCCAGCATCCAAAAGACAAACAGCAACAAATGTTGGCGAGGATATAGAGAAAGGGGAACCCTCCTACACTGCTGGTGGGAATGTAAACTAGTTCAACCATTGTGGAAAGCAGTATGGAGGTTCCTCAAGAAACTAAAAATAGAAATTCCATTTGACCTAGGAATTTCACATCTAGGAATTTACCCAAAGAAAGCAGCAGCCCAGTTTGAAAAAGACATATGCACCCCTATGTTTATCGCAGCACTATTTATAATAGCCAAGGAATGGAAGCAGCCTAAGTGTCCATCACTAGATGAATGGATAAAGAAGACATGGTACATATACACAACGGAGTATTATTTAGCCATAAAAAGAAAACAAATCCTACTATTTGCAACAACATGGATGGATCTAGAGGGTATTATGCTCAGTGAAATAAGCCAGGTGGAGAAAGACAAGTATCAAATGATTTCACTTATCTGTGGAGTATAAGAACAAAGAAAAAAACTGAAGGAACAAAACAGCAGGAGACTCACAGAACCCAAGAATGGACTAATAGTTAGCAAAGGGAAAGGGCCTGGGGAGGATGGGTAGGAAGGAAGGGAAAAGGGGGAAAAAGGGGCATTAGGATTAACAGACATAATGTAGCCTGGGGCAAGAGGTACATGGGAAAGGCAGTATAACACAGAGAAGACAAGTAATGATTCCACAGCATCTTACTACGCTGATGGACAGTGACTGTAATGGGTGGGGTATGTGGTGGGGACTTGGTAATGGGGGGAGTCTAGTAACCATAATGTTGTCCAAGTAATTGTGCATTAACGATAGCAAAATAAAAAAAGAACAAAAAACAGAAACAAAAAAACCCCCACGTTTCCAGGGGAATATCTTATAATTTCCACATTCTTTTTAGATTAATGAATGTTTCCATTATATGTCAAAAAAAAAAAAAGGAAAACATCCCATCATGTGACTGTAAAAGCGTGTGGTAGATTTAGAGTGTTGTTCCCAGTTCTTTGTTCTTTCCCGTGCCCTGTAACCTTGCAGGACTTTAGGTGAGATCAAGTCAATAGGCAGCCCGACTGATGTTGGTCCTGGTCACATGACTCTCTCTGGCCAATGGAATATCAGTGGATATGAAGGAGCTCGGGCTTCAGACATGCTTGCCTCGTTCGGTTAATCTCCTTAACTTCCTGTATCACAATGAGGCCGCTTCCTCAAGAAGCAATGGACACTGCAATTTGTTTCTAAAACAAGACATGGGCAGCTGACCTGAACACCATTTGAAGCCTGGAGCCAAGCGCAGCCAACCTGCAGCCTGAAGCAGAAATGCCCCAGCTGCCTCTCCACCACCTGCACAAACAAGTAAAAAAAAAAAATGCGTAAATAGATGCTTATAAGTCACTCATCTTGGGATTAGTTTATTATACAACTTTTTGCAGCAACAGCTGAATAACATGGAGTCAAACAATTTCCCCAAAACTAAACATTTTAGCTATTACCAGTTTTTCAATAATACAGATAAGGGACTTTCTTTTTCTATGTAAAGCTTCTCTACTCTTTCTGATCATACCGTTCACATACAATATTATGATGCCATTTAAATAAATAGGCTGAGAAAGACATTTTTCTAAAAAGGAAAAGAATGGAAATAATTAGAACAAATTCTTTGTTGCTTGACGTCCGAAAGACTAGTTATCGTTTTTGGCTTTCTGGACAAAAGTAATCTTTCCTGTTTTTCATGGCGCTTGGTAAAACTAGCACCTCTGTTATCTCTCTCAAGTTCTGTCTCGTTCTCCCCAGATCTCAAGGACAAATAAAAATTTTGTTTTCATTACTGGCCTGATCGTGTAGGATCATCCATGGCTGAGGCGGATCAGCTTATTCCCTGTCAAAGGGCCTCTTTACTTGGATTTTTCTAGAGATTGATCTCTCTTTATAAAGATTGATCTACATACCCTGTATGTTGTTTACAAAAATTGGAAATGAATCAGTGAACATTATTCACCTGAAAAACTCAGGAATATGTGGCCAACCGCTAAATGGGCCAAAGGCATTGTAGTATCTATGGGCAATGGAGTCCAGTGTCCAGTGTTGCAATAACTTATGAATAATTCTTTAAAGGAAAAGTCTAGATTGAAAGGGCAAGAAATTCCTTTGAACCCAACACTGCAACCACGTCCCTCGTGCCCCTCCTTTATGTTGTGGTTTCCATGTCGGTTCCATTTTTAAAGCCTTTGATGTGTTCATCGGACATGATCCACGTGTGTTCCACCCACTGGCCAGTCTGGCACCTGAAACATGGTTTGTCTTTTAGTTCAGTTCTTAAAGTCTTTACTTTGCTCTTCACAATCATATCCACACATATGTGGCTCAGGGGTGAGCCCTGGAGTTTGGATACAGTGTTATGGGGTCAGTCTCCTGAGCTCCTCCTTCTGCAAAATCTCCCTGGTAGTTTCCAGTTCCCTGGGGTTCTCCTATCTGGTCAGGAGACTGAGGCTTCCTTTACCCTGCTCAGAAGGGAGTTCCCTCCACGGCACCCATGTCTGAGTCCAAGCAGGAAGACAGGCAGGAGAAAAAATCAACAGGGGGTTCACCCTACCTTCTAGGGACAACTGGTCTTTGGACTGGAGAAGAAGGCACCCTCCCTCAGAGTTTTAGATGAGTGTGTGTTGTCCCACTGCTGCCACTGTACCCAGTAGGAAATCCCTTAGTCACTCTTCACGTCTGAATTAGATGTTCCCTCTTGGCACCCTGTCTATCCATGTCAATGCCCACTTCTGGGTTTCGGGCTGCCTTGAGTTCAGGCCAGAGAACACTGGAGAGGGAACCAAAGGGCTAAAGCAGCTGCCAGTTCAGTTGTACATTTGGTGTCCTTCCCCCATATGCCAGCTACGATTTACTTTTGAGAGTCTCAAATGATCTCTCCTTGCTTTCTATGCAGCTTTTTTAGCCTCATCCCATGGATGCTTACTTCATTTAACCAGAACCACAACCAATCTAGAGAGTCCTTTTTTATTGAACTAAAAGCTGTCTCTCTATAATTTCTCCTTACTGGTTTTTGTTTTACATCCTTGGGTCTCACAAAATAAAGCTTATTTTTCTTCCTCTTGAAATCTTCACCCCATATCTTTAAGTTTCTTCTCTTAAGTTAAAATTTCAAGTGTAGAGGTTTTGAGTTTAGATTTCTTATTTTATGATAAAAAAGTTGAACCACAGAGAGACTAGGTAGGTACAATGTGAGTATCCAACTTTTACTGCTTTTTGATCTCCATTTGATGTTGGAAAGTAGACCCTGCATAGAGTTTCTTTTCTATCATGAGACATATCAGGATTAGCAGAACTTCTATACTTACGGATAATCTTAGCAACCCCCACCTCAAAATCTGCTTCTTATTTGGATTTAGAGATGAACCCCATGATCATCAGTGCAGTCTCAGTCTCATTCCATGTAAGTTCAACAACCACTCTGGAGAAAAAAACGGTTTGCATTTCTTATGGGTTTTAGCAACTCTGCATTGACCTTTTACTGACTGGCTCTAGTGGAAGCTTCAATGGTTCTGGGCTCCAGGAAGTCCAGTTCTTAACCCTGATTTGTTCAATTTGCCTGAGATACATTTACTAACTGAATTCCAAGTAGCTTAATTCTTCCTGTAATCTGACCTGTTCATCATTGGGTCTTCTACAGCATCTGCACCTCGTCTCCCAAGATTTTCCTGTTGCCTCTTAGTCTCCATTAAGTAAGGCCATTTTTCTGTGACATTTCCTTTTTAAAAAATCTCTCCTGTCACCAAGAGCAGTCCTAATCTTTCTAGAAAGCAAGCCAATGAAAGCAAGTTAGAAAACATCTGGTTTTAAATTCACTTTTCCAAGTTATAATTTGGCCTAAAATGTTATGTAAATTAAACTTGTATGCAATGTGATTCAGGCACCAAAATTTCGTTATACATGATGTCCTTGGAAGCAATTGAAGGAACCAGTAAGTTCTTTCAAAAACAACCCACAACAAACCAGTGAGATTTAGAAATCTATGGATTATTGATACCAAGTAAGTTTTTCACAGTCTCTGAACCTAATGGTGACTTCTCCAACCTAGAAAATTAAAAGAAAAGAGGAAAAATGGGAGCAATACCCATTTCAGCTGTGAATTACAAATCCCACAATTAGCTCACTGCTTGTCTAAAATGTAGTTTCAAATCAGTTTATTGTTTTTCTTTCTTGGATGCAACAAAATCATCTTTCAAGGAAAGATTTATATGACTAAGAGAATTTTGTAGTCTTTTCAGTATCCTAGTTGATGTGTAACTTAAAGGATTATGAAGAAATTAAACTACCGTGGTCTTATGTAAAAATTTATCATTGTACCTGAGTGCTGAACACAGTAAGGAATGTGATGTTGATATAAACTCAGTGTTATGATAAACTCAGTGTTAAATAGTTTTCTAAACTCTACTACAAGTTCCTGATTCAATAGCACAATAAATTTACAGACACAATTTGTTAGACACATTTTTAAATACTATCTACTTCTGAGGATTTATTAACTCTCATTTTTAACTTTGCCATGTCAGTTGCTAGTGGAGAACATAGTTTCCTGAATTTAATATTCATTAAAAACTTATGGTCTATAGTGACATAAGATGACTCGCAAATTTAATAATTTCTATTTAAAAAATGAGATATTAGAAATAAGAAGCATTGAAATACTCATAAAAATTTATTTCCATGAAAGCAAATGTGTAATATTTTATAAGAAGTTATCATATCCTAGTAACTCTGAGAACATATTTATTATAATTAAAAATTCCACTTTTCTCTTATTTATATTCAATAATTTGATCTCTGTACATTAAACAGAGGGAGTTCATGATTATTCTAATTATTACTGAAAACAATTTGCTTTAAACATGAAGAAGTTTCATTTTTTAACATGAAAAAGCAGCATTTTTTCTAATTCAGAGATGGTTTATAAGCCAGGTGACCATGAAAATGACCCTCTTCTAGGAGTCAGATGACCAAGAGAAATACAGACTGAAAAAGACAAAGGGTAGAAGGAGAAAAAGTTACTAGAGAGAAGCTTCAATAAAATGAAGCCGATAGTTTAATGTCAAGTGGTAATAATTATTATACACACAATAATACAGACTAAAGAAAGCATAATATAAGAAAAACGACTCCAAGTTAGGAAATGTGAATTTCAGCTCTGGGTCAAGCACTGTCCATTACTTAGCCTGGGTGAGCTTCTTTCACTCATATGTCAAATGATAAAACTTCTAACAGTGTTAGAATAAATGCATAATGCAAGAGCACTTCAAAAATATTACATACTGTGATATGTGCACATATTACAAATGTTTTCCTTATTTTTAAATTTTTACTGTCTTAATTGTACAAGAATTTGTTCACTGCTTTTTAACTCCAAATTCCCCTTTCTATATAAAAGGACATTTTTGAATATCTTGAAAATAATGGTGAAATTCCCCTATTGTGGTAGTGATGTCAAACAGTTTCTGAGAAAAGAAATAATGATTTCAGAAGTTTACACACATACCCCAAAGTTTTCTGGCATAATTTCAGAATATCTGAGCAGGAGTAAGATACTCTGTTAATATAAAATATTATGTTCAGCACACAAAATTTCAAGAGGCTTGTGCCAAAATAATCAGGTGTTTGATTCAATCTCTCAACCCTCTATCAAGGTAATTAGCTACCATATTTTTAATACGATTTTTCTTTATGAAAATGACACACTAGGAATCTTACTCCAAAAGACTATTCTGGCTGTTGTTTTCTGGCTTAGTGACACTCTCACAGAAAATAACACCCTAAGAACTATTTTGAAAACAATAGAGAAAGGAGATGACATCATCAAGAGAAAGTACCAATGAAAAGTAAATCCGATATTTAGAAGCCACTCAACAAGGCTGATAATGGTTTTTTGCATTTCCTGCTTTGTATTTCTAAACCACTGTTGGATATAACTTTATTTGTGGATGGTGAAACACTCCTAGTGACCAGGCTCTGGAGGATGAATACCTCACATCCGCTAAAACAGAGTAAGATGCAAAACTGCCGAAAGGATGCTTTGATTTTACAGAAACTCCTGAAGGTGAGTGAGTCTGACTTCTGAGAATAGTGATGAGGTGTATGCCACGACCTGGCACTCATTTGTGGGCAGGGATCTAGGGACACCCAGGAAATTGGTCCCAAAGGTCCCTGCAGGAGTTGGAAAGGCTTAAGGATTGAGGGAAAGCTTCAGAAATAACACTTGGATTAGAAGATAGGTTCATTTCTAGAGGAAGGTAAGTGCTCAGCCAATTCCAACCAATTCCAATGAATTCTCCCCTTCCCTACATATACAAGTGAGAAATCTCTCTTAGCTGCCTTCTAGGGTGTCACATTCCTTACCTCTCTGCTCAATAGCCAGCTGTGAAGGTTCAGATTATAGTAAAGGAGTTATGACATTAGAAATCTTGAGAACAAATCATATCACTTTGATAACAAAATGATCTTGATTATCCCTTAGAATAATAAAAATTCTACTTTTGACTTTGGTTTTTATAACATCTGCAAAATTCGGGTAGCCTGGCAGCACCACAGATATTTGATCCGTTCTCACTCTCTATCCAGATAATCAGGGACTTGCATGACTTACCACTGATGATGGCACCTTGTCCTCACAAGTTACTCCAAGTGAAGACAGACAAAGGGATCAACAAGGTTTACTTTGCTTTGAACAATTTCTAGTTTGGATTCAGACTGGAAAATATCTGATTACTTCAAAATGAACAAAACTGAGAGGCTGTGCCTCTCATTTTCATGGGTTAATAGGCTAACTCCTTACCATCCCATTAATTAACACAAATCTGTGTGGTCCTAAGGAATCAGGTGGAAATTCTCTTGACTCTGGCTCCAAGATTCAGAATGTTCTAGAAAAATTCCCTACTATTTGTCTTTTCTTATGAGGTTCATACTAAGACCCTATGTTGAACCTCAAGGTCCTTACAGGAGGATCTTACAAGAACCTCAGAATCTCCCAGACTATGCTATGAAATCTCCCCTTCCCTAGAAATGCAAGTGAGAAATCCTGCATTCATGCACGCATGCATTCATTCTTATATTGTCTCCTGTGATCTGGTACTATGATCTGGTACTATGATGGGTGGACAATGGGGTGTACAAGATATGAGGGCCATGAGTCCCTCCTTCTCGAGAATGTGAAATAAGAGAATATATAAAATGAACAGCCTAAGTCCTCAATTATAGTAATTAAAATCCAGAAAAGTATCGATACACTGGACACTTCTGACAGAGTTAGCAGTACTTTACATAAAGGTGTGGTCCCTGGATTGCCTCAGAGGGCTAGGTTGTCTGGGTCCAAATTGGAGCAATAACAGTGCCACATACTTATGCTTTTCCTGTGGGCATAATCAGATGCAGGAAGACGTGTTATTGTACATAGAAAGCAGGCCAAAATGATCATCTCGTAGTTTATGTACTACCATATCAGAATAAGTACTCATGCTGTCCTGGAAAGACTCACAAAGAGCCGTTAGTACAGCTTTTGAAAAATCAGTTGTAGTGCCGCTACTCAGCCTGTAATGACATCACCACCAGACACTGTTCAAATCACTTTATAGTCAGTCCCTCATTTAATCTTTGTAACTTCATAGGATTGATGTCAATATTATCTGAATTTTGAAGATGGAGAAACTAAAGTGCACAGAGATAAAGGTGTCAAGGTCACACAACTGGTAAACAGCAGAGCCAGTGATGGTCCCAGGTCTGCTCGATTCTAGTGTTCAAGTTCTTAAATCCACTAGGCTTCACTGCCAATTTTGTGGATCAATCAGTCTCACTACTTTCAAGAATCAGAATTTGGTACCTTTGGCACCTGTGACCATAGCTATAATTTTCAGTGTACCTGAACTTCTTAGAAGCTAAGCCATGTCTCACCCATGTAATTTTTATTTAAATTCATAGTTTCCTTTTTTAAATGGACCAAGCCATAGAAACCTTGTAGATTCAGTGACTTAGCTGGAAATTCTGGGTGGAATTCTCTTTATCTTTTCCTCTAGTGTCATTAAGGTCATTTTGCCATGTATGTAAGAGCCTTGACCTGGGAAAAGCCATTAACTGGTTTACCCTGACTTCATTGGGAGCATCAGTGACAAGATGCCAGCTAGTTTGCAGTCCCATGATAAGAATCAAGCCAAGATTTCTGTAATCATTGATAAACACAAGGAGATGTAAATGTTAGCCTATCTTCCACCTCTAAATCAGTGCAAGACCCTGGTCAGTTTATCACCCTCTTTCTGCTTCAGTCAGAAGACAGAGGTATGGATCGCTGCCTTTCCACCTACTGACCACTTACAGAAACTTAAATGAGATACAAGAACATAAACACATGAAAAAGCATACAACAGTCTATAAGAAATGGTCCCTGAGTTGCTGTAAGACATCTACTCATTCTCCAAGATTTATACCCAGCTTATGCCACTCTCCCCTCTCACATGCAAAGTGCTCCAAAATGTACCCTTTCCAGCACCTGAAAGAGAAGAGGAATTGATTCTGACAAATAAAATCAGGTAAGGTGCTTCTGAGAGACACAGTGGTGTGATACCTGACCCTCCAAATTTATATCTCCATGTCATCATCTTAGCTCACATTTTCATTTTTGCTGTGTAAATTTTCATTTTATCAGGGAAGGAACCAACTTTATGAATGAGGGTCTTCACGAGGCTATTCAAATCCTACCCCTTGCATAAAAATCTAACGTTCCTTCCTGTAAGGATGAGCCTGACTCAGATCCAAGCAGTAATTCACAAAACCGTAAGAGTTTGGGGGACCTCCTATGTGATGATTGTTCAGTGGAGTGAAGGGAATGTTTATGGGTGTGACAGCAACTACTAACAGCCAACACAATACCCGGGGTGTTTTCATTCTCTAGTTTCCTTTGAGCATCTATTCTAGCCTATTGTTCTCCCAGTAGTCTAGAGAAAGCTCCGTTCAGTGTTCAGTTTCTTTGAGTGGTGAGACCCAGAGCAGGGCAGGGCCCAGACCAGAAACACACATCAGCCTGATTGCCTTCAAGCAGAGACTCAGGGAGAGGCAGAGAGATGATATTTTCCTCATGCAGGAAAATAGTCTGTGATTTGAGTACTGAATTTAAAAGTCAAACTGGTAAGTAGGAAAATGGGCAAATTTTCAATGACCATGTTTTCTAAACCCAGAGTAACTAAGCTGCACCAGGCTTGTATGAGGAATATTTTCCTTTCATGAACACTTAATTCACACTTTACAAGACTTTGTGCTCTGCCTAAATGAAAACCTATCCAGGTTGTGAAAAAGATTTCTTCATTTATTGATTCAATAAACGCTTATAGGTCACCACACTAGGCATTAACGAGGAGATGAATAAAATACAGTCCTTATCCTGCAGGAGATTATATAAGAAATAAGACATAAAGAAAACAAATTATTTTAAATATAGGATATGTTTGTTTTAGGAGGGTGTACAAAATATGGATACTTTCCTCCCCATAATAAGAATGTGGCCATCGTCCACTTATAGTGGGGGGAAGAATTTGTATAAACTCCCCAAAGCTGGAGTCTTTATTGGTGCTGATTTTTGACTGCTGTACCTCCCTTGACTCTTGCTAAGAGGCATAGAGAAAATTTACAAAAGGGAGAGGGATGTGGTGGCTGTGGATAAGGGTCAATGCACTGGAAGGCTTGGAGCTCTTTCTTCAACCACCAGCCAGTAATGGAGTCATCATACTCGGTGCTGCTGAATTAGCACAAGCTGACTGCTTTCTCTCTAGGAAGATGACCCTGAAGAGAAAAATCAAGGGTACTTATTATGGGACAATATAACTCCCAAAATGAAGATCATTATGACTTCATATTGCATGGCCAGTGTATCATTTCTAGGCACTGTAGAAGTTTAGATGTTCAGGGGTTCTAAGTTCAGCTGCTTCTTGCAAAACAACACTGAAGTCAAAGTCCTGAGCTCGGCTGCCACATGGGGCAAATTAGCCTGGTTCCTGAGCTTTATACTTAAGCTCAGACAACTGTCTTGAAAATGTGAGTTGACACACACAAGTGAGAATAGAGAGTGGCCAGCCCAGCATAAACTCATCTTCAAAACTACTAAGGCTATAGGTGTTAAGACAGTTTCATCACCTTTACCCTACAGCACACAGCACTTTCTTCCCAAACATGTTTTGTTTTATTTCTTTTGTCCTAGGAAGCTGAGTGTGCCACTTTTATGGGGTACAAAAATCAAACCATAGAGATCCAGTTCCACTTTCACCCATTCTCACCCATCGTGGAGGTACAAATGTGTATTTTTGTGGCTTTCCTGCTAATGTATACTGGCAGTCTCATTGGGAATGCCACGATCTTTCTCACTGTCTGGGCAGAGCGTGCCCTCCACACTCCCATGTATTTCTTCCTGGCCAATCTGGCGGTGCTGGAGATCTTTTACTCTTCCACTGTTGCCCCTCTGGCTTTGGTCAACCTCCTGACCATGGGGAGAATACCCATCTCTTTATCTGGCTGCGGCACACAGATGTTCTTCTTTGTCTTCCTGGGCTGTGCTGACTGTATCCTCTTGGGGATCATGGCTTACGATCGGTTTGTAGCTATCCGGGACCCCCTGCGCTACACCCTCATCATGAGGTGGCAGCTGTGTGTCCAGCTGGCTACCGGAGCCTTGGGCCTTGGCTTCCTTCTAGCCTTACAACTCACAGCTCTGATTTTCCACCTGCCGTTTTGTGGCCACAGCAGAATCACTCACTTCTACTGCGATGTACTCCCGGTCTTGCGGTTGGCATGCGGGGATACTAGAATGCCAGAAGCCATGATCTTCATCGTCAGTGTCATCACCCTTACCATTCCCTTCTCCCTCATCTCCATCTCATACATCTTCATCGTCGCTGCCATTTTGAAGATCCGCTCAGCCGAGGGTCGACACAAGGCCTTCTCCACCTGCTCTTCTCATCTGACTGTGGTTCTCCTCCAATATGGCTGCTGTAGCCTTATCTACTTACGCCCCAGCTCTAGCTACGACCCAGAAATGGGCCGTGTGGTTTCTGTTGTCTACACCTTCATCACCCCTGTGTTGAACCCTTTGATCTACAGTATGAGAAACAAGGAGCTGAAAGATGCACTAAATAGGGTTATGAAAAGACATTTACTGTGCTAGGAAAGGTGGGAGTTTCTGGGCTCATGTAAACGGCAGGAAACAATTCTTCGGAAAACTGAACTCAGGGATTAGATGACCTACACATTTGGAGAATTGGATTTACTCCTTCCTCATGCCTCAGTTCCTACTTCTGGCTCCCATGTGTAGTGTGTTTTTCTGAAACTTAAGATACTAACATTTAAAATGGGAGTGATTTAACTCTTAATGGAAAAGTATTTCTTCTTTTCACTGATCCCTCACTGGTGCCTAGCTACACAGATACACAATGCATATTAATCAAATTACTGAATATACTCAAGTGATAGCAAAGAACATTCCTGTTTCTTTGTTATCTCCTCAGAGTGCTATAACAGAGATTTGCACATTCTGGACATTCAATTAATATATGTAGAATAACTGAAAGAGGTTTCGTCTAAGAGCAGTAATGATTCAAGTTTTCATTCATATACTCTTATTTTTCTCCTTTCTATTGACTGAGTCTTGGGTAATGTTTTTTCTGAGACCAATCTGTGTTGAGAAGTTGTAAAAACATAATACATAAATCTATGATATGTATTGTCATTTTTTAAAATGTATTTGATGATGATTCAGAATTAGAAAATATCTTTACCTCATTTTCTTCTTATTCAGAATGGGAATCTTCAAGAAGCGGTCAGAGGACTAATGGTTTTTTGAAGAACTGGTATGAGAAACTCTTTTCTCCATTCTTGCCAATGTGTCTTGTAATAGTTCTATCTTTAAAAATATCACTTTTTCATTCTTAAATATAGTGCACATCCATTTTGGAAAAATTGGAATATGTACAAATGTAGACAGAAAAAAGTTAACAGATAATTTCTAACCCCACCAATTAAAACAAACCTCATATACTATTTGGGTACTTCATACATTGTGTTTATTATATTATGAGGAACTTTTATACCCTACTTCATTCTCTAATTTGAAATACAAACATCTGCCACACTGAAGTAGCTTTCTGAAACATGATTGTTAAAACCTTTGAAATGATTTTCTCTTTTATGGTTGTAAAGTATGAAAACATAATACTTTTAATGGAAACCCGAATAAATGGCACATGCTACAAAGGGTGCTTCATAGGTTACATCACTCAAACTTGCCAGTCTACACGTCTGATCCCAGTAATTGCCCCTGTGATGTGGTAGAAGATATCTGGAAGGGTAAGGTCATGCAAGAATGGCATGAGCCATTCATTGTCACAAGAAAGTATGGCAGCCAGGTATGATGATAAGCAAACCCTGCCAGCTAGCAGAAACAGAATTACTTGAATTCAGGACTTGTGTTGTTTGAGGGATGGTGACTTGGTGGGCACAACTTGAAAATATTTTCTTTTAATATTCAATATAAAGGAATGTTTTTAAAAACTGAGTTGTGAATCCCTGCAATAAAATTGCATGTGATATTTTTAACATATTTAACTGGCAACAAAAATCTAAACCACTTATTAAAATAAAATAAAACATGACTGTTAAAACATATCTTTAACTTTATTAGCATTTTGCTGGTACCAATTTTTCACTATTATAAGTATCACTGTGGTGAACATCCTCATAATATCATTTATTTTGTGTAACTCTGGTTACTTCTTTAGGGTTACAATATTTTAACCCCCTACTTACACATTGCCAAACTGCATTCTGAAAGACTCCTAATTTATACTGCGGTAAACTCTTTACAAAAGTTTTCATTTTATAATTTCATAGTCAACACTGGACTGGCTGCCTTCCTTCCTTCTTCCCTCCCTCCTTCTCTTCCTTCTTTCCTTCTCTCTTCCTTCCTTTTCCTTTTTTTCCCTCTTTCTTTCTTATTTATCAGTTTGATGGGTTTACAATAGCAACTATTCTGTTTACATTTACTTACTAATTAAATTGATCCTTTATATGTTTTATGGCTACTTTTAAGTTTTTATGGGTTTTTATAAAATGCTTAAGGAATTTTAACATTTATTTTTAAGTCTCTATTTTATGTCAACACTGTCTCTATATGTATATGTAGAAAATATTTTGAAAGATTGCTAATTTGATATATGTACACATACACTTATACATATACAGATAGTTGTTATCATTATGGAATTCAGTATTCAAATTTTTGTGTTGTGAGTTCTCCATTTTTATAATCGATTATGAAATTTAACCTGGAAATCCTATGAATATTCATCCATATTTGTTCTTGCTGCTTTAGGTTTAAAATTTTATATGGGACTTATTTCTCATTCTAGAATTTATTCTGTTGCAGCTGTCCTGTAAGGCTTTAGTTTTTCTCCCAAAGTAACCAACTGTTTCAGATAATTTTCAAATTGTGTTATTGAATTGAGATGTCATCTTTATCACATAATAAATGCACATTTATGCAACATTTTCTCTTGGCTTCTCACTCTGGTCCATAAATCGGTCTGTATATTCCTGCAACCAATACCTCCTTATTTGCACCAGTGATATTTTAACATCATTTATTTCATAATGTTGCCATCTATCTTTCCAGAAATTTGCCACAGATAAAAAGTTTGGAGTTCGCCTTCAAATAGGCTGTCGTGGTTTTAAAATTTGTCTACAGATTCTTTAATACTCCTTCCTTTACAAGGTGGAGTCCAATACCCTCCCTTTGAGTGGGGCTGTATTTCTAGCAAATAGAATGGGGCAGAAGTGATAACCTCTGAGTTCTGAGGCTTGGTCATAAACTAGATTGTGGCTGCAAGCTCTTCCTTATATTATTCACTCTGGGATAAGCTCCCATGTCCTGAGAAAGATCAAGAAGTCCTCTGGAGAGGTCCATGCGGTGAGGAACTGAGGCCTTTTGCCAACAGCCATGTGAGTGGACCATCTTGGGCACAGATCCTGCAGTCCCAGTCAGGCCTTCAGATGACTACATCTCTAGCTGACATTCTGACTGCTACCTCCTGAAACACTCTGAGCCAAAACTACCCAGAGAAGCTGCTCCCAGATTCCTGATCCCCCAAAGCTTCATGAAATAATGTATGGTTTGAATTTTAAGCTGCTCCATTTTGAAGTAATTGTGCAGCAATAGGAGTGTTAGTGAACATAGCCCCCACCACTTTGGGAGTGACTGGAATGAATACAGCCTCATGATAAGCTGCATTGTAGGGGGATTTTACATGCGCATGGCCTACAGTCCACCACAGAAATCAGGGCATGTCCTTACCAAAGATAAGCTCCAAAATTCCAAAGCTTTCCCAGGTCTCCTCTGATTCTGTCTCATCCTCACATGCCATTATATAAACACAGATAGTGGGGCTGGTGGTGACTATTTGAGGGGAGAAAAATTTTTGTCTTGTAAGGTTTGACTTTTGTTTCAAGAGTTTTCTTCACCAATCTTATCCAAAAAGCCTTGTCTCCTATCCCTTGGCCCCTGTGGGAACTTATTTTCCAAAAATAACTGTGGTGACACGACCCTTCCCATGTGTTCTCCTCATATTGTGATTTTAACACTCTTCCCATTCATAGGTGAGGTCCATCTTTCCTCCCCCAAATCTGGGTGGGCCTAGGGCAGAAGTGATGCTATAGAACTTTCAAGACTAGGTCATAAAAAGGGGACACACCTCCAAGTGGCCCTTCTGGGACACTTGCTCTTGGACCTCAGCCCCCATGCTGTGCATAAAGCAAGAAACCACAGGGAAAAGCCCACCCGGAAGTACTCTGGCTGAAAAAACCACTGAGGTCCCAGGTGACAGGTAGCACCAACTGCCAGATAGAGTGAGACTTCACATGATTCCAGCAACCAAGCGGTGCTACCTGGAGCAGAGATAAGCTGTTCCCATGGTGTCCTGGCCGAACTGCAGATTCATTAGTGAAATAAATCAGTATTATTTTAATCTACTAAGTTTGGGACAGTTTGTTATATGTATTAGATAACTGCAACATCCCAAGTTAACCATAAAAATCCTCAGTGTCTTGTGCTTTACATTATGGGCATCTTAACTCACTTAATGAGAAAGAAACAAAAGAAACCTTAGTGTTGGCATCTTCTCAATCAGTTTTTCTGTGTCAAGTGGCCACTAATAGGTGAGGGGAGCAAGTGTGCCTGAGTTCTTAAATATCCTTTTACTTTATGTCGGGCTTCTGTATGGTTGTTAATAGAATGCCTCGAGACTTTTCACAGTGTTCATGGAATTTTGGTTAATTTTCAGATTTTGTTGAACAAGTCTCTCTTCCTTTTGCAAGGTTTGACCAAAAAAGAGAGACAGCCACAGTCCCTCCAGGATAGCAGTCTCAGCAAACAGTCTCAATCTTTCTTTGCTTTCTCCGACTGCCCCAGGAAAAAGCCAGAAACCAGAAGCTAACCTAACCCCCCCTCACTTAGGTGTGGGGAAACATGGAAATCTGACTAATTCCCAAAACACGCTAAGCCTTGCTAGCACAGGGAGTTAGTCAACAGAGGCTGCTTCAGCTTTCACAGGCTTTCCTCCCTTCTTCCCTATGTTCTTCTTAGTCCTCCTGTGATCCCATTCCCCATTTCTTTGGCACCAGCCATTGCCAGTAAAATGGGCAAGGATATATTTCGAATGGGATTCTGCCACCCAACCCTGTTCTGGTGATTCTGCAAGAACTACAGGAAACCAAGGCACAGAGATACTAAAGGGCACTTGAAGAGGACCTGGGCCTACAAGGTGTGTGAACACAATTCCCAGTTAATTTTTTATTTTGGCGTTTCTTTTCTGTATATTGGTTTATGATGAAAAGAACTCAACAATGTTTGAACACTTAAGTGTTGAAGTAGACAAAGTGGTGAGAATAAAATGGTGAATAAGAAATATATAGCTTCTTCCCTCAATCACTTATCCTCAGTGGGAAGGGCCCACAAAGGTGGGAGTCATCACCCCTTTCCTGGGTTGTAGATAAATGATGAGGGAATAGCTTTCTAGGCTCTCATCCCTGCCCTGCAATGGTCAGAGAATGAAAAGGAAATAATGGAAGCAATGGCACTGTGAGTCCCCCAACCCCCTTACCAGTTGAGGAACAAAGTGTGCACCAAAACTGGTCTTCTTCGTTTATTCTCCAATGCCATGAATACCCTGGAAAACCACCATATTTTGTCACCTCTAAAAGACAGTCAACCTCATACTAATATAAGAGGGACGTCCCTATAAGCCATCCCACTGTCAAGGCCTGGAGCACTGAGCTGCCCTTCTGGGAGCCATGGCAGAAGAGTGGGCCTGCACGTTCTCTCACTCATTCCTCATTCTCCTTTTAATGACCCTTCACCGTTTCACTTAGTGAAATTTCCTTTTCATCTTTAAATGGTATAAAAACAGATACTTTACCTTTAAAATATTTTCTCATTATACTGCCCAAATTCATTTTGGATACCCCCATTGTTCACAAATACATTGTGATTGGCTGAGAAAATGCCTCCCCCCCACCCCTCAGAGATGTCCATGTCCTGGAACCTCTGAATCCTCAGAACCTCTATGTTACTTTATATGGTAAAAGGGATTTTGCAGATATGATTAAGGAACCTGAGATGGGGTGATTATCCTGGACTATCCAGTTACACCCACTATTATCACAAGAGTCTTTGTATGAGGGATACAGGAGGGAGGGAGAGAAAAATTAATGAGGAGAGTTAGAAAGGGGGAAGGAGAGATTTTGGAACATGCTATGCTGCTGGCTTTGAAGATGGAGGATGGGGCCCCAAGGCAAGGGATGCAAGCCACCTCTAGAAGCTAAAGAAACTTAAGAAAACAGATTCTTTCCTAGAGCCTCCAGAAGGAACAGTACTGTAACCCATTGGACTCTGACCTCCAGAACCAGAATAAACTTGTGTTGTTTCAAACCAGTAAGTTGTGGCAATTTGTTACAGCAGCAATGGGAAATTAATATACTACAGTTCAGCACTTAACTCGTACTAATCAACTATCCGCCCTTGCTCAGGACATTTTATGTAACAGATTCTCAACTTTTTACATAATAGATTCTCCACAAATATGTACTGAATTGAATCTCCCGAAAAATTAGTGTTCAATATACATGTTTGTTGAAACATGATTTTCAACAACTCATTCAAATATATTACAAGCATGTGTCAAAGATTTATTTCATCAATGAAAGAATCTACAGAATGGTAAAGCTGATTCAAAAGAGAAAGTAAGAAACCATCAATTATACATAGTAGGGAAAAAATGCTGAAATTGTGATCCAAAAATTAAATATGCAGTTAATGTCTGGCAGGGCAATAAAACTGTTCCCTTTGGGATTATCTTTCTACCAAAATGAAATCATCTCCACCAAACAAAAATAATTTGCA
Organism: Manis javanica; assembly: GCF_040802235.1. Taxonomy (NCBI): domain Eukaryota; kingdom Metazoa; phylum Chordata; class Mammalia; order Pholidota; family Manidae; genus Manis; species Manis javanica. The sequence continues at coordinate 955,604 of NW_027332171.1, forward strand.
ACTTATCAGTCTTCCACAAATTAACATCTAACTTTATTGACCCTAGGACTTCAACAGTAAATACTAAGTCCAACAAAGGTACCTGGTACCTCCCCCTGGAACTTCAAATGACCTTTCAGCTGGATTGTCAGATAATGCTCTTACTTTAATGTTGAAAAGGTACACAAAATCTTTTTTCCTATTTCCTAGTTGTATCTAATTTTTCAAAACAGACTTCTTCTGGCTATCTATTAGTGAGTAATAAAGTACTCCAAAATCTTACAGCTTAAAGCCACAACCATTTTATTATATATCGCATTATTATGGGTCAGGAATCTGGGAAAGGCTCAGCTGAGTGATTCTTCTGCTCCACGTGGTGTTGCTCAATGATTTTCAGCTCATGCTGAGCCAGTCTAGAGAGGCCAAGACAGTTTTGTTCACTTGTCTGGTGTCTTGACTGTGATAGCTAGTAAACTGGATTTCGCTGGATCCCTCCCCCTTTCATGTAGTCTCAGGGCCGTTCTACGTGATCTCCTCAGCAACGTAACTGGGCATCTTATATGGACTAATACTGTCACTCTTCTTGAAGACTAGATGCAGAACTGGCATAGTTATCCCCTCTCCCATAATCCATCTGTCAAAGTAGTCACAGTCCAGTCCAGATTCATGGAGAGGAAGAACAAAAATCCACCTCTTGATGGGAGAACTGCCAAAGAATCTAAGGCCTTGTTTAATCCACCACAAGTTTTACCCTGTGAATTTTTATTTCCATGATATTGCTTATCTTTTTGTCCTAATATCTGTCGCACTGAAGGTTTCCATAACTTTCTGGGACATTTGCCATAACACAGTTGACTATGTGAGAGATGAGCCTCTGGGCAGCCCACCGCTCTTCTCCCTCCCTACAACCCTTGGCAAGCATTCATGGACAATGTCTTAACGCAGTGCTTATCAAAGTAGAACCAATAACATCTGTATCACCTGGGAACTTGTCATAAACACAGTTAATTCTCAGGTCCCACTTTAGAGCTACTGAATCAGAAACTCTGTGTTGGGGCCCAGCAGTCCGTGTTTAAACAAGCCCTCTTGGTGATGCAGAGACACTGATTTAGAGGTGTACGTTACTTAATAAAATTAATACCATCTGAAACTAGTTTCACAAGAAAGTGTTTTATGTTTCCTACATATTAAAAATTAAAGTTTTACAATTATTAAAAAAAATGTAAAGCCTGTAAATACCGCCATGGATTATTTGCATTTCACAGAAAAAGGATAGACAAAACCAAAGAATGCCCAGTGGCTTTCTCTAATTGATGCCCTTTCTCAGCTGTCAAAAGCCTCTTCCGCCAACCCCTCCTACACACAGGAAGGACCACTCTTTCAGCCTACTCAAGGAACACTCTCCAGAGGTGTCACACCTTATTTCTAAAGAATCACTTGTGCAAAGAACTGGTACCCTATCCATCTTTAAAATGGGCCTGTGACCCAACTTTAAAAAAACACATTATTCCTTCAAAGGGACTCCCATAACTTTGTTGATCCTCTCCACCCTGTTTTCTGTTTCTTTGATTTTGTATTTTATTATTTCTTTCCTTCTACTTTCTTCAGCTTTATCCTATTCATTTATATTCAGGCTTTCCTATTTTCTTACATAAACTGCCTTAGCTATACCCTACAAATCTTGATAAGTTGATAAATAATAACATTCTGTTCTAATATTTTCTTCTTTCCATTATGTTCTCTTTTTACATAGTTTGTGAATTAGAGGTGCTTTTCTTTTTTCAAATTTCTCATTTTGAACATAATGATAAGAAAACATGACCTACATCATCAAGGATTAGCAAAGTTTCTGTAGATGATCAGATAGTAAATATTTTAGGCTTTTTTGACCAAATGGTCTCCATTTTAAGTACTCACCTCCACCTTTGTTGACCTCAAGCAACCAAAGACAGTACGTTAATAAATTAGGGCAGCTGTAGTCCAACATGACTTGACATACAGCAAGTAACTGGCCATATTCAGCCAAGGACCACAGTTTCCCAACCCTTGTCTATATGACACCAATTATTTGGTCATTGTGGCTGTTATCTAGAGCTCATTTTGTAATGTTCCATGCATGCTTGAAACCATCATCTTACCCTTGTGCTGCTCCACTCTAAAAGTTCAGGCCTGGCACGCGTAAATATTTGCTTTTGTTAAAAATTGTCACAGTGATTCAGAGATTGGGTTTGGGGATCAGATATACCTCAGCTGCCAGCTTTGCCACTTACCACTGGGTAGTTTGGGGCAAAATGCTAAACATCTCTAATCCTCAGGGTCGTGATTTACTGAGAAAATAATAGTACCTACCTCACGGGGTTGGCATAAGGAAGGATTCGGTGAGATAATCCATACAAAACACCTAGCAGAGTGGCAGGCAGACTTCCATTGTTGTTATTAGAATTAGCATCATCATGCCACTGAAGCACTATTCTGTGAGGCAGGGATCATTAAACCTATTTTATAAAGAAATTAAGACTTAGACACGTCTAGATAACTTGCCCAAAATTTTACAGCCAGTGACAAAGCACTGATTCTCACCCAGCATTTCTATTTCCAAATCAAAGGATCCAGTACTCAGGCTCTGACTAATCCAGTCACACTAACATTTAAGGAATTTACTGTATGCCATTCCTAGGCGAGGCTGCATTTTAAGACACCGGGAGAAAGGAGTTGCGAAATGCTCAGGAATTCTAGGTGGTGCAAACAGTCCTTCCGGGGAAGGAGCTCGTTCCGTGAGCTCAACGGGACGAAAGGGCATAGGAGGTGCTAGCGGAGGTAACATGCCACTATACAGAGTCCTGGCACCGGGGCGCCAGATCTTACGACCTGGACAGACACCGTTCTGGACTCGAGGCTCCAGGGAAGTGGTGTCGCCCAGCGGCGCCCACAGGCTGGCGCTCCCCAGCTCCAATGACCTTGCCCGCCGGCCGTGCTGCCCTTTTGTGCTCTCCCGCTCCCCGTGCCCGCAGCGCCTGGCGCCTAAAAATATCACCCTGGGTGAATCTCCTGGAACACGCAGTCAAAATTTTTTAAATGGGCGCCGTCATTACTTGGAGACATAATTCACAGCCCCGACCTGCTGGTGATTCAGCGAGTGAAGTGCCGCTGAAAGTGGCGACGGATTCAGCCCCTTTCGATGGCCTAACTTTTCATTTGTTTCCCCTCCACTCGGCGAATATCATATATCGTGAGGAATGCGAGCAGCCCGAAGACCGCACTGGACGCAGGAAAGACAGCCTGGGTATCTCCATTTCTCCGGGCCCCGGCTCACCCCGGCACTCTTCAAAGCCAAACCCTGTGACAATCACAAGGGTTTTCTCCGCCCCGTCAGTGACGGAAAACTCGTGACTCTGACAACCGCGCGGGGCTGGCGCAGAGAAGCCGAGGGCGGAGCCACGAGTTGGGTTCGCGAAGAAGGCACTGACGGGCAACGCGTGCGCAGTCGCTCGCCACGGGACCTCCTTCCCGCCGCTGAGACTAGGAAGCGGGACGCCAAATCTGTCCCCGCGCAGCCGCCGCCGGGCGCCAAGCGGGGCGGCCGCCCTCCCTGAGGCGTGTCTGTTCACGTTCCCACGCACGCTCCGGCGTACGGCGGCGGCCCGGGGTCGTGAGCCGGCGAAGACCCGCGCGCGGAGGAGCCGGGAGACTCAACGTTTCTTCCCTCCCTCCCCCATTCCCTTCCCCGCTCCCTCCCCTCCCAAGAATGTTCCGCTACGAGGTGAGCAGTTGCGACCGGAAGTGGCGCCTCCCTCTCTCCCGCGCCCCCTTTCCTCTCACACTCCCGCGGGTCCGTCCCGTGCTCCAGGAGGGAGGTTGAGGGGAGGCCGGGTCGCGGAGTGTGGCGCCTGGGGTCGCGGGCTTCATCGGTGGGCTGTGAGCTGGCTTCAGGGGGCGGGACTGCCCTTTCAGTTGACGCTAGGGCGAGTTGGCCTCTCTTTTGGGGCGGGGAGGGCCCGTTAAGTGCCGTAACTAGAGTGCCGGCCACCCCTGCCGGGAGGAGCCGCACAGGGGAGAGCCTTGCGCCCACCCGGCGGCTCTTCTAGAGGAAAAGTCACTCTGGGAAAGACGTTTCCCGCCCTGGGCGCGGAACCACCTCCGCGCCAGTTACACACAAGGGGGTTACGGGGGCCTGGTCTTGCCCTTTGACTGGGACCGGAGATTGTTTACTAAAGGGCTCCGAGTTGGGAGGGGGCGTGTCCAGGAGAAGTTCCTTCTGGGCGAGTGAAGGGAAACCGTGGGTTTGGTGGTGATCCCGGGAATGTAGCAATAGTCCTGACCCTGTCACTAATTCACTGAATGACCTTGAGCGACTCTTAATTTCTGGACGTAAAGTTTCTGGACTTGTAGAATGAAAGGGCTGGTCTAAGTAGTCTGTAAGAGTCTAATTTTAAAAAGCAGCGATTTGATTAAGTGGATCTTTGTGATTTGGAAGAGAATGTTGCTGAAAGTTGCCTCTGATGGGGAGACAATTGCATCCTTGTTTTGGGTAAGTTTGGGAGGGCTTAAGACGGGTAGAATGGCCCATTGGCTTAGCCTTTCCTTTGGGAACAAGTTTGCTAAGAGGAGGTAGGTTAGCAAGATGTATTACAAACCTACTTACCGAGATAGTGTGAAATTCCGATTCGGAAGCCTTTGAGGTTTGGGGACATATACACTCGGTACTCGATGGAAATGGTTCAAGACCAAACTGTGTAAACATGGAGAGAGATAATGAGATGTGGTAGGCAGAGTTGCCAAGAGAAAAGGAAACTTGAGAAATAAATAGGTGAAAACTGAAGTGGAGGGGAGAATCATTAAAAATAGAACACCACACCAGAGTTGTTAAGGTGGTATCTAGCATTTTTTAGCAATCCACAATCTTTGCTTCATTTGATCCTCACCTCTCTGAGGTAGGTGGTATTGTCCCTTCATTACCACTTAAGAAACCGAGGCTTAATTAGAGCCTGAGACACAATAGGCACTCAAGAGGTATTTGATGAATTAATCAGAAAGAATGAGACTTTCCCAAGTTCAAAAACTTGTAAGAGTGGAGCCAGAACATGAACTTGTTATATCACAGTCTTCTAGAATTCACTTAATTGTGGTTGAAAATTTAGCTTTCTGGTTTAACAAGAGTTTGGGTCCTTAGGAAGCGAAAGAGGAGAATGATGGAAATGAAGAGAAAGCATTAAAAGGGAATAATAAAATAGCTGAAAAGCTGATGTGAAAATGGGGAAGATGAGAATTTTGTTGAAAAATATACATAAAACCCAAGCAAGATAATAAAGTGTTTATTTTTAGTTGTCTTTACTATTCCAGTCAGTGATGTAAAGGAAGTTGTGGGCCTAATTTCTTGATTGCATGAGGAAATGCTATTCTCAGATTCTTGATAGAGAAATGGAATGTTTGGGGGGAGGGGGAAGGTTAAATGAAAAAAGGACTAGGAAAGAGAAACTGAAAGGAGATGCTGATGTCCGGGATATTGGGGGATAGAAAAAAATGCCATCTTTGCAAAAGGTCATACCATTCTGTTGATTGGGAAGGTAAGATAATGTTTCTTAAATGAGGGTGTGAACTTCATGAATCTCTAATTTTTTTTCTCTTTTTCTTAGTCTTTGGAGGATTGTCCTTTGGATGAAGATGAAGATGCATTTCAAGGTCTGGGAGAGGAAGATGAAGAGATTGATCAATTCAATGATGATACATTTGGAGCAGGTGCAGTTGGTAAGTGACATCTTTGTCTTATGTCATCTTGATATCTTGATCTTTTCAAATGCTCTCATTTATAAGTGCTTTGTCAAAATAGGAGTAATCTCATTCACAGATTTGGCAGAATATTCTATTCTTGATCCCAGAATAGTCCAGTCTTCTTTGAAAGTATCTACCCTGCTTGTCTGGACCTCTTTTTGCCGCACTTGTAAAACCAGATATTCTCTAAGCCCTATCCCTTTGCTATATGACCTTTATAGGTTGATACTCTTAAGTAATTCAAAATGGACATTTTACAAAGGTTTAAAATAATCTAAAAGAGAGAAGTTATTCTTTGTGGAACATGTTTAGGAAAACTTGTGTAGTGGGCTAGGAGAAAACTTGGATTCAGAAATGTATGTTTTAAAATTCAGTTATCAATGATATATTGCATGACCTACTGTATTGTCTTATAGTATCTTCAATAAAGTAAAAAGCTTCTTATCCAAAGAATTACGGTGGTAGAACAAAGTCTTCATCAGTTAGAAAAGTACTGTGCACACTTGAAATTTTCCCATCCTGGATGTAGATAAATATTCTAAGAGGTGGAAAGGGTTAAAAAGTTAAAGCACCAAACTAAGCTTATAGGACACAGACTTAAAATTACTGATATGGGAAATGTAGGGAGCAAGCTTATATGATAATGTTCAAGAATTAGAGATCCTAGAACAAGTATACTAATAAGTTAAAATTGAACTACACTTTTAAGAAAATGGATAGGTAGTAGAGTCAATGCAAATGCTTTTGCTATAGCTGTTGGTGTTAAAAAGCAGCAATAACTGAATATGTTGGGACATGTGATTTCTTTGGAATCACAGCACTTCTGTCTATGCAACAAATATTCAAAGTTAAGGGATAAGAGGAAATTTTGCAGTAATGTGTAATCCCAAGATAATTGATTATCAAAAATAAATGAGGTCTTTAAAGTGTTATGATAGTTCCTGGCTTTGTAATGATGCAAACAGCTTAAATTTATTAAAACTTCACTGAGTTAAATGATCTGGCAAAAATGAAAAAGTATACTGTTGCCAAGTAGGGTATACAAAATTCAGGAGAGATCTAAAACTGCCACTGTTGGGAGCAGTAGCAGAAGTGGTTAAGGTAGAAGCTGGGCTCAGTACAGAAGGAAACCAAAGCCCTTTTGGATGATAGCCACAGCTTAAGAGGTGAGGTCATCCAAGAGGATGACATGATCTAAAATGCTATTCTCTCTCCATGGAGATCACAGCAAAAGGGAAGTAGAATAGAATTAAAAAAGCAGGAAACTGATGTGATTTGCAAATTGTTTTAGAAGTTAAGTTAGTAATAACCTATAGAAGACAACAGAAGCTGTAAACAATGTGTGCTTGTTTCTAGAACTCTTTCTTTTTAAAATACTGTACTGACACCATGTTTTGGCAGATTCCTCAGTATTAAAGTGAGGTTGATGGAACTGGTTATAGATATATTAAGATGAGGCAGCATAGTAATATGTCCTCAGTTTTGAACCTGGACAGAAGAGGAATAGTCTTGCCCTCTTGACTTCCTGAGTACTGTGGACAGTCTTCTTTTCTGAATTTCTGTGTTCCAAAATGGGGAAAATATTGCCTTAGGGTTAATAAGGATGTTAGAGTGTGCTGACCTCTATTTTTATATGATGGGAAAAAGAAAAGTACACAGAAGTTGAAAAAGTAAAATAACAGATAGTAAAAAAAAAAAAATAAAGGCAGTGAAATAGCATATGGTTTAGCCCACTTTGTACCCTGGGGTGTAGGAGTGATAAGAAGGATTTCATGGTCAGAAAAGTTTATAGTGGAGAAAAGATTTCCAAATGTGAACCCTTTCCATTGACAATATAACATACAGAATTATAAAGCAAAAATCATCTTGATATAAAAACTATATGGGTTTATAAAAAGAAAATTGTTTTCTAAGTCAACCTATGACTTGTTTTGTATACCTCTACAGGTAGATACAGCTGGTACAGAGAATTTAAACCAGGAGGTAAAATGGCAGAACTTCAAAATGTTTTGGTTTGATGTTTTTTAATTCAATGAATGAATGTCTTGAAAATACCTATTAGTACAGTAGTTGTTTTAAGTCCCTGGCTACAAATGCTCTGATGTCACCTTTTCTTAAGAAGCTAGTCCTTGACTTCTGCATGGAAAAATACTTGCATCATCTTATGGCAGTAATGAGCCACAGTAATCTCAACTCATTCTCTAAAAATAAAAACTTACACTTCAAAGTGCTTATTACATGCGAGGCACCATTCTAAAGGCTTTACATATATTATTAATCCTCACAGCAACCTTGTGAAGTAGGTAGGTACTGTTATTATCCTCATTTTAACAAATGATGAAGGAAAGTGCCAGAGAGGTTAAGTAACTATAAATACAATTAGTGTAAACTATCAGTTCTGTTTAAACGGTCTTTGGGGAATCTTTGGGAATCTCTTACCTCCACTTGAAAGGGCTCCCCATTCTTTCTGCTTCCCTTTTATTGATAGCTGCTATAATCTTCAGGGACTGAGATTGCCTTAAAATTAAATCACCTCTACTTCCTTTTCATTTTGTTTTTGTTCAAAAATATTGCTGAGACCGTCTTCAGGGGAATATTAGAAGTATAAGTTTATAGAAGCAGCCAGGAATTTAGCAACTCACATCTGGGCATATAGGTAATTAGTTGAAGAAAAACAGTTACTTCTTTCTCTTCATTTCTCTGTTACTCTTTTGTCTTCCCTTTATCATTTCAACTAGTGTGGATTGAGGGTCAAGTATTTGGCATATCTGAGTAACTGTATTTTTAGGTCATTTGAAAAGAATACAGAGTAAAGTATCCTCTGGCATGCAATCTCTGACATACTGCTTCAGATGATTTTTCACAAAAGCAAGAAAAATCCAAAATGATGATGGTAATTTCTAGCATAGATTCCTTTGCCTACTTGTTTGAAAAGTGTAATCAGTTCGCTACAGAGCCATTCTAACAGTGTTTTTTAAATGTATCACTAAGGACAAACAGACTGTTCATCTTTGGTAGATTTATTCATCTGATAGAGTTAATAAACATGAGTATGGAAAGTAGTGAATGAAACAATGCAAATTAGAACTCTGCTGCATTAGAATCAATCCATTAACAAATTTTTAAATTGGAGAAATGTAAGAAAATCCCTTAATTCAGGATTATAGACTCCTATTTTTTTGCATTGCTAAGTTAGTAAAATTGCAAAAAATAATTTGTCCTTTAAAAACTTGTTCAGCTTATTCTTAGCAAAGATGATACAAATATTAATGTCACAGTTGATTTTTAATCACACTCTTCTTCAAATAAGTGATAATTCAAAAAATACTATAATTTTCATCTTTTTCCCTTTACCACAAGTAAAGGGATACATTCAAATCTACCACAGTGTCCAAAGACTAGACAGTGGTTCTGATCATACCAAATTATAAACTTGGAAATCCCACTTCCCTTGCTTTTTGGAACACTACTGTTATGTGGTACATTGTTACGTAATAAAAATAGCAAATTTTAAATGTTTATAATCTGATCCTGAAAGGGACTTAAATTAAATATTTAAGATGTTAGGGTATGTGTAATATTCATTACTACATTAATAGTTACATTGAAAGTTTGCAAATAATCCAAATTTCCAATATCAGTAAGGGATAAATTAAATTTGTTCAGCAGAATAAAATCTTACATAGATATTAAAAAGAACAAGATGATATTAATCATTTATGTGTATATATGTTCATAAAAAGTTATCTAAGATATATTGTTTAAATAAAAAGAAACAGGTTAAACTTTATAGTTTGCAATTTGAGAAGTTAATATACTTGTGGAATTATAGGGACTTTCACTTTCTAAGTTACATATTTGTGTGATTTTTTTGAGTTTTTTAACAAATGTGTATTTTCTTTGTCAGCAGAGAAAAAACAAAGATAATTTTATCAAGTTGTACATGAGCCTTACAGAAAATAGTCAATAATCTAAATCTTTTTTTTGTTTTTAAATAGCTACCATGTATTATAGCCTTAGTATATATCAAGTACTTTTCTTTTCCCTTGTCATGGTGCCTCCAGTTCTTCCTTCTCTTTCCTTTTAATGAGGTATATAGAAAAATTATTTGGGGAGTTTTGTCACTGAAGACACTTTTTCAGACTTTTGTGTTTACATATTAGTTATAAAGGGAATTAGCTGTTACCCTCTTGTTGAGTTTTATAGGACCTACAAAAGAAAAACTAAAGTAAGAGTAAAATATATAACATTTACAAAAGAATAATGAGGGGTTTTTTGTGTGTATGTGTGTGTTTCCCTTAAGTTTTTTTTTTTGGGTATCATTAATCTACAGTTACATGAAATGAGGGTTTTTTTGGGTTTGAAAGTCGTACATGTTTAGATGAGGTGAAGGTAGAATTAAAATGAAGAAGTTAATTCAAAGAAAGCTTCCTTTAAGAGGAAATGCTTGAATGCTGAGCTTGAATGCTGAAAGGAGCAAAAGGGTGAGTGGAGCTTTGGTGATAGAAGCAGAATGGACTGATGGCACCAAGGAGGATGGCGTGAGAGCAGTGATGGGGATCTAGTTCCAGAGAAGCTGACAAAGGGTTCTGAGGATTTTCATCTATGCTGTAACGGGACTAAAAATAATGCTGTGTCAGCATGGCAACAAGACCGAGCTACAGACTGTAGAGTAGCGTGCAGCAATCGCAAAGACTGACCCAGGTCCAGGTCACCATCACCTTTGTGTACTGCAGTGGCCACCTGGCAGGCCTCCATGCTTCTGTCATTCCTGCCCCTTTCCAGTGTTCTCAACACAGCAACCAGACTGTTGCTTTCAAAAAGTCAAGCCACATCAAAACTTGCAGTGGCCATCCATTTCCATCCAGATAGCCCAGAATACCCTGCAGGAGCTCCCTCCTAGTACCTTCCTGACTTCATTTTCTTCTACTCTCCCACCTTGATCATTCTATTCCAAACACAGTCCTTGCTGTTTCTCAGAATTATCAGTCTCTCATCTTAAGGTCCTTTTATGACTGTCCCTCTGCCTGGAGCACTCTTGTCCCAGATATCCACAGGACTGACTGTCTCATTCTTGAATCTTTGCTCAAACGTTAACCTTTCAATGATCTCTTCTACTCCATAATTCTGTGGCTTTTCATCTTCTAATATGTTGTCTTATGTACTTATTCATGTTTTATGTACTTATTTAATGTCTTATGTACATTAAACCAACAGGTTGTAATGTACATATCTATCACCAGTCTGGAAATTGGTTTCAGAATATATAGAGTTTGGACACCATTGATCATGTACTAAGCTATTATTCTACATGCTTGTATTTTATTCCTGGTATGGTGTTACTTGTTTTTAATAGTGAAAAGCCCTTTTTAATACACTGCTTAGTTTAAACTTTATTTCATGTCTGTAAGTAGAAATTTAACTTTCCACCTGTCTTCTGGAGTTGGAATTATTCATTCGGTTAACAGAGGGGTTTTGTTTTTTTAGTTCCCATATGAACTATGTTTCTTGTTTATGGTTTCCTTACAGATGATGATTGGCAGGAAGCACATGAGCGCCTGGCTGAATTGGAAGAGAAGCTACCGATGACAGTTAACGAACAAACAGGCAATGGAGAAAGGGATGAGATGGACTTGTTGGGTGACCACGAGGAAAATCTTGCAGAAAGGCTCAGTAAGATGGTGATTGAAAATGAATTAGAAGATCCAGCTATCATGAGGGCAGTGCAGACAAGGCCAGTTTTGCAAGTGAGTAAGTTACTCTGATTTGAGAACTATAGCAGACTAATAATTAAGTGAAGCATTGAGCTTTGCCATTTTATCTCATGAACCATCCTAAAAGAAATACATATGCCATAGAAGATTAATACAGTTCCATATGATAGCAATTCTAGAGATAAAGTTGTGGAGTAATGTATATTCTGGAGTATTATACTTTATTATTCTCAGCAGTTGAGACTGTTTTGGGTCCTTGTTCACCAAAAGCAGGTAAGTCGCCCAGGGAGCCTACATGGTTCCAGACTTTGTGTATATGTTTTCCTTTTTTGTTAGCCCCAACCAGTTAGTCTCAATTCCAGCATCTGGGATGGATCTGAAGTTCTCAGGCGAATCCGAGGACCACTGCTTGCTCAGGTATTAAACATTTTCTTTTTGTATAGAATTCCTAATATCCAAAAAGTCCATGTTAGCTTCTGTTGTCATTCTTTCCTTATTGAAACAATGTAGAGATGTATTTCATTTGCCAGTATTGTGCTAATTACCTCATCCAGCTCTCATTGCTATACCTGTTGGGTGCACACTTCCTCAGCCTGCATGGTAAACTTGACTGTGCTTTATCTTGAAAAGGTTGAAAGAGAGCCATTGGAACTCAGATTTGTCAGTTAAGATTTGAATTACTTAAAAATTCGTTTTGAGGCAAAACTATAGGGACAGAGAACAGATCAGTGTTTGCCAGTATTTGATGTAGTGGGAGGGGTTGACTACAAAGGGACAATACAAAGGAACTTAGGGGAACAATGAAAGTGTTCTGTATCTTAATTATGGTGGTAGATCCATGACTGGGCATTTACCAAAACTCAGAAACTGTTTACCAAAGAGTAAATTTACTGGATGTAAAATAAAAATAAATGAAACTTTTAAAGAGCATTTTTCAAGATATTTTTGGCATCTGTGGAGATTATTAAAACATTTCAAGTTGCTGATTTCTCTCTGTCTTTTAACTACTTCCTCAATTAGGAAATGCCAACCATGTCTGTATTAGAATATGCCTTGCCTCAGAGGCCCCCACAGGGCCCTGAAGATGATCGGGACCTTTCTGAACGTGCATTACCAAGGCGGTCAACTTCACCTGTCATTGGGAGTCCTCCTGTTCGAGCGGTCCCTATCGGCACCCCACCTAAGCAGGTGGCTGTACCCAGCTTCAACCAACAGGTACCTCCCATTAACAGGAACTCAGCCCAGGATATTGGGAATCTGGGCAAAATTATTTGGGAAATTGGTGATGCTGGGTGGAGGGTGGAAGTGTCGTGTAGGCTTTAGATGAGTAAGAAGATAGCCAGTTAGAGAAGTTAGTGCAAATAAGAGACACACTTCTAGTGCCCTTTGCTGGTGCTGCTCCTATTGACGCTGCCTCTTAACTGGGGGAGAAAAAGGTAGTTAACCACATATAGTGTATATATCCTTTTTAAAGTGTTTTGCTGGCTGCCCAAAACATTGGCAGAGAGGTAACTGAAAGCTGGGGGGAGTGGGGACACCCAGCATTGTCCACATCCCTTTTTACCTTTAAGATATCCCTGCTTTCCCTAGAGCCTGTGCAGTCCTGTTCCATAGACTTTCCTCCACCTGAAACCAGCAGCTGAAAAAGGAAGGCCAATTTGGAAGGTATGGGGGGAGGGTGGTGTTGGTATGGCCTAGTTAGGCTCAATATCCAATGAAATGGTGGAGTCACATTGTGTCACCAAAGAGCTGAGCATGACGGCCATATCACAGGGGCTTTAGAACAGGACTTAGTTAATCCTCCAGCTTTCTTATCATTCCTTCTCCCTCACTGCTACCAAAATATATACTCTTGGAGAGAATTTGCAAGTCAGAATATCTGCTGGAACCTCCCTCAGATAGCATGGAAGGGTGGGGATAACTGGAGAATTAGCTAAATCTTCCTCGGTTAAAATTGGCACATTGGGTGATACTCCTGAGAGGAAGTGACCTAAGGTTCTAGTGTAAACCCATAGCCATAGCAGTGTGCTTAGAAGAGGGCTTTGCATTGAGTTCTGTGTTTCTACCAGTACTTGAGGGGAGGGAGTGTAGGTGGAGGAAAAACTGACTTCACTGAGTGTAGTTGTATATATGTTTGTCCTGATAGATTCTGTGTCCGAAGCCTGTCCATGTTCGGCCCCCAATGCCACCGCGCTATCCTGCTCCCTATGGTGAGAGGATGTCTCCAAACCAGCTGTGCGCTGTCCCGGTATGTCACTTCAAAGCCTAATGAAAGTGTCAAGTATATGTTTTCCAGTCATCACCATTTATAGACATCTCCTAAATTATATACATTTTTTGTAATTTCTGGATCTTATGGTCCATCATGTTCAGTTATTTCTTACCTGAACTCTTTTCTTACCTTTAAAAATCTAAACTCAGCCAGTTCATCTGGTGTCCTGCTCTTTCAGTCTCTCATCTACTGTTTTCTTTTTCATGTTCATGATCATACTTTCTTCCTGATTTCCAGCATTACTCTTTTATCTTCCTTCAGTGGACAGCTTGACTGTACAGTTTGAGTGTTTTTATATCGTTTATTTTGCATTCCTAGAGTTCTCTTATTATTAATTTACCTGTTTCACAGTATGAATATAATTGTTTTTTTTCTTTTCCTTAGAATTCTTCCCTTCTGGGTCACCCTTTCCCTCCTAGTGTTCCTCCTGTTCTCAGCCCCCTCCAGAGAGCACAGCTTCTTGGAGGAGCACAGGTAAGCCTGTGGTTAACTGACCTGTAGAAAGGTCTCTTACTTTCCTAAGGTTCACTAGAGGACATCCCCCTTTTTGACTATTAATCAGTCTACTGCCTCTTCTTTCTTTCCTTTACTTTTTCAAACAAAGTCATTGATGGAAGCAGTATTTACTTTTCTGTAGGTAAAAGCAGGGGGCTTGCTGCTTAACTAATCTGAGATCTTGTCTCTCTTTGTAGCTGCAGCCTGGACGGATGTCTCCCAGCCAGTTTGCACGGGTCCCTGGATTTGTTGGTAGTCCGCTTGCTGCCATGAATCCCAAGTTGCTGCAAGGGCGAGTTGGGCAGATGCTTCCCCCAACACCAGGCTTCCGTGCCTTCTTTAGTGCTCCACCCCCTGCTACACCACCACCTCCTCAGCAGCCCCCCTCTGGCCCAGGACCTCACCTGCAAAACCTAAGGTTATACAAACAAATGCCACTGTTTATCCATTGTTGGCCAAGTCTCTTGATCATTGAGGTTCAGTGTTACTGTAGCTTCTTGATATTTGCAAGGGATATATTTTGAGATGTTATTGGATCCTCAGGTTGCTGAACAGAGTATAATATTGGCAGTCTCCAGGCTTTCTTATGAATCACACTCCCTCGAGTCACATGTGTCCTGTATATATTTGCATATTGTTCATCTGTTGCCTCTTTTTATTTCTTCTAACATTTCTCATGTCTCACTTTACATCCAGATTACAAACATACACATACTTACATATGCACAAAGAGCTTATTACTTAACGAGAATTACCTAAGGAACAGATCTCAGTGCTGAGTAGTCAGTTAATATCTGTGCAAACCAAGTTTACTTCTACTCTGGTTTGTAACAGAGGTGTTCAAGTTCCTGCTTCAGCAAAATTGTCTTTTATTACATACCATATTGTATCAGCGTTCTCCAGAGAAACAGAACCAATAGGATGTGTGTGTGTGTGTGTGTGTGTGTGTGTGTGTGTGTGTGTGTGTGTGTGTGTGTGTGTGTGTGTATAAAATAGATTTATTTTAAGGAATTGGCTTATGTGATTATGGGGGGCTGGCGAGTCTGAAATCCTTAGGAAAGGCCAGCAGGCTGTAAATTCAGGTAAGAGTTGAAGTTGTAGTCGTGAATCTGAAATTTGTAGGGTAGGCTGGCCGTCTGGAAACTCAGGCAGGACTTCTGTGTTCCACTGTCACGCCAAAATTCCTTTTCTGGAAAACCTGTTTTTGCTCTTAAGGCCTTCAGCTGACTGGGTGAGGTCCACCCACATAATTGAAGGTCATCTCTTTTTTTCTTATATTCAATCAGTTGTAAATGTTAATGGCATCTACAAAATATCTTGACACCAACATCTAGACTAATGTGTGACCAAACAACTGGGTACCATAGCCTAGCCAAGTTGACATAAAATTAACCATCACACGCATATTTTCAGTGTCCTTCTCAAATAGTTGAAACTAAGTACGTTAAATCTATTTAGATACTTCTGTTCAACAGAAGCTAAAAGAAAAACTATACTGCTTTACTGTTAATTCACTCAAATTTTATGATCCTTTTCTTAGGAGTTGAGAATTAGCCCTTACAGAAGACATATAAAAATACAGTTGTGTCTTCTTTCTGAAAGATCTTAGTCTAGACTTTAACATTCCCTTGGGAGATTGTATGAAATTATCCTGTACTAATAATTTTCTTGAAAACTCCAAGTCATCAGAACTACAGAATTAAAAACTTTTTCCCTTTCTTCTTAGAACTCAGGCCCCTATGTTTAGACCAGACACAACTCACCTTCATCCGCAGCACCGTCGACTCTTGCATCAGAGACAGCAACAGAATAGAAAGTAAGTAGTCATCCTGCTCCTTTGTGGTTTCTTAATTCAGCTTTTAATTTTGACAGTGTAGTGTAATAAGGTGTTTTCCAAGTTACCATAATTCTACTGATCATTAACCAGAAATACAGTTTAGATGTGATTTGATTTTTGACTGAGGAGGGGGTTGTCAACATTTTATATTCATTTCTTATAGAGTTCTTAACCATACTCTTAATTGCCTTTTATCATCGCAGCTCAGAGATAATCTTGAAATACAGTAGCTAGCCTTACATTTGGTTCTTATATGAAACCAACAGTTATCTATTTCTGCATCTAATTTTTTAATCTTCATTCAGCAATACCGATATATATTTATATATGTAGTCCCAGCTATGTACCAGGCACTTTCTTAAATTTGGGGTATTGAAAGAAGAACAAGATATTTCAAATTCCTGCCATGGAACTGATTTTCTGTAGTCATTCATACATATAAAATAAGAAAATTAAATAGAACTTTCAGACTTCTTCCACCTTCAGTTTTAAGGTTCTGTGGTGTAGTTCCTTACATTAAGTAAAGAACTAGAGTATTTTTTTGCAGGGAAAAAAATACATGCTCTCTTAAAACAAGACACAAAAGGTACAAAACATAAAGGAAAAGATTAATACATTTGACTACTGTTAAAATATGAAACTTCTAGTGCCTATAGTTAATATGGTGGTGTATACTTTAGAATTTGTTAGGAGGGTGGATCTCAGGTTAAATGTTTAAAAAAAACAGGGACACAGGCAGGTGTTGGGTATATCTCTGTTACCTTAATTGTGGTGATGGTATTAAAAGTGTTTGCATAAGTCCAAACTTTCCAAAGTGTATGCATTAAATATGTGGATATTTTCTGTATATTAATTATACCTTAACAAAGCTGTTAAAAACTTACCAATATTTTTAAAATATGTGAACTAATGTATAGCAAAAGATACCATATACAAACATGCAGTTTCCAATAGCAGAAACCTACATGGCTCATAAAAATGAAAAGATTTTCAAGCACACTTACAATTAGAAAAATAAAGATTAAATGAGAAAACCATTTTACAGCATCAGGCAAAAGTTGAAGTGGCTCAACACTGTCATTGTTGGCAAGAATGGAGTATAGAGCATCTCTCTAGAGAATTTGGCAGTAAATAATAAGGTTGAAAATGTGGATACACCACATCATAGCAGTTCTACCTTTTAGAATATACCTGGGTATGTTATCAACGTGGATTAATATGAAAAGCATATTGAGTAAGAAGCAAGGAGCAGAAGTATATGTCTAGTACCATGTATGTAAAACTTAAAGGCATGATGGAATAATACTGTATAATATTTAAAGATGTACGCACAAATAATAAAAGTGTTAAAACCTTTCAGGGAGAATACCTACCAAGGTCAGGATAATGGTTCCTCTGGGAAGGAAGGGAAGCTGAAAAATAGGACCCAGAGGGGTACAAGAGGGCCTTCAACTGTAAATGGAACGGTAGTTGCTGTAATAATCCTTTTTTAAAGTCTGAAGCAAATTTGGCCAAGTAAGTTTTTTTTCTTAAGTGTAGGTAGTGGATAATGGACATTTATTAGAGTATTTGCCGAATTTTCCTTTACACTTGAAGTACTTTGTGATTTTCAACAAGTTTAAAAAAAAGTACACAGACTGGAAGTCAAATTGACCTGTGTTCAGATCTTTTGCTCTCCACCAAGTGTACAGCTTTGGACAAGTTACTTGATCTTTCATGGCCTTGGTTTGTTGTATTAAGTCGAAAAGATAAAACTACTTACCTCATAGGGTTATTGAAGGGCTTATACAAAAGTACCTGGGTGAAAGTGCTTAGCATATGGTAAGGCACTGTATCTCAGGTTTATTTCCTTTATGTATTGCATAGCTCTTTGCTTTCATATTCTGTTAACATTTAGTTCTTTTTCATGCCTCTTTTAACAAAAACAAATAATTTTTTTTATTGGCCTGTTTTGTTCCTGTATTGTTATAAGGCAGAGTTACTGTACCCACTTGGAGTGAATGTGGCATATGTTTGTTTTCAGTCAGCATCGGACTCTCAATGGTGCAGGAGATAGAGGAAGTCACCGGATAAGTCATCAAGATCATCTCCGAAAGGATCCATACGCCAATCTCATGTTGCAGCGAGAAAAGGACTGGGTCTCTAAAATCCAGATGATGCAGCTGCAAAGCACTGATCCCTACCTGGATGATTTTTATTACCAGGTAAATACTGTGTGTGCTCTTTTTGAGGATAACAGTTTAATCCCTCACTCTGGTGAAGGCACTCATTTAAAAATTGGTAGAACTAAGTATTGATAGAATTTTCTTTTGAGGTAGTCTTCAAGTGAAAAAGAATTGACTAGGCAAATTTTGCCCTCTTCACAAGTTGGAGAGCCTCTCACACTAGTCACTGAAAGGTTTGTGTGTGTGCCTTTTAGTTCTTACACAAAGAGGCTGTTGGATCAACATGTTTAGATCCCTCTGGCATGAGTAATTTGGTTCTTCCAATTAAGAAATTCGCAGTTGAACTTTAAAGATATTTCCATTGATTTCTGGCTTTTCTGAAGGCTTGGATTTTTTGATAAAGTAAATCTATAGCAGTCTAACAAAATTTAGTTATCAGTACATTTATAGAGTTTGAGTTACTACTGCCACTAGTTTAATTATTTAATGATAAAGAACAGCCATATTCTGTGCTTGTTACAACTGAAATGATCTACTCATGCGGTAGAATTACTTTGAAAAACTGGAGAAATTGTCAGCTGCTGAAGAAGTGCAAGGTGAAGGCCCTAAGAAGGAACGCACCAAGCTCATTACACCTCAGGTGGCCAAGCTGGAGCATGCCTATAAGCCAGGTAAGGCAGTTAACCCCAGGCCCATAATAAGAAATTTGACATACTGCTGATACGATAAAATATGACCAATTGTATAGGTGATTGGAGAGAAATGCTTGAAACTGCTTTATAAAGTACCATTGTCCTTAATAAGTAAAGATCAGCCATTATTAAAGCATAGAATGAATAGTTTAGCAGATGACTTTTTAGATCCTTTTTTACTTGAGATTCCATAACTATAAAACCGGTTAATAATTTCTAGTATCCTTAAAACAGATAAAGGGGAAATACTTCAGATTATTATCTGATTATCACCAGCCCAAAAATGGTAAAGGATAGATTTTTAAAGATTGCTTTTATATAATACATAGATTTTTGTAATAAATTTTTAGACGGAGGAAAGAGTAGAGAATATAAAAATCCCTTTTGTAAATTGCCTGCCTGCATTGCTGAGTTTTTATTTATTGGAAATGTTTTGTCCTTGCAGTGCAGTTTGAGGGCTCTCTGGGAAAGCTTACTGTCTCCAGTGTGAATAATCCGCGAAAAATGATTGATGCTGTTGTGACATCTCGGAGTGAGGATGATGTAAGTTCAGCAGAAGTGTGTGTTTAAGAAATTCTGGGTCATCACTGCTTCTCTTGGGGTCATTGTGGAATAGAATCAGGCATAATGGAGTTTATCATCTTAGCTGGTAGCTTCCCACCTGGCCTGTCATGGCATTCTGGCTTTCTGCAGATTTGTCAAGAAATTAACACCTTCATCTCTAAGGCAGCCAGGTAGGACCTGGGGTGGCAGAAATGTTACAACCGGGTAACTAGCTGCAAACAGAATCAGCAATTTACTACAGTTTTAAAAATTAACATTTTCCATGTGTTTTAAGATTATCCTATAGTATTTTCTTCTACATTCTACAATTACCTTTGGCCTGTCTATGAGTTCAGTTTAGTTGTTTGTGTGTGGGGAGGTGATTCAGTCAATTCTGTATCTTTGTCCACAAAAGACAAAGTTTTTGATGATTAACTTTCAAACAATCAAGATTCTCAAAGTATTGTCACAAATGGAATTATATACGCACATGTAGAAAATTATTTTTAACAGAGGTAAAGAGTTCACAATGAATAGTCTTGTCTTTTTTTTTTTTTTTTTTTTGAGAGGGCATCTCATATTTATTGATCAAATGGTTGTTAACAACAATAAAATTCAGTATAGGGGGGTCAACGCTCAATGTACAATCATTAATCCATCTCAAGCCTAATTCTCGTCAGTCTCCAATCTTCTGAAGCATAACGAACAAGTTCTTACATAGTGAACGAATTCTTACATAGTGAATAAATTCTTACATGGTGAACAGTACAAGGGCATTCATCACAGAAACTTTCGGTTTTGATCACGCATTATGAACTATAAACAATCAGGTCAAATATGAATATTCGTTTGATTTTTATACTTGATTTATATGTTGATCCCACATTTCTCCCTTTATTATTATTATTTTTATTTTTAATAAAATGCTGAAGTGGTAGGTAGATGCAAGATAAAGGTAGAAAACATAGTTTAGTGCTGTAAGAAGGCAAGTGTAGATGATCAGGTGATCAGGTGTGTGCCTATGGACTAAGTATTAATCCAGGCTAGACAAGGGCAGCAAGATATCCACGGATGCAGAAGATTTCTCTCAAAGCAGGGGGGGTGAGGTTCTGAGCCTCACCTCTGTTGATCCCCATGTCTTTTTTTTAGGAGACAAAAGAAAAACAAGTTCGGGACAAGAGACGAAAAACCCTTGTCATAATTGAGAAAGTAAGTTTCAGAATTTGTTGGTATAGTATCAAAAAAGGAGTTGTCAAATGTACATGTATGAAAGAAGTGGAAAAGTAACCAGTCAGTCGTGTTCTGTGAGTTTAATTAATGAATGTGTTCTTGTTAAGTGCCTATTGTGTACCAGAGCACAGTAGAAAGGAATGTGGACCTCCTCAACTATGGCCTCATGGAAAGAACACTGCAGTTAGTTAGAAGTACTTGATTTTCATCTGAGTTTATTCATTTAACAGATGAGGGTCACCTTTCTAAGAAAATGTAAAAAAAAAATTACATTGTTCCACAATACATCTATTGGGCACTCCCTGGGTGCTGGGTGCTAAGAAAAATGAGGTAATACATAGACAGTTAGAGTTTGTAGAGTATAAATACCATGTTGCAAGGCCTTAGAGCATAGTGATTAAGAGCACAGACTCTGGAACCAGACTGCAAATCATGTCTTTTCTACATTTCTGAGTCTCTTGACTTGAAGCAAGTTACTTAACCCTTCTCTGCTGTCCTCAGTTTCTACATCTGTAAAAATGGAGATGATGTGCTATATACAGTATCTTTCTCACTGGGCTGTAATGAGTACTCAGTGACTGAGTACTTAGATTGAGGGCAAAGTGCTTAGAACAGTGCGGGCACCCAGCAGTAAATACTACCATTATGTAAATGTAGGTGTCACCTGGACCGTAGTGTGTGCTGTTGGTATTACTGTGCTTTTTGGTGCTGACTGTTGGCAAAGTGTGTGATCTTTCATTATCACCACCTTCTGGATTAGACACAGAGGAGGGGCAAGGAACGTTGTTGAAAGAGTTCTTAACATTATTTCACACCTTTTATCTCTCGGTCTTACTACAATGCATTTCCACTTGTCTTTACCTGGTGGTCCTAAACTGTGAAGTTACTTATCTCATACTCTGCAACCCTGACATAGCATTCTGTGGTCTGCTTTGTGCCCCACTTAGACCTATAGTTTACTCCTTGATGTGGAGGATTATGAAAGGCGTTATCTCCTAAGTCTAGAAGAAGAACGACCTGCCCTGATGAATGACAGAAAGCACAAAATCTGTAGCATGTATGACAACTTAAGGGGGAAATTGCCTGGACAAGAGAGGTAAGAATTGGGCACTTTTGAGGAAAACATGAGACTAGCAGGACTCCTTACTCACTGAACCCAGCTATGGACACTTCTGCTTTTTCCTTCCTTAACATCCCAGTAAGCTCAAGGTATGTCCTGTTAGCCTAACTCAAATGCCATTTCATATGAAACATTTCATAATCTTCCAAGCCAGGAAAAAATATCCCTTCATCCTGAATTCATTTATTCAGTAAATACCTATTCAGTATCTAGTAGGGGCTGTGCTTGGCACAGAGATACAGTGGGGAACATTATTTGGTTTTTGTTTTTGAGCTTCCAGATTTTATTTGGTATATGCTTACTAGCATGTTCAACCTTGTAGTCTTTGTATACTTTCTTCTCTACAAAAATGGCAAGTGTGAACATTTATACTTCCTTGAAATTTGCATGGAATGCTGGAAACCAGTCAATCTTACAGTGGAGACTAAGTTTCTTACTACATCTTTTTTCTGTCACTGTCTCTCCCCAACCCTGTATCTGGAACAGAATGTTACTAATAGTAAACGTTCTGTAAACCCCAATGAATTTGGCGAATGCAAGAGGACTGTGTCCCTTTCCCTTTGCCCATTCAAGAGAATTAATGATTCTTCTAAGCAAAGAATCTAAGCCAGAACATATGCAAAACAGCACAATAAGAAGAGGCACCTTCTTTTCAACACTTCTCTTCTGGAGTTTGTCTGACAGGCAACTAGTTGAATAAATATGGGTTCATCCACTGATTGGAATATTACACATCCATTAAAGTGTATGGAGTTGATGTATATTCATTGAAAAAGTGTCACAGGATGTTGAGTGGAAAAAAAAAACAGGTGACAAAGCTGTTTGAATTCTGTGGGCTTTTTTTTTTTCTTAAAAGGAAAAAATATGCAGTACACAGCAAAAGTCTCTTCAGAATGATAGCACTAATAATAAATTAACCTTGGGATTATTTGTTTACTATGTTTTCAGATTTTGCTGCATTAACCGTGTTTTATATTTATGTAGCTACTTAAAAGTTAAAGGAAATTAATGCATATCCTTTAACCAAGTTGTTTTAACATACAGTTTGTGAAATGATGATTCTCTGCATTTTTGAAAATTGAAACATTACTTTTTGGTTGAGTCTTATAGAAGAAATTTTATTTTGTAGTACAGATAATTACAGAGTGAAAATGAATGCAGTATATTCATTCAGTAAGAAGAAAAGAGGATTTTTGACATTGTTCTTGCTGATCTATGTAAGCAAACCTATTTTTCTTCCTCTGCAGGCCAAGTGATGACCACTTTGTGCAGATCATGTGTATACGAAAAGGGAAGAGAATGGTTGCCCGCATTCTTCCCTTCCTCTCCACAGAGCAGGCAGCTGACATTCTCATGACAACAGCCAGGAATCTCCCTTTCCTTATCAAGAAGGATGCGCAAGATGAGGTGATCTACTATGGGGGCATCTTTCCTTTGGGTCCTCATAGTTGATAAGATCTCTAGAATCCAGATTTCTCTTCCTCTTCTCTTTCCTTCTGTGTTGTTTTGTCTGACATTTCATCAGTATGATTTGATTATTTAAAGCAACACTTTAATCCAGGTCTATATTTTTAATCCCATTTTTGGTTCAACAGACCTTGTTCCTAAACACAAGGAAAGCAATAATTTCATTTTACTTGGTGAAGTTGTGATGCTCTGTTCTGTATTATAATTACTTGGGGAGCATCTCTTTCCCAAACATGCTGATTCAGAATTTAGAGTGGAACGATCAGGGCTTCTGTGTCAATAACAAGGCCCCCAGCTGAATCTGATGCTCACTGAATTTGCAAACTTATGGTTACTTTGCTGGATATAAAGTATCACTCATGGGGCAGTTACCAGTAATTTAACATTGGCCGATATAGACTTGTTTGAATGGTATCCCACAGGAATTGAGCCAGCGCTTGTAAGTAACTTTTATCAGTCTAAAGGAGGCTGGAATTTGAAACATGACAATCAAGATCACAAGTTAACTCTTCCTAAGATTTGCTCTTAGCTTACCCTTCTCATAACAGTTGAAAAGAGTAGCAGAATTTAGAATAGTCTTAGACATTCAAAGCAAGAAGTCGATGAGTGTAACATAAAGGGCTAGTATTATTAAGTGTAAGATTCAAAACAATATAATTTATGAGAGTAAGCCTATATTGTAGACTAAAAGTTAAGTAATAAGCAACTGGTAATAGTACCATGAAAACAAATGATGCCAAGATTCCTAAGTGGTATGGTAGGAAAGAGTTGAAAATTACTCCTTCTGAAATAATAAGCTGAAATTTATTATCTGCAGGAGAAATGAGTATGAAGCTTTGGGTTCATCATCAAAGAAATGACATGGGATTGAGACAAGTACATATTTTAAATATTTCAAGAATAAAAAATGAGTTGGAGGAAAGTTGAAGGATTTGAGGTTTATCCTAGAAAATAGAAGATAAGATTAAAGTAACAGTGAGGCAGGCACTCTTCTTCATAAGATCAGAGGAACTAAACAATGGAAACAAGTTTGAGAAACTTTATTCATGTAGCAAATATTTATTCAGCACCTCTGTATACCAGGCACTATTTTAAGGTCCTAGAACAGGAGCACCTAACTCTAGGTGCTAGGAGCCAGGAACTCAAAGATGTTTGCCTTAGTGGAGCTTACCTGCTAGACAGTGTCTGTATATGTATTTACCTGATTAAATATAGAGGCTGTTTTTGCTGGTATGTGTTAAGAGTGATAGAACATCTCTACATTTCCTGAGATAATAGCTTGCCCCAGGTCTGAGGTATTAAGTATACAAGGTAATCTGGAATATCGTGTGCCAGAAAGCAAGAAGCTACCAGATTACTAGGGTCCTATGTAAAAGATGGAAAAAATCAACTTGAAGGGACTCCTGTTGGCCAAAAGTGGGATAATTTGCATCCGAAAGAAAATTATGGCAGTGGATTGAAATATATCAAATATATTTAATTTAATGAGTTCATAATGATACCAAAAGATATGTTAATCACCTTGAGATATTGTTAAACCATCAACTCATTATTCTGAAAACTAGTAAATAAAGGAAAAGAATCAAGCCTTTATCCTGCCTGCCTGCTCATTAACAACCAAAAATCCTGGTAACTAGAGAGTTGATAATACAAAGTTCTTCAGATAGAAGAATTTCAATAATATGCAGTAAATGAAAAGAAATTATAATATTAGAAAATGACAATTTTACAACTCCTAATGGAAAAGCAAGCAGTCATCAATGCGGACAGCAGTCATCACTATTGCTAAAGGCGTTTAGGTAGTAGAGGAGATGGGGAACTTTACATGGTCGGAGCAGGCTGACAGTACCTGACCCACTGATCACTGTTCCCACCAGGAAGGGAACAGCTAGACTATGCTCCGTGACGCGACGCAGCAGGAAACACACAGCTCTCTCCACGGAGCCTTCTTCCTCTCCTCCACCCACTCCCCCATTGAACTTGAATCTAATCAAACCTCTAATTCTCATCATCAGTTTTTATTTATTTCACCCCAAGAGTTGGAACTAGCCAGGACCAACTGGGACAAATGACCCGGTTTCTTCAACAAACAAATGGCATGAGAAAAGGAGGTGAGCAGTGGCAAAGGACCTGTTAACAGATTTTAGAAGCTCTACCAGCGAAATGCAGTATATTGATCTGGTCTGAATCATGATTAGAATAAATCAGCTGCTAAAAGACATTCCTGAGTCATTGGAGAAATGTGAATTTGGAGTACATATTGGGTGATACTAAGGAATCCCTGCTAAGCATTAGGTGCAGTGATATTGTGAGAGATTCCACTAAAGATACAAACTGAAGTAGTTACGGATAAACTGGCATAGGAGGAACATAAGTTTCATAAGATGGACAAAATGTTGATCATTAAATTGTTGTTGAAGTTGGGTGGTGGAGAACCAGACTATGTTATGCTGTTCTTTATACTTTTGTATATATTTAAAAATGCTTTAATTTTTAAAGCTTTGTATATTTAGAGTAGTAGATCACAAAAAGTCTACTCCCATCTAAAGTAACACCAGCCATCACTTTTTACACCATGGGCACTGCATGCTAGGAGCAGTCTTCAATGCCTTTCATGCGTTACAACCTAGTATATTGGAAGCTCTGTGCTCTAGGCCGACCCTCATGACTAAAAGAAATGAATAAAGCAGGCTAGAATTCAACAGCCGGGATTCAGGTTTTGGCTACCAACTTTGTAACTCTGAACATGGGGCTTCTGATCGCTTAGCTTCTCTACTAGTTTATAAAAATGGGGTTATCATTTTTCCATTTCCTCACTGAGCTTTTATAAAGCAAGATAAAATTAAGTTGGAAAATACTTCTTAGTAATTCTATAGCACTCAGAATTTTCCTTAGACTGCTTTTCACACTATTCAGATAGTCAGTTTACTTGTTTCTTCCCCACTGTACTTTAGGTCTCTGAGGGTCTGTCCTGTCTACCTCTTACTTTTAGCACATAGTGCTTGTCACATTGTAGGCATTTACATATTTGTGGGATGAATTAAAATACTGGTGTTTTATCATGAATCTTGCAGTGTGTTAGAGAAGTGATTTTACACCCTTGGTTCACAAAGTCCTGACATTTCCTATGCAAATTGAGTTGAAAAATCTCAGTAGGTACCTGAGAACCTATTATTACGACACTATTAGTATCTGCTAGACTTGGCAGCCCTTTTTTGTTCCATTTTGCTTGAGGCAGTTGAGCATACAGATGATCATCCCCCATCCACTCCCACTGCTGGAGGATGTTGGATAATGTTGCAGGTTATAATGCTCTCACTTGGTATTTTGTAGGTGCTGCCATGCTTATTGAGTCCCTTCTCTCTCCTCCTCTATCACCTTCCATCAGTGACTGTCACCAGCCTTCTGCAACAGCTAATGAACCTACCTCAGAGCGCAGCTGCACCAGCACCCTGCAGTCCTCACCTCACCGCTGTGCTCCAGAACAAGGTGGGCTTGCCCTCCTATGTCCTTGAACTTTGCGAGGCTTCTAGGTTGGAGTTACAGATAAAATATTGGCTGTCACAGCTGGGGCAACTTGTAAAAGAGGCATTTGTCACTCAGGTGTTAACAGAAGCTAGAAATAAAATAGTAGTTTCAACAAAATAAAATGTGATCTATCTCATGGAATAAATCTGGTATAGTATCTCCACAGTGTGGTCAGGGAGGTAGGCTCCTTGAGTTTGCCTTCTCTACCATCCTTGGCGGTGGCTACCATGCCCGTGGCCTCTCGGGGTCCATGATGGTTGTCAAGTTCAAGGCTTCACTTTGCGTCAGGAAGAGAGATACATGCACAGAGCCAAATGATGTGGACTAGCTGTCTCCTGTTTGGACTTAATGTCTCCTGTTTGGACTTAATCTCAATAGCCAGGTCTTAGTCACACATCATATCCAACCTCAGAGAAGGCTGGAAAATATCTTTCAGTTCACACCATTGTTACTGCAAACAAAAGCAGAGTTATGATGTGAGGAGGAAAGCATATTAGGTAGATAAGGTAGCAGTTTCTATCATAAGACTATAAATAGTAGAACATCCCATTTCATATTTCACTTACATTGGGTTAAAAATCCAGAGACTTACAGGGAAAGCATGATAAATAAAGAAGAAAGAACGTAAGCTTTTAGATTCCAGATCTCTTACCCTGAACAGGGTATTTCACTTTGCAGAGCCACAGTTTCCTGATTCATAAAGTAGAGGTGATGAGGTCAACTGGAGAGTTGTCCTGTTAGATGAGACAGCAGCTGTGAATAGTCAGTATAATGCCTGGTACATAGTTGGCATTCACAATGGGCCATCACTACAATGGGGGGAAAAAGCGTTCTCCAGGCCTTCTCCTTCACAGCTGGAAACCTGCTTGAGCATGACTGAAGGGCAGTACATCAGTGGCCAAGAGGTGCCAGTGCCTCAGGGGCCATCAGATGGAGGTTCTGGGGTAATCGGTTATGCCTTCCATGTTGTTTGACTCTTAGTTCAGTTTTGATAAAGGCAATAGAAAACCATAAGATGAGATGAGATGACATAGTGCAGTGTTGTTTTTCTGTCAGTGACATGAGGGACATGAAAGGAGGTTTCCTTTCCTTGAGGTGAACTCAAGAGAGGTAGGATGGAATCCTAAAATAGCCCCACATACCGTTTATGATCAATTATAGCTATGAGTCATACACTGAACTTATTATTACCCCTTTTTCTTTTCATTCTGTGCCCCTTGAGACTCCGTCTTTCCTGCTTTTACTGCCCACCAAACAATCTAATGAAACAAATCTTTGTATGTTTCAATCTCTAAAGCATGTTGCTAAATTTTAATAATCCCAGATATGGTGAATATATGTTTATCTTTTCTCTCTTAATTTTTTAGACTCCTGTTAACATTCTGTGTAAGCTTTTATATTTCCAGATAGGTGTGTCCTTTTTTAAGGAAATTTTCTTTCATACCATGATTGTTTCTGTTACCTTTCTTTGTGCATTTTCCCACAGGTCTTAACACCTTTTTACTTAATTTAGTATTTTTAAATCTCTATTCAGTGTTTTTTCTTTTTCCATGAACTGTAATTTTCTGTATCAGTATTTATCTCCATTTGACTCTTAATCCATTTGTTCTAGTAAATTGGAGAAAAGCTAAATCCCACATTATCTATGATAGGAAAAACTACCTTTTCATCTCAAAGTGGGGTTGGGAGGCAGAGAGGACACTGAGCACTGGGATTCTTCTGTTTCCATTGACTCTGCTTTTTGTTGCTGTGCCAGGAGCAAGAAACAGCCTCTTAGCTCATGGTTGTCTGATTTTCACCTATTTCTCAGAAAAGCACAACAGTGGGGTAATTTTAATTTAGTGCCATTCCTCATCTGGCACTGGGATCCCCCAAGCAGTGGTGGGGGCGAGATGCAGTGTTGAATTTCATTCTGTTTCCTCTTGTAGTTTGGCCTGTCACTACTCCTTGTCATCCTGAGCCGTGGGGAAGACCTACAGAGTTCAGACCCTGCTACAGAATCGGCGCAAAACAACCAGTGGTCAGTCTAGGCTGTGTTTCTTTTCAGTTCTTTCAGATAATCTTTTCATCCTTTTTCTCATGGTTATTTGTTTTCCCTGTCAGGACGGAGGTGATGTTCATGGCAACCCGAGAGCTTCTGCGGATTCCCCAAGCAGCCCTGGCCAAACCAATCTCTATGCCCACAAACCTAGTATCCCTCTTTTCTCGCTATGTTGACCGACAGAAACTGAACTTGCTGGAAACAAAGCTGCAGTAAGTTTGAAACAGGAGAGTTCCACATCTCACAGAAGTTGGCACTTTAGAGGTTAATGATAAGAAGGCGGCGGGGGCGGGGGGGGGCATAAAACTGAATTCAATGGAAGAGACTAACAATTGTTATCGGATACATGAGTATCTAAATATAAAACACAGGGCTGGGTGCAGCTGCACCCTCATCATTGCTACGTGCTAAAGGTAGAGAGGGATCTTAGGTGTTTTGTTAGAATTCTTATAAGGGTGTAACTTTAATGCAAAAGATTGCCTTCTGTTTTAACTCATTTATACAAACAAGTTTCCTTTCTCTCTTTATACCCATAGGCTAGTTCAGGGGATACGATAAAAGATCTCCAAATGTGTCCTGTACCTCCTTTTGGCTGCCACCTGCACTGCTGCCACCACCAATGGAGTGTTTTTAATGAGGGAGGGAAGGTAGCTTACTCCCCAAAGCCTCTTGTGGGACCGATTCCTGTTCACAGGGTTTGTCTCTAAATGCCAGGTATTTCCCTACTCCTCTGTGAAACTTGGCTGGGTGATACTTCTGCTGGTTTCTTGCCATCTGTGTTACAGTTCTGCATGTCCTACTTTTACTCAATTCTTCTCAATTTTGCATTTTCTTTGCCCTAGAGACACAAATACAATCTCTCCCTTTATCCCACTACCACTACTCCAGCTCAGAGTAGATGTAGCCTGCCAAAGGTTTCCTCCCCTCATCCTGTTGAAGCCTTTTTTCATTGCCCCATATTAATATGACTATAGGAGAGCCAGTTAAGTAGAAATCAGTATGTATATGCGTGTGTGTGTTTGTGTATGTTTGTGTGTCTCAACACACATAGACACACACCACTGCATACATTTATGTGGTCTCCTGAGGATCCTTAAAGAATGAATTTTAGATTGAGACATATCCCTCCTCTGAACACAAACCAGCTGATATATTTTTAATCTGTTTATAGTCCATCGTGTAATTAATTTGGGGGGTTCTACTTGTTTTAATATAAATAGAGGGTGTGCAGCACATTAATAAAGTCAGAATTCTTAATTGGCTGATACCCAGCTCTAGGCTGAGAAGTCCTTTTTCTCCTCCCCATGTGTCTTCTCTTTGTTTCTGTCCACCTCAGTGGAAACAACACACGGTTAAGCCTTTTTTCTCACTACATCTACAGTGTACTTAAGCCTGTCCCCTCAAGTACATGCAAGATGCCCAAAATGATCCTAACCTAAAGCCTGCTTCCACAGTGTAACTTTTGCACACTTGCTGTCTTCCTGAGACGACTTCAGTAAGCCATGCTTTTACTTACCTCTTCCCTGTTATTTGGTATTATGGGTTGAAACCTCCAAATGTAACCACGCAAGCTAAGCTTGGCTTGTTGTTGCTCTTCAGTCTCCCCTACACCATGAGCAGAACTGCTGTCCTGCTTTGTCTCACCCAAGTCCCTTTCCCAGGCAGCCAGGGGCCTGGGTTTGCAGCCCAGCAGAGACAGCCCCCGTGATTCTTTCCACTTACCCTTCTTCCACTCAGCAACCAAGATGAGGGCTTTGATGTCTAGTGATTACAGCCCTCAAGAAAAGTTCACCTGAATTAATCTTTCCTGACTGTCCTGATAGACTTTTTGCTATTCATACCTTTTCAAGTGTAGTGGGTGGGACAGGTTATATTTAAAGAGAAGAAACATTTTGCACATATACGTGTTGTACAACAGTAAAATCCTCTCCTCTGTTACAACCAGCTGTCCTTGTTCCTGTGTCCATTTTTCCCATTTCTGTAGCCCCAGGCTGCACCAGCTGTTCCCAGTGACATTACTTATCTGCTGACCATTTCCACTATGCACCTTTCCTACCTTCCCTTCACAACTAATCAAGTGAACACTTGATTATTCTTGTTTTCTGTGCTTTATCTTTTTTGTTCAGTTCTAATTAATTAAAAAAGTTTCTAAATTTACATTTTTATAGGGTATTGTAAATAAATGAATTGTATACTTGAAAAAAATGTGTGCCTACTTCTACTTTGTTGTTACTTCTGAACATGATTTTTGGTTTCTGGTTTGTTTAGATAGACTGGCAAACTTCTTGGTGTTGGGAATTGGTAAGGATATTACTGTTTTAGTCTTTTTATTTTGTTGGAAACATCTTTTGTTTATATGGTAACCTTCCTTTAAAAACCTAGGGTGCTTTCAGTTCCCCCACCTCACATTTCAGCTACAAAACAATTATAAATTGTAGCTGATACCCTATAGTTCATCTTCTCCATCCCATCTATCTCTAGACATATGTGGCTATTTTAAGAGCTTTGTGTCACCCAGTTTGGCCTTCAGCTGCCCTGAGAGTTAGCTCTGACATCTCACATTTCATCTCCTCAAGAGAGATGGGGAAAGTTGGTAATTCTTCAGCATAAATTTATGCTAATTTCACACTTGAATATATTATTCTCAGAAGCCCAAAATGCTTCAGCTCTCTCCCCTTTTCTCTACCATGGTGGTGTATGTGGTTGACTCTTTTCCTCGCCACATTTTCTCACTAGTCTTTCAGGGTCAAGCAATTCCTGGCCAAGGAACAAAAGCAGGATTGTCCCATTCCCCAGTGGATTCAGATGGAAATGAAATAAAATCTGGTACAACTCCCAAGAAGAGACCCTAAAGAAGATGGAAGGTGGATCTCCAAGGACTCGCAGGAAATGGCACACATGTTTATGCTGTGTCCAGGTCACTAGCATCTTAACCATATCAAGCTGTTATCATCACTATAGTCTGGACAGTTGGAACATGTGTCACTGGAAAAATGATTTTTCTCTTTGTTTCTATGCTTCTCCACTAGTGGACTGGTTCAATAAGAAATACGTGAGGCCTTTGGTTTGGGAAAACAAAAGATTGAGCAAACAAGAAAGGCAAATAAAAGTCTAAAATGATAGAGAGGGGGATAATTTAACATGTAAGTAGGGTGCGTACTTACAGTTTATTTTTTCCTGATGAGTGGACAGGCCTCTTGGGGTTAAATAGCTTACTTGAGGTGACACAGCTAGTGTGCAGAAGAACAGGGGACTCAAAAAGGATATTCTCATTCCTGTGAGGGAGTAAAACTGTCGTCTCATAAGATTTATTCTCACCTCTTAGATGAAAGAACATTAAGGTCTCATTAGATAGCTCTGCCATGTTAGGGTGGAACTGGCCCTGGGCTGCTCTTTCATTCCTGGAAGACCAGACTGACAAGGTCAGAAGTGAAGACAAGATCCTGTGGTTCACATGCAAGGGAGCTGAAGCTCGGAGAGAGCATGACGGTCCCGTGACTGGTTAGTGAAAAGCCAAAGGAGGAGCTCAGGCTTGCAAGCCCTCTGCTCCCCTCTAGATTACGATTCTCTACCACAGTCTAAGAAATGCTGGGCCTAGTCCAGAAAACAAATGCTCTGTTTCTCATGAGAAAAGACTGAGTTGAAGAAGTAAATGCTTCTACTTTATGAATATAACAATAGCTGACAATAACTGCAAACTGATTTTTGAGTCATGTAGTGTATATGAAATTAAGTGTTTGTTCTAGGTGCTTAAAGGGTTTTTTTAGACTCAGTAACCAAAGACAACAATATCAACCTCCCAGCTAATGTATGTCCAAAATAAATTAGGTGATGCATTAAAATAATTTATGATATGGCACACCATTGAAAACAGATCAGTGTATGTAATCATATAAAGTAAGACCCTGACATATGCTTTGGTTATGTAACTGTATTCCAATTATGTTAATGTGTATGTGCAATTTAATTAGTAGTTTAAACCTATACATGCTGAAGTTACTCTACAAGAAGATATGACAAAGAAATAATCTTCCCATGTTTTCTTCCGCCTGCAACTTCTATAGCTTTTCTTCTTCCTTCCTAATTACAACCCCTAAATAGAATTCGTGCCTCATATCGAATTTACCGTGTATCACAATTCTTCCAAGTGGTAAAGATACCTCAAGACAAATGCTGGGCATAGAAGCCACAGGGCATAAATCTGCAAAGAAGTAAAAAAACTAACCCTTTCAAACAATAAGGCTTCTCTCTCACTTACCAACTTTACATTTCCCTGTATGGCCCTGGAAGATGACTGGTTAGCCAGAGACGGGTAAGATTCCTCAAGGGAGGAACAACCTAAGACAGGTACAGTTGCAGGGGGCCATCAGGTGAGAAATTGGGGATCAACAGAGGTGAGGCTTAGAACCTCCCCCCTCCATTCTGAGAGAAATCTGCTGCATCCGTGGATGTTTTATTGCCCTTGTCTAGCTTGGATTAACACAGTCTACAGGCACACACCTGATCATCTACATTTGCTCTCTTACAACACTAAACTATGTTTTCTACCTTTATCTTGCATCTACCCACCACTTCAGCATTTTATTAAAAATAATAATAAAGAGGAATGTGGTATCCACATATAAATCAAGTATAAAAATCAAACAAATACTCATATTTGAACTGACTATAGTTCATAATGCATGATCAAAACCGAAAGTTTCTGTGATGACTGCCCTTGTACTATTTACCATGTAACTTATTCACTATGTGAATAAGAATTTGTTCTCCATGTAAGAACTTGTTCGTTATGCTTCAGAAGATTGGAGGCTGACGAAAATTAGGCCTGGGGTGGATTAATGATTATACATTGAACATTGAGTCCCCTATACAGAATTTTATTGTTGTTAACAACCATTTGATCAATCAATAGGAGAGATGCCCTCACACACACACGAAAAAGTACACACTTCCAATTGTAAAATAAATAAGTAACGGGGATGTAATGTATAGCATAAGGAATATAGTCAAAATATTGTAACAACTTGGTATGGTGATAGCTGGTACCTAGAATTATCATGTATATAAATGTTCAATCACTGTGTTGTACACCTGAAACTAATGTAATACTGTGTGTCAACTACCCTTCAATAAAAAATAATTATCTAAAAAAAAAAAAGACCCTGACAAAAAATAGGTAACAGACTTGTGAATAATTTTCACAAAAGAAATGCAAGTAATATTAAGTTCACCTCCACAAGTAGTCCAGAAAGTATTTTTTTAACCTATCAAATTAACATCTTTTAAAATAGTACTAGTGAGAATTTGGGGCTACCACTCACACTGGTGGGGTAAATTCCTAAATTTCTATAAAATGCTTTGGCAATGTGAAGAGCTTCAGAAATATAGCCTTTAACTGACTAATTTGGCTTTAGAAATCTAAGGAAAGAGTCAAAAGTAATGATAACTTATCACCACAGCATTGTTTATAATAGAAAAATTAGGAATAACCTGAATGCCCAACATCACAATGGCTAAATAAATGGTAATCCATGTATCATGGACAATTAGGCAGAATATTTAATCAAGGCAAGTATTTATGATATGTTAGGGAAAAGTATGAAATATATATGCTTTGAATCCAATTCCTTTTTAAGAAAATGCACATACAGTTGAACACCATGGGTTTGAACTGTGTAGGTCCACTTGTGAATGTTTTTCAATAAATACATTGGAAAACTTGGGAGGTTTGCAACAACTTGAAAAAACATTTTTCTCTAGCTTTATTGTAAGAATAGTGTATAACATACAATATGTAATACATAGGATATACAAAATATGTGTTATCTGTTCATAAATAAAGCTGGTCAACAGTAGGTCATTAAGTTTGGGGAGGCGAAGTTACATACAGATTTTTGACCATGGAGGGTTTCATCATCCCAGCTCCCAGGTGGTTCAAGGGCCAGCTGTATAATAAAAATATATATATATATATTGGGAAGATATCTTCTGAAAGGTTACTGATATCTGTCCAGTAGGTGTGGGAATAGGGGGAGCATTCTTTTGCTCTTCAGTATTTTCCAAATTTTCTATAGAGAAAATGCTTATATTCTTAGAAGAAATATTTTTAAATAAAAAATTGTTTTTGAAGAATTTACACAAAATATTAAGAATATAATGTTAAGTGTAAAATAGGTTTTGTATATGTGTTAGACTTAATCTGTAAGGAGGAAAAAATGCAATCAAAGGCGATCAAAAAACAGTGGTTGCCTTCAGGGGGAGAAATGGAGGATTTGGGGTGTAGGTGTTTGTTCCTGCTTTTCATATTGTCCAAATGGTCTTTAACAAACATGCATTGCTATTATAACTAAAAGGGGTTATTATCTAAAAAGTGAAAGTAGTAGCCCTCTATTTTCTAGGGAGAAAATAAGTTCTGGCAGGGCAAAGTTGTCTGATCTAGTTGTGCCTGACTTCAGAGCCATGCATTTGATTTTGTAGCAGATGAATGCTAGAGGTCTGAAAAAGTCAAGTGAAAGCAAGCCATTTCCCCTGAGAGGTGGTTAGGAATTCCATTACTAAATATTTAAGGTGAGGAATTCTGTTGAGGAATCAAGTAACCGCTTTGGTTAGTCCAAGCTGTGTCTCCCAGTAAGCTTTCATACTGACACTAAACTGCATTTTTTCCAAGCCTACTATGGAATCAAGGTAATTCCCAGCTCCATCTCCAGGAAGATCCGCTCTGGTCTGAGTGTCAGCCAGTGGGCTGCTGAAGTTGTCCTGCCAATCAGGAAGGCCAAGATGTGACTGAATTTCCTCCAGAGAGTGGATGCCAACTCCCATCTACCTTCCAAGGGCAGGGAAGTCCAGCATGTAAAACAGAAGTGGGGAGTTGAAGGCTTCTCACATTTTTCTTCTTCACCCAGCGATGTTGAAATATATTAATACTGTGGTCCTTGGGGAGTTAATATGTGGGTTTTTAGAGAAACAGGTCTTCAATCTGAGAACTCAGGATCTTAAAATCACCTAATAGCATTTTTTTACCTTTTTCCTTCTTTCAGCAGAGGCACAGTTCTGAATAGTTCTCAGGTCTCATAACAGCCTCTGCTTTGCTTTTTACTCTGCAAATGTTGCTCATAAGGCAACATTCATTCCAGGGAGCTTATTAATTTGTTTTTCATTGTGACTCCAAGCTTCCCTACTGAGCCACATTCATCCTCCAAGGCAATATTAATCTAAATCAGACTTGAGAGCTGGGAAATAGAAGGGAGCTAGATAATCAGCATTATGTGTACTTTCCTAGTTGTGAATAGAGTATCTTGCTCAGATTTTATACCAATAAAGAACCAGAGAGAAATCTGCATGTGATTTACAAAGAAAAAATATCTCAAATGCACGCCTAGAAAAACCACTGCTAACAGTGTATTGCCCTCCAAGTAACTTCTCTATGCATATGCATACATAATTATATTTTCGCTTTTCTTCTCATGATACACATCTTTTTGTCACTATATATAAGAGCTACCCTGTTTTTCCAGTGGTTGTATAGTGTTCCACTGTGCCATTGCAGCATAATTTATTTAACTGCTGCCCTATTGATAGAATTTGATCTTTAGATACTTTTGTCATTGTTCAACAGTGAACAAAGGTAAAGCCACAATAGCATGTTACAGCTATTTTATAGTGTATAAAGAAAACTTACTTTCCAATTCAGTCCTCTCTATAACCTTCTGAAATAGGATGGGCAGGTATAATTGTACAGTACCAAAACTGTAGATGAACATGACTATCCAGCTAGTAAGGGCTAAAGCTGGCATTTAAACCTTAAGTTTTAAGCTCCATGTCTAGTCCCAGCTACAAGAGGGCTCTTGCTCCAGGACCCGTGCTTTATACAGGAGCAGCTGAAAAGCTGCAAGCACTTAAGGACACATCTTCAACTTCTTCTGATTGGATTTTAACATCTTTATTTTAAGCAGGCAAATTAAGCAATTGCCTCTCAGTAATGTCAAAAAAAAAAAAAAGCAATTCAGGTCGCAATTATCCATGTCAATTGCAACATGTAAGGATCAGAGTTACAGGAAAGCTGCTGTCAGGCACTTGTATAGTTCTTTTGCTTAAAGCATTTTTGGAAAGAAAAAGACTGCTTGATTCCACCCTCTCTTCTGTATCCCAGTTATTTTGAAGCGCATTTTTATATTAAGTATATTCTATCACAGGTGATTGATTAATTCATTCATTCATTGCATTAATACGTGAGCTCCATGAATGCAGGAACGGTGCGGTTCACTGCTGCCTGCCAAGACCCAGCACGTGCAACACCTAGCAGGCATCCAGCCAATCAATACCTGTTTGTGAAGTAGGCTGTGAAGAAACGGCTTCAGGGGGTTATTCAGAGGACTGACCTTTATGCAGTAAATTCATCTGCGTGTGCAAGGCCCACTTCAAAAAATATGCAATCACTTGTTTTACTACAACAACCCCTAGGTCAGGAAAAATTTGATAATATCAAGGCAAGCACCTGTGTGACCAGCATTACTCCAAATACAGTGGTGACAAAGACAAATGAAGGTACTGCTCTGATAGAATTTACAGTCTGAGGGGGATACTTCTAGAGAGGTAAGTAATCTTACTATGCTGATGGACAGAGACTGTAATGGGGTATGTGGGGGGGACTTGGTGATGGGGGAGTGTCTAGTAAGCATGTTCCTCATGCAATTGTAGATTAATGATACCAAAAAGAAAAAAAATATATACACACCCCTATGTTTATTGCAGCACTATTTACAATAGCCAAGAAATGGAAGCAACCTAAGTGTCCATCAGTGGATGAATGGATAAAGAAGATGTGGTACATATATACAATGGAATATTATTCAGCCATAAGAAGAAAACAAATCCTACCATTTGTAACAACATGGATGGAGCTAGACAGTATTATGCTCAGTGAAATAAGGCAGGTGAGAGAGACAAGTACAAAATGATTTCACTCATCTGGAGTATAAGAACAAAGAAAAAACTGAAGGAACAAAACAGCAGCAGAATCACAGAACCCAAGAATGGACTAACACTTACCAAAGGGAAAGGGACTGGGGAGGGTGGGTGGGAAGGGAGGGAGCAGGGGAATAAGGGGCATTACGATTAGCACACATAACATAGGGCAGTGCATGGGGAAGGCAGTATAGCATAGAGGAGACAAGTAGTGACTATAGCATTTTACTATGCTGATGGACAGACAGTGACTGTAATGGGGTATGTTTTGGGGACTTGATAATGGGGGGAATAGAGTAACCACAATATTGCTCATGTGATTGTATATTAATGATACCAAAAAAAATCACTCTGCTGTATGGAGATGGAAATAGACATGAGAAAGGGCCACTTATGAGAGAATTTAACAGCACTATCCCTTGTCTGCAGGATGAGAAGACCCAGCCTTTAAAAGGCAAAGTGACAGAGATTTTTTTAGTGGATTTAGAACAGTGGTTACCTTTGGGAGTGTTTAGGGGAATGGGATTGAGAAAAAGATGTAGGAAATTGGTCTTTTCATAGTTCTTATGTTCAGTGGTGGATCAACAGGTATTAGTTTTACTATCGTGCTTCATAACTTTCATACATCGTGTGTATTCTGAGTATGTTACTGCCTGAAATGTGTCCCTCAAAACTAAGACATTGGAGTCCTAATCCCCCAACCCAGGACTTCAGAATGTGACCATATTTGGAGATACGGTCTTTAAAGAGGTAATTAAGATGAGGTCACTAGGTTGGGCTATAATGCAATATGACTGGTGTCCTTTTAAGAAGAGGAGATTAGGACAGGCACAGAGACCATGTGGAGACACAGGGAGTAAATGGCCACAAAAAGTCAAGTAGAGACACCTCAGAAGGAACAACCCTACCTACATCTTGATCTCAGACTTCTGGCTTACGGAACTGTGAGAAAATTAATTTCTGTTGTTTAAGCCTTCCTATCTGATTTTCTGTTATGGTAGCCATGGCAAACTAAGAATGCATAGATGTCAAAGATTTCATCATTAAAATTTTTTCAGTTATTTTTAAAACCCATAGGGTAGTAGAAGAATGTATATAATAAAACTGTTAACAGTCATTTCTGGAAGGTGTGATTACAGGAGGTTTTCATTTTCTATATTTATATTTCTGAACCCTTTATTTCTTTTATTAAGACTATATAACAGGCTTGTATTTGAAGGCAATAGGAGAGAGAGCACGGACAGGATTGCCCAAGATTGCAGTGAGGGAACGGCAGAAATAGAACGCTTGGATTACATTTACATTTTCCAATCACTTCTCCATCTGACAAGAGAAGTAAGCAGACATGTTGTATAGGATATCCAAAACTGCTCCTTGTAAGGAAGGGAATGAACTTTCATCCTC
Organism: Manis javanica; assembly: GCF_040802235.1. NCBI lineage: Eukaryota > Metazoa > Chordata > Mammalia > Pholidota > Manidae > Manis > Manis javanica. The sequence goes on from NW_027332171.1 coordinate 994,824, forward strand.
CCTCCTTCCCTCTTTGTGCTGCCTAGAATGCAGTTGTGATGACTGGAGCTCTGGCAGCCATACTGGGGCAAAAGGTAATCTCAATAACAAAAATTATGAAGAGTGGAGGAGAAAGGAGTCTGAGTCTCTGAGACTTCAGTGAGTTACCATACTAACCCTGAACTGCCTACCTCCAGATTTCTTTTATATGTGAGAATAAACTCAAGTGTTTAAACCAACATAAATGGGTCTCTGATTTGCAGATAAACCTAATCATAATTATTACAAAGCCCTTTTTCAGACATTTGGTATTAGAATTCATTAAGTGCTATTAGAGAAAAAGCAATTAATTTTGAACAATCTTTCTAAAAACATTATTATAAATTGGAGAGAATTCTTCACCCATAGCCTCCATTTTCTCTGATGTGAAATGCATGATTATCTGGTGCAAAACAGGAGGGTTTATGTAGCCTGAATGTTAGTATCATTCCTGGGAAAAATAGCAGCAAGGGTAGGCTAGTGATACTTTTGTAAAATAAAAGTATATTTTATGTTATCCAAATTACACCAAATGTCATTTCATTGTGTTGATGACACCTAATTTCACTATGTTATTAAGAAAAAAACAGATTTGAAGGCACAAGTATAAAGGGCAGCTTACCAAAGCTATAGGCCTGTGCATATCTGGGTTTCGATGGTGGCTTTGCCTTAACAAGTTAGTTTACTTACTTGAATCTCAGTTTCCCAATCTGTAAAAATGGAATAAATGACATATTTGTGAAAGGGCTTAACACTCAGTAAAAGCTGCTATCCTTGCTTTATTAATCCCTTTCTACCTCATATGAAGTCCTAGCATTTCTAGGCTTTGCTATGGCATGTCTAATACCCACAAGGAAGACATATGGGGCCTGTGTGGGTTAGTCATGTTGTACTTCAAAGGTAGTCTTGCATAATTAATAATTACTGAGCATTTATTATTTACTATATACCAGGTATATTTCATGCATTTTCATGTAATCCTTCCCCAAAACCTTGAGAAATAAATGCTATTAATATGGTTATAAGGAAACTGGTGAAAGGGTAAGTAAATAGCCCAAGATTACATTCATTTAGAAAAAGCAGTATTTGGACCCTTTTGGTCAGGGCTGTAAAAGAGAATAATTAAACATTATACTATAGTTCCTCAGTAAATCAATGATGCCTACTGCTAGGGGCTTAGAGAAGTGATTTTCCCTACGGAATTGCTGTGCAGCTCTCCCTTTTAAATTTTACAATACTCCCTGTGTGATTGTCTATCAGTTACACACAGAATATGGTCCTTGTTTCTAGGAGCGACCTCCTCCTTGTAACTCAAAAGTAGGGGGTTGAATGACTTCCCCTGAGACTCTTAACCTGTTCTGATGTATCTGGCAGCTCTGTGGAGAAAATGAAAGTTCTGTGGTCAGGATTCTTACTTGGCCCTGGTTGGATAGCTCATTACACACGTGTGGGCAATACATGCTGTTGACTCTGTATAAAGAGCTCCGCCCAGTGCCCTGGGCGACATGGTGGCACAGCTGCAAGGCTACAGGAGAGCAGACCAGAGGCTGGAGTGGTGGCACTGCTGAGGACAGAGACTGGGACAGCTATGCAGACAGAGAGGCCCAGAGGCAGAGACGGGCTTGCTGCATGCAGACTTGCTCTGAGTGAACGAGATTTTAGTGATTGACCTGCCATTGTGGAAATAAAGTTGGGTATAACCCTTTCACCCCAAGAACATTCTACTATCATTTATTTGGTCACATTGAATCTATAGTGAACTCGCCTGGGGCTGAAACCCATTGGCAAGACAAGATCCAACCTCACTTTTGTGTCTTCCTAGTTTCTGTGAATTTCATCATACTGCTACACCAAGGTGAACAAAGAAAGACCAAGGGGCCAGGACATAGTCCTTGCTCCAGGAAAAATGAGACACAAGCAAGGGATGCCAGGCTGACTGCTCTTTAGCAACCAGAGATAGAATCATCCCTCTTTTCCACTGCTCAGCACAGTACCTGGAACTAGTGGGCTTTCAGAAAAAGCATGAATAAGAGGCTCTATCAACAGTACCTCTGTGGCAAACATAACAAAAGGCTTATTAGCAAGTACAGTATCTGTCAGGTGTCCAGTCTGCTTTTTCTTTCTTGTAAATTAAGGGAACCGCATAATGTGAGTCCTGACCTATGAGGAAAATGGCTTAATGTTGTAGTGGATGCTCTGGAGTAATGCCAAGATCCCCTCCTTAGGACTGGGTACTTACACCCCAGCTGCTGAAAGTGTTGGTGGCTGACGGTTCACAGCGAAGACTGTCTCCCTCTGTGAATTGCCCTCTCCCGAAGGGGAATGCCTGCACTGTGCCCCTTCTTGGATGCAGCCCACATGCAGTGACTGATCAGTGCTGTGGTATAAGCACCTGGCCATCTAGTCTCCAGGCTGGCCACCTGGGATAGACCAGTCAAGCTCCAGGTGTCCCCCCAGCTGAGCCTCTGTTGCAAGTGCATCTCAACTCAATCTCTCCCTCTGCCCGTTTCCTTCACCCCCTCGCAGGTGGTGTTCCTGTTCTGAAATTTGTCTACTTCTCTCCATTTCTGTTGCCATCACATTCGATTAAGTCACCAGTATTTCTCTCCTAAAAGGCTGGAGTTTCTAATTGCTGTCTCCTCTCATTTCTTGTGACCTCTCATTTCTTGTTTAATAATTTTAAACAAAAATTGGGGTCACTAACCCTAATCCCTTCTATTGCTTCCTTTTGCCCTTGGAATAAAACCCAGCTCCTCAGGAGGCCTTCTAGGCCTTTTACATCTGGGCTGTCTGTCCCTGCTGCCACCTCCACCTGTTACCACCACGCTCCTCCCCCTCAGGCCTTTACACTAGAATAACTTCCTCCAGTCTTTCCTTTTCTAACTCCACCCCAGCCTGCAGATGGCTTAAAGAGAGTTCAGCCCTGTTTGAAACAGGTCACCCCTATTCCTCTCTTGGTTGTTCTCCATAGTACTGTATGTATGATGAAAAGGACTACACATATTGTCCCTGTGCAAATACTGTATATATTTATTTGTATGTTTCTTGTTTAATACCTGTCTGTCCTTGAGTTCCTTTGTGTTCCACAAGGAACTGGAGCCTATCTATACCTTCACCACTCTGTCCCCAACACTTGGCTCAAGCCTGGAAGTTATCTAGTAGATGCTCAATAAATACTTGTTAATGGGTGAGTATGCAAGACTGCCTGCAATTATGGGAGAATGGAAGATGAAAGAGGTACAAATCACACACTGGAGGAACTTATGCTCTAGCAGAGATGATACGTTGGGAATATAAATAAGACAAGACAACTAATGTCACAGGAAATTATAAGCCCTTGGGAAGGGCATTACTTCTAGGCAGGAAATCAGAAGAGACTGTGCAGGGAGAGCATTGTGCTGGGCATTGAGAGGAGGGAGGGCACACACAAAGGCACCAATCTGGGAAAGTGTAGGGCACAAGTGGATAAAGATGTGTGGATCAATTTAATTAGATCATGGAATCCATCAGGACAAAAGCGTAAGAGGCTGGAGGTTGTCCAGAGCCTCATTTTCCAGGTGAAAAAATCTGGGTTGAATTCTGGAGGTAGTGGTTGGTAACAACGATAACTCAGCTCAGCCTTTTAAAACCTTTAAAAAGTTTTTTCTGATATACTATAAAAGTAAAATAGTACAGTAAGCATCCTTATACTTCTGACTGATACTCAACAATATTTTACCATATTTGCTTTATATATAGGTAGATATATAGATGTAAATGTATGTATGCACTTCAAAGTATTTATTTTCCTTGGCTTGCTTGCTTTCATTATTTTTCCTCTTTCATTTTTTCCTTTCCTAAACCATTTTAAAGGAAATGAGAGACATCATCTTTACTCCTAAGCATTTTTCCAAATTTTAAAGGCATTTTCTTTCATATCCATCATACTAATATTACATAATGCCTGACATATAATACCAGTCCATTTTCAACTTTCCCTAATTATCCCCAAAATGTCTAAAAAGCCATTTTGTTTTGTTTTCAGAACCAGAATACAATCAAGCATTTGGTTACGTTTTTTAAAATTTAGAAAAATCACTCTGACCCTTTTTTATGATATCAATTGTCTTTGATCTTTATGTCTTATCTTCTATAAAACAAGTTGGCTTACAGAATGCCTCAAGTTCTTGATTTATCTGATTGCACCCTTTGAGGTGTCGTTTAACTGGTTCTTCCAGCCCTTGAAAACCAGCGGTTAGATCTACAGGCTTGATTGAATTTAGATTCAACATTTTTGGCAAGAAAATTTTATTAAGCAATGCTGTACACTTCATGCTACAGCACACTGAGGGGCCTCATAAAAATGTTGATTGTCCCAGCGTTAACGATGCTAAGATGGATAACTGGTTTAAGATGGAACAGCCAGACTTCCTCGTTGTAAAGGTATGTGTTTCTCATCTGTGATTGTCAAGTAATCTGAGGGATGAGTTTGGCAACGCCATTCACATATTTGTAGCTGCTTACAGTTTCAGTCATGTCCACATGCGTTTAATCACAACAGCATCTCTGTAAGGTTTTATTCCTATTAACAGGAGTGAAAACAGGCTTGGAGTGCTTAAGTGACTTTGCAAAGCCAAGAGCAAAGACAAGACTCACGCATAAATAGGTTCACTTCAGCTCAGTAAAAAGAAAAAAAATCCCAAATAGTCTAACTGCAGGTTTTCAAAGTGTATTCTCTCTCCTTATAAAAACATTTTCTAAAAAAAGTATATTTTTCTTTATTTTCTTACTGCTGGAAGCACATTACCAAGGAAAAGGGATTTGTTTCACAGTGTCCAACAGCTATTTTATTGCCGGTCTGAACCAGCAAACTGTTAACAGTTGCCGGATTCCCAAGCTCCATTTGTAAAAACAGTTTACAAGATCTAAATGTTAAATGAGTTATGGAATCTGTTACTTTCACAAATGTATGAACAAAGTTTATCCAAAATAACTATTTTCTGTGCAGTTACGCATGCACACGCTCGCTTATGATGCTAAAACCAACAAAGACCTTTTAGGAGATATCGGTAGAAAACAGAGTCAGGTCCTCGAGAGTCATCTCTTCACAGCTAAGTCAGCAACTCGTGGGATAGAGTGAGGAGAAGCATACGACAATCTAGAATCAAGGGTAAGGGGTGTGGTGCGATAACGAGCAAACCAGGGAAGAGAATTAGGAATCTTGGATCGAGGAGCGAACTGGGGAAGCTATTTCTGGGCCTGGCTAGGAGCCAGTTGCTACAAGGGTCCCAAGAAAGGGGAGCATCGGGTTGACTGTTGAGAGTCACTCTTTTTAAGAAACCATGGAGGTCTTAACTCAGAGTAGAATCCAAAGCTTCTGAGAAGCTAACTCACTTTTGCCTCCCACCAACTACTCCAATACTGGCCCCAAGCGGGCACGCCCCCAAGGGCTCTTCCAGGATTTTATTGGCTGTCTTAGGGCTTTTCACAGACAATTCCTGGAACCAATCACCTCCAATAACCGCCCCGAATCTCCGCCGGCATGTGATTGATATGCATACCAACCAATGAGAAATAAAAGTAGGGCTGTGAAAGCGAGACTCTTCACCTTTTTTCTCAACGCGTTCAGTAAATGGTAGAAAAGGCCGAGCAGCTAATACCAAACACCAATCCGTAAGGGCGGAAGAATGACGCTAAGAAGAGTGATGGGAGCGGGTGACGTGGCAGTGACGGAAACATAAACTGAAGAGAGTGGCGGAAGCACAAGCCAATCGACGATCAAGTTAGCTGGGCACTCTGCATTCTCGAGTCCTCCCTGAGCGCCAGAGACTTCGGGAAAACGCCAATGAGCTTCTACATGAGCCTGATTGGCCTTTACCTTATCCAATCAACGGCATGCCTGGCAGACGCGTCCCACGCTGGACTCTCACTGGGTAGTGTGGAATGACAGGCCCGAGAGCAATGCCAATGTCCTAGGGGTCTTCCGCAAGTGACACTCAGCGGCACCAATCGACTTCCCCTTCCCGGCGGCCGAGCCCTCCTCCCCGTGGCGGGCCTGGCGGGGCGGGGACGCTGCGCGGCGGCGGCTGATGCGCTAGCCGAGTGGGGCGCTCCCGGTGGCGACGGCGGCTCTCGTAGGCGGTTCCGGTATTGTATCTCCCGGCGGCGGCGGCGGCGGCTCATGGCGGCGACTGAGCTGAGAGGAGTGGTGGGGCCAGGCCCGGCAGCCATTGCAGCTCCGGGCGGCGGCGGCGCTGGCCCCCCTGTGGTGGGAGGCGGTGGCGGCCGCGGAGACTCCGGGCCAGGCTCTGGGGCCGCCCTGGGCACGGTGGCCGTGAGCGGCCCTGGATCCGGGGCCGGTGGAGTGGCGGCGGCGGGCCCGGCCCCTGGGCCGCCGGCGGGCGGCTCGGGCGCTGGGGGTTCTGGCTCGGCTCGAGAGGGCTGGCTCTTCAAATGGACCAATTATATCAAAGGCTACCAGCGGCGGTGGTTCGTGCTGAGCAACGGGCTCCTGAGCTACTACAGGTAACTGCTTCCGGGGCGCGCGTTCCCCATCGCAGCCCACAGCCCCCGTGCCATCACCCTCTCGAGCCGGCACGGCAGCCAAGGTCGCCCCAGGCCTCCTTTTCTTTACCTGCGCGCACTGACAGCCCGCGACACGAGCCCACCAGAACGAGAGTGAACGCCCCAGGACTTACCCTCCACCTGGTTTCCTCACCTTTGGTGCCAGACCTCCCTTCGTTCTCTGTCCTTTACAGTTTTTGGAGATCACCCACTCTTCCACTGTATTTCCACCAGCACATCGCGATAGTGATTAATTCTGCAAGGAAGGAGCTGTAGTAGGTGTTCAGGGTGACATATGGGAGAGCAAAGCCCAAGCACTGCTCTCAAGGAACTTACTATGCTAGTCCCAAGTCTTAGCTGTCTGTGCTAAGTCTCTAGAATTCAAGGTTATTAGCAGCCCTGGATGTACCGGCCTTTGCTCTCTCCAAATTGAGGCACAAGGACACCAGGCACAGGGTGGCCTCGATATTTATCCCCTGTGTTCCTTATCTCTCCAGGAATTGTCTATGCTTTGCCTTCTGGACAGCCCAGAATGGAGATGTGCACTCCAGTGCAGCTTCTATTTTTGCTGGCCCGATCTCCTCCTATAGGAATGGTTACCAATTCTATCCAATATTTCTGGGGTCTCTTTGGTTCCTTAGGTTGTTTGAAAAGAAGAATCCATGTCTTTGGTATGACTACTTATGTTCAACAATGTTTGTTTTGGAATGTTTCATATATATTTATAGTGACTCACAATCTTGCCATAACATGTTTTGGCTACTCATGATACTATAGACAGATTAAGATACCAGATGTGGGAGATGGGACATAAACATCTCCTGGGTGCTGGACATTTTAGATAGGTGTTTCACATATGGTATTTTGTTGATTCTCAACAACAACCCTGGGAATTAGGAGATAGTCCCATTTTACTTATGAGGAAACTGAGACTAGCTTGAGCAGCTTTCTCAAGGTCTTGAGGAATCAGGATTTGAAACTAGTTCTGTTCACACCGACAAAACCTAAAACCCAGGTTAGTGTTACATGAATCAATCAGATACAGAGATAATTACTTAACTATATAGCAAGTAACTTTATAGATCATGGCTACTATGTGTATTTTATACAAATGTATAAAAATCTCCTTTAAGGGAGTCTTTGCTTGCTATAATGGCATTTCTGATTGAAATCTTTTTGTAAAGACCATCCTATTTGGGACCCCTGAGCACTGTTAAGAGCAGTTCACTATTTCTTTTTCTCTGCCAGCAGTCACTCTGCCACCAGGACAGTTGGGGTGAGTGAATCATTTTCTGTCCACTCCAATTGTATTGGCTCTTAGAGAATTTTGAGAAATTGAAGGTGGGAGTTGGGCATGGTGGAAGTAGGAACATGTTCTTACTGGGTCTCTTGACAGTGGAAAATGTGTTAACGCATCCTCTATGCTTAACTGACATTAATTGTGAACAGTTGTGTATATCATTTGCATTATTCAGAATTGGTTTTAATTTTAACCTTTCTAAGTACTCATCCAGGAATATCAGTTTAAGATCACAAATCTAAAATTTTAGTTTGCTCCAAAAATTTTCCCCTGCTCAACTTCAAGTTTTCCTCTTACACTGACAATCATTCTCATGCTCAGCTGATTCATATCCCAACTTGGCTTGTATGTCACTATTCACACTGACTCCTCATTCTCGGAAGTTAGGTTTTCAGCTGAGGGCCTTACTGTGTGGTCCTTCTCCCCCACATCCAAATTCTTACCAGATCCACTTTCCAGGCCAGTTGATTGATGGATCAATACCAGTCTTGATCAGTGTTGATCTTGGTTGGACATTAATGACTTCTGTGTTGCTGTCTCTTCAAGTACTTGTAACCACTTTTAACTTCTCTCTTATAAGAGCTAGTGGTACCCGTCTGAGTACAGGTAAAACTTCCAAAACATACCAAACCACATATTGGGAAATATGCCACGGGCCTGTCCTGGCCAGCTAAAATGGTCCCACCCACGAAGCAACCAAGCCGCAGGATCCGAATCCAGTCTGTGCACTACCCTCGGAATCACATTGCAATACTTCCTGCCAACTATATTGGCAGTTTATTCTTCCCTACAGAGTTCTTCAGGTCTCCACTTCCCAGGAGTTATTTAGCCAAGTTGTCATTCCTCCTGCTTTTCACGCTTCCAAAACCTGTCATCTCCTATTTATACCTTTCAAAATACTGTTTCCTTATTAGTTGAGATCATGTATTAACTAGACCCATTTTCTGATGAATTGCCCTAATAGGCTTTGGCAAGCCATTTCCCTCTTTTTAACTATCATCTTCTTCCTTATATACACAGTTACACAGATGGCCCATTTCTTAAAGCCATGTGTGGAATCCCAGCTCTCCCAGACACATAGGGCTATAGTAGCAGTTTTCCTGGCTAGCTTTTCAGCTGGCCTTTTCAGGGAAGGACTTCCTAGCCAGAAAATACCACCTAATACTGGAGTGCCTGAAGAACTTATCTTGCACACAGAAAAGCATGTTTTTCTAGCTTCTGTGCTTATCATTTATAACCGTAAGTGTATCTATCTGCCCAAACCCAACAGCCCTGAGTTCAAGCCTACCTTACTTCCCGGTGTTCCTTAGTATTTTTAAAACTACTACGGACTGATTTGAGAAACCTCGTACGTCCACAACATGATCCAGGCAGAGGAGATCCCTAGGAAGTGGTTTGTGAGAGTTGTCAACACATTTATGCGAAATGTAGTAGAAGGTCCAAGTAGCACCTTTGGAATAGAAAGCAAGGGTGAGCTAGCCTGTCAGTTGCATGCCTGTAATTCAGCCTGCATTATTCATAATGTAACTGAAGCTTGGGGGTGGGGGAGGAGAGGTAAGCATGGCCAAAACAGGGCTTCATGTTACAGTGTGGCAGGTGCAGGGGATGGAAGATGGCCCAGATCGAGACCCCCTATCCATCCCATGCTGCTCATTTGTGCATTTGAGGAAGAAAAACCAGTTTCATGTGACAAACTGAAAAATAGCAAATTTGTCTTCCTAGGAACAGTAAACAGACTTTCTCAAACATACCAAATCTTAATTTCTGGAGATGGGGTGTGTGTCATTTCTGGCATGCAGGAATTCTGGAAGTGCCAGGTGTGTTGGGCTGCTTGGCCCCAGTGAAAGGGAAATGGCTCTGGTTTACACTGTGGCAGTTGGCAAAGGACTTTGACCTCTTTGTGTTCCAAGTTGGTCAGAGGAAACTGCGGTCTCAACAGGCAGACCCCTGGGCATAACCAGCGGGTGGTGGAAAATTAGCACAGTTTGCACTGTAGACTCAATTGTACTAACAGCTTGATATTTTATGTGTAGTCTCTTGTAGCTTACTGTCACCCAGTCGTGCTGAAAAGTTCGTAAGTTAGTCTATTAATAGGACGGTCAGTCAGTAGAGATGGGGCAAATTTTTATACCCAGTCCTGTGAGAACAGATTTGCTGAATCTTCCCTAGCTATTAATAGGATGGCTTAGGAGTTCCCACCAAGAGAGGTTAGTGGACCTTAGGAAAGACTATATTCTAGAAAGATTATACCATTTGGTTATTCTTATGTGATTATTCCTTCTTTACAGCCACAGAAAGTGAGTTATTCCTATTTCATATAATTTGTACTGCTGTCAGCATTTAATACTCTAGCCATCTAAGTGTGCCTTACACTCCTGCAGTATAAATCTCAGCTTAGTGTGGCAGTTCTCATTGGAGGTGAGTTACAGTTAGGGGGTGGGTTATTCTGTAATATAAAATGGAGCTCTTTTTTCTCTTAGGGAATGAGATTATTAAATGAAATTTTGTTAACTGTGTTTATAAAGCACTATTTCCTAATCATAACTTACTAAGTAAAAAGAAATTCCTGACCACAAAAGGGCATGAGGGAACTTTTTGGGATGACAGAAGTGTTCTATATCTTGATTGTGGAGGTGGTTACACAATTGTATACACTTGTCAAAACTCACTGAAGTCACACACTTAAAATTGCTGAATTAATACTGTATGTAGTGATGCTTTAGTGAAGCCCATTTTTAAAGAGCTGAGGATGAGAGGAACAGAAGAGCAATAAAATCTGACTCAGAAACAACACTCACAGGCTCTGAAAGGAAATCCCTACCAGTGGTTTCTGGAATTTCGGGAAGCCACTTGAGGGAAATATTAGAACTTGATGATTCCTAAGACTACCATATTTTCAAAAGGCTTCAAGTTACGAAAAGAAAAGGGGACGTGGTGAAGGATAAACCACCCGTCAGCTTTCTACCCAGCTTGTCTTTATCTCGTTACCACAGGTCAAAGGCAGAAATGCGACATACCTGCCGTGGCACCATCAACCTCGCCACCGCCAACATCACGGTGGAGGACTCCTGCAACTTCATCATCTCCAATGGGGGCGCCCAGACCTACCACCTGAAGGCCAGCTCGGAGGTGGAGCGGCAGCGCTGGGTGACGGCCCTTGAGCTGGCCAAGGCCAAGGCTGTCAAGATGCTGGCAGAGTCGGGTAGGGGGCAAAGAGCCTGTGGCTGGGCAGTTTTCCCTTTGTCCTTCTCGGGCATGAGCCTAATTTCACCTCTGCTTGTCTTTCAACCACCAGCCTTCTCCTGGCTGCTTCAGGCTCCTCCTCATCCTGCGGTATTTCTGCTGGAGCGTGGTTTTCAAATGGGGGAGCTCTGCCCTGCAGGAGATGCGTGGCAGTGTCCGGAGACGTTTTTGTTGTCCCAGCTGAGGGGTGGTGTTGCTGTGGGCGTCTAGGGAGCAGAGGCCAGGGGCGCTGCTAAAGCCCCTAGAGAGCAGAGGCGGCCCCCACAACCAGATGGTATCTGGCCCCAAATGTCCTGACGAGGTTGAGAAACTGCCCTAGAGGCACAGCAGTTGTCCTTTTGGCTTTTAATGTCAATTGACTAGCGTAAACTTTTGAGAAATAATTATTATATTGATAGGTCACTCCTAGGATTATTACCGCTCCCAATTTGGATCTATTCTTACTTTTTTCTCCTAATATCTTCTTAACTGTACGTCAGTTGAGCTGAAACATAGACTGCCAGAAACATCATATGTGATATTTTCCATGAGAAATCATCATTTGGCTACCTTAGTTTCACAAAAAGGAGCAATCTAATTATGTTTAGATTTTTCATCAAGGAAAATGGTAGGATTTCCCCCGGCAAATACTGACAGTTTAATCATGCTGCACTTGTTCACGTAGAGCTGACCAAGGTGGTCACCTGGTGACTTTTTTGTCTCCTGTTTTCTTACCCCCTGCCATTTCCCATACTGTATTTAATATCTGTTGAGCAGTGACAGGAAAATTTCACTGTTTGCTGAGTTTTTGGTACCGGTGACATTTGGACTGGCCCTGCCTCCCTGTCTAGCAGCTGGAGCAAATCCTTCCTTATTCCTTCTGTTTTGATGTTAGTGCTGATGTTAGGTCCCCCAGAGGAAGTGGCAGTGCTGGGAAAGTACTTTGCAGTCACAAAGTGTCAAGTACAAAAGTGATAGCAGAGGTGCAGCCGCTCTCAACGGGACTAGATACTGCAGAGCTGTTGAGCAGAAGACCTTGTGTTGCTCGCAGTGTGGTGGTCGCTTTAGTGTCCGAGGATCTTGTTGTGTGGTTCCTGGGCTCTCCTTCAGAAAAGATAGGTTAAGGAATCTTTTGGTGATGGGGACTTTGTCTACAAAGAGCTGGGCTGTGTTTCTCAACCCCTTTCATACATGGCCAGCCAAGCACCCAGAAGATGATGGTAGATTTGCAGTAATAATCCACGTGGACTGGATTGAAATTGTCAAGCTAGAGTTAAAAGGCTCAGTAATTCATTCCAATCCCACGAGCCATTTAGCTTCTCCATCCTGTCCTCCAGGTCACTGGTTCTCAAACTTCAGTGTCCATCAGAATTACCTGGGCAGATTTTTGAAAATACAGATTCCCAGGCCTTGCCTCCCATCAGCCACATCAGGTTCTGGGGTGCAGCCAGAGACTCTACCCCTTTAACAAGTATCCTAGAGGCGGGGTGGGAGAATTGGCTGAAGGCTGCCAAAAGGTACAAGTTGCCAGTTATTTGGTAAATAAGCCCTGGGGCTGGAATGTACAGCAGGAGGACTAGCGTTAACACTGCTGTGGGGCATATTCGAAAGATCTCATCACAGGGAAAGAAACATTTTTTCATTTTTCTGTATCTGTACGAGGTGACGGTTGTTAACTAAACTTACTGTGGTAATCATTTCACAGTATCTGTGAGCCAAGTCATAATGCAGTACAATTTAGATTTATGTAGTGCTGCATGTCAATTATGTCACAATAAAGCTTGAAGAAAAATAAAAGCACGAGCAAAACAAATGCTTACTGTTCTGTGCCTTGGGAAAAACAAGAGAACCACCCCAGTTGTTCCTGATACAGGTGGGCCATGGAGGGCGCTGGACAAATCACTGGGAACGGGCAGCTGTTGGTCGGTCAGAGCACATGTGTAAGGAGTTCAGTTTGGTTGTGGGCAGAGCTGGTAGGGTTCTGAGTCCTGTAAGTCACCTTTTCGCCCCTACAGATGAGTCAGGAGATGAAGAGGCTGTGTCACAAACCGACAAGACCGAGCTGCAGAACACCCTCCGCACGCTCTCCAGCAAAGTGGAGGACCTGAGCACGTGCAATGACCTGATCGCCAAGCACGGCACGGCGCTGCAGCGCTCGCTCAGCGAGCTGGAGGCCCTGAGGCTGCCCGCCGAGAGCAACGAGAAGATCAAGCAGGTCAACGAGCGGGCCACGCTCTTCAGGATAACGTCCAACGCCATGATCAATGTGAGTGTGGGTGGTAGCCATGTTGCTTTTGCATTCTTTCTCTCTTCAAAATTTCATTCTCCCCAAATGTGAGGAAACTGTGATGGATATAGCACAGAACATTAGGTCCTGCCTCACTGCCCAAGGAAGTAGGTTACATTGTTTGTTGTGTGAAATACAGCAGGCTGTGCAGACGGAAGGACGTGCATACCCTGCTCCTGTGGTCAGAAGGACACGGCTTCAGCCCGGGAGTTAGGGAGGGACCCAGAGTTCCCGCCAGCCCAGCTTCTGCCACCAGCAGAACATCTCATGGAGATGCTGGTGGAGTCCCTTCACTTCTCTTGCCTTGCAGTTTTATGTATTTATGCATTTACCTACTTATTTTTTAGCTAGCTTTGGAACTTAAAGTCTCTGGATCCTTTCCATCGTGTTAACCGTGAGCTTTAGGTTGGAGTCTTACCCCCACTTTGCTAATGCAGCTGGCCCACAGTGGTAAGTGGGGGCTGGATCAAGTACTGGCAAGAACTTCCTAATACTAGTTAGCCCCATCTTTAGTCCTTGATTTCAGGAGTAGTTCTGGGTGATACAACAGAAATACTCACCCTTGGGCACTTCTCTTTTAAAAAGAAAGAGCCAACATGTCTCCCTCTGTCCGACCCCTTCCGTGGGTGCCTGTTGCTTCATGGACTATCTCAGCTGCTTGGGCGCAAGGCTGTAGGTAAACCTCAAGCAGCCCTGGTGTTAGTGATGCATTTCAGGTGCGGGGGTAGGTCTGAAATGAATCCGTGGCTTCAACAGTGCTGTTTTCGCTCTGCTGGTGCCTGATTCTGCCCTGGCAGGTATTTAGCCTCCACATCAGAACAGTAGAGCACATTTCATGCGACGGGGGAGGAGTGTACTCTGGGAAAGGGCTTATGCGGGGGTTTTCCCTAGGCTGCTTAAAGGGGATGAAATTACTTCACTGGAGCCAGATTTTCCCTTGTTTAGGGGGTCATAATAAGACATCTGTTCAGATCTGGTTTAGTTCACGTGGCTCCTAGAGATCAGAGGTGTTTTTCTGTGACCAACAAAAATCTAATTTTTCTCATTTAAAACCCCTTGGTTACTTAATACACAGTTGTGATAATCTTTATTTTCATATCATTTTCTGAAGTGTGGAATACTTCCTTCAGTGCTCTGGTTCACATGAGGTGTGAATCACTTTGTCCACTGAAGGGCTACGTGAAGGTCAGCTGTCCCCTAGGACTGTTCTGCAGATCAGCACTGACCCTGTTTCAGATGTCTAGTTGCTGCTCTTTCTCCAGAGCGTCACACTTCTTAGTGACTGTGTGCCTGTTTTCCTGGTCTTCATGTGATCAAGAAAACCCCATAAACCGTGCAGGTCAATTCATCACTAGTAAAGAATATACTTTTCCAGTAGAACAGCTCAGGACACAACCATCTCCTGATAGTGAATGTTGCCTTTAGCCGTGCAAGTGAACCTCTTGCTCCATGACAGTTTTTTTCCTACTCTGATGTGAAAATTTTGCTCAGAACACCTCAATGTAAAAATTGCTCATAAAACTGAAGCTTTAGTTCAGACTTTTCTCTTGAAAATATGCTCATCCTTGTTCCTTGGGGCAATTCTTTTCCCCTAAGTTCTAAAGTGTCCCTAGTTGGTGTCAAAGGGAGTAATTCCGTGAAAGGCAGAGGTTAAGTCCCATTTTTCATTCTGTTCTGCCCGGCATACTGTGTCTGCCTCCTCCATAGTTGGTATTGCTGGAAAGACATGGTTTTTTAATCCCTGTGTTGTTTCCTTTGTATCTTTTAGGTGATGACAGGAAGGCCTTAAAATTAACATGCTAGCACTTCACATCTCTGGAAGGGCAACTTTATTATCAAAGGAAGAATACATTTCCCTCAGTTTCTCCCTTGTTTAAGCAAATAGCTTTTCTTACTACCAGAGTGAACTAACCAGGGGAGTAAATCTGACACTATTAGTGTACCTATTTACTAATTCAATGAACATCAATTGAGCACCTTCTGGATTCTAGGCACTTGTGCTACGGGACATAAAACCAACAGTGGAATGTGCCCTACCCTCAGGGAAATTGCTCTCTAGTGAGGAGGCAGAAGTAAACAGATCATTTTGAAGCACAAAGTGCATGACAGATGCAAGCACAGGCTGAGGTGCGGTGTGGTGCTGTGCGTGGAGGATGAGAGAGGGTAACACCTTAACTGAATTCCGAAAGTCCAGAGAGAGTCTTCCTGTGAAAGAAGGCAATACAAATACAGAGCTTGGGGCCCTGAAGTCCAGCTGCCTCAGTTAAGTATCTATAAAACCTGGGGCAACCTGCTTCCTCTGTGACCTCAGTTCCTTTTCTGTAAATGGCAATGATACCAGTAGCTGCTCACAAGGATGGTGAAAGGCTTTTATAAGATAATTAATATAAAGTGTTCATCAAATTGCCTGACATATAATTGTCTCTCACTAAAGTTTAGTTTGATCAGTATTCTTAAAAGGAAGTAAGGGAGAAGAGTTGATCCAGGTAGAGGTGCGGCATACGCGGGTTCCTCCCTTTTCCCCAAAGTTTGGGAACTGCTCAGAACTGACTATTAATAGAATAAGGAAGTAGCTGGAGATAAGGCTGGAGAGGAATTAAGTGTTAGGGAAAGGATGTGGTGTAGGTTCAGCTATAGGGGCGTGGTGGCAGTGGATTAGAAGAGGATAAGAAGGGTTTTGATACAGGCTTATCTGTAATAGCTAACCCCTTACTGAATGCTTACTGTGAGCCCGGTATTTCTAAATGCTTTATATGTGAAGCAATAGCCCTTTGAGGTTACTCTTACTCTCTGTTTAGAGATGAGGAAGGTGAGGCACAGAGAGGTTAAATAACCTACCCAGAATTGCAGAGCTAGATAGAGGGGGTGGAGCTGTGATTTGAGCCCCAGCAATCCAACTCCAGCGTATGCAGTCTGTACTGCCTCTGAGTAGAGAGGATGGAGAGAGTGAGTGTACAGACTCTAGAAATACTGAAAAGGAATCAGTGGGACTTGATAACTGGATGTGCAGAGGGAAGAAGAATTAAGAAAGAGGGATGCCTCTTAGTTTTCCGGCTTGGGCGGGTGGAACTGTGCTTGGGATGGAGGACACCAGAGCAAGAAGCAGAGCCAGAAAGCGACTGTGATGAGTTTGGACCCACTGATTTTGAGATTACTTTGAGCCACTGAATAGGCCAATTGGATATTCTGAGCTGAAGCTCCGAGAGGCCAAAACCAGAATTACTAATTCTGTCATCAGTAGCCTACAGGCAAAGGTTGAATCCATGGGAGTAGATACTCTATCTACCTTTAGTTTCTCTGTAATAGGGCATAGACATTTAAGCTGACATTGCTTTCTTTCTTCACTTATTTATTAAGCAAACGTTATTATTAGGCTTCTGCTATGTTCAAAGCCACTAACTTAGGAGCTGTAGATATGAAATTGAATAAGGTTAAACCATGTTGCTCATAATCCATCTGGAAACAGAAAAATCAGTCAACGGTGCTGCAGTAACTGGTGCAGAATAGAAGGATGTGCAGTGTTATGGGAATGTAGAGACTGGGGAGGAACATGTCACAGAAGAAAATAACATTCGCCATAGATCTTAAAGGATGAAGAAGATTTGGCCAAGTAGAGAAAGGGAATAGGAGAGGGCATTCTGAGCAGAGCCAAAAGCATGTACTATGGTAGGCAGGCCTGAAAGAAATCTGTGTGTACAACAAATGGTGAGCAGTTCAGTGTGGCTCCACCACAGGGTGCAGGGGTGCAGCCGCCTGGACAGGTGGATACGCAGCAGGTGGTGGCCATTCCTCAGCGGCCCTTTCTGTTACCACTGGGAGCCAGTCAAGGGACTCATCTGATCAGATCTGTGTTTTGGCTCCATATCCCTTGTTTGAGTCATCAGGTAGGCTCCTAATGTTTAATGTCAGTTGTTTTCTTTTAGTGACCAGAATAAAAACTATTGGTCTGATTATGTGCAGATTCCTTGTTCTCAGTACCTGAATTCCTCAGGTTTAGGTGACTTGAATTTAGTCAAGAATTTATTGAAAGCAAAAATGAACAAGTGGGACTATATCAAGCTGAAAAGCTTCTGTACAGCAAAGGATACCATCAATAGAACAAAAAGGCATCCTACAGTATGGGAGAATATATTCATAAATGACAGATCCGATAAAGGCTTGACATCCAAAATATATAAAGAGCTCATGTACCTCAACAAACAAAAAGCAAATAATCCAATTAAAAAATGGGCAGAGGAGCTGAACAGACAGTTCTCCAAAGAAGAAATTCAGATGGCCAACAGGCACATGAAAAGATGCTCCACATCACTTGTCATCAGAGAAATGCAAATTAAAACCACAATGAGATACCACCTCACACCAGTAAGGATCGCCACCATCCAAAAGACAAACAACAACAAATGTTGACGAGGTTGTGGAGAAAGGGGAACCCTCCTACACTGCTGGTGGGAATGTAAACTAGTTCAACCATTGTGGAAAGCAATATGGAGGTTCCTCAAAAAGCTCAAAATAGAAATAACATTTGACCCAGGAATTCCACTTCTAGGAATTTACCCTAAAAATACAGCAACCCAGTTTGAAAAAGACAGATGCACCCCTGTGTTTATCGGAGCACTATTTACAATAGCCAAGAAATGGAAGCAACCTTAGTGTCCATCAGTAGATGAATGGATAAAGAAGATGTGGTACATATACACAATGGAATATTATGCAGCCATAAGAAAAAAACAGATCCTACCATTCGCAACAACATGGATGGAGCTAGAGGGTATTATGCTCAGTGAAATAGGCCAGGCGGAGAAAGACAAATACCAAATGATTTCACTCATATGTGGAGTGTAAGAACAAAGAAAAACCGAAGGAACAAAACAGCAGCAGAATCACAGAACCCAAGAATGGACTAACAGTCACCAAAGGGAAAGGGACTGGGGAGGATGGGTGGGAAGGGAGGGATAAGGGCGGGGAAGAAGAAAGGGGGCATTACGATTAGCGTGTATAATGTGGGGGGGTGCATGGGGAGGGCTGTGTAACACAGAGAAGAGAAGTAGTGATTCTACAGCATCTTACTACGCTGATGGACAGTGACTAATGGAGTTTGTTGGGGGGACTTGGTGAAGGGGGGAGCCTAGTAAACATAATGTTCTTTATGTAATTGTAGACTGATGATACCCAAAAAAAAAATTTATTGAAAGCAGTTATCCTGTGCTTTTCCCTATCTTTCTGTTAGTCACTAGACTTCTTTGGGGCACTTTGCATTGCTGCCCTTTGTGATGTTGCCACAGGTATTTGGTCAGGGTTTATTGGTCACTCGGCATTTGTTTGCTCCTCATGACCATGAAAATATAAAAGAACCGTGTCAGCTACGCTCAGTGCTTTTTTTCCTGGGGTTGACCTTGATTGCATCACAGAGCTGGCTGTCCCTGATACTATAGGAGAACAGGGAAAGCCTTTCATTGTCTTCTGTAGTTAAAAATCCCAGGATAAGCTTACTCAGTGAGGGCTCACTGAGGCCTGTGGAACCTCTCCCTAGGTGAGATGACACCTACCAACTTCTTCCATACAGGCCTGCAGAGATTTCCTCTTGTTAGCCCAGACCCATAGTAAGAAATGGCAGAAGTCACTTCAGTATGAGAGAGACCAGCGTATCCGGCTGGAAGAGACCCTGGAGCAGCTGGCGAAGCAGCATAACCACCTGGAGCGGGCGTTCCGGGGGGCCACGGTGCTACCGGCCAACGCTCCTGGCAGTGCCGGTCCCGGCAAGGGTAAGACGCCTAGTTCTTGGGTAGCTTGTGCTGACGCGGGCCGGGGGGTTCTGCAGTTGACAGAAGAGCTCCAGGTTCTCCAGAATCAGTGACACAGGTGAGGTGCAATCGGAGCTCTTTACTTCTGGCTTTTGTACTGCTCTCTACCGTTTGCTGCCATGTTTGTGGTTAGTGCTTAAAAGATCCTGTTGTGCTGGGCTCAGTAAATGTAGCCGAACTAAACACATGAGGCTTTTCTCTTTGTAGATCAGTGCTGCTCTGGCAAAGGAGACGTGAGTGATGAGGATGAGGAGAATGAATTTTTCGATGCTCCTGAGATCATCACCATGCCTGAAAATTTGGGCCACAAGTATGTACTCCTTGACTCCTGAGAAAAATGAATGTATCTGACCATCAAAGGCTGGAAATATTTCGGTGGAAGAGTCATAGTTGTCAGTGTTTACTAAAATCTGGACCCTTTTTCTTAAGTACATGGGAAACTGTCAGGTTTTTTACATGAGATGTTAAAATGCACACATATTCTGCTGTAAGTGGCAGTACTCAGTCACCCACTAAAACCTTTGTGCAGTGTGCTTAGCGTTCTGCGCAGTGAAGGCATGGCAGGGACCAAACTCTAGCTCTGATCTTTGTCCTAACTCGCATACACTTCCTGTCCGTGTAGACGTACTGGCAGTAACATCAGTGGAGCCAGCAGTGACATCAGCCTTGATGAGCAGGTAACCCTTCCTTGGCAGTCACCAAGAGTCATGGACTTGGGTGAGATTCCCAAGGATTTGCTGGTAAAGTGCTAAGGGAAAAGAAATACACTGATTTTTTTAGCATGAGGGAGGGGAAGGTCAAAACCCAGGTTTGCTGTTCTTTATGGGTGATTGAATGGCTTTGTTTTTGCCCTTAGTACAAGCATCCGCTGGAAGAGACCAAGAAGGAGAAGAGAACTAGAATACCATACAAGCCAAACTACAGCCTCAACTTGTGGAGCATCATGAAGAACTGCATTGGAAAAGAGCTCTCCAAGATCCCCATGCCGGTGAGGTTCTCGCACGCCCGGGCTGCTGCCGGGAGGGCCGCTCCTCAGCGGGCAGAGTGCTGCCATGACAGCCCCACCTGCCTGTGGCATGGTCTTTGTTACTTTATAGTCATAAACTGTCCCTTAAAATTAGCTGCTTTAATTTTGGCTCTGGCTCTAGTATGCTTCCAGGCCACCTAGAATCGAACGTATTTGTTCAGTAACATTTATGAGCAAATTCCTATGCTGGATATGCCGGGGGCATGCGAAGAGAAATACACATAGTTAACTGTTTGCAAGAAGCATGTAGTTTAAAAGAGACAGGCATGAAAACAGGTAGAAAATATGACTGTAAGAGTGTTTGGGAAGCACTATACATACAAAGGTTTGGGGAGCACAGAGGCAAAAACAATTCCAACCTGGAAGGTCAAGACCACGTCTGTGGTAAAGATGGTGTTCGGGCTGGCCTGCCACCTCCTTCCTCCAGTCTGTCCACACTGTTACCAAAGTCATTTTTTTAAAATGTAGATGTAGTCATGTCATTCCTTAGCTTTAGCTCCTTTACTGGATTCTTCTTGCCCTGAGGGAGTCGGATTCCTCAGTGGACTTGGTACCTCCTCCCCAAGGCCCCCCACACACATCTGGTGCCCTGGGACTTGGAGTCACCTTCAGGTACTCAGAGGCATCTTGGTTTCTGTTCCCTCAGGGCTTTTGCACATACTGTTCTTTCTACCCAAACTTTTATCAACTCCCCACCCACCCTTGCCTCTTTACTTTTGTCATGGCTAATACCCTTCTCTTCAGGATTTTTCAGGATGTCATCCCTTTCAGCAAACCTTCACCCATGCATCCAGTCAGGCTGAGGTCTCTCCCCTGTGTTCCAGAAAATTCCATCATTTATATTTGTGGGCAGTGGGTATCACTTACTTGTTCATTCCACAAGCATTTTCTGAGTGCCTGCTAGCATGCCTCATGCTGTAACAGTGTATCACTTAAGTATAGATTCAACTTAAAGAAACAAATCCAAAATACAGTGATTTAAACCTGGGGTCAGCAAACCATGGTCTTCAGGGCCAAATGCAGCTGCTGTCTGTGCAGCCTACAAGCTAAGAATAGTTTTCATATTTTTAAATGGTTGAAAAAAAATGAAAAAGATAACCATTTCATGATGTGAAAATTATATAGAATTTAGACATTAGTATCCATTAAGTTTTATTGGACCGTAGTGATATTCATTCATTTATGCACAGGTGTACCTTGTTTTATTGCATTTCATTTTATTGCGTTTCACAGATAATTGCATTTTTACAAATTGAAGGTTTGTGCCAATCCTGCATCAAGCCAGTCTGTGCCATTTTCCCCAAAGCATTTGCTCACTTTGTGTCTGCGTCACATTTGGGTAATTCTTGCAGTATTCTAAACTTTTTCATTATTATGTTCATTACGGTGATCTGTGAGCAGTGGTCTTTGACGTCACTACTGCAATTGTTTTGAGGCACCACGAACTGCCCATATAAATGGTGAGCTTAATCGAGAAATGCTGTGTGTGTGCTGACTGCTCCACTGACCAGCCATTCCACCATCTCTCTCCCTCTCCTCAGGACTCCCTATTCCCTGAGACACAACAATATTGGAAGTAGGCCAGTTAATAACCCTACAATGGTCTCTTGTGTCCAAGCGAAAGGAAAAATTGCACATCTTTTACTTTAAATCAAAAGCTAAAAAGAGTTAAGCTTAGTGAGGGAGGCATGCTGAAAGCCGAGAAGGCTGGGCCTCTTGTGCTGGTCAGTCAAGTTGTGAACGTAAAGGAAAAGTTCCTGAAGGAAATTAAATGTGCTACTCCAGTGAATGCTGAAATGATAAAGTGAAATAGCTTTATTGTTGACATGGAGAAAGTTTTAGTGGTCTGGATGGAAGATCAAACCGGCCACAACATTCCCCTAAGCTGAAGCCTAATCCAGAACTAGGCCTTAGCTGTCTTGAATTCTAGGAAGTCTGAAAGAGGTGAGGAGCTGCAGAAGGAAAGTTTGAAGCCGGCAGAGCTTGATTCATGAGGTTTAAGGAAAGAAGCCGTTGCCATAAAATCAAAGGGCAAGTGCTGATGTAGAAGTTGCAGCAAATTGTCCAGAAGATCTAACTAAGGTGATTAATGAAGGTGGCTACACCAAACGGCAGCTTTCAGTGTAGACGAAACAGCCTTCTATTGGAAGAAGATGCCGTCTAGGACTTTCACAGCTAGAATAGAGATGCCAAAAACCTGGGTTGAAAGCTTCAAAAAGCAGGCTGCCTCTCTTGTGAGCGGCTTATGCAGGTGGTGACTAAGTTGAAGCCAGTACTCATTTATATTCCAAAAATTCTAGGGCCCTTAAAAGTAATGCTAAATCTACACTGCCTGTGCTCTATGAATGGAGCAACAAAGCCTGGAAAACAGCACATCGGTTTACAACATGGTTTCCTGAATATTTTAAGCCCACTGCTGGGGCCTATACTACTCAGAAGAAGAGTTACTTCAAAATATGACCGCTCACTGACAACACAACTGCACACCCGAGAGCTCTGATGGGGATGGACAAGGCGATTAATATTGGTTCCATGCCTGCCAACATAACATCCATTCTGCAACCCATGGATCAGCGAGTCACGTTGCCTTTCTCATGTCTTACTATTTAAGAAATACATTCCATAAAGCTCTTTCTTGCTGCCATAGATGGTGATTCCTCTGATGTATCTGAACAAAGTAAATAGAAAACCTTCTGGAAAGGAGTCACCATTCAAAATTCCGTTAACATTCATGATGAGTAGGAAGAGGTGAAAATACCAACATTAACCGCAGTTTGGGAGAAGATCGCAACCCTCATGGATGACTTTGAGGGGTTCAGGACTTCAGTGGAAGAAGTCACCACAGATGGTGTGGAAATAGCAAGGGAACCAGAATTAGAAGCGGAGCCTGACGACATGGCTGAATTCATTAATCTCAGGATGAAACTTGAACATATAAGGAGCTGCTGCTTAGGGATGAGCAAAGAAAGTAGTTTCTTGAGATGGAATCAACTCCGGGTGAAGATGGTTGAAATGACCACAAAGGGTTTAGAATAGTCCATAAACTATGGTAAAGCAGCAACAAGGTTTGAAATGACTGACTCCAATTTTGAAAGAAGTTCTGTGGGTAAAATGCTACAGAGAAATTGTGAAAGGAGGAGTTAAACGATGCAGCAAACTTCGTTTTTGTCTTATTTTAAGAAATGGCCACAGCCACCTCAGCCTCAGCAGCCACACCCTGATCAGTCAGCAGCCACCAACATCAAGGCAAAACCCTCCACCAACAAAGAGATTATGAGTTGCTAAAAGCTCAGATGATGGTTAGCATTTTTTAGCAATAAAGTATTTTTTAATTAAGATACTTAGAAAAAAAACAATGCTATTGCATACTTAACCTACCATATATAGTGTAATATATTTGTGTGTATAGTGCATATATTTGTATGCACTGAGAAACCAAAAAATTCATTTGACTTTCTTTACTGCTATGTTTGCTTTATTGCCATGGCCTGGAACCGAACCCACAGTATCTCTGAAGTCTGCCCATACTGTCGTGGCTGCCTTCATCCTACAGCAGCAGTGTGGAGGGTTGTGATTGAGGCCATATGGCCACCAAAGCCTAAATATTTACTGTCTAGACTTGTACAGAAAAAGCTGGCCAATTGCTGCCGTAAACATCAGCTTCACTTGTTCTTATGTTAAAGTCCAGGAGTAGGGGGTCCAGAGCTGGTTCGCACTCCACAGTGTCAGGACCAGGCCCCTTTCTGTTCTGTTCTGTTGACTGTGGCCTCAGTTCCTAGTTCTGAAGTGGCTGCTCCAGGCTGGGCCATCAGGGTCTCATTCCAGTCAGCAGGAAGAAGAAAAGAGAAGGGCATGTCCTGCCTTTTAAGAGTGTTTCCTGGAATTGCACAAACTGTTTTCACTTCACTCTCTTTGACCAGAACTTCATCATGTGTCCATAGCTAGCTGGAAATGAAGACTTCTGTTTTTGGTGGCATGGCCTAGTTGAAAAATCTTCCTGTAGAAGAAGGAAGGATGGGAGGTGGCTGCAGGTTCTGCCCACAGCCAGGTACTTGGCATATGGAAAGCATTCTCCTTCCTTCTTGTGCTTACAAACCAGTGTGTGGTTCCTGCCTCTCTCTAGACCATGTTCTTCCTGGGCAGAGACTATGTCTTACTGGTCATCGTAGCCTTGCTGCTTAGCCAGTGCCTGGCACATAATATATACCCTTCAGCAAATGTTGAAGTAATTAATTAGCTGGGTTTGGGAAAACAAATAGTTGATGTTTAAGCATGTAAGATTTTTGTTAGAAAAATGTTGGCCTCCAGGCAAGGAAAGGCCCTACATAAGCATACTGGAGAAAAATAAAATTGGTTACTGGGGGCCTAAAAAGAAGCCCCACTTGCCTGGTGTCTGAAGGAAGTATGGGAAGGCGGGTTGGAAAGGCATGTCATGGCCACCTCAGAAGCCCTGCTGAGAAGTAGCTTCTGAGTCTAGGTGACCTTTCTGTCGTGTACCAGTAGTTCCTTGTTGACATTGCCACCAGGAGCGTGCAATCCTGCGCCTGTTTGCCTGCAGATCTAGTTCTCGCCCTTCCCCTGCTCTGCTGGGTCACAGGAAAGCTGATCCCTCCAGGCTGTGTTTCTCAGGCTTCCCTGTCTGCTGGTGCCTGGCTGGGCTACACCGGTGTGAGGCAGCTGTAGGAGTTCAGAGCAGGGAGGAAGGGAGAGGCTGCAGGGTCCCCTTCCCCCAGTACTGCGTTCCCCTGGGCAGTGCCCTGCCAGTAGCTGTGTGGCCCCAGCTTTCACTCCAACAAGTCCCCTGAGGTTTTAAAACACTTCTGCCAGGTGCCTCAGACTGCAGTAATACCACTGCTTCTGTTTGTCCCTCCAACCAACCAGTGGCTATGGCTTCCTGCTGGTGCTAATCTCAAGGTTGTCTTTTTTGGCTGCCCAACTCCCCATCAGTTGTATAATTAATTCCCTCTTCCTTCCACTTTAAATTTGCAGATCTGTTTGCTCCCCTGTGCGGCCTCTGAGTGATAAAATGACCAATATGAAAAGCTTGGCACTTGTAAGGGCTCATCACACCCAGCACTGTGTGTGTGTGTGTGTGTGAAAAGCAGTGACGGCCTAAGGATGCACTGACTGTAGGCCCAGGGAATGCTAGTATGTCTTGTGGCCGCCAGTGGAGCACACCAGAACCCCCCCAGGTTTCCTCAAAACACATGGAGATGTTACTCCATGTCCCTGAGATTCTGCCAGTGAGACTTGTTGGTTGTAGTTAATAAGTACCCTGCCTAAAAAGACTTGAAGATTCAAGTTTTTCAGGCTGTTGTTCCTCAGTGTGCATTTTTCTTATCACACTGTTTTTTTCTAAGTGTCCCTCAGTGTTGAGAAAATGGTTTTGAGGGAGGGAGATCCTACTTCCCAAAAGAAGAGCATTCTGGTGTCGGTGCTGTGGCTCTGTGTTGATCGGGAAATCTTCACAGACAAATGCTTGGTCTATTTCTCAAAGAAAAAGCAGTCGCTGGTATATTACTTATTTTTTATAATGTATAAAAGCATAGAAACAAGTGTGAAAATACTAATAATGTTATCTTTGGGTGATGACATCTCAAGGAAATTCTTTCCTTTATAGTTTGTGTTCAGAGCTTGTTATAGTGAAAATTACAGGATATTTCCTAATAGGGAGGATGGTAAATATTAGGGTTGTATGTGGCTCAAAGATCGGCAGGTAGAAGGTTAGACAAAAATACAAAGAAAGAGGTTGGAATGTAAGAAAGAAAAGTGTTGCTTTTGTTTGCTTAACTGAAATGTTGCTTTAACCCAGCTCCATTCAAGAGAAAAGACATTTTTTCCTCCTTCCTCTGTTTTCTGGACTCAGAACTCAGGCTAGTAATATTCAGGCTTATTTAGCTGTATTGCTGATTAAGTAAGCTTTATGGGCTAGCCTGCAAACCTAACCTTTTCATAGTAATTTCTTAAGTAGTAAATTCCAAACAGTCAATTTAGAAGGCAGCTCTCTTTTGGGGTGAGGGGGACAATGTCTCTCTTGTTTACTTCTCTATACCCAGTGGGTAGTTCAGAGTCTGGTACACAGGAGGGCTTTAAATATTTGTGGACTGATTAAGTGCATAAATGAATGAAAGAACACTTTCTCCCTAACAAGCACACAAACACACACTTTCTTCATCCTGTGGGTAAGTGCCTTAAATTGGCTCTAAAACTTGAAAGGTAGAAACACAGCCCCCTCTCTGCCCCGCTATGAGCACTCCAGGTCCAGAACACAACTATCCAGCTTCAGAGAAGAAATCAGAATCCTGGCCTGATGTGAAGCTGAACTAAGACTCAGCAGTCGTCTAGTCCAGGAGTGGCAGCTAACTAGTTTTATTTCCTTTTTGCTAATCAGAACACACCTGTACTGATCATTTACTGCCCTTTCTTTCCTTCTTCAAGAACCTTCAAAAATTGTAAATACCTAGTTTTCTCTCTGAGTATACTTGTGCTTAAATACATTTCCTTTTTTATTCATTCATTCAAACCAGTTTGATGATGGTCTCGGCAAGGCACCAGTGGCTCTTGGATATGCAGTGCTGAGCATGAATGGAAGAGGCATGGCTTCCATCTCAAAGAACTTAGTTAGTAAAAGAAATGAAAATGGAGATGTGTACCTGACATGCACAGTTGGCCGGGGAGAATGGGTTTCTAAAATGGATTTTAGGGCTGCTCTACTGAGTGAAGGCCTCTGCTCTTCCCAGTGATTTGCTTTATCATCCTGCATCTCAATATGTTTCTCACCTGCAAAAAACTAAATTGTCTCTTATAGATGTGTGGGCAAAGTTTTTATATCTGTTCTTTTCCTGACAGGTGAACTTTAATGAGCCCTTATCCATGCTTCAGCGCCTTACTGAAGATCTGGAATACCATGAGCTGCTAGACCGAGCTGCAAAGTGTGAGAACTCTCTAGAACAGCTCTGTTATGTTGCAGCTTTCACCGTGTCCTCCTACTCCACTACTGTCTTCCGTACCAGCAAGCCGTTCAACCCGCTTCTTGGGGAGACCTTCGAGCTGGACAGATTAGAGGAGAATGGGTACAGATCCCTCTGTGAGCAGGTAAGGGTGTGCGGGACTGGTGCATTTCCTTTTTGAAGAAAGGGATGATTTTTTGGTTGATCCCCGTTGGTGTTACATTTGCAGAAATGTCAGTCCCTGTCACCCCAGACTGCTTTCTTGTGTAGGCCCTGGTGTTTACCTATGCTTATGGGTGTAACAATGTCAAGTATGAATTTTGGGTATTTGTCGCCAATAAATAGGCAGTATCTTTTCTGTCTCCTTTTTTCCTCCTTAATGTGAACACTGATTTCTTCAAGGTGAGTCATCATCCCCCCGCTGCTGCGCACCATGCTGAGTCCAAAAATGGCTGGACATTGCGTCAGGAAATCAAAATCACCAGCAAGTTTCGAGGCAAATACCTCTCCATCATGCCCCTCGGTAAGGCTGTCAGCTTTGTACAGATCAGAGCTGCAGGAATGAAAGATTTTCTGGCACGACAGAGGAGGTCACTGGGGTCCGAGTCAGGAGACCAGAGGCATAACTGAGCTAACCGGGCAGCTCCTTCAACCTCCCGGCTTCCAGTGAGCGAGGGGCACGAGCCTCCGCAAGGGCCAGTCCAGTCAGGAATTCTGTGTCTTCTTGGCTATATAATGAATCTTTAAGTACTGTTTTAGAATATACATTCCAGCATGCGTTTCTTAAACTCTGTCTCTTCACTGGAGTGTGTCCTCATTACTTGCCAGTCAGGTCCTCCCTAAAATTCGGAACTCTGTGACCACAAGGTTACCTTCCTTGGCTAGTGCCCCCCGCCCCCATAATCTTGCCCTACCAGACGGCTTAGGTATCATTTATGTAATGACTGAACTCCAGGTAAGATGAAACTTGATTTTCAAAGACCATATCACATTACAAGTTAATTTTGTCGCATGATCAAAAACACTGGCCTGGGAATAGAAGTCCTAATATGCAATGTTAGGGAGTCTGTGCTTTAGGGAAAAGGAGATTATTAAAAAAATATCTTGGAACATAACCAGCCATATATGGCCATGGATGTACTGAAGAGTGAATGCTGATCTACAGCAAAAGAAACCCGAAGCAGACAGAGAAAGAAAGAAGTAGCTCCCTAGAGACAGAGCCCCCAGGAACTGCTTGAGTTTCACATGGCTTTCCATTTTCGGGCTGTAGGCTTTCATGAGGCAGGTCTGCAGGGCTTCGTTGTTGCAGTGTGGTCTTCTTGAATAAATTCCCCTTTCAGAAACACAAATATGGCAGGTATAGTGCAGACTAGAATCAGCCAAAAAAAATCCAGAAATGTTTGTAATGTTAAAAGGAGGAAAGACACAGAAGTGTTAACTCTGTGACTTCATGGTTAATATGAAAAAGGCCCTGAGAGGAAAAGGAGAGTAAGTGGTTTTGGTCTTGCTACTCACTGAAGACCTTCGGAAAAGTTCTAATTGCTCACTGTCTTTGAAGCTAAGAATGTCAGCGGTATTAGGTTAAGAGTAGTAAACACCAGGGCTGTTCACACTTGATTTGCAGAACTAGGGTGTCAGTGGTCATATTACAGTGTGACTATCCCCATGGCAAAGAGAGTCAGAGGCCCCTGGGGGTTGCTTAAGGGATGGATTCTAATTCTAAGGAGGGTTGTGTACATTAAAAAAATAACATGAAGTCTACCTTACCAGTGATGTGCTATATATTTTCTCTATTATTTGACTAATTAGAATTCTTTGAGAGGTAAATAACTATATGAACATGATATGAGTGGTGGGTCTAATTTTTTCAAAGTTAAAAAATTACCTTTGGTAGTTATTTAAGGATTCGAGTCACCAGGATGTGTTGTGCTAAGTGCCTCCATCTGTTAATACTGAGCACCCACCACTTACCAGATACAGTTGTAGGTGCTTGGGAGACATAAGTGAACAAAACAAAGACGCTGGCCTTTGTAGGGACATTGAACAAAATTGACATAGTGACAGGAATCTGAATACAGAGGATAAGAGTGGGATTTCCAGACATTGGCCATGGAATGGCTATTTCGTATTTTTGGATGCATGACTTGGAAGGAGAACCCACGCAGGGAAATTTTCACATTTGCAGCGGCACCCACGTCTCTGGGTAATTGTGAAGCCAGTAGATGTCACTGAAGAAAGCGATATGGACAGGGGTGTAAGTGAGTAGGCAGATAGGTGGCTTTTTGAGGTGCTGGCAGGGAGTCTGAGTGTCTCTGTAAAATAGGCTGTAAAAGTTAGAATTCTTGCAATCTGTAAAGAAGAATGCCTCTAGAAAATATAATTGAAGTTTGCAAAATGATAAAGACCATGAAACAGGATAAATACGAATTTGCTCATCAAGTTCTAGTTATCAGAGCGAGGTGGTAGCCTTAAAGTTTAAAGAGATGCATTTACGTAAGTGTTATTTTGTAGTTTTGAAGTTCTCTAACCTAAGAAGAACCACAGTTTCACAATGCGAAAGAAACAGCCATCCAGCCGCTAGACCTTTGTGTCAGTGACACTACTGGGCTGCCTAGGGGCCCACGACGTCACCTCCTTGGCATAAACTGTTCAGAGTTCCCATGATTAACAAACAGTGCTATCATTTGGGAAATTCCGACAATTTAGAGGCTTCCTCCCCTCCCAGAAACACAGACAAAGATCGGACAAACTGTTGCTATACAACACAGAATCACAAATGCAGGGAGTGGGAGAGCCACGATTGAATCTAGTTCTGTGTGAGTAAAAGGCCCTGCTCCATCTGCTGCTTTTTATTGTGAAGGCCCTTAGGTAAGTGGTACATGTGAGGTCACACAGCTCGTCACTGACAGTAGGCCTGGTCCCCAGTACTGACTACCCGTGTCTGCTCCTTTCCACGAGGCAGTCGTGTTTATTCACGTTATGGCAGGTATGACCTGTTCCTGTAAATTTTGCCGCTGGTATGGCGGGCACAGTTGGTGGGAAGACTGGGGCTTTTACTTTGATTTTCATTTCTACAATTGCAGAATGTTGTTTCCCAGCTAGGCTGTGTTTGTCATCATTTTGTTATATTTTATTCATAAACTTAAAAATCAAGTGAAAAAATTCAGTGCCTCCAACATGTAAGAAGGTTATAAATCCTTTTTGATTTATTGTTTTCCTTTTATAATATTGAGAATAAATGTCAGTAGACAAAAATCAATCCATTGTTTTTCTAGCTACCATGGTGCTGTTTTTTTCCTCTTAATGTTTGGCTTAATTTGCGTACCTCTCTCTGCTTCCAGGTAGCATCCACTGTATTTTCCATGCAACAGGGCACCACTACACTTGGAAGAAAGTCACCACAACAGTACACAACATTATTGTGGGCAAGCTGTGGATAGATCAGGTATCCTTCCAAGAGTCATTGTGTCATTGGAGATAGCTGACAAAGATGTGCAGATTGAAAAGTATTTAACAAGTACGTTGGTGTAAGAGGTGTACTAAGGTAATACCTAATTACTTGTCAATTTGCTCCTAAGACATGAATGCAGTAAGTTCAGACAAAAGAAGGAATACTGTCTGTGCAGTCAGGAGAGACCTCACAGTAGATGTTGGGATTAAGCCGAACCTAAAAGTGGTTTGGGATTCAAAAGGTAGAAAGGTGGAGAAAATGAAATGAATAAAGTGTAGAAAGGCCTGCCATATGTGACCTTGAAATTATGAGTAGGGAGCTTTGATGGAAGCACAGAGTTGCAGAAGGGTAAAGGTGGGGACTGGTGTGGAAAGCGAAATTACTATGTGAATATCAGTGTATGTGCTGAAGACCAAAGCATGTCACCTAACATGTGACACACAGGCCAAAAAAAGCAAAAGGTCAGTTGGTCCTGATTCCATCCTGGAATACCATGGTTGCAAAGGGAAGGGATTCAGCAGCCTCTCAAGGCTGGCCAAGGCCTGACGTCACCGAGGGAGGCCTGGACCGGGGGGTTGAGAAGGCAGGAACGGCAAGGCATGGGGCTTGGCTGATACCCGAGTCACCCAGTCTTACTAAAACCACCCCATGCTGCTTCTCTTTTATAGTCTGGAGAAATTGATATTGTGAATCACAAGACGGGAGACAAGTGCAATCTTAAATTTGTTCCTTATAGTTACTTCTCTCGTGATGTAGCAAGAAAGGTAAGAGAAGCTGGAATGTAAATTTTTTTCACTTAGTGTGTATCCCATAGAAAGCCTACTCCTTGGGGCCTGGGATAGATGGATAGACAGACAGACAGACAGACAGACAGACAGACAACTTAAGTATATATATATATATATATATATATATATATATATATATATATATATATATATGTATATCTCTTAAATATACACATGGTGATTCAGAAAGAGGAGAGGTAAAGGAGAAAGTCAGCAAGAAAGGGGGCTATACAAAATCCTCCTCTTTTCTGGGAAAGGCAAGAAATAGAATAAAAGTCAAGAGCAGTGACAGATTGAAAATGGGAAACAGGAAGGACTAATAAAAGGATTAGAAAGAGGAGACATGGGCAGTTTGACCCCTGGGAAGTCTGAGCAAGAGTTTCATGTGACCACCACAGTGGAGTCGTGCTGGGACTTTTGATGGGTGGGGTGAAGGCTACTTGGGGATTTAAATTTGTTTGTGGCTTTCTCTCATTTCTGAAGAGAAGAATTCTGAGTACCAGTCAGATCCTTTTCTACATATAAACATTACAACGAAGTCCCTATACAACAAAATGATAATGAAACCCTCAGCTCACGGCTCAGTTATTTTAAACAGCTCAAGAAAATATAATGAAAGATTTTGGCTAGCTTCACGGTGTTTGTTGTGAAAAGATTTCAGCAGTATCTACCCTAGGACGTTGTTTTCTAGAACAGTCAGGTAAGCTGACCTGTGTGA
The DNA here is from genome assembly GCF_040802235.1 of Manis javanica. Taxonomy (NCBI): domain Eukaryota; kingdom Metazoa; phylum Chordata; class Mammalia; order Pholidota; family Manidae; genus Manis; species Manis javanica. The sequence goes on from NW_027332171.1 coordinate 1,026,929, forward strand.
CTGCTGTCCTCCAAAGCCTTGCTCTCCAACCTTGTAGGTGACAGGGGAAGTGACAGACCCATCAGGAAAAGTTCACTTTGCCCTTCTGGGGACCTGGGATGAGAAAATGGATTGTTTCAAAGTACAACCAGTCATTGGGGAGAATGGGGGTGATGCTCGACAGAGAGGCCATGAAGCAGAGGAAAGCAGGGTCATGCTGTGGAAAAGGAATCCTTTACCGTGAGTATCAGTGTGCCTGCTGCCCAGGTAACACTTCGACGTCAACCCTGGCACCGTGTTGATGGCATCTGCCTTCTTCCCACTTGTATGTGAGGACTGAGCAAGGGAAATCGGAACGTTTGGAGGGATTACCGGAAGGGTGTCACTGTGGGATATGAGTTGTAGCATGCCTTGTCCCAAGAAAGTTCAACCAACATCTGCCAGAAAACATTTGGTGCTTTCCAGGTCTTTTGGATTGTGAATCAGATGGATATTTTTCTGTCATTTAGAGCAAAACTACCCAGAATCAGCTAAAGGTGAAAAATGCCCACACCTGTTAACTATGTAACCTAAAGCTGAGCCCAGCAGCAGTATAAAGCTCCCGCGGGCCATGGACAGGACTTTGGAAGTAAATTAAGATGGAGGCCTTTTGTCTCCTGTCATTGTCTCATATGTTCAGTCTGTAGCAATAGCTAAGATTACCCTAGAAAGGGGGATAATTTAAACGAAAGCAAAGAGGAATAAGGAATTGTCATTTAGAAGAATGTACCATTTTTCCTTTTGAATTTCTTCCTAATTTCAGCTGAGCACAACACAAGCCCAGTAAACTATTGAAATGAGTGATGCTGAGGAGGGGACAGGAATGGTCCAGTTTGGGCCCCTCGTAGGGGAACCTGACCTGGTGGTCCTCGAGTCCCGTCTGTAGAACGACGGCCTTGGTGGTGTGGTCTGTTGGCAGTATACTTAGTTGTGGCTCCTTAAGTAGGGTTCAGGCTCTGGCATTACCCTTTCTCTTTCTCATCTAATACTTCCAGGAAGAATGCAGAAAACATGTACTACTTCTCAGAGCTTGCCCTAACTCTCAACGCCTGGGAAAGTGGCACTGCCCCCACAGACAGCCGGCTGCGGCCCGACCAGAGGCTGATGGAGAATGGGCGCTGGGATGAAGCCAATGCGGAGAAGCAGCGCCTGGAGGAGAAGCAGAGACTTTCCAGGAAGAAGAGAGAAGCAGAAGCTGTGAGAGCCACGGAGGATGGTAACGAGCGTCCCCCCTCTCTGTTTCGGCATGTGGGGAGAAGCACGTGTTTTCCACTCTAATTCTGTTTCGCTTTACCCCCCTTCCCTTTCAGGCACACCCTACGACCCCTATAAGGCACTGTGGTTTGAGCGCAAGAAGGACCCTGTCACCAAGGAGTTGACCCATATTTATAGGGGAGGATACTGGGAGTGTAAAGAAAAACAGGACTGGAACTCATGCCCGGACATTTTCTGAACCACAGTAACGAAAAGGAGGAGGATCCAAAGGAGAAGAGGACAGAGGATGTGCAGGAGAGCTGGCACTTGTGACTCTTACCCAGGGCTTTCCTCAAGTTTGTCTGTCTTAACCAATCATTTTTTCCAAATCAATCACCCGACGCAGATGCCCGTGGTGGTGATTGGCTGGTTGCCTTAGCTGATTGAAACTGAAATCGACAACTAGAGACCTGTGTTTGGTGGGGAGAGGCTAAGTGGCTGAAGGTTAGCGTAGGTCCTCGCCCGCACAGTGAAGCACTCTCGGCTTCAACCGCTGACCCCGTCTGAGATGACGTCACTCACCCCCCCCCCCACCCCCGTAGTACCTGCTCATCCAAGAGCTACGCAAGATTATGATTCAGGGGCATTTTGGTGCTGTTCACAGCAAGAGCTGGTTTTAGAAGTTCCTTTAGAAAGCAACATGTTAAGACTTAACTAGCAGAGCCATCATGAATGTTTGCAGAGGAGCTTAGCCGCAGCGCTATGAAATGTGTTCCCATGTGAGGTCAGTGGGAATGAGGCGTCCGTGCACAGAGAGAGCCACTGTATTGGAACACTGTGACAGGGTGTGTTCTGTGAGGTTGAATATTCAGTTACATTCTTGGAAGTTTCTGTCTTCACTTGCGTAACACACTTCTGCTGTTCTCCATCTTTGCTAGCGACTGGAGGCCACTTCTGTGGTTTGGTAGGAGGGTTGCAGTATCCTCACGAAGGGGTTTGACAGACTTCCTCAGGCGGAGAACTTCTGGGAACACCAGGCAGGACAGAAGAAGACTGCCAACCACCTTTGCTTTCCCAGTTCCTCCTCGCCCCATCCTTGTCTTTCTTGCTTCCCTTCTCTTTCTTGGTACACCGCCCAGCTGGGTCTGTGCCCAGTGTGGAGCAAGCATTACCTGCCCCATCCTGATGTACTTCAGAATTTGAGAGAAGGAGTGAATCTGGAGTAGTTTTCACCATCTCTCAAGCCCCATGGACTGGAGCCACCTCTGGAATAATGTGTTAAATATCTGTATATTATATATATGTAGAGAAAATCTAATTTTTCTGTTTGATTTTCCTTCTTCCCATTAAGAGTCTTGTTTTTTGATATCACTTGTCTCCCTGGGACTCTCTTGGACACACTGATGCGGACTGGAGCTTCCTGTTTTCCATCTGATAGGGACAGACAGATGTGGAACCTGAGCAGGATCACGGCCAGCACTTAATGAACTGGGACTTTATCCCTGGTTTATATATTGGGGTGTCCACTCTGCTCACCTACGTACCTGAGTCTTGAAAATGAAATCCTAACCTCTTTCCTGCCTTTTTTCCTTCTTTTGTTAGGAAGAGTATGGGTGGAAAGCCAAGAGGGTGACTTCCAGTTTAATTCCACTCTCTCGGTCCAAATCACAGCTCCCACTGCTGATTCCCACAAGAACCTTCTTCCTAGGTACCGGCCCGAGAGCAGCATCGCGTGGGTGGGTAGGAGACCAGCTCCGCTGGGCCCTGGCTTCCTGCATATCCTGTTCTGTGTGTGTGTTAGTAGTCTTGTTCCAAAACCTACCCCCCGTGCCACCCACCCTCGGTTGAGGATCACAATTTGAGGTGCCTTCCTTGTATGCTTTTTGTTAGTGTTTTTTGTTTCTGTTCCTAACTGCTGAGCCTCAGCCAGTGTGGGTCCTAGGGCAAAATATCATTCCAGATAGGAAGCCCTCTCTCCACGGACATTGGACTTATACTGGGTAAATCAGTACTTATTCCTTCCCCACCGTCCCTCCCTTCCTGGCTGTGATAAACTTGACGGAGGGGCAGCTGCTGGGAATTTATGCCCCAGACCCCGATTCCCAGCACAAGCAAGGGATTGTGCCAGGGCATCTTTCAAGGAGCCCAAGGAGCCGTGACCTAATCGGGGGCCTTCAGACAGAGTGGCAATTCCCCAAGGACATTGAACTTCCCAGCTTTATCTCCCTTTCTTCCTCCATCATCAGCACTACGTTTCCAGCCTGACCCCCAGTCAGATTCCTGCTAATGGAGAGGCTTTGAGTCCTTCAGGTGAGATGAAGTCACATCAAAACAAAACTATATATATTTTCCGTTGTTTTGCCTTACTGTTTTTTTTCCAAGAAAACTACTAAATTAAATAATTTTTAAAAAGCCATATTGTTTGTCTGATTCGCTTCTACTCTTCCTAGGTATGAAGTAGGGGTGGGGAGGTTGCTGGAGACCAGGCCCGCCTCTGGAATGTTCCTGGGAGCCTGACATTAGTGAGAAACTAAAAAAAAAACTGGGTATGGATTTCCAGATGTTTCAGCTGTTAAGGAAGTTGTGGAAGGCCCAGGAACAGAAGAGTAGTTTTAACAGCCCCTTCTGCCTCAGTGGAAATGTCATCCTCAGTGCCCCACAGTGGCATAGGGGGGAACAGTTCAAGTGTTCTTGCTACTGGACCTGTTTCAACACAAAAAAAAGTTTTCTTGAATTTCTTTTGCCCATTTAGACGCTAAGATTCATAAGCTATTCCACGTAGGGATTCAAATTTTCCATTTTGAAACATAAGCAATTGAGTATTGATTTGAACACCTTGGAGAGAAGCAAGGACTGGAAAAATGCTTGTTTAGGTTTTTTCTAAAGTTCAGGGAGGGGAGAGGGTAGGCTAAGTAATCAGAGGTCTGGAGGCGCATCAGCAAGCACAGGGCCTGCATGTTTACTAAGCATCTGCTTCTGTGTCCAGGGTGCTAAGATAGGACTTCTGAACATTGTCTGGCTTACACTTACCCAATTTTCAGAGGTAAGTGTTAAAATTGTCATGTTGACCATGAAGAAAGGCCCTGAAAATCCTCATTTAAAATAACTTCTCAAATCACATGGCTGATGGGTTAGTCACAGTGTTGGAATTCAAAACTGGGTTTGTTTAACCCCAGAGTTATGACCTTTACATAAACATCTCCCTTTTGTTTAGAAAAAAAATGGGTTGGAAGGCAGCTAATAGTTAAGGCATTTGTGTCACATCATGCAGAAAGGCACGTTTCTTTTTCCAGAGGCTTATTAATTTGAATAGTACCATTTTGGGGATCTACCCGAAGGAAGGGTCATACTTGAAGTTCAGCCTCCAGACTCCCTGATTTCTCAAGGCTTGCATGTCCCCAAATTGGCTATGTTGACAGGGTTGTTTTTTAGCCTGGTTCATGGGAAGGCCACATGTCTGTCCCAGTCATTTTCCAGATACTCACTGCTGGGCTTGATGTTCCATTTCAGCAACAGTTTTTTCCTAGTGGGCTGAAAACCTCTGCAGTAAAAACTTGATGCTGGTGAGAGCTGCGTCCAGCGATCTTGAGCACTGTGGTATATACCTTCCTCCAAGGGGCAATCAGATGTGCCTGAAACATTTTAGAATCTCTCCTTTGGTCCTTTAATGGGTTATTATGACATGAGGGGTTGGGAGTGTGGATCCTGTGGGGTCTACCACACTCATGATTCAAAGTTATGACTCGGCAAAATTATAAATTCTTACACTTGTCAGGGACCTCTCAAGTCCCACAAAAAAAATGTTAAACTTACACATGTCAAGTTTAACATGTAAGTGAAAAGCAACCTGTGGGATGGTGCTAGAAGGTGTGTAGAAAACTCAGAAATTAATAATTCAGTGTATACCTTGTGAAACTCTTAAGATTGTTATAAAAATTTAGAGCTTCTAAAAGCATATAAAGCTTTTGCCCAATACTTTGTCCTGCTCTGTGGACAGCATTCCAAGCTTTTAATGGCTTTCCCTTCCAAAAATCATCAAACAAGCTGCAGTCATATTCTCAGGCTTTCCTCTGTACTATCTTGTCAAGTTAAGTGCCCCTCTTTGGTTCACATTGATTCCTCAGGGGAAGGAGGCAGGGTGGCCAGACAAGGCATCTTTAAAGGCAAGAACTAAAGAGATCAGAAATCTATAAATAGCCTTGCATAAGTCACATCTGAGTTTGACCAGTGATTTTAGAAGTTAGTAAAACCGACTGGTTCTGAGATATGGCTAGAAATGGCTTTCGTTCATTCATCGAGTCACTAACCATTTACTCCCTCATTAGGTAACACATAAGCAACGCAAATGGAAAGAAAGTTCAGATAAACAGGCAATTACAACCTAGTTTGAGAAGTGATGTGAAAACACTAGGGGGTGGGGAAAGGGGGTAGAGACATGCCAGAGAAGGCTTCTAGAACTGGGAGAATGTATCTGAGTTGGGAGTTGCGGGTTTAATGGAGGTTAGGAGAAGGGAAATGTATAAAATACTGCATGAACAAAGCTGAAGAGCAAAGTCCAGAGTCTGGGTGGCTGCATGGATGGCTAGAGCTTAAGGTCAAGGAGAGAACTCTGATAGGGTTTCATGTTCAACTAGGGAGCCAGTGAAGAATTTTAAAGCAGAATGATGGGTTCCACAGTGGAACATGCCTTATGCATAAGAAGGTCAAGAAGTTGGAGAAGATGTGAGAATGAAGAAAAGTGGAATGATTCCAAAGATACTGAACTGGAATGAACAGCATTTGGGCAAGATTATGGGTGGAGATTGGGCGAAGAGAGCAATTTTATTTTTCTGGCTGGGAAATTTATATGGAAGATGGCAGTAAGATAAACTAGTTTAGAGGGATAGATTGGCTCATTTTTGGACCTTCTGGATTGGAGGTCCTTATGGAGAAGTTGAGTAGGCACTTTAAAACATGAGTGTACAGGGTGGGTGAGGAGGGAGGGAGAAGGGGATTACGGGGCATTATGATTAGCACACATAATGTTAGGGGGGTTCACGGGAAAGGCAGTATAGCACAGAGAAGACAAGCAGTGACTCTATAGCGTCTTACTATGCTGAAGGACAGTGGCTGCAATGGGGTGTGGGGGGTCTTGATAATATGGGTAAACGTAACAACCACAATGTTGCTCATGTGAAACCTTAACACAATTGTTTATCAATGATACCTTAATAAAAAACAAAACAAAACACAAGTCTGTACCTAACAGCTACATTTTTCCAAGAACAGATGAGTGGGATGCTAAGAGAAGCTGCACATTAAAATCACCTGGTTAACTTTAAAAATGTATGATCCTGAACCCCATCTGCAGTGATGCTGATTCAGTTAGGGCTAGGACAATTATATGAATGCAAGGGATGCAAAATTATGAAATGGGAGGTGGAATAAAATCAGCATCTTAGGGGAAATTATTAAACTACAGCTTGTTTCTCAGTTAGAGAGGTCTGAGCCAATTCCATGTTGACAGTGTCTACATATTTTAAATTTTGAAAGTGCTAAGATGGAATTACAGAAATTGAGGCCTATTTTAAATATTTAGGTTTAGCACATCAGTGCTTTCAATATACATATATAACTCTTTCTATTAACTCATCTAGAGGTTAACACTGAACATTCAAATTTGTAGGGTTCACAAATAAATGGCCTTCATATTGTCTTCTATACATTTCTTGAGTCCAGTTTGACAATAGCTGAAAAATTCAAAATGTTCATGTCTTATAACCTTGCAATATCTGCTTCCTCACAAGAAAAACAACACACAAGGTATGTTATTGCAGTATCGTTTTTAATAATGAAAACTAGAAACAAAGATTAAGATTTTCTCTATTAGGAATCTGATTAAATGGATTATTTTATATCCATACAATCCAATATTGCATGGGCTATAAAGAATGAAATAGTCACGCATAACTGACATGAAAAAAGTACATGATTTCTTTTTACACGAGAAAAGCAAATTGCAGGGCAATTAAAAAACAACTAATAAAAAGTATAACTATTTACTACTTCTTGCTTACAGAGGCCTTGCCTCATCACCTCTGTAATCTTTGTTACATGCCCATCTCCAGCTGAACGTATTTTTTGTTACAAAGGGCAAATATTGTTTTACTATAGATATGCACAAAAACCCTTGAAAAATTGCTGAAATAGCTCAGTTAGGAGAGTATTAGACAGAAGAGCATAAAGGTCCCTGGTTCAATCCCGGGTTTTGGCAGCGATTCTAGGCCCCATGAGCAGCAGTAGATCCTCGGGCCTCTTTCTCTGCGGCAGCAGGCAGCGCCGGCCTTTTTTCCCCGGTCACCGCCCCGGTGAGCTTTCTCACTCACACGTGATTGGTTGGTAACGAGCTTGGGGTAGACCGACAAGGGCGGGTCGGCTTTTTCTTTCCTTTGGATGTAAAAGAGGGACGAAACTGGAAACCGAAAAGGCATTTATGTCGTTCTTTTTAAACTGCTCAGAATAAAGGAAGCATCTGTTCCCTGATCTGGGGCCTGCCTTAAACCGCGTCCTCCCCGCAGGCTGCGCGCGGCACGCCGTGAACATCCCAGCCCTCCCTCCTTCTTTCCTGTTTCCCACGGCGATCCGTTTGCTGCCGGCGCTGGAACCTCTCTCCGCGGGTGAAAGGTCAGCTCGTCCCGGCTCTGCTTCGGGAGGTGGCGTCCTCCGAGCGGCGCGCGCGGGGCGCTGGTCTGCACCGCCTGGGCAGCGTGCTCGGCCCCGGGACGCGCAGGGGCTCCACGAGGATGGCGACAGCCTGGACCCCCTCTCCACCAGAGCAGTCCTCGATCTGGGCTCGGGCCAGCTGGTTTAACAATACCAAGGACCTAGGACAGCTTTTGGGGATGGAGACTGGGGAGGGATCGGAGGCCCTTTGTGGTTTCTGCCCAGACTAGGTTCCCAAATCAAGTACAGGACGCTCAGTTAAATTTGAATTTCAGAGAAACCACGAATATTGTTCAGTATAAGCATGTCCCAGATACAGCATGGAACACATATTCATTGTTTTTCTGAATTCAATTTTTTAAAATACAATATGATGAGAACATGGCCCAAACCTGACATAGAGAATCTCTGAATTCAATTTTAACTGCATTTTTTATTTTCTGCTTTGCAAGCCACTATCGTGCATCACACCCTCCCTCCGCTCTGAACTCCACGTGCTCCCACCCCACCCCGGGCCTCGGCTCCCCCAGAGCACACGTGCCCCCGCGCTGCGCGGCGCCATCTCTGCTCATTCGCCCACTCCGCCTTTTGCGGGCTGAGCCCACCTGTTCCCACTTCTCATCCTCAAGTGCCACTGCTTTCATATCACAGATCCCTTCAATCCCCTGGGCCTTTGCACGTGCTGTTCCCGCCTAGAGTGCCACATCCCTTTCCCTCCAACCAAGCCCTCCTCTTCCGCGCTAAGCCCCTTTGAAAACTCAGCCTAACTGCCACCCTCCAGGGGAAGTTCCTGGGGAACAGCACCGCCCCAGCGCTTCACCTCCCCTGCACTGTGGACCTACTATGGGTGGAGCGGGGACCAGCTCTTTAAAAGAACACGAAAGTGCTTTGGTAACACAGAGTAATGATTAGAAGGCAGGAAGAGTAGAACCTGGGAGAGAAAAAAGAAGTTAGAACTGCCTTTAAAAGTGGGCGGGTGTATGCCAGGCGGGCGGGAATGGTGATTGCAGCGGGGACACTCTGTTTTCTCCCGGCCTCTTACTTGGATCCTAAGTGTTCCCCCCTGGGATTAACCTTTCGTCTTCAGGCTGGAAATGGCAGGGTTTACCCTTTTATGCCAAAGGCCCAATGTGGATAAAATAATGTTCCTGTGGCCAGGATTCCCACCTGGCCCTGGTTGGCTGGCTCACTACACATGTGTGGGCAATACGTTGCTATTGACTCTATAGAACTCCTCCCAGTGCTCTAGGTGACTCGGTGGCACTGTTGCAAGGCTGCAGGAGAGCAGAGCAGCAGCTAGAGTGGTGGCAGCGCCGAGGACAAAGGGACAGAGGACGGCTGTGTGGGTAGAGAGGCCCATAGGCAGAGACCGGCTTGCTGCATGCAGACTCGCTCTGAGTGAATGGGATTTTAGTGATTGACCTGCCACCGTGGAAGTAAAGTTGGGTATAACCCTTTCACCCCAAGAACGTTCTACTGTCATTTCTTTGGTCACACTGAATCCATAGCGACTTTTCCGGGGCTGAAGCCCATTGGCAAGACACCCAATTTTTCCTAGGAGTGTTGACTAAATGCCTGGGCACCATAACCTAGCCAAGTTGACAGTAAAATTCGCAGTCACACATACCGATATACTTCATGCAAACTTTGAACTGCCCAATCTATTCCCGTTTTGTTTTCCTTCTTATGGATACTCATCAGATTTTTCGAGTCTTTTATCAAAATGCTTCCTTCCACTGAGGAAACCCCAAATATGGGGGATGAAATCCCTCATCAGCTAGCATTGAGGCAGTTTAACAGAAAGAGGCGGGCATATTAAAAAAAGCAATTATGTCTCCGATTTGACCCCTCACCCCCACCCCCGCCTGGAATTTTTAGGTGAAGACTGGATCTTCCCTCTCCCTGTGTCTCAGCCTAGTGGCTGGCCAAAAAGAAGGCATTCCCCAGGTGTGCACTGCATACCTTGAGTGGAGTGGCTCATCATCTTAACAAGGTTTTTGTTTTTAAATTAGGACCCAGTCCAGAGCCTCCAAATACTCCACCCCCATCCCAGACTAATGTGGACAATTCTGGAAGCCTCTGGACAAGAGGATGTCTGATTCCTAGGGTGTTTCCTGGTGATCGCCGCGCGCTCTTGTCTGGTTGTGATGAAACCAAGGCAGCTGATGGATGTAAATGTGTTCTGTAAACTGCAAGATGTTGAGAATAAGAAACTCCCCAGTCTCTTCTGAAATCAGTTCGTCCTAATATAGTTTCTGACCGGGGCGGGGAGAGCAGGGGGCGCGCTCTCCCTTATCTCCCCGCGAGCGGCCGCGGCGGCGGCTTCTGACCGGATATGCTGGATCTTCTGCCTCTGCTAAGCCGCCTGGCCCTTCCATTTTGAGGTGGGCACCTGGGGAGGGGACAAGGAGTTGCCAAGTGGCGCTCCACGTAAGAAAGGGCAGCTCGATGCCTATAACACGGCTGTGGCCTCCGGCTCGTGCCCTAGGAGTGAGGGGCAAAGCCGGGCGCGGGATGCAGACAGCGCACAGCGGCTCCTCCTTCCTCTGCAGGATTCTGCAGAGCACGGGATTCACGTTTGCTGAGGAGTCGCCAAATAAAAGGCGTGTGTCCTGTTTTATTTAAGAAATTTGCCTTTAGGTGCCAAAGAACCACCTGCCCCCTTCCCTCCAACCTCCCCTCGCGTGGGACCTACAGGTTGAAACCAGGTGGAACCATACACAAAAGAATTTCGGCGTGGTTGTAGGCTCTGAGACGCCTTCTTTTTTCCCATGAGCGTTCGTGCTCGTAAGAGCCCGGATAGCTCAGTCGGTAGAGCATCAGACTTTTAATCTGAGGGTCCAGGGTTCAAGTCCCTGTTCGGGCGAATATTCTCTTTTCAATTTAAAAATGAGACCTGGCTTTGGGGAGCTGCGTTTGTTGGCGGAATGCCCTGGAGCGCGCTCGTCGCGGTCCAAGCACTGCCCGGGGCAGCCGGCGGGCACTGGGCCCCAGGGACTTGACACGCTGACGTTCTGCAGCTGCGGCCCGCGTGTTGCTGTAATCACAGGAAGACAGCGGACTTCAGGAGTTCCCTGGGATCCTGCCAGTCGCCGCCCCGCTTTCCCTCCGCCGGCCCCTCCGCTGACCCTCTCTTGGCTTCCCTCCCGCCAAGTTCCTGAAGAAGACGACACCTTTCCCTGCCACCTTTCCAGAATATTTATGTACGCTAGAAAGGAAGACGTGGCTATCGAGGAATGAAGCAACTTGGCAGAGCAGTTCCCCCTTTCTGAGCGAGCTCCAGCCCCTCCTCTTCCCCCAAAGTGTGACCCTGAATCCAGCGGGGAGTTGAGGTTGAGATGGCAGCTTCTGCTGGTGCGGGGAAGAGGGGCCTTATTGGAAAAGAGTGCGCAGGAGGACTGGAATGGAATGGCCAAGTCCCGATGTTCGAACACCAAAAACATTAGCTCCCCTCCACTACAAATTATTAAGGGAAGCGATCGTCTCCGGAGAGTTTTTGAGGAAGCTGGGTTGTGGCCACTAGAGAAGCTCAGGCATGGCTTCACCCAGACTAAACTAATGCTCCCTGTGAGGTTAGGGACAGGTGCTCGCTTCGCTAGGGACAGGGCCTTCTTTGGTTCTGCCAGGCAGAAGAAAGCCGGTAATTCCCCAATAACAGGCTGGGGTGCGGGCTGAGTCAGTCGCCCTCTGAGCTGATAGGCTGTGGAACCCAAGGGGTCCCGATTAGCGGGCAGGGCTAGGGCGGAGGTGGCCCCTCTGGGAGGCGGCGCTCTCCTTACCCCCGGCCTGCGCAGCACCCGCGAGGACCTGCCTGTCTCCAAAGCGCAGCTGCCTCATCAGCAGCAAGGGAGTCAGGAATTGCATCCATTTTATAACCTTGCGGTGAGAGGTAACAATGTACGCTCAGTACTGAACTGAGTCTTTGCCTAAAAGCAAAATTTCAATACATCGTAGCTATTGTTATTAAAGAGTGTGCAGCCTAAGGAGGAAACAAAAAATGCATATTGAAACAGGCAAGGGGCCATTTCACGGAAATATATTCCCATTATGCTCAAACTGCTAAACCCATATTCATGTGACTGGGGCCTGTTGGTATGTGCTGGAGGGACGCAATGGCCACCGGTCGAAAGAGGAGTGGGGTGGGCAGACTGGGCCAGGCCGACTTCCTCCTGGAGGAGGGCGAGTCGCGGGGCTCCACGGCATTGCAGGGAGAGAAAGGAGGGGAGGAGCTGTGGCGAACACTCGGACTTTTTTTCGGGCTTCCTGAAAAGTCCCTTGCAAAATGGCCAAGTGCACTTTTGGCCGCCTTGAAAAATACAGTCTCTGCTCCCATCACGTCCTGACTAAGGACAGAGCAGGCCAGGGCAAGGAGAGGACACGGGGTGGACAGCGCCGAGGCCTCTAGCTCTTTTCTCCTTTCCTCTGAGCTCATTCTCTTTCCCTTTCCCGAAGGGTGAAAAATGACAGTAACAGCAACACACAAAAAAAGTCTGTCTCGACCAAGACTTTTGAGCTTGAGAGTGGGTAGCTCTAGCTCAGTTCTGGTTGATTTGGGAGGCAAATTATTTCATTTAACAGTGACCTCAGGGAAGGGGGGTGGTGGTGAGGATTGAATGAGACCATGTAGACCTTGTGCTGGGAGCACTTAAGCATTTGTCTTTCCTATTAGGGCCCGGGGAGAGGTAGGAAAACCATTAGGAAGACGATAAAAGATAGCCTGGGACAAGGCAGAACTCGAGTTTTTTTCCTTAATGACAGGAATCAGTTTTCCCCTGCCCTGCTGTCGAACCCTCAGAATGAAAAATAGTATTATCTGGAAGGTGAGCATAAGAATTAAAAAGATGAGGGTTTTTCATTTGTTTTAAATTTCCTTAACAGGGCAAAACCAGCGCTCATCTTCGCCGAAATAGCTCAGTTGGGAGAGCGTTAGACTGAAGATCTAAAGGTCCCTGGTTCGATCCCGGGTTTCGGCAGAAGTTTTGCTGCGCTCTCCGGCAGGGCTGGAGTCCATTCCTTTCCTTCGAGGCCCACCTCCCTCCCCGTCCGCCGTTTGCTGGTGTCTTCACCACACACTCGTATGTGCACCTGCTTTACACCAATGAGAGGACAGTATTTACTACAGCACTATGAGGACACAAAGGGTCTACAGCTCTCAGAGGAGTCACAAGTCATGGAGTGGCCTGTACCCACACCTATAATTAGACCATGTACTTCGGACATTGGGCAGCAGCGCCTGTCCTGAAATTTCCTGGCGTGGTGGCTGTCACGCCTGATCTACAGACAGAAAGTCTTGGCTTTGGTTCCCAGTGTAGACGACTCGTGGGCTTGCAAGTTTCTCTCATCGACCGCAGACGTGAAGACTGTCTTCAACGCCGCAGCAAGACTCCCAAGTCAGGGCCCCACCAGGGGGATAAAAATCTGGGAAAGGGTGCTTCCCAGCTGGAAATGTGATTTATAGGTGCGTGTCTTGATCTGAAATATTTCTTGGAGCCTCCGTTTTTCTCACCGCGCTTTCAATAAACTATTTCCCTGCGAACTATCGCTCAGTGCCAAACGCTTGCACAACTACTGCCGGGGCCATGACTTATCAGCACTCTGACGACAGCGACCTGTCAAAGATGTACATTGTTCTTGGTTATGTGTTCACTGATGTTTTGATTATAAAAACAATACATGGTAGTTTTAAGCAAAATATATCCGGAGGCAAAGTATAACATGAAGGTTGGAAAACTTCAGTCTGCGACTGGAATTGAAAGTTACCAGGCACTTTCTGTAAAGCCCTCAGCCGGTCTGCCTTACCCTATGGTTTGTAAAACTCCTTAAGGGTGTAAATCCATGTGTTCATAAGCTCCCACCTGCTCGGTAAGTAAGTAGTATCAACACAAGCCCAAGTTTTTTAAACAGCCCCCACCCGAACAGGGACTTGAACCTAAGGTTCTCAGATTAAGAGTCTGATGCTCTACCGAGTGAGCCATTCGGGCCCGGAAAGGAGGGCTTTTTTTGTGTGTTCTATCCGTAAATTAGGCCATGTGGCCGCATTCTTTTCCAATTAAATCCAATACGATTAAATTTTATCCAGTGGGATTAAAATCTTGAGTCTGTCTCCTAATTCCGTGGTACATGGTAGTTTTAAGCAAAATCAAGATCAAGTAAACGTTTGGAGGAATGGAGTATTCATTTCTCCATTTCTCCCATCGCGGATAGACCGTGAAGAAAGTAACTGCCTGCCCTTCACCCAGGCAAATCCCCAACCACTAGCGACCTGACGGGAACATCCCAAGAGGAATTCTTCAGATGTAGGACCTCTGGGAGGGCCTCTGAGTGAGCAGCGGAGGGGAAAAAAAAAACCTTAATTTGGCGCTAACCGGTTGAGTCGCTTTTGATTACTCTCTGATGGATTGTATTGGTGCTACTAAACAAAACTATTCATGGTATGCATTAGTTAACTATTTTGTCGTCATAAAGGTCTTATCAACAGTTTTATGGGCTGAATGCCAGTTCTTCGGTTGGATTTTATGAGCAGCTCCTCGTAAAACAATTACAGATTCTGGTCCACCCAGTTCAAGAATTCATTAAGGAAGAGATTAAAAAATGGAGCCTCCCATTTCCAGAAATTTAATACAATTCCACCTGTTGTGTTCTTAAAATAAGCTAGAGAAAGAAAATGTCTTTTTTTCAAATTGTTGCAAATCTCCAAAATATTTTTCTAACATACTTATTGAAAAAAATGTACATATAAGTAAGTGGACTTGGGCAGTTCAAACCCTTGTTGTTCCAGTGATTTTTTTCACTCATCCTGCTGCTTTATTCCATGTCATTCCTTGAGGCATGGGTAAGATCCATTGAAATAAAGGGAATCCTATCAGGTGGAGCCTTACAACCATTTTAGCTCTTATTGGAGTCTGGGTAACACTCCACTAACTATGTGGGGGAACACGAGGTTTGCATTCTCTTAGGGAGAAATGTATCGGGACCTATGAACAAAGCTTAAAAAGTAATCCGTTATGGGGGAGGGAATGGACGAAATAGGTGAAAGGAATGAAGAGGTGCAAAATCCCAATTATAAAATAAATTAGTCATGGGGATGAAAGTACAGTTTCGGTAATACAGAATTATATTGTAATATGTTTGTATGGTGACAAACAACAAGTAGTGATCATTTACTAACGTATATAATTGTTGAATCACTATGTTGTATACCTGAAACCAATATCATATTTATATCAACTGTATTTCAATGGAAAAAATCCATTATGGCAGGATAGCCATGTTACATTATGTATGTATGTTATGTTATGTAAACAACACATGGTACTAACCAATAGGTAGGGGATAATATTTGTGAACAAATTAAAGAATATGTATATAAATATGTATTCTCTAGTTATATATACTTGTATATTTGATGTTCATATATACAAAAGAGATGTTTAAGGACAGAAAACAATCCAATAAAAATGGGAAATGGCAATGAAATGTGTGAGTGGAGGCTCTCACCATTTCCTCCTCCTCTAAATCCTTCTCTGACCCATGACCTAATACAGGTATATCTATATTACTGGACTTATAAAGATAAGCATGTATTCTTTTCGTAATAAAATAAATGAAGAAGAAAAAAATGTTCGTTAAATTATTCCACTCTTCTGGGGTCACACAGGCAGCCCCTCTTATCAGTGTCCCTGATCCAAGTCGAAATTGAACCAGCAAAACTAAAACCAGGCCCCCTGGACAGGAGCTGTGTGTGTCATCAAGTGAATCCTGGGGGAAGTTAGTGAGTTTTGGCTTGAACTCAGCTTGTTACAACCGTGCAGGGGTCGCAATGGCTGCTCAGTACAGCTCTGAATGCAGGAGAGCAGGAAGATCTGTTTCC
The DNA here is from genome assembly GCF_040802235.1 of Manis javanica. Classification (NCBI taxonomy): domain Eukaryota; kingdom Metazoa; phylum Chordata; class Mammalia; order Pholidota; family Manidae; genus Manis; species Manis javanica. Next base: position 1,042,713 of record NW_027332171.1, read on the forward strand.
TGATCTCCTAAAACAGACTAGATTGACAGGCACAAAACACTGAGAGCAGAAGTCCAAAACTGTATATAATCAAGTGTAAAACAGTGTGGAACTGGCTTGCTAAGCATAGAGAGGTAAGTAGAGCTGTTTGTATCTCATTTGACCCACTATGGTGCTTTTTCCTATGGTCCATCCCCCACCCCTCCCATCTTGAAATGCCATGTGTTTCCCACTGTGTGATTTCCACTGGCTTGGCAAGTTCTCTCTGCTCCTTAAAGACTGGGATCAGGACTTGCCCCAGAGACGCCTGCTCCATCCTTCCCAGACAGGTTAGGAATACTGAGACCATAGGTTAGGAATACTGAGACCTCTGAGTCTGTACCTACTGCGGTACCCACCACAACGTACCTTCAACACCTGTTGGAGGAGTCTGTTTTCTTCCTGGAATGATTCTGCTGTGAGGACACAAACTCCCTGTGTGTCACCAATGCCTGAGTCAGTGGCCTGAATAAAGCAAACTCTCAAAAACTGTTGTCCAATGACTGAAGGAATGAATGAATAGTTGAAGGAGGGCCCCTCAGAGAAGGCTTTTAGTAGAGAAGGAGGAGGGGTGGAACTGGTGCTTGGAAGTTTTTGTTTGGTAGAGAAGCGAGAGAACATTCCTATCAAGGTGAATAATTCCCATAATCAAATGGGGTAATTTTGTCCTTACAAACTTCTCTGTCCTTCTGTTGTGTGCCACCCTGTTCTATTTCTTTATAGCACTAATCTCCATCTGAAATTCTATTTATTTGTTTGACTATAAACCTTCTCTTCCCTCTGTCACTGTCCTGTAAGTGAAGCCGGGCAGTAACATTATTGGTAAAGCTCTAAGTCTTTCGTTGCTTTTATTTTTTGTTTGGTTTTACTTAAAAAAAAATCTGCATTCCCACAACCTCAGCGTTCAGAACAGTACTTGGCACAAGGCAGATCTTAAATAGCTTAGGCTACTATCAAAGAGTGGAGGGTCACTGCACACTGTGCCTCCCGCCCCCTATCCCACAGTACAGTATAGGTTCACGTGGACATTTTCTTTATACTTTCCCAACCATCATTTCGGAAGCTGTTAATATTTCTGAATCTGGCAAAACGATATTCTTTCAGAATAACGTGCTACCACCATTTGAGCCTTTGGGCTGTGTGGGCTCGTGTTAGCCATCGGGATCCCTAAGATTACAGCCACAGGTATTGGGGAATAATGATTCAGGCTTGGAAAAACCGACCAGTTTTACTAGAAGCAGTGTTTGAACCCTACGAAGAGATAAAACCCACTAGACTTTAAGCCCAATGCCTTAACCACTAACCACTTGACTAGCCTGGTATGAGACATGCCAATGCTTACTTTTAGGAAATTTGAGCAATCCTGATCTACTGAAGTTTCAGACCAACTGAAAAATTTTATTTCTGATGCAAAATAACAATATGGGGTAAAAAGTCTTACTCGCTTTTATCGCATCCTGCTAATTTCTTCTTCACACCAGAAACTGGAGCCACATGAAAGCGGTTCAGAGATGAAAGTAGCTGGAACCAGGAGCGTGGGATGGGATTTGAAATGCTTTTCTTTGTATATGACATCCTTTTACCAGAACAAAAGCGACTCTGGTGGGACTCGAACCCACAACCTTTGAATACCCTCAATCTATCTAGAAGTCCAATGCGCTATCCATTGCGCCACAGAGCCACGTCAAAATAAATTATGCTTCTTCTGTCAAGACGAGAGCTGTGTTTGGCCCCAGGACGCCCGCCGGTGAGCCAGGACGCGTTTCTTTCTCGGGAAAACGGCGGCGCCCCGTGGTGCCAAGAATCGAAGAAGCGTGGATGGGGAGTTGCACGTGACAGTCTGACATCTCTGAAAGTTTCTGTGACCGATCGCCAGGCAATAATTTGAGCTCACGCCACGTGTGGAGTTCATGCAACCTGGGAATGCATTGTGGCACTTGGTTCCATAGTGTAGCGGTTAGCACGTCTGCTTTACACGCAGAAGGTCCTGGGTTCGAGCCCCAGTGGAACCATATGTTTGCTCCCTTTTAGGGCTATATATTAAGATTTCCTTTTGGCAGCTAGATCTCCAATTTTACTCGATACGCAGATTAAAACGCTGAGGTTTTGCTCTGGAGTGAGCGCGCTGCACTTCACTGCGCAGGCCCCGCTTCTCCGGGCGCCGCGTATAACGGCCGCCCAGGATGCCCCCTTGTGGCACCTCCTGGGACGTGCAGGGGAAGCCGCTCTGTCCTGCGTCGCTGCGCCTGCGCGCTCCCTGCTGCCCCCTTGTTCGACCTGCAGTGCCAGGGCGGGGTCCTGGCCTCACCGCCTGCTACCTCCTTAACCCCGCTCGGGTCATCTTTAAAAGATTCTGTCACCAGAATTCTGTCACGGGAATCCCGAAGGCCACCTCCTTCCCTAGTTGATTACCTCCTCGTCCACTGATCTCATACTTTAAATCAGACATAATTTCTGATAGCAAAACTGTGAGTAGAAGGTAACTGCTTCCCAAAATGGTTTGAAATGAGGGTAAAAATTGTGTGCTACCTAGAGCATCATTTCAGAATCAGAGGTGGCAAGAAACAACCAGAAAACATAATAAAGGTATCTTCCAGAAATCAAGAAGACTCAGCTTCCCCCTGTTTTCCAGCCTGGACATTCCAGATTTGCTGGACTGTGGGATACCTACACCAGAATGAGGTCAGCAGAAACCAGGACTTGGCATTTTGACAGCTTCTTGAGGAAATTCATTAAGATGTGGTAAAACTGCCCTGGGTGGCTCTGTAGAGAAGAGAAAGAATAGAAGCAATAGATGTCTTGTGGGCTAAAAAAGGAGGTCATTTGACAAAGGTGAAGAGAAGAGCATTATTCACAGGCTAAATGACCATTGATGGTTGAATGCATAAAGAAAAGGTGGTATGTACATATAAGGGAGTACTATTCAGTCTTAATAAGAGGAGATTTCTGTGGCATTCCACACTATGAGTGAGCCTGGGGACGTTATGCTGAGTGGAATAAGCCAGTCACAGAACAGCAAATATTTCATGATTCTTCCTATATGAGGAATCTGAAATAGTCAAATTCATGGACTCAGAGAGTGGAATGATGGTTGCCAGGTGCAAGGAGGAGGGTAAATGGGGAGTTACTAATGAACGTGCGTACAACTGCAGTCAAGGAACCTGAATAAATTTAGAAATCTGCGGTACAACATTGTACTTACAATCGGCAATAATTAAGTGTACACGTAAAGACTTGTTAACAGGGTATATCTCATGTTAAGTGTCTTTTTTTCACATTAAAAATTTTTTAAATGTGTCATTGCCAAAGGAAAAAATAAAACCCAAAGGAGGAAGTTCTGAACAGATTTTGTTAGGGAGAGAACCTGAGTAATACAATGACTTATGAAAATAACCTGGTGGTGACTTACCAGCTGAATTAGAGGAGGGTAAGGGAAATTTGAGATAGTTGGGAAGTAAATGCAGTATTCCAGAAATATATACCCAAGAGCCTAGTCCCTGATAGAAAGAGAAGAAAGAAATTTTCAAGCAGTAAAATTTGACAAGGCTTGTGAGTGGAAAAGGGGATAAGGTAGGTTGGGGGGTGAAGGTCACTGAAGGATTTGAAATGCACATGTCTGAGAGGGTGATTTCAAACAGCTGTGGGACGGAAATCATTTATATTTTAGATAAGCTCATATTGCGTGAGGGCAGGGAACCAGGTAGAGATAGCCACTGCATAACAATACACAGGTGAACGACTGGAGTGCAGGGTACAAGCTGGTGTGTGTGAGACTTGCATGATGATGGATGTCATTCTTGAAGATCCTAGTAGTAAATTATTAACCTGTTTTATTGCTGATTTCGTATTTCCCCTCAAGAGATAGCAACTTATTTTCTCTCAGAAATATTACTTGACAGACCCATGGCTGAACATTCAAGGGAAAAAATAGTTGTATGGGGGAGAAAAAACAGCAACCATTATTTAATAAAGTAATTGTACTGTCTGATACACCTTTTTAAGCTTCTTTACTTGTCCTTTCTCTTTAATATTCTCAACATCCTTATTAGGTGTGCGTTATTTTGATACTCACTTTAAAGATTAAGAAACTGAGGCATGGGTAAGCCAAGTTTATTGATTATTTAAGGACTATTTATTGAGTGGTTACCATGCACCACTCACTGTTCCATATGCTGGGTATGCAGTAATAAGACTGTCCATAACCCTGTTATTGCAAAGTTTATAGGAAAATATCAGTAATAACTTGTATAAAGAAAGTGACAGGGTGAAAGGGTGATATAATAGAAGAAACCTGGAGAAGTACTTTAGATTAATGGTTAGGAAAATAACCTTCCCAAAGTCATATAGTTCATTAATGTAAACTAGGATTTGAACTCAGTTCGATGAGGGTAGAGATTTTGCCTATTGCACTGTTGCTTTGTCAGCATATAGCCCAAATATTTGTTGAATAAAATGAGTAATAGTTAATATTTACTGATGGCATGTCATACATTGTACCACATTATTTTCTATTTTAATATTTACAGAGTTAATATTATTCTTTTCTAAAGGGTTTTGAATCTGAGGTTTGCAAGAATACAATAAATTGCTCAAATTTATACTATTAAAAAATACTCTGTGAAAAATTGTATGCCCATGGTAAAAAATTCACACAGCGTTAATGTTTCACAGTGATGTCTGTCTCCCCTGACAAAGATTTTCTTCCTGATCAAAGCAGGTCTGTCAACTTTGATCAATAAAGACTTGAATAAATAGGAATACTAACATAGTTGCCAGCTGCTCAGGGCCACATCCCTAAGGTGACCCCAGCACCACTCCAAGTGCCAGTTTAACAAAACCAAAGGCAGCCAAAACAGTTTGATTCTTGTTCCAGCCAACGACCTGAACTTTTCTAGAAGAAATCGATTACACCTGCCACTCAGCCAATGAGAAACCCTCATCACCTTGAACTTTTGATTTTCTCTAAAGGCTTTTTGTTGAAAACAATCCCTCTCAAAGGTCCTCTTCCTTCTCCATAAAATAACATTCCTCTCGTTTGTTAGTTGGACCTGCCTATGGTTTTGGTATAGCTTGCACGTTTGGAGTTGCAATTCTCAGCTATTCCCAAACAAACCCATTTTGCTGCTAAAATCACTGGCTGTTTTATTTTTAAGGTTCACAATACCATAGGTACTGCTCTCCTTGTTCATTGGTTTTGGGGTGTATCAATATGTAGCATAATAATAGCAAAATCTTGAATAGGCATTTCCTGTGTGGCCAGCAGGAGTCTCAGTTGACTCGCTTCATACTCATGGTGACTGCTATTCTCTAACCCATTTTATAGATGAAGGGAAAGGAAGCATAGAGAGGCTGAGGTCACACCACTGGTCAGGCATAGAACAACGTCCCAACCCAGGGTAGCAGCGAATTGCCTTTTTTTGTCTTAGAAAAGTTGTTGCTGGGCATGTATACATATTTCTATAAATGTTGCTAACTTTCACCTCCAAAGAGTTTGAGCCAAATTACACCCCCACCAGCCTGAGAGCGCTTGCTTCTCCTCGGTCTCTCCCAGATGGAAAGTATTAATGGGCTTTTGGGTCTTTGCCTGCTTTGAAAGGGGGAAATGTTTTAATTTGTATGTCTTTTATTGTGAGTAAGGTTGGATATCTTTTCATATGCTTAGAAAGTTCTCTTTCCTCCTTCCCTCCCACCCCTTCCAACTCTCTGCTCTCTTCTTTTGTCCAATTTTCTTTCATACTGTTAAGGTTTTCTTACTGATTTTTAGGTGTCCTTAATAAATTGAGATTTAGAATATGCTTTGTGAATTATTTCCTGGTCTTGCCATTTACCATTAATTTTATTTTTGATATTTTGTGCTATGTAGACATTTTAAAGATGGCAGCTTTTAATGTAGTCAAATGCATCATCCTTTTATTTATTTATTAACTTTGGAGGGATAGCTTAAAAAATTCCATGCTTAGAAAATGCTTCCCAATTCTGAGATAACATTCCAAGAGTGATGCTATATTTACTCCTGATTATTAGTTAGTTAAATTTTTTCTGACCTTTAAATCTTTGGCCCATGGACGTCCCTATACCTGGGTGCTGTGCTCTGAATGTTCGTGCCTCCCCCGCACCGTCCGCCACTCATACGGTGAAACTAACCCCCAGTGGGATGGTGTTTGGAAGGTGATTCAGTCATGAGGGTAAAACCCTCATCCATAGGATGACTTATTAAAGAGACCCCAGAGAGCCCCCTCGTGCCTTCAGCTATATGAGATGTGCATAAAGTGAAGGTTCCTGTGGCCAAGATTCTCACCTGCCCTGGTCGGCTAGCTCACTACACATTTGTGGGCAATACACCGTTACTGACTCTATATAAAGAGCTCTGCCCAGTATTCTGGGCGACACGGTGGCACGGCTGCAAGGCCGCAGGAGAGCAGAACAGAGGCTGGAGTGGTGGCAGCACGGAGGACAGAGACTAAGATGGCTGTGTGGGCAGAGAGGCCCAGAGGCAGGACTGGCTTGCTGCATGCAGACTCGCTCTGAGTGGATGGGATTCTAGTGATTGACCTGCCACCATGGGAATAAAGTTGGGTGTAACCCTTTCACCCCAAGAACGTTTTGCTGTCATTTCCTCCATCTCAGTGAATCCATAGTGAACTTGCCCGGGGCTGAAACCCATTGGCAAGACATGAGGAGAGCAAGAAGATAGTGGCCTGGGAGTCAGGAAGCGGGCCCTCAGCAGACACCGAATCTGCCAGTGCCTTATCTTGGACTTCACAGCCTCCAAAATTCTGAGAAATAAATTTCTGTTGTTCATAAGCCACCCAGTCTGTGGTATTTTTTGTTAGAGTCGCCTTAACGGACTAAAACACTGGCTAAGCTGTGAGATAGGGAGATAGACCTCTGTAAAGAGAGTTTGTAGAGCTCTCTGGAGGATTGCAATGCGTCAGTCAGCTGACTTGGTAAAATCACAGATTCCAAACACGGACCTGGTCCTGCCTGTTACACGGTCTCTTGTGGATAAAATGAACGTTCCTGTGGCCAGGATTCTCACCTGGCCCTGATCGGCTTGCTTACTACACAGGTGTGGGCAATGCATTATTATTGACTCTATATCAAGAGCTCCACCCAGTGCTCTGGGTGGCCCAGTGGGATGGCCGCACAGCTGCACAGCTGCAGAAGAGCAGGGACTGGAGGGGTGGCAGCGCCGAGGATAGAGACTGAGATGGCTGTGTGGGTAGAGAGGCCCAGAGGCAGAAATGGGCCTGCTGCCTGCAGACTCACTCTGAGTGGACAAGATTTTAGTGATTGACCTGCCACCGTGGGAATAAAGTTGGGTATAAACCCTTTCACCCCAAGAATGCTCCACTGTCATTCTTTGGTCTCACTGAATCCCTAGAGAACTTGCCCAGGGCTGAAACCCATTGGCAGGACATCTCTGGTCTCAAGTTCCTTAATATCCTTTCCTGAGAACTTCCCAGGAGCTCTGCTAACCTAAGCTTCCCCTCCACTACTCCTTGGGCTCATGGAACCCCCTTCTCCTGGTTTTGTGTGCCATGGGCTGGGTTCAGCCCCTTCTCACAAAGGGCATAGCTTTGGACCATGCGGTGTAGACTATAGAAATTCAGCATGCGGGCTTCAGAGGCAAAAAGCAGCATTTGACATGCGGCCCCACAATCTCACACAGCTGAGGGCGTTATGCCTGATGATGAAGAGTGTTTACTGCAGTGGCGTGAGGGAGTGTTAGAGGAGATGGAAATACTCTGTATCTCGATGATGAGAGTTCCATGACATTGTATATTAGTCAAACCTCATAGAACTATGCAAATTGTAATGGTGAATTTTGTATATAAATTATACCTAAACAAAAACAGTTGGGTTTATAGCACATTGCAGGCTCTCAAAAATAAACACAATAAATAAGCAAATATACAAATAAGTGAGTACTTGTTGAAGAAATGATGGAATGAGGTGGAGACTGGATTTCAGACTGAGATCAGTAACAGTTTTACAAGAACATAACTTTGTGGGTAACTTTTTTATAGGCTCTTTCCATTTCTTGGGGGATAGTTGCACAAGATAAACAGGGCCACACGTCCAGCTAAGTCACAGAAATCTCAGACCTCGAGAGAAGAGGGCTCAATCCCACTGTGTTTAAAGATGCAGAAAAATGACCTCCTTTGAAATTTTTAAAAAGACAAATCACAGCTTCACAGGCCATAAGGGGAAGAAATGTGTTCACGGTATCAGAAACTTCACCTCATTCTCCAACATAGCCTTGGAAATGAGAACGAAAGATAGACGTAAGTCGGAATTGTAAGGCAACTTAAAACGGCTGCCTGGTCTGACTTCAGAGAGGGCGGAGTTCGGAGACGGCTCTGCTGCCCTCGTCAACTCAAGAATCAGAGGTGAGCAGGGGGCATGAGGCAGGGTAGAGAGTATAGGGCGGGAAAGAGCGGGAGTATAGAGAGATGAGGAGGAGCCGGGAGGAGGAGAGGTTTTTCTGGTGAAGGGAAAAACCAAGCGTCCTCAGCATTATTTCCAGTATCTTTCACAAGTACCAGTTTAATGACGTGCTCTGCCTCACCAACCTGCCTCTGAACTTTTGGTCTTCAAGGATGGCCTGCCTTTTGACAAGTTTTGTATTAAAAGTATGTTAAAAAAATAACTGCTTTAAAATGGTTTGGTGCGAATTTTAATTTCTTTAGCAAAAGTGCGTGTTCTTTTAATTTCTTGGACCTAGCTTGCTGGAATCTCCTGGCCTATTCAGAGAGGCCCACTGACCTTCAGGGTCCAGGATGTGGCTCCTTATACATGTTCCCTGAGTGTTGATATTGGACAGATGTAGTAAAGGGGCCAGAACAGAGCTCCAGGACTGCGGTTCCATTTTAATGGGTCTGAGGGTTTGGTAACTGGGCCTCCTGACTTCAGGGCTTCACAGAGTCCAAACAGAGTATGTTCTTGCCTAGAGGCTTTCAAACTTTGTTCACTGAAGTCCATGCTAATAAACATATTTTATTTACTTCAAGACCATTATACCCACATACATATTGAAACAAAGGTTTTAGGAAATGTTTTTTTATTATTTAAAGAATTCTGTGATTTTTCCACTTTACCTTAGACTATTGAGTTCATTAAAAAAAATGCATGTTCAGACCTACTGTGGCATCACTGTCCTTCGACTTCTAAGGTCTGTAGTTAAAACGTACTGACTTGGAGCAGCGTGTCTCAAAGTGTGGTGGCACACAGACCACATACTTAGATGAGACTTACCTGCAAATGCTGTTAAAAAGGTAGATTCCTCGTATCCACAAAAGACCTGCTGAACTTCTGGGAGACGGTGCTCAGAACTCTGCATTTTAGTGAAGTTGCCGGGTGATTCTCATGCCCACTGAAGTTTGGAAACCAGTGGGCTGGTGTAGAGAGACCTAGCAGAGGTTTCCAACTCTGACCTGTGGAGCCTGAGAGGAATACACCAGAACCCCAGAGAAACATCCACAGAGCTGCTTCTCTTTATCTGTGTAAAAGCTCGTTGTCAGGACGTTTCCACTCCTAAGAAAAAGATCTGAAATAATATTTGGGAGAGAAAAAAAATCAATGAGATACGGGTTTTGAAGCTTCCTTTCTGCAAATAAAAATCTCAAGTTCTTAGAGGTCTGCCAAAAGAGGAATCTTGGAAAAGGAATGGCTCTCTCTAGTGGTAAGGGAATATCGCAAAATAGTTTGCTCAATAGGTAAGATTGCTAATTCAAAAGGAGGTGCTTTAGAAATACAGCTTCCTGTTGTGGGAAATGTTGAGCAGTTTAGCAAAAACTAAATATCCTGTATTTGGATCCATATGTTAAATGATTGTTATCAAACAAGATATTCTCATCATCTCATCATCATCTTATGCAGACAGCATAAGGAGAAGAAATACTTTTTCATGGGAAATGGGTTTTAATGTATATAATATACTTGTCTCCAAAGTACTGTAGTCTTTTAAGAATATCATATGAATTGTTTCTCAAAAGTCAGTGTGTGAGTGTGCATCTGTGTGTGTCAGCTGAAATCAATACAACTGTTATTTAAGAATGATAGAGTTTATTCATAGACCTCTTGAGGACCATAGCCTGAGAACAGCCCATCAGTTGCTCTGATAAACTGCCCCAAAGCCCCTTTGTTTGGAGACATCTTGAAATTTTTTCTACAGCAGGGGTGCAGGAAAGAGGTTACAATCAATGCATCAAGCAGCGTGGCATGGATGCATCTGGTTAGTGTCCTAAAGGATCATGCTATACACATTCCGGTGCCATCTACGTGTGGGAGAGGAGGCAAGGATAGGGTGCCATCTTCCTTTGGGGATGGAGAGGACGCATGTGACATTATCTTATTGATGCTGACCAGAAAATTCCTGACTTACTACATTTCTGGGAAGGGTTGAAACTATATTAGGTTACATATAAGGCCCTGGCTGAGTGACTTGGCCCAGCAGAAGTGACTCCATGTTGGGCCTGTGTCTTTCTTTTTAAATATGTATCCTGGGATAGTCTCAAAGTAAAAAGTATGTGTATATATATATGTGTGTGTGTGTGTGTGTGTGTGTTTTAAAATTATATGCTACATATTTTTCTCATATTAAGCTGTCTTTATATAAGTATACACACATATATACACAGAACACACATTTTTATACATGTGCATATATGCATATATTTTTTCTGGAACTAAATAGTCTCTTGTGAATCCTCAATTCATCACCTGCTTCTAGAAAGTAAAGGCATAAAGGCTAAAAAAAAAAGGCATAAGGAAGGAAACCTTAATTTTTAAGAAAAGTATGTTTTTTTTGGTAATAAAAAATGATTTTACAAGGAAGAAAATACCTGCTGATGTTAACAGATAAAGGGCCATCTTGGTTATGGCAGCATGTGATTCTGTACTGTTTTGTTCAAAGGGAAGTTTGAATTGTTCTTGATGGTGTTGTTTTCGTGGGTAATTAGATACAAAATTCAAGGCTGAAGCCAGAAGTGTGGTGAATGATGTTGATTCTAGGCCAGAAGTAACAAGCACCCTCCAAAGAAGCACACATAGATGTGTAAAAAGATTTTCCAGTTTTAGTGATGCACCCACGTGTCCAGGGCCAGCGGTAAGCAGGGTGAGTTTTGTTGGCTGTGTCTGCCTTGCCTTGCTCTGAGGTCCATCCCTCCGTGCCTGCGTCTCTCTGGCTGCCTTTGACAGTCTGGGCTCGGACTCACCCCTTCACATCCACCCACGGCAGCTTTCCTGTTACAGCTCCTCCATTCCAGAATGACACCTGCTGCCTTTGACCCTCCAGTAGGCCCCCTGAAAGCAGTCTCTAGAGAGAAACCCCTGGCAATGGATTTAGACATGCTCCACACCCCTGACCAGTTGGCTAAAGCGTTCCAGAGGTTTATCTGACTTCTAAAGTGGTGGCATTACATCCAGCTTGTCCCTACAAACTGTGTCTAATTTGTGACGTATCCCAAGAGCAAAGACCAATTTCAGGCCAATGCCAAGGGAGGGTAGGCAGTGGTGGGCTTGCTGGGATGGGCTGTATTTTGGCTCACATTTCTCTTGCTTGTATTTCCCTCCCGTGTCACACCATGCCAGTGGTTCTGCTTGCTTTACAGCCGTCCAGCCACACATCCATCAGAGACTGCATGGGAGATAAGACTGGGCTAGAACAGGCTAATCAGAGTATCAGGTCCAAAATTTAGTTGGCTGCCGATTTCATCCAGCTGCTTGAAAATTAATAGATTGCCAGGAGACCAACTGGAATTTAGTATTGTTTTCTATCCTCTTAAAGAGAAGGTTTGAATAGTGGAAAGTCAATTTATTCTTAAACCTTTGCTTCCTGTGGACTTGTGAGTTAGGTGCATCCTAAGGATGCAGACAGCATAAGATTCACTGGCCGGCAGTGAATGATTGGCAGATGGTGTTGAAATCCTTAAAGGGACCCAAAGCTTTACAAAGTGTATTCCTCGGTCAGATGAAGACAACCAAGGACTTTTCAAGAGAAGAAATGTTTATGGATGAGCCTGTTTCAGATGCTATCAAATCCTGTCTCTGGGAGCAGGAGCCATAAATCATAGACTTAGCTGAGGGTCAGGTATCTCAGATCCAGCCTTACCTCTGCCATTAATTAGCTGGGAAACCTTTGATAAAACATGAAACTTATCTCAGCTTTTGCAAGGGAAACCCAGAGGCTTCCTTAGAAGAATGGAACTTAGATCGTCCCAGATTGGTGGTGGAAAATGATTTCTGCGCAGGGAGGAGTGGCTGGTTTTATAGCCTTGACTTCTGATTCCTGGAGCTCATTTTACAATTTATGGCTTGGGCTGTACATGGCACAGCCACAGCTCAGAAGCTGAGAGGTATTTTTCTCTCAGACTTCATTTCTTCACCTGTAAAATGAGGTTTGGGATGAGGTAAGCTTTAGAGTCCCTTTAAGAGCTGACAATTTATGGATCTGAGACTACGTTGCTGACACCCTCACCAAGAGGAAGCCTTACAGGTGACTGTTTCTGGGCGTCCTTATTAGAGAAGTCTGCTGTAGGACAAAGGGAAAACTGGCTTCAAGATGGTCTGTTGATTGGGGTCTTCTATTGTGTTATGAAAAAATATTTTCAGTTCTGACTTTCCAATCTGGACTTCAAAGCATCTATTCCTTTTTGGAGGGTCCGAGTCTTCCCTTCAGTCTCCTCATGGCCGACTTCATCTCCTGGTTCCTCAGGGTGTAGATCATGGGGTTCAGCAGAGGGGAGATGACAGTGAAGATGACAGAGATGACCTTGTCTGTGGGGAGGGTAGTGAAGGGCCGGGCGTAGACGTAGATGCAGGGCACAAAATGCAGGGTCACCACAGTGATGTGGGCGGTGCAGGTGGAGATGGCTTTCCTCCTGCCCTCCCCTGCCTGGGACCTCAGCATCGTCAGGATGACTGTGTAGGACACGAGAAGAAGGAAAAACCACAGGGTAGTGACCAAACCATTGTTGGAAATCATCAGGAGCTCCAGTGCAGAGGTGTCGGTGCAGGCGAGTTTGAGGACCTGGGGGACATCGCAGAAGAAGCCATCCACAACGTTAGGCCCACAGAAGGGGAGGGCCAGCAGCAGGGAAACCTGCACGATGGAGTGGACAAAGCCCCCCGCCCAGGAGGCCACGATGAGGGCAGAGCACCGCTCCCACCTCATGATGGTCACGTAGTGCAGGGGCTTGGAGATGGCCACGTAGCGGTCAAAGGCCATCACAGAGAGAGAAAAAATGTCTGCCCCACCGAGGAAGTGGAAGAAGAACATCTGTGTGATGCAGCCGTTGAAGGAGATGGTCTTCCTCCTTGACAGCAGGTCCACCAGGACCTTTGGAGCAGTGACGGAGGAGAGGCAGATGTCCAGGACCGAGAGATTTCGGAGCAGGAAGTACATGGGGGTGTGAAGGCGAGACTCCCAGGTCACAGTGACCATGGTGGCAGCATTTCCCAGAAGGGTTGTCATGTATACAAAAAATAACAGAAGAAATAAGATGAAGCTCAACTCTTGGGACCGGGTCAGTCCTTGAAAAACAAATTCTTTCACCCGACTGTAATTTCCCCGCTCCATTGGGTTATATTGCTTCTTTAGCTGCCTGGGGAGAAAACAGGAGATAGAACGTATACCGTAAAAACAAAAGAAATGGGAGTTACTTAAGCAGGGTGCCTTGGTGTTATTTTTTATGTTTGTTTTCCTGTTGGTCAGAGATGCCTACAATTCTGTGAGCTATCCTCCACTGGGGGCCGGGGGGGCAGGTGCTTTTTGAGGAAGTCCAAGAGTGGATTTCCAACAGTTGTGATTAACGGAAGCACCTAAGTCAGTATGTAATTAAAGTCGTATTAAATACTTTCATGGCTGCATCATTTTCTGTATTCTGTATCATTCTGTATCCCTCTTGAAAAGTCACTGAATGCTCTGAGAAGTGAAGAGACTAGTTTTTTTTAAAAAATTTGTTTTCATGTATCTGGTTGTCAGTAAGTGGGAAACACACAGGGGCGAAGTATAAAACGGTCTGTGGTTCTAATGGAAGTTTATAGTTTCTTCTGTCATCATCTTCCACAGTGGATAGTGTGCTTGGCATCGTCAGTCAGATTTTCAGGATGGCAGGTGAGGAGCACCAAGCTAAGGCGAGAAAGACAGGTTACGGTTTACTTTCTCCCTGGGACAAACAGCTGTGCAGCATCTAAGACAATCTGAGTACCTTATGGTGTCTTGTTAACATCTTTCCTTCCTTCTCTTTGGTGCCTTGTACTCCTCTTTTTCCCCTGGCCCCAAATTGGGATCTGGCAGCTGGTAGCTCTTGGTCCTGCCCTTCATAAAGCTCCCTGTGAAGACTTCATCACCCAGGCCACGGCACAGGTGGTAGCCTTTCTAGGGCCACCCTCCCTTCTCATCATCTACCTTTGGGCCACTTCACCTCACTGTTTATAAAGGCTTCAGTTTTGAGCAAAGTGAAGATTTTTAGTATCATCAGAACTGAATGTGGGTACAGTTGCTGTCACTAAACTGGTAGTGACTTTGAGCCTCAGTGTATCAACAGTAAAAATGGGTATAATCATGTTTGTTCCATAGAGTTGTGGAGCTTGAAGGGACTTGTGCGGCTGCCTGAATGTGAGTCACCACAGACCACATCCCCCCTATTACGGTTCCCACTAAGGTTTTGCAATACCCGCCTTCTACACAGTGTTATTTGGGAAATGCTGATGAAAATGCACTGTTATACTTGCCCTATAAAATAGAATCCTTTGAAATAATTGCAACTCTTCTTATCAAATTCAGCATTCATAACATAGACATGTGTTTTGGACCATGAATATTATTCAGCAATAAAACAAAATGAGCTATCAAGGCATGAAAAGACATGGAGGAACCTTAAATGCTTACACATTACTGAGGGCCAGAAGGCCATCTGGAGATGTATGTACTGTATGATTCCAATTACATGACATCCTGAAAAAGACAAACCTCTAGTACAAAGGTTAGTGGTTGCCAGGTGCTGAGGTGTGGAGGTGGGGAGGGAGGAATAGGTGAGGCCCAGGGGACTTTTAGGACATCCTCTAATTGTGGATCCATGACATTATGCATTGGTCAAAACCCGTAAAACATACAGCATGAAGAGTGAGCCCTCATGCAGACTGTGGACTTTAGTTGATGAAAACGTATCAGTCTTGGTCCATCATTTGTTAACTAATGTAGCACACAAATGCAAGCTGTAAATAACAGGGAAACCGTGGTGGTGGTGGAGGGACAGAGGTGTGCAAATACTGTCTGTACTTTTCAGTTTCATTACTCTGTAAACCTAAAACTGCTCTAAGAAATAAAATCTATGAATTTTTTTTTAAAAAGCAGATACGCTAAGCGTTATTTGGGAAATGCTGGAAAATGCACTCTGTTATACTTTCAGGACATTTGTATTTTGCTTTTATTACTGAGCTTCACTTCTTATAAATCATACTTCAATGCTTTTTCCCTGCTTCCCAGCCTGTTTGAAAGAGAACGTTTACAATAAGTACTGCTTCGGTGATCTTGTACATAAAAAATCCTTAAGACTCCACTCTGAAACTACTAGAGCTAATAAGGGAATTCAGTAAAGTTGCAGGATACAAAATTAACACACAGAAATCTGTGGCTTTCCTATACACTAACAATAAACTAAGAGAGAAATCAGGAAGACAATTCCATTCACAATAGCATCAAAACGAATAAAATACCTAGGAATAAACCTAACCAAGGAAGTGAAAGACCTATACCCTGAAAACTATAAGACACTCTTAAAAGAAATTAAAGAGGACACTAACAAATGGAAACTCATCCCATGCTCATGGCTAGGAAGAATTAATATTGTCAAAATAGCCATCCTGCCCAAAGCAATATACAGATTCGATGCAATGCCTATCAAACTACTAACAGCATTCTTCAATGAACTGGAACAAATAGTTCAAAAATTCATATGGAAACATCAAAGACCCCAAATAGCTAAAGCAATCCTGAGAAGGAAGAATAAAGTGGGGGGGGGGATCTCACTCCCCAACTTCAAGCTCTACTACAAAGCCACAGTAATCAAGACAATTTGGTACTGGCACAAGAACAGAGACACAGACCAATGGAACAGAATAGAGACTCCAAACATTAACCCAAACATATATGGTCAACTAATATTTGATAAAGGGGCCATGGACATACAATGGGGAAATGACAGTCTCTTCAACAGATGGTGCTGGCAAAACTGGACAGCTACATGTAAGAGAATGAAACTGGATCACTGTCTAACCCCATACACAAAAGTAAATTCGAAATGGATCAAAGACTTGAATGTAAGTGATGAAACCATAAAGCTCTTAGAAAAAACCATAGGCAAAAATCTCTTAGACATAAACGTGAGTGACCTATTCTTGAATATATCTCCCCGGGCAAGGGAAACAAAAGCAAAAATGAACAAATGGGACTATATCAAGCTGAAAAGCTTCTGTACAGCAAAGGACACCATCAATAGAACAAAAAGGTATCCTACAGTATGGGAGAATATATTCGTAAATGACAGATCCGATAAAGGGTTGACATCACACACCTCAACAAACAAAAAGCAAATAATCCAATTAAAAATGGGCAGAGGAGCTGAATAGAGAGTTCTCTAAAGAAGAAATTCAGATGGCCAACAGACACATGAAAGATGCTCCACATCGCTTGTCATCAGAGAAATGCAAATTAAAACCACAATGAGATATCATCTCACACCAGTAAGGATGGCTACCATCCAAAAGACAAACAACAACAAATGTTGGCGAGGTTGTGGAGAAAGGGGAACCCTCCTATACTGCTAGTGGTAATGTAAATTAGTTCAACCATTGTGGAAAGCAGTATGGAGGTTCCTCAAAATGCTCAAAATAGAAATACTATTTGACCCAGGAATTCCACTTCTAGGAATTTACCCCAAGAATGCAGCACTCCAGTTTGAAAAAGACAGATGCACCCCTATGTTTATCGCTGCACTATTTACAATAGCCAAGATATGGAAGCAACCTAAATGTCCATCAGTAGATGAATGGATAAAGAAGATGTGGTACATATACACAATGGAATATTACTCAGCCAGAAGAAAAAAACAGATCCTACCATTTGCAACAACATGGATGGAGCTAGAGGGTATTGTGCTCAGTGAAATAAGCCAGGCGGAGAAAGACAAGTACCAAATGATTTCACTCATATGTGGAGTATAAGAACAAAAGAAAACTGAAGGAACAAAACAGCAGCAGAATCAGAGAACCCAAGAATGGACTAACAGTTACCAAAGGGAAAGGGACTGGGAGGACGGGTGGGAAGGGAGGGATAAGGGTGGGAAAAAAGAAAGGGGGCATTATGATTAACATGTATAGTGTGTGTGGGGCACGGGGAGGGCTGTGCAACACAGAGAAGACAAGTAGTGATTTTACAGCATCTTACTATGTTGATGGACAGTGACTGTGAATGGGTATGTGGGGGGGACTTTGTGAAGGGGGGAACCTAGTAAACATAATGTCCTTCATGTAATTGTAATTGTAGATTAATGATACCAAAATAAAATTAATAAAAAAAAATAAGTACTGCTTCAGGTATTGCTGGGAGCATCAACTGTTCAGTTCATTGCAGCCAGCATGTGAGATAGGCCCCTGACCTCCCTTTCAGAGAGCATTTACTAAAAAGGGCTTGCAATTGTAAATGTGTATCTCTTACAACATCTGACTCTCTGTGGCTTAGCCAACTGCTTAAAATGGAATTGCTCTTTGCAATTTTTTTCCCCCAATCAGCTTTGTTGAGGTGTAACTTGCATATAAAAAACTGCACACGTTAAAAGGGCACGATTTGATGAGTTTTGGCATATATGTTTATATACCTGTGAAGTTGTCACCACAGTTAGGACCAGGAACATCCCCACTTACCCCCCAAAGTGTCCCTGCATTCCTGAGGACTGCAAAGTTCTCAGCCCATCACTCCGCTCAGCCCGCTAGACCAAGAGGTGAGCAAACTGCAGCAGGCCCCCAGCAGCATAAAGCTCTGTCCGTTCGTAGGGTGACCCCAGCCCTGCACTAGGTTAACGCCTGCCCGAGAAAGTGCAAAGCTGCCCAGAGAACTTCCTGTCCCAGCCAGCATCTGAGGTGCATCTTCCACCTCCCCTTCTGAGAGCATTTACTAAACAGGGCTTGCAATTGTGAATGAATGTCTCCTACAACTCAGAAGTGTCCTTCTCGAGCCCCTGGGACCCCTTCCGTTGACTGTCATCCTCGGGAAGCACAGCGCTTCTGTCTCCCAGTCTCTGGGGGAGGGTAGACGTCTGCCTGCTGCAGGCACAGCAAGCAGGCTTGATCAGGGGGGCACTGCACTTCTCACTTCCCTGACTCTATGGGCCGCTCCTGCTGCCCGCAGAATGCCCTCACTGCTGAGCAAACTGGCCCCGGACTCCCGTTGTCCCTGCGACTACTGTCGGTAGGTCCTGAACACAGTCATTCCACCGCTTTAGCTAAGGTCCGGCTGTGTTTGCCTGGGATTCTCCTTTGTACCCCATCCTTCCCTATTCTGTCCTTATTGGAGCCAACCTCCGGTCCTGCTGTGAACTACCTAGTTCTCTGGAACCCATGGCACTTTATCTCAGTTTGTCATCAGAACCGAACTTCTACATCACCAATTTCTCCTATTTGCTTTCCTCTGAAGCCCAGGCAACAAAAAGCCAATTCTCTAGGCTTCCTCCCAGTGATCTGTGAACCTATCAATAACTCTCAGGATTTCCTTGCCTTCAAAACGTTTTCAGCTTTTGAAAGGGCCAGATATTTTCTTCAGAGTAAATATTTTAAAATAATTTTTAGTGAAATTATCAGAACACGTGCAGATTTTTAGATAATGTCTGGAGGATTTGTTTTGTTTCATTTTGATTTTGAGCTATGGTAGGAGGTAACGTGGCACAGAGAAAAGACACTGGGCAATCTGAGCTTCGGGGCCTTTGTGGAACAGACGAATTCTTAAAGACTCCCGGAAGTTCAGTCTTTTCATCAGTGAAATGGGAGCATTCGCTGCCTCAAATCCTTCTGAAAATAGATAAGGTCTGCAAAGCACATAAACAATATTAAATGGACCCATTCTTCTGGGTGATTTCTAAGCCTTTGGAGCTTTAATACTAAATTATTTTAAATAATGTTGCCCTCACTTACCTTGTGATTAGTCTAAGATTGTGTTCTGTTCATTGCTTACCAACAGTTACACGTCAGGCAACTATAAACCTCAATTGTTTTTTGCTATTTAACTGTAAGCTGATTGGTTGTGGCAAGAAAAACTGCTGAAATCCAGAATTTCCAGGGGAAGTTTATTGTAACAGTTAAGGGAATGGGCTTTCAGAACCAAACACAGCAGGTTCTGTGCAGATGTTTGTCATGAAAGTGACCAAATCAGCTGACTGAAAAAATGCCCGAAGTGGTGCTCTTAGTGCACAAATGTATGGACGGCTAAGAAAGAAAATGGTGGAGGGTGGGAAGATAAATGAGAATCCCTTGGTATGTGCAGGTATGTTTGAAACCTAAGAAGTATTATTAATAATTTGCTTTTGTTTTTCACAAGAACAACTTGAGATCCCATATACCTTCAGACACAGGCCCAGGTAAACCCATTCTAGTAAAACAGGCTTATTGAACTTCCTGGAGTCCCAGCCTGAGGGAAACCCTAACCCAGTTGTCCACCAAGCATGTGATGCCCCATTTCTCTTTGCTCTTCAAGTCACCTTCCTAATACTGAAGAACGAGTTAACCTGCTCGATGTCACTGAAGTTTTTAGCTTTACTGTATGTATAGATACTATAATATATAGATGCATTATCAGTATTCAAAACATTTCAGAAATCCTTAATAATATTTCAAAATTGGTAGTGCATGTGCACACATGCACACACAGTCAGACGTATGAGCGCACACCAAGAAACCCACATAACAAGATGAATGCTTCCAACCTCTGGTTTTACTCAAGAAATAGAGCTGGCCATTCAGTTGCATATTCTGACCTTAGGAATCATCAGCTGTCAACGAATATTCCTCTTGAAGGCAGACGTGCATCTGAGGGTTGGTTGGATCAGTATCTTCCCTACTACTGTCAGAAGCAAAGGATGGGCTCTGAGAATCATCTCAGCACGGTCCTGCCACACTGCCTTGCCGTACCTGACATGAGCACCCGTCTCTCAGCCCCAGACCCAACAGAAGGATCACCAAAGGGAGTATTTTTGGATGTGATTGTTGAAGTTGAATAGCCAGACTTTTCTATTGGGACGAAGCTCCCCTGAGTGTCATTAGGGAGTCAAACGTGCACTGGAAGGTGTGTGCAAACATGGACATTTTGGTTTTGAAATTCTCCTAATGTAAGGGCGGAGATGAATCCTCATCGACCTGTGATTAGAATCCAAATATCTTTGCCTGAAGGCTCATAGGAGACAAACAAGAGAGTCTGTCTCCTTAAGAGGCAGGGACCGAGGGAAAATGAACAGAGCTCCCAGCAGGCTGTGTTTCAGTCCATTGCAGTTTTTTTCCCAGGCAGATGGCTTGTTTGTTGCCCTATTAATTTACATAAGTAGAAGCATCATAAAGACTAGGAGATGCTTTTTCTCCTGTTTGGTACCAAACTTCTCACATGGAGAGGCAATGGAAGCAGGCAAAGGATGTGTTGGTATCATTCATTGATTGAATATTTAATTGTGAAATCTTTACCCAGCACCTGCCATGTTCCAGGCCCTATGATGCCAGAGGTCCTAAAAGCGGAATTCTTTCCCTCTCATCTCAGTCCCATTATCATTTTTGAAACCTTGTGTCTCACCATAGATCTGTGGATGGTCTCACTTGGATAGATCACACACTTCTTACTTAAAATATCTAAACGGACCTGACCATTGTTATCAAGAGCTGAATACTCCCTATCTGTTGCTGCCACTATCATTCTCCTACCACAGGGCACAGTATCTCTGAATTACCTCTGATACTCGCCCTCACCCATTTTTTTTTTTGGTCTTTTATAGCTGTCCTGACTAAATTACTTCTAGGTCTCTTTCCTAATTTGCAATACATTTTCATAATTTACTTCTGGAAGCTGTCAGTCCCTGCCCTGATAGTCACGCTCTTGTGCAGTCCTTTCCTCTTGTGTGTGGACTGGACGTAGTGACTTGATTGTAATGAATAGAATCCAGCAAAGGTGGTAGGATGCCACTTCCAAGATTAGGCTATGAAAGACCATGATTTCTATCTTGCTGACGCCCTCTCTTTTGTCTTGATTGCTCACTCTGATGGGGGAAGCTCCTGTGTTGGGGACGTCCACATGGCAAGGATCTGAGGATGACGGCCAGCCAGCAGCCAGTGAGGAACTGAAGCCCTCAGTCCAATAGCTTGTGATTCTGGCCAACACTCACGTAAGTGAGCTTGGAAGCAGATCCTTCCCCAGTTGAACTTTCAGATGAAACTCAGCTCCCAGCTGACACCTCGGTTACGGCCTTGGGAGAGACCCTGAAGCAGAAGGCTTGGCTAAGCCAGGCCTGATTCCCAACCCACACAAACTGTGACTTAAGAAATGTGTGTTGTTTTAAAGCACTGAGCTTCATGTTACTGTTATGCAGTTGACAGATTACTAATCCAGTGTTGAATTAATAGTCTGCTTTACTGAGTGAGTGCTGCGTTGATAACATTCTCATTCAGACCTGAAAGACAAGTCGCACAACAACAATAACAAAACTCTGCCACTTCCTCCAGGGTAGTGTTTTGTGACTGGAATTTTATGGGTGCTTATAAATAGCCCATGTGGTGCTGATTCTACTAGCCTCTTAGAAATTAAGTTGAAACAACCTGAATCTCCTTTGAATTTCTCAAAGAAGTCCTGAATGGCAGGATCACTCCTAAACCAGCCTGTTTGGCTATACTGACACATTTATTTGCTTGTGAAAAATACTGCGGAAACTTAAAAACCACCTTCCTTACACAGAAAAAAATCACAGATGGAAGGAGCCAGTATATGTAACCTGTGTAGGATAAGCCAGAATCAGTTTAATACCTGATAGTTCCCTACGAAATTATCTTTACCTGGAGAAAAATACAAATTAATCCAAGTAATTATTTGATGTCATGTTGAAAGAGAAGTAAATCTAATGGTGTTCTCATGAATTCAATTGTCTTTCCTCACTGCATTTGATCAGGGTGGTTTGCATGTTAAACAGTCAAAGGCAGGTTCATGGACAGCTTTTGTCGGGTTACTACACTTGGAGGCATAAACTCTGGCTCTACAGATTTTTCGTACTTAAAATTCTGCCCTGTCTCAAAGGTTTTGCTTAAGGTAAAGTCAACGAAGAGGTAGGAAAAAATGCATTGCTATGAAAAGTACAGGGTATCTGGAGAACAATGTACCAGAGCAGAGACGGGGCCATGCAGTAAATGTTCACTTGGTCTGGAGGTGGATCCAGTTGAAGACAAAGTTATTGGACTTTCAAACTTGGGAAAGTATGTTTAATATTGGAAACTAATTCAGAATATTTTTGGGTGGTGAGAACAGAATAGAACACAGGAAAGGACAAATCAAGAAAAAGGCACTCATTGCTGTAGCAGCTTCTGTATTAATAAATGTTTGTGTACAACTGGCCTATGGACACTATGGGAATAAGTGAGGACTGTCCTCTTTGCTAATCTTTGGGCACTCCGCTCCCGTTCTATCCTTTGGAACCTGACCTTCAAGTCTACTGTCATCATCTTCCTTAGGATGACCTTGATCACCTTCCCCTTCCTTGAAATTAAATTTCCTTTCCCCATATCTTCTTTGTTTCAGTTTGGTTCTCTGTGCATTCATTCCAAGGGTCCAGGTACTTCCTGCAAGCATTGCTCAATAATAGGAGAATCCTTGTAGAGACTAAGTCTTAATCCTTGTAGTCTAACCTGATCGTAATCGACAATGAGTCATATATGTGGAAAGAGAGCCCTGGAGTTTAGCCTTTTTCATGTGCTCCTTTCCTTTCTGGGAATAGAGCAGGGGTACATTCTCCAAACTCCCTTGCAGTTAACTGAGGCTGGTGTCTAAAGGTTGGGTGATAGAACGTGGTCAAAAGTGATGCACATCCCTTTCAGGACTGCCCTGAAAAGATCTCTCACTTCTCCCCCTAATTCTTAACCCTCTCTCCCTTCCTCCATGTGCTGGTGAATGGAGAGGATTCTGAGGATCTGGAGAAAGGTGGAGCCCATGATGGAAGAAGCCTCTTTCTCTAAATGACTGTATGGAACAGCTCTTTCTAAAGACCAGCATTGCTATGACCTGAGCAGGAAATAAACTTTTATTGTGGTTAATTGCTCCCATTTTGGATGTTTTGTTACAGTGTTTGATCTACTCTGATACAGGTACATGAGTTCCAGCTCCTGTGGCTTGAACTTTTTTCATGAGAGACACACTACAGTAAAGGCAATCGATCCCAGCAGATCAGCTGGATTGCTGGATGAATATCCTACAACTATCCTCATCTCTTTCATTACAGAGACTAGGAAATTCTCATATTCACTGATTAAACCTTCATACTTTTTATTACTTTCTTTACCTTTGAATGGATTGAGTGGAATAATTTAAAGGAGTTCTGAGATCCCCATGTGCAGAAACAGTGAGAACTTCAAGCTGGCTAGTCCGTCGTGGGGATAATCCTGCTATAAAAAAAGGTGTCACCTTCCTCCCCATGGGAGCGTTTAGCATCTGTATTTCCTTGAGTCTTTCACAAATCCAGCTGAGCTGCCCACAGCCTCTGCACATCAGTGCTATTTCTTTATGAATACTTCCACTGACAACATCACCTCCTTCTGCCCAGAGGAAACCAGGGCCTCAGAGAGAGATTTGGGGAACCTCTCTCCCCGATAGAAGACATTTGCATTGCTCAGGGGACCACGAGCGGAGTTCTTTCCCAACTTTCTTTTTAAAAGTCAACTAGAGGTATTCACTCCCTGAGTGTACTACTTTGTGGCTACACTGAGCTAATGATGCAGAGATGGAGCACACTCTTCCGCCATTCTCTCCCTCTGCACATACTGATTTGTTTGCTTGGATTGTCTTTCTCTGCTTTTTTCCCTGCAAAAGGTCTGCTCGCTGTAAAATCCCTTTTGACGCTCTCAAATACACCGCCTACAATATCTCTGCAGAACGTTGTTCATATCTTCACTAAAGCATCCTGGGGTATGCCTCCAGGGTTGTGACTATATTTAATCTTTTGCAGCAGTCTGAAACCTAGTACTTCAGGCACATATGTGCTCTGTAAATATTCATGAAATGCCTAATTGAAAGTGAGTGGTGGAAGATATGACTGGGGCTTCCCTTAAAGTAATATCATCCATAGATTCCGGGACATACTATAGAACCAACCTCTTTTAGGACTCCATGGTATCCGTAAGTGCCCTTTGGCTTTTGGCATTAAAGTGATATCTTTCCATTTTGAGAAAGTGAACTTTAATGTCTATTTACATGTTGATGTTATCTTATCTCCTAGAACTTAAATCCCTTCTGAATGCCCTAGTCGTTTCTTTAGTTTCCTCATGGCCGACTTCATCTCCTGGTTCCTCAGGGTGTAGATCAGGGGGTTCAGCAGAGGGGAGATGACAGTGAAGGTGACGGACACGGCCTTGTCTGTGGGGAGGGCAGTGAAGGGCCGGGCGTAGACGTAGATGCAGGGCACAAAATGCAGGGTCACCACAGTGATGTGGGCGGTACAGGTGGAGATGGCTTTCCTCCTGCCCTCCCCTGCCTGGGACCTCAGCATCGTCAGGATGACTGTGTAGGATATGAGGAGAACGAAGAATATAAGCCAACTGACTAATCCATTATTGGAAATCATTAGGACCTCCAGCTTGAAGGTGTCGGTGCAGGCGAGTTTGAGGACCTGAGGGACATCACAGTAGAAAGTGTTGAGAACATTGGGTCCACAGAAGGGAAGGGAAAGCAGCAGGGAAACCTGCACGATGGAGTGGACAAAGCCCCCCGTCCAGGAGGCCACAATGAGGGCAGAACATCGCCCCCTACTCATGATGGTCACATAGTGCAGGGGCTTGGAGATGGCCACGTAGCGGTCAAAGGCCATCACAGAGAGGGAAAAGACATCTGCTCCCCCCAGAAGGTGGAAGAAGAACATTTGAGTGACACAGCCATTGAAGGAGATGGTTTTTCTCTCTGATAGAAGATCAACCAGGACCTTAGGAGCCGTGATGGAGGAAAAGCAGATGTCAAGCACAGAGAGATTGCGGAGCAGGAAGTACATGGGGGTGTGAAGATGAGATTCACAGGTAACTGTAACCATGATGAGGAAGTTTCCCATCAGAGTTATCGTGTACACCAAAAATAAGAAGACGAATAAGACCCAGCTCAGCTCTCGAGACTGGGTAATTCCCAGGAAAATAAATTCTTTCACTCTGGTATAATTTCCCTGATCCATTGGGTCACAGATGGTTTTTCAAGCATATCTCTGGAAGAAATAACAGTGCAGTTAGAGAATGTGTTATGAATCTACTGTTGTCTTTTCTGTTGCTTGAGTTTTAGGAGGGAAAAAGTTTTTTTTTCCTATGCATGCACTGTACCTGCAATTCAGCATGTCACTGTTAGAGGGAAGAAGAACAGCTTTTGACTCAGTGATCTAAGCAGATGGGTTCTCTATTGTGGCCACTGCAATGCAGCTCTGTGAGCCTAGTCAATCACACTTTTACCATATAAACTGACACTTAAAATAATAAATAATAAACATAAATTTGACTGCAGGAAGAGTTTTTGTTCACAAAAGATCATTATGAGAATTGAAAGATGACCTACAAATGGAGGAACTTATTTATAATACATATGTCAGAAAGAAGATTCATGTCCGGAATATATTTAAAAAGTCTACAAATCAATAAAAAAGGGAGAGATGACTGAACCAGAAATGTAGTTCTCCATCCTAAGAACAATTGATTCTGCTCCAAAAATATCTCCATATGTCATGTCCACCAAAACATATATTCTAGGATATTTAAACAGCACTGTCTATAATTGCCTCAAGCTGGAAAATGACACAAATAACATCAGGAAAGATAAATTGTATTAAATTCACACGATACTCATACATCGATTAGTTATGATCCGCACTACATGTAACAATAAAAAAATCCCACAAACATAAGATTGAGCCGAGTAATCCAGATAGAAAAGAAAGCACACTCTATTTTGCTCATATAAAGAATGAAAATATATAAAACAAAAAGGAACATGAGGACTGCTAATTATGTAAATTATGTTCTGTTTCTTGATCTAGGTGATTGTTACAAAGATACATTAGCTTATGTGATAATTCATGGAGCTATACATTTGGGTGCATTTTTCTGTCTGTATGTAAATGTAAACATATGGTTATTACAACATTTTCATCTCATGTCTAAAGAATGAATTTCACTGAAAATGAATTTAATGGATGACTCACTTTCATGGTGGGTACTTTTGTAATTATACAGTTGTAGCCTTTACCAGCTACAACCTGAGAGTTACCCCCAAATTCGTGTGCTATGCCAATGTACTTCTTCCTCTGATTCTGGTTTTAACTTCTCTATTTCTTTTTCATTTGCACTACTAATCTTAGAAAAAAAATATTAAACAGACCACAGTTCCCCAAGCAGTATTGTCCTTTCAGCTCACATGGAAAAGTAAAATCAGAGCCCCCTTTCCCCTTCCATTGTCATTAGTTCAGATTCACGTCACTGCCTCATCTTTGGTGTTTAGGTCAGTAAGACACAGTGATAAGAATAAATGTTCAGAATAATGATTTCAGGAAATTTCAAGTCTCCAGAATCCCAGAATTAAGAATTCCCCACACTATAATTACCATGAGTAGAAAATGGAGAAATCATTCCGACAGGACTTTCTGGTTAATCTGGAATGTAGAGATATATTTTAAATGGAATATTTTAAACATATTTTAATTTAAATACAGAAGCTGGTATTGGAGCATTAAGTCAATAGTTTTCAAATATTCTGCTCAGGAAACCACCGTGACAAGCCCAAAGTTGACTGTATCTCCTGTCCTCTCCCTCCCTTCTTTCTCTCTCCCATTTTTCCTTACTATTTATATTTTCTGTCTTTCATTATTTCCTTCTTCTGCATACCTTTTTCACGATTGTATTATGGTTCTCCAAAAACAGGAACAATAGGACACACACAAGAATTATTATGAGGAATTGGCTCACACGCTGTGGAGCCTGAGAAGTCCAGTGATCTGGGTGCAAGTTGGAGACCCAGGAAAACTGTGGGTGTGATTCAGTCCTAGTCTGACAGCAAATTTCTCCTTCCTCCATCTTTGTTCTTTTCAGGCCCCCAGTGGCTTGGATGAAGTTCAGTTTATTGGGAGGGCAATTAATCTGCTTTACTGAGTCCATTGATTCTCAGCTGGAAATGTTCTCACAGACGCACCCAGAAATAATGTTTGATCTGGGCATCCTAGTCAAGTTGACACACAAAATTAACCACCATAATAATGCTGAGATGATGTTTTTGCAGGATAGGTGACTCAAACATAGATCTTTTCTTTAAGTTTTCCATTGAGATATAAGAGTGTTACAGCTTGTGGAAGGGGCAGAAAGTGAGGAGGTACAAAATCATGGGGATCAGTGTGAAAAACAGTCCCACGTGGGCATATAATGTTTGCAAAGCCTGTCCAGGGGGGTCTGCTGAACAGTATCACGTCCCACACTTGCCTTTTGGATACACGTATGTGGATCATTTGTAAAGTTTATGCAATTTGGGTTTTACCACTTCCTAGCTGGTGTGACCTTTGGCAAGTCACTAATAATAGTACTAAACTCACGAGAGATATATGTGAGGTTCACAGGGCATGGCTTAGAGTCAGTTCCCAGCCTGTACCATTATAATTCATCTACAACATGATGATAAGAAGATCTGCCTCACCTGCAGGGTCCTTCTGTGGTGTGGGTGAGATTGTACGTCTGTCTTGGAAACTGACGGCAGCTGAGGCATCTGATTTTGCTCGCGGCTACCGAGTCTCACCAGCCCCAGGTGAGGGCATCTTCCTTATGCATGCCAGTGCCATCTTGCTATTGACCCTCTGGTTCAAAACCTTTTTCCCGATGCTTTGGGGTAAGTGTAAAATACCATCTATCTTCTATTCTTAGGGATTTGAGCTAAGGCATATGTCCAAAAAACGTCGGAATATTGTTACTACATACCTTCTTGTAAAGATAAGTAAATTAATTTTGTATGCAGTTGTAAATAAAGGTATTTATGCTAAAAACCTTTACAGAAAGAAAATAAACTCTAGTTTTCAATTTGAAATCCAGTTATCAGGCAGACACATTACAGAAATGTGGGCAGAATAACACAGCTCTGCTTTCCTTATTTTTTGCTTGTTTTAGTGAACATTTATGCAATGATTCCTATAAGCCATACCAGCAGTATTTTATTTCTTCACAAACCTGTGATATCTATGTAAAACAAACATTGCTATCTTGATTTGTAGATGAGGAAACTAAGGCACAGAGAGATTAAGTAACTTGCTCAAGGTTACATGGCTGGTAGGTAGAGGCATGTCTCAAACCAAGATTTGTTTGAGCGTACAAAGACTAAGGCTTTTAACTACTGCAACTATACTTCATTGATCAGCCCTTCCCAGAAAAGGCTGCAAAGAAAAAAAAATCCTTTGCAAATCAAGTGAAGGTTGTATGTGGGTGGTTAGGAGACTGTTCCCAGGAAGTGAGCAGAGTGGCTGAGGGTGACTTAGCGTGAGAGGATGTCAGAGGGGTGACTTTGAAAAAGAAAGCACAGTTTTGTTTTTTGGTTTGTTTTTTCCAAGAGAAAATGCAGACTTCGCAATCTTCAGAGGCTCTTTCATTAGGGACCTGCATCAACTACATAGTGCTCAGGTGCAAGCTGTAGAAATGAGATCTGAGTAGCACTAGCTCAAATATAAACTCCCCTTAAAAATAATGGATCTGGAAGGTTCCTATGGATGCCAACTTTTTATAAAAAGTGGGAAGGATAGTTTGAAAGTATAGGATGACACACATTGCACTGAAATGTGCATAAAATAGAGAGGGAGAGGAAGGAAAGGGACAAAGAAATACAATTTTATGTGTCATTGAAAGATCAAAATATGGGTCACAAGGATTTCCTAGAAATCACCCCAAAGGAGCCGATCCCTTGGAAACCAGCTTTCTGAACTACTTGGACGGAGCCTGCGCACTGAGGGCTGGTGCCACCGAGTGAATGCTGCTCCAGTCTCTGCATTGAACTGAACCTCACAGAGGTCTCCCAGGTCACAATTTTCTAATATTGAAAAGCCTCTACTTTTGATTGAATCCCTGAAAGTTTTAGAAGAATAATTCATATTCAGTCACACATGAGGGCACAGATAAGCCAGCCATTGATAACTTGACTCCAAACCCCCAAACCTTCATCCCCAGCCAAGAAGCAAAGCTGTCTAGACTGCGTATACAGCCCCCCTGCTGAGAGCTGGGATGTTAACACCTTCTCAGCCACCTTCAAAATACTTTGAACTTCAACATTCCACAGGCTAGAAGCCACTGGACTTTCCTATATTTTGCAAGCCCCATGCCCTCTCTTCCTAATAGTGAAAAACGATCACTTTGCTCCATGAAGAGTTTTGGTTTCAATAGGAACATTCTATACACTTGCAGCATTTCTGAAAAATCAACATAAACAGCTTTTCAGTTTCAGAAATTCACACACACCAACACTAACTGATTTCAGTCTCCATGTGGGAAATCGACCCTCTTATGCTCCAGCTGCATCTTAGAAGTAGGTTCTGGGGCAATGGACTGTTTCATGGACAGCTACCTCAAGGTCAGTGAGTTTGTTCTCTTCTTCCTCAGATGGGAAAAGGCAGCTTCAGGGAATCACATTCTCTGACTCCTCCACGTTGCCTTACAGTCCTCGGCCAACCTCGATCAGTCCCTCAGCGACAAGCCCAATACAGGAGTGAACACAGGGAGTATTGCTGGGTGTGAGCGTGGTTGCTGAGTGGCCAATTCAGTGGCGTTCCTGTGGGAGTCATTAAAATATCACCAATCCCTTCTCCTCTCTCTCCCTCCCCTCCTCTCTGCCAATCTCCCTTCTCCAGAGGAAGCATATGAGACACCAGGTTATCTCCCTGAGCTCAAGAAAGTGTTGTATTAAACCACACCAAGGACTGTGCTATTTTCCTCCCGACCAAAATCGCTTTGCTTGCAACTGGCTGGGAAATGATACTTAAACAAAAGGGTAGTAATGGGAAAATCAAAGCTCTGTGGCTACTGTGAGGGCAACATTCAGAGACAGGACAACGTAGAGATTTGTTTGTGTGATTCTGTTTAATGCAATTATGTATATTATCCCCATGCAATTATTTTAATCTACATCTTTGAGATCCACAGCCCACTGAGAACTAAGGAGTGTTAAAAAACAAAATTCAGCTGAGTGAATTGGAAGATCTAATTGGATTTATGAAGCCATTCATGAGTTGGGCAGCATCCCATCCAGCAAGTAGAGGAATGCTTGGGAGGAATTGTACAAAATGGAAGGTTTTTATAGCCAGGAGGGTGGGGCAAAAAGTTGTTAGTAATGGAAAAAGTTAAGGATTGTTTCAGATAAGCTCACCCTCCCTGAGGAGGAGTAGGGGGTCTTAAGCAGATGACTTGACAACTGATCAGGAAATTCCAGACTGCTTGGTTTAAACGTGCACTCCTGGGAGAGGCTGAAACTGTGGTTGGGCAAAGGCCATAATCCCTGGTTTGGTGACATGGTTCTGGCAGAAGTCACCCCATGTTGGGCTTGTGTTTTTTCTTATAACAGTACTCAGAGATGTTTATCATTAAGATGTTTGATTCCAGGAGCAACGTAGGGAAGGGTCATTTGAAAGCTGTGTGTATGCTGAGTCTATTCAACTAAATTCTAAGTTGAATTTCCCGTGCTATTAGCAGCAGAACTTAAAAAAATAATAAAAGCTCATTTAAATGAGAAAAATGCAGCCCAACTTGTGATTTTATGTCCTCCAGGTAAATGATACAGACTTGTGTAATCAGATGCTTTCATCTGCACTGTTGAATCAGGTTATGCTGTCTGTTTAGACAAGGTTTGAAGAAGTGTCAGGAACCACGTGGCAGGGGTTTCTGAGTTCTTGCCCTCTGCGGTTTTGCTTTCAAGACACAGTGATTCAAAATCCACAGAACTTTAGCGCCATCCAGTTCTGACATGGAGATGAAAATCTGACTGGAGCGAGTCAACAGAGATAGGAAAGAAAAGAAAGGACACATTTGCATGAAATGGATGATAACGTGGTTTATAATGTACAGTTTTTGTAAAGAAAAGCCTGGGGGCTCTTTGAGACCAGAGCTACCTGAGCAAAAGCAGCAGGACCCTATGAATGGGGACTTGACAAGTGTGAAATTCTTAGAATTTTCAGGCTAGGGGAAGTAGGTTACTGTTGTAAAGAGTGAGAACTGATTGATCAGGTGACACGGAAGGGCCAACAGTTGAGCCAGTTAGTTCATGAAAGCTTATGGGGACAGCCCAGATCCAATGAGGGACATAAGCGAAGCGTGTCTGCAGCTCTCATTATCCTTTGGCCAACCCTGCTTGACTCTCATCACCCCCACCCACTAGGTCTGACTTCTTGGTTTGATCCCTCATCGCTACTCTCAAAGCTGGGGTTTATTTTGCTCCATTATCTTCTTTTGATATGAAACTCACCTGAGCTGCATCCTAGCCACTTCAGGGTGACTCCTTAGGCCATATAAGTAGCAAGCACACCTGTTGCCATGTTTTAATGACAAATATCTAAAAAGTTTAGGATAATAGTTGCTTTGAATTCAATGCATTCCATGTTTTCCATCCCATCAGTTTTTTTTCCCTAATCATGAGGAATATGGGCCAGAAAAGAGAAGTGCTTACAGGCTAGTAGGGGACTGAATGTGTGTTAGAGCAATACGGATGATATTGATAATGACTTTCCTTTCACTGAACATTTACTCTCTGGCCAGGCATTGAATGTCTCACATAGACCATCTCACTTTAACCTGCACAACAACCCCATGAGTTAGATATTATAAATACCTTTGTACAGGTGAACCACAACCTGTGAAGAGAGAAACATAACTCGCTCAAGATCACACAGCTGGTGGAAGGCAGAGATAGGATTTGGGCCCAGGCCTGTAGGGCTTTGAAGTGAAGAGCTTTCAGCCACAATGCTTTCCTTTTTTTATGTATTACCTGCTCTCCCAGACAGAACACTAATCTAAACACTTCTTCACAAGCACCAGCAGATTGGAAAACAGGCTGAATTAGAGTTTTATATGCTTTAACATGTCCTTTCTTTCTCTGTTGGGAAGAGTTTAAATCCTCAGTGGTGAAGCCAGTCTGAGATTGGCCCCGGTTGGGCTCCAGCTGGAAACCAGGTCTTGAGTGATGGGAATGGACAACTCTCTGTGTAGGTTTTGCTTTAGTCTAAACTTATCACAAGAATGTAAATCTGGCAAGTTAGTTCTGCCTTAGGATAAAGCCCTTTAGGCCATTATAGGAAACCTTCTCAAGCTGCGGCATTCTTGACGGGAATCAAGGAGGACAGCCACTATGTACCTTTGAGGTTCTCAGTGGGTCATGAGCCCATATGGAGTTTAACTAAGCAGAGGAAATTTCCTAATTTGTGATATACTTTACAAATGTATACTTCAGAAGCCCTTACCATGAGATCTTTCTAGAACAGGATTACAGTTTGGCATAGACATGTCCAATAATGTAATAAATTACATTTGTATGGTGGTGGCAGAGTGATAGAGTGGATATCTCTGCAATTAACTTGGAGTAAGATCTTGAGCAAATCACTCTCTCGCTAGGCTTTTATTTACTGACTTCTTGCAAAGGGGGTTGGTTTCAGTCATCTTTTTACCTGCCAAATAGTTTTCCTTGACTGGAAATACTGTCTGTCAGCTCAGTCCTCTAACACAGCCACTTCAAGCCCAGAAGAAGCTTGGATTATGGGTAACCCATTAATTTACACAGGAAACTAAATTGTTACCCAGTAAGTGTAGTTGGTTTCTTGACAATGTATTTGAGTATATAAATATGCCTTTATGGTCAAAATAATGAAAAGGAGTCCTTGGTGATGAAGACGCTGAAGATTCTTACTCTATCCCATTACAAAAGGAAGGAGTCTTCCCTGCAGTCTCCTCATGGCCGACTTCGTCTCCTGGTTCCTGAGGGTGTAGATCAGGGGATTCAGCAGAGGGGAGATGACAGTGAAGGTGACGGACACGGCCTTGTCTGTGGGGAGGGAGAGAAGTTCTTCCTTTCTCCAGGTAGGGTATGTAAAGAAAGCATCTTTTTGTTGGCAACAGGAGGTATACTTCTCATGGGGGGCGGTAATGTATAAGAGCTCCCCCTTCACAGCTTCATAGCTCCATTTTAAATGAGGTTTCCTTTATTTTCACATTTCCCCGTTTCGATGAAGATCTGTTCTTGAAACACGGAGTTAGCTTTCCCCCTATTGGGCACAAAGGTTTGACAGGCAACAGGTATAAAGCTTAAAAATGGTTATGCAGAATAAGATGAGGAGGAGAAATTCTTCAAGGAAGCATCTCAGCCTGAAGGGGTCTTTTCTAAAAGCCTTGCAAAGAGGAGTTAGCTGTTTTGCATTTCCCTTGGGTGTAGGGCAACAGATCGTGTTTAAATAGGGAAGACCAAGGGATTTCCAAATCATAAAGAAATCAGAATGTCTGGTGACAGATCCAACAATCAGAGAGGGTGACCTCTTTTGCAATAGATTTGGCCATGAAGAAAGGGAGGAAATAAAATAAGCAACAGCAAGAAAAAGGAGTGCAGATCTGGTCCAGTCATGTCGGGAATGCTGTCTCCTTCAGCATCGTCTGCAGTTCGTGGAAATCTTTGTTTTCAGGTCATCTGTTAGTGTGGCAGTCCTGTCAGGGTTTGGTGTTTTAAGATGAGACACGTGGATCCAAAAGTCTATTCCTTAGAGTTTAGTGGCACGAGGATTGATTAACAACACCTGACAGGCTTTTCCAATGGGGATGAAGAGAATCTCTCTGGAGATGTGTTTTCCAACAGATGAGATATCCAGGCTGCAAGGTACGATGTTTAAGGTTTTTGTATCCTGAGCATGGTTATTTTCAGCAGAAGCAATTAGACCTTTGCAGTATTGAAGTATATCCCCCGTTTACTAGCTGTGAATTGAAACAAGCAGGGGCCAAGGGCGTTGGTTATCCTGTGATTCTCTCACAAGGTGAGATTTTATGGGTCCCACAAGGGGGAGACCTGAGATTTAGAAGGACCGATGCAGTTTTTTCAGCCAGGGTATCTGAAGGGTCTCTACCCATTTTTCCAATTTAGTCTTAATGATGTCATTAGTGCATTCCACCAGCCCTGAGGTTGAGGGTAGAAGCCCAATGAAGGCGTAAAACCGGCCAAACACCATGGACCTGTCAAACACTTGACCAGTGAAGTAGTTTATTTCCTGGTCTCTGTGAAGTTGGTGGTGGCCATGGGGGGTTCCCAAGTGAGGGATGACCTTTCCTAGCAGGATTTTAGCCACACAGGGAGCAGTGGCCTATTTACTGGTGAAAGCTTCAGTCCAGTGAGAAAACATACAAACCATTACCAAGACAGATTTATATGCATGAGACTGGGGAAGCTGAATAAAATCCATTTACCAAAACGTGGACTTGCCATTGGGAAACCTAAAGTGTCCGGGAGCAGCAGAGACAGGTTTTCCTGGAAGATATTTTGGGTCAATGAGGCAAGCAAAGTAGATGCCTTTGTGGCCTTGTTAATATTTCCCCACTGGTGTTGATTCATAAAGGTTATCATTTATCAGCAGACCAGTGAATCAGTGCATTTTCAGTAGTCAGTAATGGGAACTTGAGAATCTCTAACAAGACCTGATTATTATTTGGTCCAAGGAGAGTTTTTCTTTTTAACCAAACCAACAGTTATTAAATTTCCAATATTGTTTTTCCTTTCCTGAGGCCAATTGTTGGGCATATCTAGTCAATTTTCCTAGATTATCATTTGGGGTAACAGCCCTTTGGACCATGGTAGAGGTTTGGGGTTGGTTCCTTGGAGAGCAGCATTCTTTGAGGACATACCAGAGAGGTGGTTTCCTTTAGCCTCCAAGGAATCATGTTCGGAATGTCCAGGGACCCTGATAGTAACCAAAATTCCTGGCAAGAATATGGCATCTAATAATTCCTGAATGTAAAGACCTTTTAAAATTTTGTCCTCATGAGTACCAAATGATTTTACTCATCTGTGGAGCATAACAACAAAGCAAAACTGAAGGAACAAAACAGCAGCAGACTCACAGACTCCAGAAAGGGACTAATGGTTACCAAAGGGGAGGGTTGGAGAGGTTGGGTATGGGGAGGGAGGGAGAAGGGGATTGAGGGGCATTATGATTAGTGCACATGGTGTGTGCGTGGGTCACGGGGAGGACAGTGTAGCACAGAGAAGACAAGTAGGGACTCTGTGGCATCTTGCTACACTCATGGACAGTGACTGTGGTGGGGTGTGTGTGGGGGACTCTGTAATATGGGTGAATGTAGTGACCACAGTGTTGTTCATGTGAAACCTTAAAAAGATTGTATATTAATGATACCTTAATAAAAAAAAATTTTTGTCCCCACTGGTAATGAGGGGGCCTCACTGTTCCATGGCATTCCAAAGTCATGAGCTGTTCCAAAGATCTGCCTGCTGTCAGGACAGATATTTGCAGTATTGGCTTTGGCTAAATGCAGGCCTGGGCAAAAGCATGCAGTTTAGCTTATTGCACTGAGGCAGCTGAGGGCAGGGGGCTGCCTTAATGGCTTCCAGGAGAGTTGTAATAGCAACCCCAAGATGATGTTTACCATTTTCACCTTTTAAGTAAGAACCTTTGGTAAGCCATGAAGAGTCAGGCCTATCCAATGGATAAGCAAGGGGGTGCCAGGAGGGGACTTGTTAGAGTGAAAGAGTCATGAGGAGAATCATCTGTAGAGGTGGGAAGAAGGGTGGCAGGGTTAAAATTGTAGCAAGGAAGTCATATAAGTTGAGATTAGCAAGACAAGGTCACAGGAGGTCAGGCAAGTGGCAAAAGTTGTTGGATAGAACTAGACTTCAGGAGGGTTTCCATTGCGTGGGCTACAGAGATGGGTGGGGATCTCATGACTGTCTCTTTGGTTGCCTCTACTGAAAGGGTGGTGGCAGGAATTGTTCTGAGGCCAGGGCGGTAGCCTCGTGCCACAGGGTCTAGCTGTTGGCTATAATACCCTAATACCCTATGGGTTGGCAGTGATCCCCATGTTTTTGGGTGTGTACCCCAAGGGCATTCCCTTCCTTTTCTAATTCAAAAAGGAAAAAGTGAAGTTGAAAATTGGGCTGTCTGAGGGCAAGGGTACTTAGTCAAGCCTTCTTTCAGGGCTTTAAAACCTAAGTCATCCTGATCTCAAATAATTGGGTCAGGATTTTTTTTTTCTATAAAACCTATAGGAGTTGGGCCATAAGAGAAGTTTAGAATCCAGTTTCGGTCACAGCCAGCTAACCCAAGAAAACCTCATAATTGGCACTTAGATTTTGGTTTGGAGAAGTTCAGGATGCTAGGAAGCCTATTTGAATCTAACTGTAGCTCTTGTCCTGAAATCAGGTGCCCCCAAAAACTGAACCTGAGTTTGAGCACACGGCAATTTCTCCTTGGAGACTTTGTGTCCCTTTAAGGCTTAAAGTCTTAACAGGCAGATGCGGTCTTCCAGGGAAGAAGCCCGAGAAGGGGAGCAGAGAAGCAAGCGGTCTACATACTGTAATAAAGCAGAACCTCCAGGTAGCTTTCTGTCATCTAAATCTGCTTTTAAGGTTTGGGAAAAGAAGGAAGGACTTCCAGTAAAATCCTGTGGTGTTCTGTCCAGGTTTACTGGGTTTCTGAGCACAGGCCTAAATCTTATTCCAATCAACAGGCTTTGGGAAAGCCCTAGGGATTTCCTGGTAAAGTTGTTGAGTGATTGCCCAGCCTGATCATTTAACAAGGCAGGGGGTTGGTCTCTCTTTTGCAATTCTCGAGATTTTTCAGGGTCATCCTAGTTAGTCGTTTTCTCCGGTGTTGGGCTGGGTCCTTGCCACCGAGCACGTGAGCTACCTGGTACAGATCTGAGAATCCTGGTGGGTAAGTCGGGATGACTATATTATATTCCTTGGCAAATTTATGATCTTTAGGAATGCTAGGAAAATCTTTGACGATGGATGGTTGTTTGGCCTTCGTTCAGGGGACACAAGAAATTAGGGACTTAGCATCAGCATCCTCAGAGAGTAACTTGAAAGGAACGGGTTCTGTTGGATTTGGGGGAAAAGGGAACAGGAAGAGGTTTGGAGAAAAAGGAAAGTTCAGTGAGAGACGTGGAGGGCATAGAGGAGGTAGGGATGGAGACAAAAGGTTGGGGAAGGAGAACGAGGCCTCGAAAGCTTTTTCATCTTCTTTCAATTATTTGATTGTCTTGGTTAATTTAGAAGTGGTGTTTTGTAAAGAGGTGATTCTAGAGTTCTCAATATGCTTGGAAGCCTCAAGGTACCAATTGAAATAGGCGTCTCATCCAGGTTTTTTTTATTTTAGAGCCACCATCTCCTAGTTAAAGCAAGTTTGGGGAGATTAAAAGCTCCCCACAATGGCTACTGGAGCTCTAAATTATTTTTGGTTAAGTTGAACCAATTAATTACTAATGCATGAGGAGGGATTATAGTTTTGAAATATAAAATGGGCCATGGTTCCAGAAAGAGGACCCTCCTGAGAGAGTTTAGCAGGTTGGTATCCTTACTCAAAACAGAGTTTCAGAAAACAGAAGAATATTCACCAGAAAGGGCAGTGCCTTCATAAAAACAAACAAACAAACAAAATCTTAGATCCTGAATAAAGTCAGTTCTGGGTCTGGGCAAAGAGAAATTCTTCTTCCTGCTTCTGTGGTCTCTAACGTAAGCTGCTGCCAGGAATGTGAGGTGTGCTTTCTTGCAGGTGTGGTAGTGGGGAGAGCCCCCCTTCATGGCTTCCAGACTCCATTTTAAGTAAGGTTTTCTTTACTTTCACACAACTATGCCTCAATAGAGCTGAAAAAAAAATTCCAGGTTGATAAAATCATCTAAGTGTATTTCGATGTCATATTCTTTATTTCTTCAGAGGTTGTATTGCAAAAGCAGTATATACCTCTCCAACTGACAATTTGATTTCTCTACTTTTGTAACATGAAACCCATCTTTAGTATTATTATTGCATGCTGATCAGAACCTTTGAAAGTCATGTGTGTCATAGTAGAAAATTAATTACAGAGCTTGTAGTAAATGCAGTATTTGATGGACAAACATTTTCAAAGGTGGTGAGGAGTGAGCTATAACCAGTCTATTTCCTGTCAGAAGGCACGAGTCTTCTCTTTAGTCTCTTCATGGCTGACTTCATCTCCTGGTTCCTCATAGTGTAGATCAAAGGGTTCAGCAGAGGGGAGATGACAGTGAAGGTGATGGACACGGCCTTGTCTGTGGGGAGGGCAGTGAAGGGCCGGGCGTAGACGTACATGCAGGGCACAAAATGCAGGGTCACCACAGTGATGTGGGCAGTGCAGGTGGAGATGGCTTTCCTCCTGCCCTTCCCTGCCTGGGACCTTACTAATAACAGTAGGACCAGATAAGACACCAGGAGGAAGAAAAACCACAGTGCGGTGAGCAGCCCATTGTTGGAAATCATCAGCAGCTCAAGCATAAACATATCTGTACAGGCAAGTTTGAGGACTTGGGGGGCATCACAGTAGAAAGTGTCAAGAACATTGGGTCCACAGAGGGGGAGGGGCAGCAGCAGGGAAAACTGCACGATGGAGTGGACAAAGCCCCCTGCCCAGGTGGCCATTATTAATGCAGTGAAATGGCCTCTATTCATGATGGTTACATAGTGCAGGGGCTTGGAGATGGCCACATACCGATCTAACGCCATTACTGACAAAGAACATACATCTGCCCCTCCGACAAGGTGGAAGAAAAACATCTGCGTGAAGCAGCCACGGAAGGAGATGGTCTTTCGCCGTGACAGAAGGTCCGCAGGAACCTTGGGAGCTGTGACGGAGGAAAAGCAGATGTTGGCAACAGATAAATTACGGAGCAAAAAATACATGGGGGTGTGAAGGCGAGATTCACAGGTCACCGTCACTGTGATGAGGAGGTTTCCCAGTAGAGTTGTCACATATACCAAAAATAGGAAAAGAAAGAAGACCAAGCTCAGTTCTTGATTCTGCGTTAGGCCAAGGAAAACAAATTCTCTTACCCTGGTGAAGTTTTTTAGCTCCACGGAGGCATTTTCTTTTTCTCTCTTCTGCTTTAAGCTACTTCATATGAAAGTACTCAGCTATTTATTTTGATTTCTTCTTAAGCACTAAGAATGCAACTCAGATTCTTCCCCACATGACTGTGGTGTTTGCACTTTGAGAAGCTGTCCGAATTTTTAAGATTGCCATCAGTTTGGTGATCAAATTATCACAGGTAGAGTCATTCAGTATTTCTTTTCCTATAAAACTAATGTTGGATTGAAAAAGCATGTATGTTAATTGTCAACATTTGTTTATTTTCTTGAATTGATTTAGTTTTAAAGTTTTATTTTTTTATTCCATACAAATTTATTGAGTAATAGGAGTTCTCTGAAGCATTAAATACAAGGATAAGACATATTTTCAGCCCTCATAGATGTATAGCCTAAAAGTTTAATATTCATGTTGAGACAGGGACCTTGGGTGCAGTCAGAGCAGGGTGAGGGCATCTGGGAAAAGCAAGGCAGGACATTTACAGTCAGAGCAATGAAACTACATGCAAGGAAACCCCCTACCAACACTGTGTTAAACACTAAACTGTAGAGTCATTCTTCAGTGAGATCAGTTAATATTCCCCAGATAAAGGAAAGTATCTCAGCATAGCCCATGTTTTTTATTAAGCTAATCATTTATAATCACGTGTAAGATTCACTTTAGCATGCAAAAAGGGACTTAATGTCTCGTCAAGGACAAATATCCTAAGACCACTTTTAACAAGTTCACATCCCTAAGCCCTTCATCAGTTCCC
The DNA here is from genome assembly GCF_040802235.1 of Manis javanica. Taxonomy (NCBI): domain Eukaryota; kingdom Metazoa; phylum Chordata; class Mammalia; order Pholidota; family Manidae; genus Manis; species Manis javanica. The sequence goes on from NW_027332171.1 coordinate 1,082,839, forward strand.
CCAAATCCTCAACTGCCTATAAATCCCCTAGACAATGCACCACCCCGGGCTCTCCTGTTCCCTCCTGGCATAGGCCAGGAGCTCTGTCCTCTCACTTTATCTCTAAATAAAAGCCTCTCCCTGGCTCTCCTACTTTGGGTGTTTACTAAGTTCATTCTTTGACTCTGCAGATAAGAATCCCAGCATCAATATTAGCAAGTATTCTATTCACTTCAAGAGGGTCTTGTTTTGCTAAAAAAGAATGTCATTCTGTATTCTTACTGCAATGTTGCTGTGGCATGAGTCTGTTTTCTTGTCTTACGTTGAATTTCTTAAAACTTCAGCCTGTTATTCCATATAAGTAATTTGTTATTGTGATTTCTTTGTACTAATTTGTACTTTGTACTCTAAGGTTATTCACTTAATTATTTTAAAAAACTCACAATTTGTTTTTGGGAAGCAGATCAAAACAATGGGTAAATCTAAATCTCGAAGAATATCAATTTCTTTTATTATAAAAACTAAAAGTAAACATGAGAGCTACCCTCTTCACAAAATTATAAGTGCACAGTACAGCATTGCTACTTCTTGCCATAGGGTTGTTCAGCCATCGCCTAGAACTTACTCGCCCTGTGTAACTGATGTGTACCTTGCTTGAGTGTGGCGGAGAGAAGAAAGATAGTGGACCACTTTTGAGACATGGCCCTCACTGTTTTAATCCCACCCTCCTCTGCCTCTTTCTGTTTTTGGATCAAAGCTAAGAGAATCGAGGGACCCCACAGCGGGAAGAGACAATGGTATCATTAGAAATAACCCCTGGTTTTTAATAAACTGTTATCTATCATTCTCTGGAAATTTTATAATTGTTTTTTGTTGAACCTTATACTTAGCAAGTGAACATTTATTGCGACCTTCAAATGTACGGATAAATTGCATTACAATGTCAGGGTGTTTACAGCCCACGGAAAGTGGATGTTTGTGTAAATTGATGAACATAATGTGTGATAAAATGTGAAAGGTGTCATGAGAAAAGTAGAGCTAGATTTGGGTGGGATGGGAGGTAGGATAGGAGCTATCATGATTTCCAGGAGTAACAAACAAAATCTACTATGTTTTGAGTGCTTACTATGTATGAAGAGTTATAAGAAATTAATTCATTTAATTTTTCACCACCATTCATTAGTAAGTATTATGTTATTCTTGTTTTTCATATGCAGAGTATGTTACGAGTCTATGTTTGGCTGACTGGGGTAAAGAGATAGAAAGGATGGAAGACGTTGTGTATTTTTTTCTTTCAATCTTGTACATGTAGGGTCTAACTTTGTATAACAAGAATGGGAAAGTCTGATTGAAGATAATGATTTGGCAGAAAGGGGCTTTGGAAACCCAATTTACATGGATTTTGGTGTGAGCAAGCCTCACCCATAAGCAACTCAAGAGGTCACAACAAGGGCACGATGCCTTCTCTCACCCCGAGTGGACCACATTTCTGAACCCCTTGTAATACAGCATCCTTCTTCCTAACACTTAAAGCACCCACCTTTGTTGTTTCTGCCAATGAGAAGAGTATCTTGGCTCTGCGGTGTTTAATATATCTGGAAAATATCAAAGTCAAACTTTACATAACAGAATTACCACATGTCAGTTTCACAAGGCATAACCTTCACCTTAGCCAGAAGTTTAATGTCTTTACCTAATTCCTTTGATCCTGAAACTTCAGCTACAAATTGTATGCTATTAGATACCATGCAGAACACAACGTAGGTGACATTAATTCTTGAACATTTTATTTCTGTAGGTAAAGCCTTTCAGGAGACTAAATATCTTAGTGTCTTTGTTCCCCTTTCAAGAGGGAAAGGGCAGATTCAAAGCATCACATCTTCAAAAACTTGTACTGAGTCCCTGTCTTATGTACAAATCCCTCCACCCCAGGCCTAATGCAAGAATTGCAAAGGAAATATTATTGGAAGTGGAAGTCAAGTGCCTGATTCTGAATTGGTGATGAAGTTTCAGTGGGAGTTATTAAAAGTTACTGAGACATGCACACATATATACACACAGACGGGCACATATTGGTTGGTGTCCAAATTACTTAGAGGCAGGAGTGAAAATTTGCTTATCCACAGCTCAGTCAGAACTTTGTTAAAACATGCCAAATGCTGTGCCTGAGAGACTTCAAGGTCCAATTTTCATGGCTTGCAAGGCTCAGAGGACATTGTATACAAGTGAGTTTCAATTAGATGGCCAAGAATCTAGGAGAAAACTAGATCTCAAATCCTTTGCTCCAAGTCCAATTACTAATTATACACAGGGTGACTGTAGCCTCATGGTGTTGCTGTAAGTCTCCACAAGCAGAGAAACATGGCTTAGATGATGGTGGGAAATGTATATTCCTCCTGTTTGCCAACACTCTGCTCATACGGAATCTTTGAACTTGGATACATCTAGATAAGTGTGTTAATAAAGCTGGCTGCAGAATTACAGTTATTAAGATTGAATCAGTTTATTAGATGGCTTTGTCATAGATAAATTGCACCTCCACTCTTTCCAGAATTATGATGGGCTCAGATTTATCTGGCATTTTCATTTTGTTTTAGTACATTAAATTAATCTACAAAGATAAAAACTTGCACAAGACAGGTGGTGTGTTTGAAAAGGGTAATTCTTTTTTTTCTGCTTTATTGAGATATAATTCATATACATCATTGTGTGCATTTGAGGTATACAATGTATTGATTTAATACACTTATATATTGCAAAATGATTACTGTGGTGTTAGCAAACACCTCCATCACCTCATGTAATTACCAATTCATTTTTGTGGTGAGATCATTTAAGATCTACTCTCTTAGCAACTATCAAGTATATAGTAGGCATTGCTTACTGCAATCACCATGCTGTACATTAGATACCCCAAACATTTTCATCTTATCACTGGAACTTTGTACCCTTTGACCAACATCTCCCCATGTCCCCCACCCTTCAGCACCACAATTCTACTCTTTGTTTCTATAAATTCAGATTTTTAGATTCCACATATAAATGAAATCATATGATGTTTGTCTTTCTCTGACTTATTTCTCTTAGCCTAAATGCCTTCATGGTCTATTCACGTTGTTGCAAATGGTAGGATTTCCTTCTTTTTTATGGCTGATAATATTCCACTGTGTATGTGTGTGTGTATATATATATATATATAAAAAATATATATAATAACATATACATAATTGTATGTGTATATATTATTATATATATAATATATATAATAACATACATAATTGTATGTGTATATATTACACATAATGTATGTGTTATATATATATAATATATATCTTATAGATATCATATCTTCATCCATTCATCCATCAGTGGACACCCGGTGGGCATTAACGTTCTTAGAGTTTGGCTATTGTGAATAATGTTGCAATAAACATGAGAGCATATTCAAGATCCTAATGTAATTTCTTTCAGTTATACACCCAGAGATGGGATTGCTGGATCATATGGTAGCTCTATTTTTAATTTTTAAATTTTCTGTGAAACTCTGTATATTTTCCATAGCAGATATACCGATTTATATTTCCGCCTACGGACCACAGGGTTTCCTTTTCTCCACATCCCTGTCGACACTTACCTCTTGTCTTTTTGATGACAGCTGTTCTAACAGGTGTTAAGTAATATCCCACTATGGTTACGATTAGCATTTCTCTGATGCTTAATCATAATGAACACCTCTTTCTGTATTGTTGGCCATTTGCATATCTTGTTTGGAAAAATATCTAGTTCCTCTGCCCATTTTTAAACCAAATTATATGAGCTCTTTATATCTTTTGGATATTAATCCCTTACCTGATAGAAGATTTACAGATATTTTCTCCTGGTCTTTAGGTTGCCTTTTCTTTTGTTGATTGTTTCTTTTGCTGTGTAGAGGTTTTTAGTTTGATATAGTCCCATTTATTAATTTTTGCTTTAATTGTTTTTCCTTTTGGTGTCTTATCCAAAAAATCATGGCCAAGAACAACATCAGGGAGCTTTTCCGCTATTATTTTTCTTGGAGATTTTATGGCTTCAGGCTTTATGTTTAAATACATAATCCATTTTAAGTTAATTTTTGTGAGTTGTATAAGATATGGGTCCAATTTCACTGTTATGCACATGGTTATCCAGTTTTCCCAGCACCATTTGTGGAAGAAACTCTCATTTCCCCATTGTTTATTCTTGGCTAAGATTCTTAGATGTAAATTAATTGACGGTATATGCATGGGTTTATTTCTGGGCTCGATTCTGTTCCATTGGCCTATATGTCTGTTTTTATGCCAGTATTTTACTGTTTTGATCACTGTAGCTTTGTAGTATAGCTTTGTTCTTCTTTCTTAGGATCGAAGAAGTTAGGGCTCTTTTGTACCACACAAACTTTAGGATTGCTTTTTCTATTTCTGTGAAGAATGGCATTGTAATTTTGATAAGGATTACATGGAATCTGTAGATCTCTGGGTAGTAGGGAAATTTGACAAATTAATTCTAATCCATGAACATAGAATATCTTTCCATTTATTTGTATCTTAAACATCTTTCATCAATGTTTTAAGGTTTTCAGTGAACAGATCTTTTACCTCTTTGGTTAAATTTTTCCTATGTATTTTATTCTTTTGATGAAATTATAAATGGGATTGTTTTCTTAATTTTCTTATAGTTTGTTGTTAGTGTATAAAAATGATGTCTTTTTTGTCTAGTGATTTGCACTTTTGCTACAATGTGAGCATATGTGGATTACTTTTTGTGAAATCTATCATATGTTGTGAATCTGAGAATTGTTTTTTTCATCAATTGTGGATATTTCTCAGTTTTATCTCATAGAATACCGCCTCTTCCTCATTTTTATTTTTTCCTTTTGGAATCATGTCAGGTATATTATTTATTAATGTCATTCATTTTCTTCTTCATATGTCTTAACTACCCTTCTCATGTATTCTATTTATTTTTTCTATATGTGATCCATTTCAGGGAGTTTCTTAAGTTCATTATAGTTTTTATTTCTGGTAGTTCTGTCTTTCATACTTTTTACAAATGTGCTTCTTTTCTCTCTTATTATCTTATTTCTTTCTCATGCTTAAAAAAAAATGGAGTGCCTTTGTTTATATGTTCAACCAGTAAAGCCTAACTCTGAACGTGTCTGGATCTTTGGGGAACAAAAGTAGGGTCCCTAGAAAGAAGTATCTTATCAGGTGTGGTAAAATTGCAATATTTCCAGAATCCCTGGCCTGGCCTTACTGCATCTACATATCAATAGGTGTTTCCAAGGGGTACAGAGAAGTAGTCCATCCCCATATCAACAGGTAATTCCAAGGGCTAGCGAGGGCATATCTGGATCCAAGAGATTGGGTGGGGTCCCTTCTCCTGCAGCCAGGTCACAAGAGACATGGGAGAGCAGAAGTGGATGACTGCTTGTAAGCAATAAATAGGTTTCTCCCATTTTATTTCTCCCTTTGACTGATTTTGGTTTCAAAGGCATTTTGCCCCAGCATTTTCTCCCAGAGTTCCATCAGGTTTCTATAAGACAGGTATGTTCATGGCTTCCAAAATGAGGAACAGTAGCGATAGTATCCTGGGTTCCCTAAAATGAGGAAAAATATTAGTTACAAACTTCTTTTAATACCTTGAAAATGATGAACTGTATATAATTAATGTAATGTGTGTTATAGACGATCAAGATTTGGTTATAAAAAATCTGTTTTGTATTAGTAAGATGATAGCTGTGTTTTGTGTTCCTAAAGCTTGTTTGTCTTTCTGTGTGTGTGTGTGTGTGTGTGTGTGAGAGACAGAGAGAGAAAAATAGCAAGAGAGCATATGTGTGTGAGTGAAGGACTGTTTACCTTTCATCTTCAAATATTGAGTATTTAAGTGAGTAATTGAGTAATTTGATAAAAAATATTATCTTTAAATATTGATAAAATTAAAAATTTTATCTTTAAATATTTAACCTAAGTTCAAAGATGAATCTTTCTTTCACATTTTAATGTCCCTGAAATTAAGATATGTTTTACAGTCAGTGAGTACATGTAATATGGTAGTGCTTCATTTTTACTACATAGTTGGTATTAAAGTGGCAAATGCATTTGACAGTCGGTGACATTTTAAATTCATATGCAGTTAAGTATATTCACTCTATAAAATATTTGAAATTCCATTTCTGTTTCTTAGAGTGTAGGAGCAGTTCACTTGGTATCAATGGTCTTGCTGTTAATCAGTTACTGTGGGATTTCAGAGAGCATTAAATTAGAGCTATACTTCAGGTTCAACTGCTTATTCCATACCTAAGACCATAAAGTGGTGACAGCTTGGAACTAGCTCCTCTAGCCCACTGCCCTTGTATCTGGGATTTGTGCATGCGTGTGGTGCTCATTCCTAGTCTCTTGGGAGAAGCATGTGGTCACCCTTCTTTGGATGGCCTCACCCACCCCTGACCCCTTTTCCTGGCGTCCATCTTTCTCTTTCCAGCTCCTACAGCCTCTTCATCTCTAACTGAAGCATTACCCTTGGATTAGTTTCCTATCGCTGCTGTAACAAAATGACCACTTAGTGGCTTAAAACAACACAAATTTATTATCTTAGAGTTTTGTAGGTCAGAAGTCATACATGGGTCTCACTGGGCTAAAATTATGGTGCTGGCAGGCTGCATTCCTTTCTGGGTTCTAAGGCAGAATCCACTTCCTTGCTTTTTCTGGCTTCTAGAGGCTGGCCTCATCCCCTGGCTTGTGGATCCTTCCATCTTTAAAGTCATGTCAACCCAAGTAACCCATAATTACTCTGACTGCCCCTTCTTTCTCCCTCTTCCATTTTTAAGGACCCTTGTGATTACATTGGGCCCACCCAGAGAATTCAGGATAATCTTCTCATCTGAATTCTGGGGATTAGAATGTGAATATCTTGGGTGGAAGAATAGTCTGCCTACTTCAATTCCCTGTTTTTTAGTTTCTGTATGTTTGTTGCCAGTCATTCTGAAAGCTCCAAACTTCGAATGCTAAGAGATTTTTAGAAAGCCATTTGGTAGTAAAATCTGATCTGACCTGAACTACTTTGTGGCAAAACTTGATCTGAATTAATGTGAGGCCACACGTAGTTTTTGTGGATTGTACTGAGTGGAAATGTTCACACATTTTCCTGCAGAATAGTCAGGTGTTTGGGTATCAGATGCTGCCCATGGGAGAAATGATGTAATAAACAATAAATGTACAGAATTATTTTTCTAAAATCTAAGAAATGCTCAAATACAAAACCTATCTGGTCCCAATAAATTAAAATGTGGTCCTGTATTATTTTTGGTTCATTGTTGTACTTATTAGCTCATCATTACATTTCAGTGAACCGCTTTACTTACTCAGTCTTACTAGTTCGCATGTTCCAGAAGGGGAGAGGAAATAAATCCCATCCTCCTGTATATAAATACCAGGTATCCCAAGGGTCTGGATGTAGTCAGAGCGCAGGCATAGTGGAACTCCGAGCACAGATTTATTGGAGCTCTGAATAAATGAATTCGTACAGTCATTTGCTATGACTGTTGCAAAACATTTATTTGCTCTGGGATGCTTCTGTTCTACTGTGTACATGGATCTCAACAAATGTTTGTGGCTCTAACACCTGATTTAGTTTTCTTACAAGGCACACACAGAGCTGAAATCTTGGCTTCCATGAAGAGATATCTGTTCAAGAAATAAATTCAATTTTAAATAATACAAGTCAAGATTAAGTAGAATTTGATATCATCTTATATGCATTCATTTCCTTCCATTCCACAAGTTCACCCAACACTTACTGATAGCTTTTTACAGGTCAGGCATTATTCTAGACACTGGGAACATAAAGGAGAATTAGACCTACTAATCTGAAGGTTTACGGGATATCTTAATACACCATGGAAAGGGAGATGAAGAAGTGCACATAGGAAAAATAAAAGTATCTGCTGAGTTGCATATAACTTCTTTATTTTTTTCAACTCGTCGAGCTAGTTTATACTTGAGGCACTGGTATGATCAGGACGGGTAGTTCCAGATTTTTGTCATTGCTGTGGTTATATTTTGGGGCTTTACAAAATCAGACCAAGACCCAGGTTGCATACAATTCTGACAAAGTTACAGTAAGTGAAAGGCAACGGAAGTCCTTAAAAGCTAAGACTTTAAAAATACACCAAATGGTTGTGGGGCATGTGTACTTAATAGGTGAGTTGATTGAAAAGAAGGCCCAAAGTTGCTAACAAACCAGAAGTGATAGAGAACACTGTTTACAATGAGTGTTTGGTACATAGTATATGCTTACTAAATAGTCATGGGATAGCTATTGTTGAACTGGAATCTAGCTGTTGGAGCCTTGCTATGTTGGGATCGATGTCTCTGTTGCCTGTTGCATATCTGGACATGGTAGGGCTATCCTTTACCCCATTGCCTGGACACCCAAGAACTTCTATTATATCTCACAATGTGCCCTGATTGCTATCAGTTGCTCTTTAAGAACGATCTTCCTGCATAACTTCCTGCCAGTGCTCCTTCTCAATACCAGTGTTCCAGGTTGCTGAGATATTTTGCATCTGTACCATCCTGCTATAGTTAGTTCCCTACGCATGATTGAGCCCCAATATGTGACAGCTAATATTTTAAGAAAATATTTCAATTATGTACTTGCATCTTGGTCCAGAATCAATAATGTGGCTAACCTCTTTCAGAAACCATGAGTCTTCCCTGCAGTCTCCTCATGGCTGACTTCATCTCCTGGTTCCTCAGGGTGTAGATCAGGGGATTCAGGACAGGGATGATGACAGTGAAGGTGACGGACACGGCCTTGTCTGTGGGGAGGGCAGTGAAGGGCCGGGCATAAACGTAGATGCAGGGCACAAAATGCAGGGTCACTACAGTGATGTGGGCGGTGCAGGTGGAGATGGCTTTCCTCCTGCCCTCCCCTGCCTGGGACCTCAGCATCGTCAGGATGACTGTGTAGGACACGAGAAGAAGGAAAAACCACAGGGTAGTGACCAAACCATTGTTGGAAATCATCAGGAGCTCCAGTGCAGAGGTGTCGGTGCAGGCGAGTTTGAGGACCTGGGGGACATCGCAGTAGAAGCCATCCACAACGTTAGGCCCACAGAAGGGGAGGGCCAGCAGCAGGGAAACCTGCACGATGGAGTGGACAAAGCCCCCCGCCCAGGAGGCCACGATGAGGGCAGAGCACCGCCCCCGACTCATGATGGTCACGTAGTGCAGGGGCTTGGAGATGGCCACGTAGCGGTCAAAGGCCATCACAGAGAGAGAAAAAATGTCTGCCCCACCGAGGAAGTGGAAGAAGAACATCTGTGTGATGCAGCCGTTGAAGGAGATGGTCTTCCTCCTTGACAGCAGGTCCGCCAGGACCTTTGGAGCAGTGACGGAGGAGAAGCAGATGTCCAGGACCGAGAGATTTCGGAGCAGGAAGTACATGGGGGTGTGAAGGCGAGACTCCCAGGTCACAGTGACCGTGGTGGCAACATTTGCTAACACAGTTGTTACATAAACTACAGATAAGATGATAAATAAGAGCAAGCTCAGTTCTTGAGACTGGGTAAGTCCACGAAAAATAAATTCAGACACCCTCGTGTGATTTCTCAGGGCCATTGGATGATATTTCTTCCTCCATGTACGGTTTTGAAGGAAATGGTAATATTACTGAGGCAGTTAAGTCAAGGAAAAGTTTGTCTTTTATACAGAGATTAAAGATACATAAACATTTAAAAAATCATATGTGTTATTCTTCATGAACTTGTTACCTGGGGCCAGCACTCTGTCCTACTTGCCTGTGTTCCTTCATTAGCACAAGCTGTGGTCTGAGCTAGGCCGTTAGTTTTCCTCCTGTACTCAGGCCGGGCCTTTGGGTTCTGCTGAAGTCCATCCCTAGAAGCTGCTGCGGAAGGGAGCTAAGGAAGGCTTCACGGGAGAAGTTGTGGGTTCCCGTACCTTTGTGACTCCAAGCTCTGATTTTGTTCATATTCCATTTTATTTCTATGGCTTAGAAGCCAATAGAATAAATCAGCCCTCAAATACCTTCGAGTAACAACATGATAGGGATCAATTCGAACAGCATAATGTAGTTTTAAAAGCTACTGCACCCTGAATTACAATACATTTTCTGAATATCCCTCTGCAGTTGGGGTGAAGGTGTTATTCCCACATCAATAATACTGAAACTGAACTTAATAAACAAAAGTCAGTTTTCCAAGGTCATACACAAAACCAGTAGCAGAGGGCAAGTAACACAAATTGCTTCTGTCTCCTCGTTGTGCCATCTTTCTGCTATACCGCACCGCCTGCCAGTTTCAGAATAATAAATCCAATAGCTTGTATATTGAACCTCTTTAGGGACATTTTTTGGAACTTTCAGTGATGGGTTTCATCAGGTCCTCAATTTCCTTTCTCCATCACAATGGAATTTTAGACTATTACCCTTCTATTACCTTTCAGAAATGACAAGTCTTCTCTTTAGGTTTTTATTTCATTCCATAGATACTTAGGAGTTGAAGTTTAACACAAAGAAGACAGCAGGGATGATGATGGAGATGCTACTGTTCACAACGAAGACAGCGAAAGTCCAAGCCTGTGTACTTGGGGAAAATGGCAAGAAATGCAAGATTACCCCAGTGATGAAGGTAATACAGACATACTCTTCCTGTGAAACTTATACAGTTTCTGATGAGATTGGGAATTGCATCTCCTGACGGCGCACACATCAACATGAGGTGGAAGCAATGGCAGCTCCCAGTCCCTGGAGGCTCATAGGTTCCAGTTAGAGTCCTGGCTGGAGAGGAGGTGGCAGACCCAACTGAGAATTTTCAGTTTACAATATTTTGCCCATGTGAGCTAGGAGTAAGCAATCCTTTTATTGCTTGAGGATTCATTTAAGAAGAATAAAGTTCCTGAGAACTTTAAGTGTCATGTACAAGGTCATATAGAAAACTAGTGGTGAAGTCAGACTTACCTCCAGCAAAATATATTTGCCACCTATGTCATTTGAGTGATTTCTGAGAAGACTGATAGGAGTGGCAGTGATGACAAGTTAACGCAGAGTTAGAGGGAAAAAAAAAACCCCTTGGCCTAAGCATCTGCCTGCGTCATCTGGCACTGCCTGCAGATGGTCCCTAGGTCTCTGGCTGGCTGGGAAGCATTGTACTTAGTCTGTACGGAAACAACACACAGAGCTTTCAACACACAGAGCTTTGAGAACTTACATGGATGAATAACAAAAGCACACACCTCTCCTTTGTTCTGGAGAATGTCATTACTGGCCTTGTCTCCCCAGCCATTCAGTCTGTGCGGGGACCGTCATCTCCACAGCACATACTGATGGGGAGCATGTTTTATCCAGAAGACTGGATAATTATACTGAGCTACTCACATTGCAAGGGACCCGGACACTGTGTAGAAACTCCCCTGAGGACTGCACTTTCTTCACATCTCTCAGTTTGTCCCCTTCCCATCATCCTCAGTTAAACCCCTATCAATTCTCCTTAGATTGTTGCAGGGGTTCCCTAACAATCTCATTTCTTGTATGGTTTCCTCGAATTCATCCTTTCTGTTTCTAGAAATAAGTTTGTAAGTCACAAATGGGACCATTTAATCCTCTGTTTGAAATTTCCAGTAGTTCCCTATTGCCTACAGAATAAAAACTAAACTCCCACAGCATTCAAGACTTCCCTTCATCTTAAATATTATCTGGAGTCCTGTGTTCCTTTGGGGCTGTTTCCGGTGTTTCAGTGGCATGTCAGTCTTCACTGTCCCATGCCTTTGGGTCTGTGTTCCTGTTGCTCCCCTACCTACTGCGTCCTCCCCACTCTCAGAGTCCCCCACCTGTAGTCCTTCACAGCACTGATCTTTGAATGCTCAGGTTTAGAACCTCCTTTTCTGTGAAGAGTTTTCTGATGCCCTTTGTGATTCATCATTCTGTGTACTGACCTGTCTTCTGGCACGTGTAATGGTTTCTTCCATCTAATTTCTTATATGTCAATCTCTCCTTAGTTCAATATAATTTCCCTGTGACATCTCAAGTTCATCCTGCCTGCTAGGTGTTTCATTTGTCTTTGTATCATCAAAGCTTTACCTAGTATGGGGCATGTGTTAGGTGCTCAATAACTTTTTTTTTGAATTAATGAATTAACCTAGCTGAGATGTGCACCTCATGACTTATAATCTCCAGCACTGGAGTGTGGGTGAGTGAGAAGGATCTTGGTGAAGACAGGCTAAGAACCTTTTCTGTTAATGTCCTTGACTTGGCCTGAGGGATGCCCATTAGAGATTGGTCTTCTGATCCATGCTGTGAAATAGCTCTGTGACCTTGAGAAAGTCACGTTGCCTCTCTGAGCCTCAGATCTCAGTTTTAACTGTGGCAGCAGGTTAGTGTGAATTAGCAGATGAACATTAAGAGCTTTGGAGTAGAGGCACCTGGTTGGAATTCTGCCTCTTCCTCCTTTTTTCCTGGGTGTATTTCTTTATTTTCTTCAATTTCCTCCTCTGTGAAATGGGAAGCATTACACTTACTTCATTGTGTATCATAACAAATAACTGTGATCATCTTTGTAAAGTACCCAGCACATAGGAGCCATTCAGTTGTTTTTTTCTCTTTCTCCCCAAAACAATATCTACTTTGTCTATCATGAGGAGTTATTTGTGAGGACATTTCCAGAATGTAAAAGGCTATTCAATAGAAAAGCAGCTTCTCTTTGAACCAACTTGCTTATTTTTGTTTCAGTGAACTTGTGTGAATTAACTAAGTGGACCAGAAGTTTCAGCACCGGGTCACTGTGTTTGGGAATAAGGCTGTTTCTGGATCAAAGGCCGAAGAGACCCAGGGAGTCATGGGCAATGTATGGATATGGGGCTGCCTTTGAAATCTCTACAGGTTTTGAGGGAATTGGGGTTAAATTCGTATTTTTAAGGAAAATGAGTCTGTGATCTCTGTGAACAAACCCTAACCTGGACAAAATCTCTTCTTTTACACAACTCAACTGTTCCATCCAATATAAGCTGCTTCCCCTTTTACTGCACTGTCCCCGTCTCTGTGGCTCCTTCTCTTAGGAAGGCATCCCACCTTTCCCAATGTTTATTGGGAATGTTTCCCAACATCCACTTTGTTTTTCATCACTAAAGTTTTCAGCTATTTGCAGTAACTTATACACCAGATACATTTTTCATGCTCATCACAGTCTGCCATTGAATGTCCTCACCTAAACCTTCAGTGTCCATCCAGGAATTTATGCCATCTGGGACTGGGTAGCTGGGCGTCCGCATACATGATGCTGAGAAAGTATGTTAGAAGGTGAAGTCCTTCTGAAGATCAGTTGCATGGAACTCCTCAGCCTTCACGTTGGAAAGGGCAGACTCGGAGTCATGTCATAATGGCTCTTCTGCGTTTCCCACATTGTCCCTGCCATGTGAACTAGTCCCTCAGGCTCAAACGTAATAGAAAAATGAGCAAAGGGAATTTCAGTGGATGTGAGTGTGGGAATAGTATGGACATTCTTCTGATAGTGTTGGCATTCCTGTGGGAGTTATTAAACAGTTTCCAAGTCATTACTGCATGCAAGTCCACACATACACACATAGGCATGCCCAGATGCACATGCACACAGGCACACACACACACGGACATGCGTGTACAGATGTATATGCATGCACATGTGTATACACACACTCATGTATGAAGATGCTCACATTTATATGCTTTCCAAACTCTTGTAAAGCCCAGAGGACACAAGTCTGTATTTGAGAGGCACCAGTTTATGATTAAGAGTCTTGGCCCAATGTTTCTGTCTTGTAGGACTGAGACAAGATCACAGATGTATGTCTCCTATTAGGACCTTTTTGGCCAAATATTAATGCATCATAATAATCTGCAAAAAAATTGTTCTGTATGTTGCAATATCCTGAGCTTCCTTATTCTTTTTGGACAATTTTTTAATGACTATTGGAGGCCAGAAAGTGGAATTTGAGGTGAGCAGAGAGAGAAGGGAGATTTATTGTCTCTACCTATTTACTTTATTGGACTTTCTCTTGGGAAGAAGGGTGGATTATAATGCAGACCCAGTGGCTGTTCCTAAATGACCCTGCAAATGCTGTCTTCCTTTTCTCTCCTGGTACACAAAATGGGCTTTGAGTGTGTGCAAAAGTATTTTTTAGGTAATTTTTTCTTGTCTTGCAATGACTTGTCTTGAATTGTCTGTGTGTACATAGACAAAAACTCTAGTTTTGTTTCACCTGTAAAAGCCCTGAGATTGAAACAGAGAGAAGATAGGGGGAAGAAGAAAGTTCAGATTATCATAAATTATCATTGTGGATTTTGTGAAAATATAGCCCCAAACTATACAAGTACTTCTGAGATTAATTTAAGCAGGCAAATCAGTAGAATGGACCTGAGAATAGGAAATACTTGTCCCACAGGTAGATTTGTCTATGTATGTATCTGACTTAAAATATGCCTTATCTTTTCACTAACTGGTAAAATAAATAGAAAATTCTGTACTCAAATTATTGAATCAAGAAGTGATTTTATTAATCAGTTGGAAATAACAGAGTCACTAGTGACAGAATGTGTGAAATAAATACATCCATGTTCTGTATATGTGCTTATTTAGGAAAGAGGGATAGATAATAGGGAACATTGATTATATGCCTGGTTAATGCCATGAACGTTGTTAATCATCACAACAGTAATCCTCTCAACCTGTATCGTTCTTCATCCTCGTGGCCCCTTGTGGCTAGGCACTGTCATTGCCATATTACAGGTGGTAAAAGTGAGGTGAAATATGTTGACATCAGAAGCACAGGTTATACCCAAATAGTACTTAGGCTATTGATTCCAATCTTATACCCCATATTTCTTCCAGTCCCCAAGCCCAGTAGCTTATGCTCAGTCTCCTCTCTTCGTTTTGTTTTCATATTCCTTCTTATTAGGTTCTGCTGAGTTGAGTGGCTGTGAGGATATAGAGAAATGGTTGGAGAAAGACCCTTAGGATAGCAGTTTGAGAAAACCAAATCAGAATTAGATTTCCAGTATCAGTCTGACTGCTCACCCCAGTTTACTGCTCTCAGAAGGCCCAAGCCTCCTCTGCAGTCTTTGCATGGCCGACTTCATCTCCTGATTCCTCAGGGTGTAGATCATGGGGTTCAGCATGGGGGTAATGACTGTGTTACTGATGGACACTGCAGTGTCCATGGGCAGCGTTGTGAAGGGCCGGCAGTAGATATAAATGCAAGGGGCAAAGTGCAGAGTCACCACCAGGATGTGGGAGGTGCAGGTAGAGAGGGCCTTCTTTCGCCCCTCCCCAGAGCGAGACCTGAGCATCACCAGAATAACGGTGTAGGACCCCAGGAGCAGGAGGAACCACAGCAGGGTCACCAGCCCATTGTTAGAGATCATGAGAAGCTCCAGAGCCAAGGTGTCCACGCAGGCCAGTCTAAGCACTTGGGGCACATCACAGTAGAAGGCATCTAGGCTGTTGGGACCACAGAAGGGGAGTGGAAGCATCAGAATTATCTGGACAGCCGAGTGCAAACCACCGCCTACCCAGGAAGCCACTACCAAGCCCACCCACACCTCTCTTCTCATAACGGTCACATAATGCAGGGGTTTGGCAATGGCAAGGTATCTGTCATAGGCCATCACAGAGAGGAAAAAAATATCTGCTCCACCAACAAAGTGGAAGAAAAATATCTGTGCCATGCAGCCATTGTAGGAGATAGTTTTCCTCTCTGATAGAAGATCCACCAGGAACTTGGGCCCAGTGACCGACGAAAAGACAATGTCCAAGACCGATTTATTTCGCAGAAGGAAGTACATGGGAGTGTGGAGGCGGGACTCACAGGTTATGGTCACCACAATGAGGGCATTGCCCAGCACGGTTGTGACGTACACAGCAAGGAAGACCACAAACAAGAAAAACTCCAGCTCGTGGAAATGAGTAAGTTCCAGAAAAGCAAATTCCTTCACGTTGGTGTTGTTGCCCTGCCTCATGACGGGAACCACCTTCTTCCAGGTCTGCCTGCAGAGAGGATACGTTTGGGTTAGGAGTTTGGTGTCATGAGGTGACTACGTCACTTATCACATATTATTACAAGGCTCTCTCAAGCATGCAGAACATCATGACTACGCAGAAAAAAAAAAAACAAGCTAAAATCTCCCCTTCTGGGCCTGAAAATTCTTTGTCTTGATAATTCTACCCTAGGGTGATGGGAAGAACAACCACACTGCTATCTCCTCACTCTAACTAGAGAGAGATGGAATGACTGATCATTTGAATATGGCTTCTCTTCTGCCCTGGTTCTAGTAACTTCTTCACATGAGCCACATATATGCAAAGCTTTATACTTTACCAAAGGCTCTCACCTGCAACATCTCATCTTGATTTTGATTCTTATGATGTCTCTGCAGAGTCTATAAAGTGGTTATGATGATCTCCATTTTTATATATGGGAAACTGGAGCTTAAAACATTTAATGACTTGCCCGCATTTGCATCACTGCAAGTTCATAAGTGGCATATCAAGGATTCAAACCTGAATAATAATTTTTCTGTCTTGACAAAGACTCCCTCCTTGACCAAATTTTAGTTGGGCTCCTCTGGGTGCTCAGCATTGGCCTTTCATGTCTTTTTTTGCTGAGCCCAGACCTAACTCATCCCTCCCCACTTTAGGAGTAAATAGAGAAGGAGGTTTATTTTTTCCACAATCAGTCTATCAGTTGCTGAAAGATGAAGAGTTACAAAAAACATTTTCAGGTACTTTTGTAGGTTTTTTTTTATCATGAGACTACTTAAGGTATGCCCTTTTAACAAATTTCAAGTATGCAATAAAGTATTTTTAACTATAGTGGCATTGTTGTCCATTAGAGTTCCAGAACTTATTCATCTTGCATATCTGAAACTTTGTATCTTTGACCGACATCTCTTATCCCCTTCCCAAGTCCCTGGTAATCATCATTCTATTCTCTGCTTCCATGAGTGGAGGATGTTATGCAAAGGATGAAATGAGACAGAAAGACAAATACTGCAAGAACTCCCTTACATGTGTAATCTAACATAACCAAAGTCCTAGAAAGATAAAAGTGTGTTAACCATTTTGTTGACTCAAATTTCAGGGATTTTCTACTATTACTATATTAGAGCAAAATAGGTTTTTTCAAGTCAGATATCTGACCATCAGAGGACAAAAGTCTTTTCAGTAACAATATCTGTATGTCCAAGGACTTTCATATCCCAGATAATTTAAAAACATTCAAATAGTTGAGATGACCAAAATCCAGTTCAACAGTAGAAGGTAGATAGTCTTCATATTTGAAGCAATGGATTTATATCTAAAGAAAATAGCTTAAGAAAGGAGTAGACTAGATGAAAAAAAGAACAGAACAATTTCCCTGAAATAAAAGCAGAGTAAAGCCTTCCACAAACGATCTATTTCTCCGTGTGTATTTTTCTAGTTCTGTTATAACTGGGTGCATTTTATGGCCTAATTTCAAGAGTTAGACATACAGAAAGATTTCTAAATATAAATCTTCTCCATTTTTTCCTAGATCCCTGATGTTCTTACCATGAGAAACATTTAATTCTGTTGAAATGTGAAATTCCATCTTTAATGTTTTTTTTATGTTGTTTCAGTAGAAATCCTACTTGTGCCAGCATCCACCTAAAATCAGAATTCTGGGGTTTTTTACTGCCACCTAGTAAATATCAGAAAGCTATGTAAATGGTATACTATGTTTGGAATTATGTTATTGCTTTTTATCAAAGGTCTCGACAAAGAAGAGCCCAGTTTATGACTGTATTAAGGGCCAAATGTATTCAGTTCCCCCCATTTGAGACCCCAAGGGACACATTTGTCCTAGACCCAAGTGTAAGGAAAAACTTCCTCAGGAATCCAGAAGATTCTTCCTCTTAGACAATGAAGACTGTGTAGTGAGCCATTTCTCTTTGTTTTGTTTTGCTTTCCAGAACTTCAAAAACATATCTGTGGCTTCATTTCCTACTCTGTGTTTTCTCAAGTGTAGTCTCTTAACAGTCTCTTCAAGATCTCCTTTTGTAGAATGTGATGGTAAATGTGTTGGTCGCTGAAGACACTGGTCCTCATATATGTCCATCAGGCAGTTCAAGAATAAGTATTGGTCAGAAAGGCTAGATTGGAATGGGGCATTAGCCAGGACAACAGAGCCGTCTTGGAAGATGGGTTGAAAAGAAAATATGGAAATCAGAGGTGGGTGGGTGGCATGGGGAGTCAAGCTTGTAGAATGTGCAGGAAGTAAGGGGCCACGTAAGTCATACATTGCTCTTTCAGTTGAGCCCTAATTACTATTTTCAAATAATGCTGCTCTCAACATTTTTTTTTTTAGATAATTATTTTTTATTGAAGGGTAGTTGACACACAGTATTACATTAGTTTCAGGTGTACAACACAGTGATTGAACATTTATATACATGATAATTCTAGGTACCAGCTATCACCATACCAAGTTGTTACAATATTTTGACTTACATCCCAGTTACTTACTTATTTTACAATTGGAAGTGTGTACTTTTTTTTTTTGAGGGCATCTCTCCTATTTTTTTTGATCAAATGGTTGTTAACAACAATAAAATTCTATATAGGGGACTCAATGCTCAATGTATAATCATTAATCCACCCCAAGCCTAATTTTCATCAGTCTCCAATCTTCTGAAGCATAACGAACAAGTTCTTTCATGGAGAACAAATTCTTACATAGTGAATAAGTTACATGGTGAATAGTACAAGGGCAGTCATCACAGAAACTTTTGGTTTTGATCATGCATTATGAACTATAAACAGTCAGCTCAAATATGAATATTCATTGATTTTTATACTTGATTTATATGTGGATACCACATTTCTCTCTTTATTATTATTATTTTTAATAAAATGCTGAAGTGGTAGGTAGATGCAAGATAAAGGTAGAAAATATATCAACATTTTATAAATGCATTTTTATGTGTATAGGTAAGTCCAGAAATGGACTTACTGGGTCAAATTATGTCAGCTTTCTAATTTTAACTGATGATTCGGTTACTGTAAAAAAACCCAGCCTAACTCAATTGTGTTTGATTTTTTAATTTCTTTTTATAGACAGACACTGAGATAAAATAAATTTCAGTACTTGTTAACTTCTCATGGAAAGGGAAGACTAAAGATTATGTCATCTTAGTAATATAAATGTCAAAATGTAAATTAATTAAAATATTAGGATAAAGTTTAAGTAAATGTTTTTATTATTTTGTGGATAGAGAACTTTGTAAGCATTACACTAAAGATTATTAGATTTGATTAAAAAAAATAGGAAACTTCCATGTTTCAAAAGCATGAAAAATAAGTTGAAAAATAAGAATACATGAAAAACGGGAAAATAAAAGTAAAACAACATAATACAAAATAGGCTTAATACCTTTGGTATATAAGAGTTCTCATTAATCAGTAAGAGATAGCAGGTACTTTAAAAAATTTAAATTGCAATTTGATATCCATCCTCATCTGAAATCAGATGACTGGCCAATATTGAAAACAAGCATTACTGACATGGATGTGGGGTAAATGTGGTTGGTGGGAGTATAGACAGTGACAGACTATTTGGGGTTTACACATCAAAACTTAAACATGCATATCCTGGGATGCAGAAATTCTAATTTGGAAATTTATGCTAAAGAGTTGATAAACCAAGTGCTTAATGTCACCAGTACAAAGAAAGTTCGTCACAGTTTATATTTTTGAAGAAATTAAATAAAAAATTAGAAGTTAGTGTCTGATATATAAAATGTTTCAATGTTATGGTACAATAGAAAAATCTGTTATTTTCAGCCATTCAAACTGATAAGGTAGAACTTTACTTGTAGAGATGGTAAGATTCCCTTTTAATGACTTACTGAAGCACTGAATGTATAATATTATGTTATTTTTGGCAAAACAAATTCACATGCCTAGTAGAAATCTGGAAAGATATATATAATGATAGTAGCAGCCGTTATCTGTGAGTAACTGGATTTGGGTAATTTTGCTTTAAAAAGACATTCCATTGCATCCAATTTTAAAAAATGATTTAAAGTGGCTTCTATTCTGAAAATCAGAAAAAAATCCTACACATATTCATAACCTGAAATTAAAGATTTTCCCCGTTAATTTGAGTTCTGATATTATGCGTCTTATATAGTTATCTTAGGAAGTTATCTTAGTGAATAATTATCTGGATAGTTATCTTAGGAAGGTTGACTTATTAAGCAAAGAGGTATTCAGGGAAGACAGTTTTAATTGTTCTTTTGGTATGTTATGGTTACACGAGGCATTGGCTGGAGGCATCTCATGGAGAGCCTGGGACCAGCAAAGTCAGATCTCTAGTAACTGAGGTCAAAGCTAACTTATCGTTAGCTTCTCTTCTGAATGAATATGGTTCCACTCCCTCTTCGGACCAATCATCATATGTGGATCTAGACTGTCAGGTGCAATGTCAGGTCAGGATCCAATGGTGGCCTTTCTGTCTTGCAACCTCAGGTTGTGTTATGGAACCCAGAGACATCTTGTTCCAACGAGCACAGCCTTTGAATTCAGGATCAAGTATTTTAAATTTTGACTGGTGACCCTGAGCAACTTCACCTTTATGCACCTCAGAATCTTCTTCCGTGGAATGGGGAACATAAGGCTTACTTGGCAGGGAGGTTTACTTGTGAAAACCCAGCACTTTTTATTGCCTGTTATTAGGTATCTCTTTGTGTCCCTTCCTCCAAATGCAAACTCCTCAAAGGCAGCAACTCTACTTTGTCACCATTGTTGGCTCCTACCAGGCAATAATTCTTTCTGAATAGATGACTGAGCAAATGGATGGCCAGGGCCTGAAATGCAGCAGTTACCAAGCAAGTCTTTGTTCTCCTGTACTTCACCTTCAGCCTGCCCCTTTTGTCCCCCTATTCACTTTTGTTGTTACATTACGTCAAGTAAATGACAATTCATATGAAAGCACGCTGTGAATGCAAAACAGTGTACAAATATAGGGTGATAACATCACTGTAATGCTAAGGGAAATATTTAATTGTTTCTCTCTCTGCTTCCAGCAAACTGTTAACCTCTTTCTCAGGAAAAGGCTGTGCCAGTTATTTTCCTACACATTGTAGGTGCTCAGTAAATGTTTATGGAATGAGTTTTAATACACAAAAAAAATCACCTTCTAATTTCAATGTGTCTTGAGAAGCCTAATATTTTATGTGAGAGGTGGGAGATCTTAATCAGCCTAAAGCTTTAACAAAACCCAAAGAATTGCACATGGACATTTTACCTTTCAGAGTGTGATGATGGAACACTGTCGAAATCATAAAATTTTATGTGTGCCTTTCTAAAGTTGCCTGTAGTTGTGTTTTCAAGATGCTCTCACCTACCTTTGCATTAGAAAGGTGAGCCCACCAGGCTCCCTATCTTTGCTGCTGTCTCCCTCTTCACCCAGACACATACGCAGTCCATGCTGTTCCCTTAGACACTGAATTGGAAGTCTAATATAATAATCAGCACAGGGAATAGTTTTGGATATTTGTAGGAAATGTAATTTCTGTGGAGAAGCTGGCAGTGTGCAGATGCAATGGGAGTTATTAAAAAGTTACTAAGCAACATGTATATTTGGATTTTCCCATCTATCTGTTAATGCCTTCCAGTTTAATTCCTCTGTGGTCTGAGACATACTTAGTATGATTTGTGAAGGTGTGTTTTATGGCCCAGAATGTGGTCTATCTTGGTGAATGTTCCATGTGAGCTTGGGAAGAAATGTGTGTTCTGCTGTTGTTGGTGGGTGAAATATTTTATATCAAGTAGATCCAGTTTAATTCAACTGTACTCTTACTGATTTCCTGCCTATTGGATCTGTAAATTACTGACAGGGGTGTTGAAGTCTCCAACCATAATAGTGGGCTTCTATTTTTCCTTGCATTTCAATCAGTTTTTGCTTCACTATTTTGACACTCTGTAGTTAAGTGCATACACATTAAGGGTTGTTACATACGGGAAAATTGACCCCTTTATCATGATCATTATAAAGACCCTCTCTTCATTTCTAATAATTTTCCTTGTTCTGAAGTCTGTTTTATCTCAAATTCCTTTATCTGCCCCAGCTTTCTTTTGGTATATCTTTCTCCATTGCATTACTTTTAACCTGTGTCTTTATATTTAAAGTGGGATTCTTGGAGAAAACATACAATTGGGTCTTTAAAATAAATCCATTCTGCAGTCTCTGTCTTTTGATTGGTGAATTTAGACTGTGTGATCAGGTGACTTAAAATCAACTTCATTATTGTAAATTATATAGCTCACTTTATAGCAAAGTAAGTCATAATTTTAGAACAAACCCCATTTAACCACCATCCATATCAAGAAATGAAACATTGCTAGTGCTTCAGAAGCCCTAGAGTATTACACCCTGACCACCTCTCCCAGAGAGTGCAAATTACAATTCTGACTTTTATAGTAATCTCTTGCCTGTTTTTAAAAAAATTATCGTAATAAATTTCTGCACCCATAAGCAATATAGTTAATTTTATCTGGTTTTGGATTTGATATACATTAGATCATATTGTAGGTATTATTTGTGTCTGGCATCTTTTGCCTAATAGTGTGCTTGTAAGGTTGTCCTATGTTGTTGCTTGTAGCTATGATTTGTTTGCACATATCCCTATATGATATGCCATTGCATAATATAGCCCCATTGCTCATCCACATCTTTATGGATTATTTGCTATTGTTATGGATGGTTTACTATTTGGAGCTTTTATGAACAGTGTAGTCATGTTAGTCCAGGGCTTCCAAGAGGCAGACTCCAAGACAGGACTGATTGGCTGTGCAAAGGTTTTTAGCAAAGGAGATAAATGCCTGTGAGAGGGAATGTGGAGGGAGTCGGAGAGTTCCGGACCGGTGCCAGACCATGGTGAGAGCCCCATCTCAAGTGAAGGGCAGAGAGAAGGAAGGCTTGGGTGGAAGCTAAGTCTTGTTTCAGCCCTCTGGGTTGGCAGAAAGGGAAGGATGGCAAGAGCGGGTAGTGATTATTGGTAGGTGGGCTTTGGAGGCTAAGATGGGGCTTATTTCTGGTTCTAGCTACCATTTCCCAGTTGTATGACTCTGGGCTACAGTTACGCCAACAGGTTATTTTTCAGGCTCTGTTCCCTTTGTTCAGCAGGAATGATGTTGCTTATCTCATGGGGCTGTGGAGACTCCTGGTTCAGAGGATGAACATCAACTTAGAACATAGTTCAAGGCACAGAATGAGTGCTCATTTAAAGAGTCATATGAAGAATGGTGGTTCTTGGGCATGGATGAATTATATATCAATGGACTCTGTGCTGACACATGCTCAGTATGGAAAAAATGAGTCCCCTCTGAGACGTATGCAAGTTCCAAGAAAGGTGGTTTTGGAGGCGATGTTGGGGGTTTAGTCTTGAGATTTGAAAGTCTATCAAGGAGCTCTATTTTTTTTTTTAGGATATATTCAATTTTTTTTGTTTCGGTATCATTAATATACAATTACATAGGCAACATTGTGGGTATTAGATTCCTCCCATTATCAAGCCCTCACCACATACCCCTTTACAGTCACTGTCCATCAGTGTAGTAAGATGCTATAGAGTCACTACTTGTCTTCTCTGTGCTAGACTGCCTTCCCCGTGATCTCCCCTACATTATGTGTGCTAATCATAATGCCCCTTTTTCCCCTTATCCCTCCCTGTCAACCCACCCTTCCCAGTCCCTTTTCCTTTGGTAACTGTTAGTCCATTCTTGGGTTATGTGAGTCTGCTGCTGTTTTGTTCCTTCAGTTTTTGCTTTGTTCTTATGTTCCACAGATGAGTGAAATCATCTGGTACTTGTCTTTCTCCACCTGGCTTATTTCACTGAGCATAATATCCTCCAGCTCCATCCATGTTGTTGCAAATGGTAGGATTTTTTTCTTTCTTATGGCCAATTAGTATTCCATTGTGTATATGTACCACCTCTTCTTTATCCATTCATCTGCTGATGGACCCTTAGGTTGCTTCCATTTCTTGGCTATTGTAAATAGTGCTGCGATAAACATAGGAATGCATATGTCTTTTTGAAACTTCTTTCTTAAGGTAAGGTTGATCCTGCATTCTTAAGGTAAATTCCTAGAAGTGGAATTCCTGGGTCAAATGGTAAGTCTATTTTGAGTTTTTTGAGGAACCTCCATATTGCTTTCTACAATGGTTGAACTAATTTACATTCCCACCAGCAGTGTAGGAGGGTTCCCCTTTCTCCACATTCTCACAAGGGGCTCTTTTTAATCACTTTTTATTTTGCCTTTAAAAAAATTCCATTTAGAGAGTAACCTTGCAAATGAACATTCAAAGCTTGAGGGGAAGATTTCTTAACACCATGAATTGTATTTTCTATTGGAAAAAATGAGACCAGAAGAAAAGGAATAGGATATGCTACCCTGAATGTTACTTTAGAAACAAATTGGAGTGATTTATCATCAGGGATTTTTGATATAGTGGAAATCCCTGAACTCTTCCTGTGTAGAGGCTTCCTGAATATAGAAGAGGGGATTCTTTCCTTGAGACAGAGGGGAAAGCCCCTGCTCTCACCATAATAAAGAGGATTTAGTCTGCACACAGAACCACACAGACTGATGGAAACCTAACATAAATTATGAAATTACATATATGTATATCATTTATTTCCACAATTAAAATTGAAGTTGAAAATTAAAATTGAAATTAAATACTGGAAATTAAGAATGAATCAATTGTCAGTTAGTAGCATTCCCTTGGCAGATTTAAAGAGTGGGGATGTGAGAGCTTAACTGACATCCCTAAACTGTCAGAGTCGGCATCTTTTGGATCTGAGGTTAGAGCTCGGATCATCTGAGAAATATCCACTTTGCAGATTATTGTACTGATTATATCAAACAGCAACTGTGAGGTGTCTGGCACCATGATCCATGAATAGTAGGCACTCAGTAAATGTTAATTCTTTTATGCATATTGTGGAGGAATGGTGGGAGGCATCTTGGGAATCGAGCTTTCTTCAATTGGTTTATAACTTAGTGGTAGGCACAGAATGAGTGCTCATTTAAAGGGTCATATGAAGAATGGTTTATGTTATAAACAATTTGATTCTTCAATTGAAACCAATAAAGCAGATAAAATTTTTGTTGGTGTGCTAGACCCAGTAAGTTTTACACGTATGATTTAATTAGGTCTTACCGGTTTGAAATGTCTTAAAATGTGTGGCTAAGTTTGAGGTGTACCATTTGGGTTGCCAGTTTTGGTTTGACAGGTGTCGTGGCTGTGAAAATGACATGGCATAAAGTGATGTCAATATTATGCTACCAGACCTGTCAGGATCTTTTTGTGAGAGCGCCCTCTTCCGGTCTGGAGCGTGTCCTCATTCAGTGCTAACCTCTGACGTCCTAGGTGCTGAGAGCCTGCTAGCTTTCCCTCTCAGATCCTTACTGTGCAAATGACTGAAACTCAAAGAGTAACTGCTTTTAAAAAGGAAGGTTGGCATTTTAAGAGGAGACAAGCCTCAAGCTAACATGAGTTACAAATGGTCAAATTCCAGGCATCAGCATGCAAATAAAGGAAAGTCTGAGGGCTGGCAAACCCCTCCCAACTCCCCCAAACCCTTTCCGGGCTTTAGAATGTCTGTCACTTCCTGATGCTCTGAGTGGGGGTTGAGAGAAAGCAACCTCCTCAGAAACTTCTTTTTAATATCTCTTCCTCGGGGCAAAGATGCAAACATGGGGCAAGATGCCCATTAGAGGATGTCATCAGCGGGGCAAAGAGGAAAGGACAGCATTTGAATTGTTTGGAGAAAGACTGGAATCATGCATGAGAAGAAATGGCAGAGATGTTCCTATGTTCTGGCCAAGTCTCCGAGTTCCCAGAGGGCTTGTAAATAAGACCAGATGGTACACACACACTCAGAGAAAACGCCCACTTGTCTGTGGGCACTCCATCCTTCCCTCTCCCCACTGCCAGTCTGTTCTCTAACTACATTATGTTTTGATTTATTCTACTTTGGGTGCAGTCTAATCAGGCACATGTAGCTCCTTCCAGTCTGCAAGCTGCTCTCTCTTGTGACCAGAGAATTTGACACTGGGGTATTTATTCATCCTCCTGGTGTTGATGTGTGTGTTTGGGGGCAGACACTTCAAGTGGGAAGATAAAAGGAGTGTGGAGAGTGGAGAGAGGTTGTGGCCTTTAAGAATCTCTTGTTAACCTTTTCAGTTTTGAGCAGTAGAGAAGGGATTTTCCAAGTCTAAGCATAGGGGTGCGTTTGGGGAAATGGTTCTCTAAATCCTTGCAAATGAATCACTGCTTTACTGCTTGAATGTCCCTGTGAAGGAAGGATTTGCAGAATCCAAGATTCACGGCTTCATAAATTCATCAGTCTCTGGGGTGTAAAGGGCACATCCTCATATGTGTTCTCTAAATGCAAGTGCCTCCATCCTAGCAGTCAGACACTCAGGTTCCCCAGAGTGAATCGGTCTCAGGATTTTCCTTTGTGGTACATAAGGAAAATGGCCAAAAAGGTCTGGAAGATACGGCACAGGCTAAACACTTGATTGTCTTAAATCCTGCCTCCCCACCTCCAGTTAAGCTGGAGTCAGCATGGAGAATCTCATATTATTGAGTTTCTATTATTTGCTAACTGTTATGCCGGGCATTTTGCATATGTTAACATATTAAATACTGCAAACAACTCATTTACAGATGATTTAATGGACAATGACATTTATAAATTTGAGGAACACATTGCACCATAACCCTCACATCATGAACCCATACCTTCTTCACATCACATATTGCAACCTTTCCATCAGGTGATAGAGCACAAAACACAGAGATTTTTCTAGAATATTCTGGTTTTGTTTAATTAAAAATGTGCACTAATGTAGCACTATTTAGGGCAGGAATCGATATAAAAAAGAAAAGGATGACAGACTCATAAAAAGCAACTTCCAAGTTAAACATACCATGAAAATTTTAATTTAATAAAGATTTAATTATGTTAACTAGATTTTAATATAAATTCTAATTTAACATAATATGAAACATTTATGTTCATTTACTTCATAAACAGAAAGTAGTGTTGGATTTTTATTAAATAGCTAAAAAAAGAATAAAAAGTGATTCTTAAAACATGTATGGCCAATTAAAGGGCAAAGAGGCCTCTAGGTTAGAAAACAAGGTATGACTTTCAAGGGCTGCAAGGTTATTTTAATTTCTACCACCATAGGTAGCACTAGGCTGAATATCCTTGGACATAGATGCACATCTTAGAATACATTTCTAGAAGAACAATAGCAAAAACATGCACATTTTAATGATTTTTGATACATGCTGCCAAACTGACTTTTAGAAACTTCGTACAATTTGTATTTTTACCAATTGTATATGAGAAGGCCTATTTTCCTGTACCTTTGTTGGCATTCAGTATTATTGCTACTTCTAACACTTTTTTAGTAGGAAAAATTTCTCACTGTTATGTTTTCATTTTTCAAATATTAGTATGGTTGAGTATTTTCTCATCCGATCATTAGCCATTTGCATTCCTCCTTTTGTGAATTGCTTGCTCTTAACTGTGCCTCTTATTTTCTTTGTTGGCTTATCTTTCTCTAATTTTCTTTGTAAGAGAGATTTACATAAACTATTGTTGACTATATGTGGTACACATATTTTCCCTTGGTTAAAACATATTTCCTTTATGTTTTATTTGCCGTACAGATTTTAACACAATTGTAGTCAAGCCTATCCTTTTTGTCTTCGTGGTTTTGTTTTTTGCATTAAGTTTAGAAAGATCTTTTCTATTTTAAGACTACTTATATATTTATCTCTATTTTCTAACTGCCATGTAGAATGTTCACTTTTCAAAAGCATATAGCTCTTCACTTATTACAACTTGCTTTATTAGTGTGGTGCAAGCTTATTTGAAGTCATCCTAAAATATTTTGAAACTAGAAAGTGTACAAGTGAATAAGCGTAGTGTATATAAATAAAATAACCTTTTATCTTTGCTTAAAAACTATTTAAACGTGTTCTAGAAAATGTTTGTAGTAAAATTGAAATTGTGAATATTTTATAAAACCATTTAATACTTTAACTCAGTTAAGTCAGCTTCACATTTCTAAGGGGAAAGAGCTGCATTTCAGAGATAGAAGATTTCTGAAGAGAGGAAGAAAGCTAATCTTGCCAGAGTATTTTGTTTTCGAAAGGAGGGTTCATGCGGTGCTAACAGCAGGCTCTTTTTCTCTATAGTCAGAGAGGAAGGAGGCAGAGGAGGATGAAGAAGCCTCAAGGTAAGTTCACACTTGCTTTCAGGCACAAACCAGGTCAGATTTCTCAGAGTAGGGAAATGGGTGCTTATATAAAAATATAAATTGTGCTAAGATATCTAATGAGGATGCAAACCCCTTGAAGTCAGAAATATGGCCATCTGTCTTTCACTGCATTTAAGCAGTTCTACATAAGCTTAAGTAAGTTACGCCCAGAGACAGTTAAGGTGGAAACGGCTGCAGATTGATGCTAGAGGGCTTTTTATTTGTGCTGATGCTCTTGTTTGCTTTTCAACTATCTCTAGCCATGTATTATATTTACAGTAATTCGTACTGCCCCAAATTTGAATTGTTATGATTAGCAATTTCATTAAAGCTCTTTTAAATTTAAAAATAATATAATAATATGTAGAAAAGGTGTCTAATTTTGTTCAGTCTCTCTTTCATTGAAACAAATCTATAAGATGCCTCATTAGTTGTACCATAGGACAGTGATATAAGCATTACAGTTTGCAAAAGTCAACATTACTGTGAACAGTGAATTGTTCATTTATTAAACAAATCTGTGTTATGTGTCTACTATGTGCCAGACCCTGTGTTAGGTTCTGGGAGCACAACAGTGAGCAAGTGTCAGGCTCTGTCCTCAAGGGAGTTACAGTCTAGTGTAGGGTACAAGCTATGGATCGAGTGATTACAAACAGTAATGTTAATGCACAAATTGGGTAAATCAAATGCCATGGGCTTGGGAAAGGGGTGGGCAGATTCTAATGGAGGAAGTGCTGCTTGAGCAGAGACCTGAAGGGTGAGATGCCATCAGGCAGGTAAAAACCATATGAGGAAAGAGAAACTCCTGGTGCAAAGAGCTCAAGACAAACAAACAAACAAACAAACAAAAAAGAGTGCTGTGGCCAGCACACTGCCCAGACCCCAGAGTGCTAGGAGAGAGAGAGAGCTTGGGGTGAGGAGTTGGAGAGGTAAGCAGAGCTGTAGCAAAAAAACCCAGAAAGGACTTTGTAAACATGTTAAAGAATTTAACTTGAAGGCAGTGGGGAGCTCATGAGTGTTTTTGAGAGCTGGCCTCATAAACTGAAATCAATAAAATAACACACAAGCATTAAATGGGCTAAATAGGCAGAATAGTGACACTTCAAAGATTCCTATATCCCAATCCCAGGGGCATGTAAATAGATTACCTTTCAGGCAGAAGGGACTTTTCAGATGTGTTGAGTTATTGAAACAAATCTATAAGATGCCTCATTAGTTGTACCATAGGACAGATATAAGCATTACAGTTTGCAAAAGTTATGGGCCTTGAAATGGGGAGATTATCCCAAATTATCTGTGTGGTCCCAGTCTAATCATAAGAGTCTTTAAAAGCAGAGACCCTTTCCCAGCTGAGGGTAGGTGTGACATTACTGACTTTGGCCATGAGCCAAAGAATGCAGGTGGCCACTAGGAGCTGGAAAAGGCAAAGAAACAGATTCTATCCTGGGGCCTCCAGAAAGGAGCACAGCCCTACTGATAACCTTGATTTCAGCCCTCTGAGATCCCTGCTGAACTTCTAATCTGCAGAACTGTGAGATAATACATGTATGTTGTTTTAGGCCACTTAGTTCGTGATACTAAGTGACAGCAGTGATAGCAAACTAACACACTCACATTCCTCAGATTGACGTATCTATAGGTTAAGCTTTATTTTCTTTACATGTGAAGTTCTCAGGTGGAGGTCTGTGGTAGACGAACTGAGACAGGTTGGCAAATAAGGCAGTTGAGGAGAAGCAAAGGGTGTGTGTGTGTTTGTGTGTGTTTGTGTGTATATTTTAACTTGAAGGAGAAGGTAGAAAGATTTGATATTGAATAATTTGTAGATTTCCTTTAAGGTAAACCTTTTCCATAATTTTCATAAATTGCATCACTTCCTTTGGGAGCATAGAATAATTCTACTGAATCAAGATTATTCATTTAGATTAAAATATATCAGAATTCAAGCATGTCAATTCTAAGCTTCAAAGGTATAATTTATTCCTATGTCTCCAAGACTGCTCCGTTTGGAGCTGTGGTCCCTCCATCAGATCTCACATCGGAAATAATCACAAAGGCTTTCTCACCTTACATTCAGCCAGCTGAGGAAACATACAGTGGAAGTATCCTGGCACAGAACCCACCAAAAGAGACGATTTCCAGAATCTCCAACACAATGTGCATAGGTTCAAACATTCATAAAGGTAACTGATAAAGGAATTTCAGGGAAGTTACCCACTGGGTGCTATTTGTATGGGCTATTTTAAGTTCGCCTGATGCTGGATGGGAATGAGTTTATGAGACTGAAGAACCCAGGAGATCTGAAATACAGATTTTTCCTCCCCTTCCAGATATGAAGGAAATCATCCACTTATGTGAATCATGTAATAAAATAAAATCTTTTTGCATATCCTACAGTCCCACACTAATAGAAAAGTGAGTGTGTTGGGAAGGGGACAGAACCTCAAAGGCACAAGAGGATTTGTTGCAGAAATGGTTGTGCTAGGCCACTCCACTGTAGGTGCCCTCCATTGAGTAATGACCTGGAGATGAGAGCTGGGACACCCCTCCCTGAGATAATGGCGAATATTTCACAATGTGGGTCTGCAAGGGCTCCTCCATTTTTAGATAAAAAATGAGGATTTTATAGGAGCAACGGGCTACGATAGAAGAGAGCAAGAATTCAGAGTGTGCGATTGGAAGGGAGACAGAGATGTGAGATGGAGTCAGGGGCTGAACTGGTGAAGGAATGACATGGTTGGAATCAAAGAGATACTCACTGAGTGAGCAGTTAAGGTGACTGAGAAGGAAAAGGGAAGAGTACTGATGTGTTACCAATGGACTGAAAATTTCCAGGCCCCTACCTAGGTGAGTTAGAGAGAAATGACAGCCAAAGGTAATGCCCTTCCATACTTGCTTAGCGCATTCTTCAGTAGTCACGACAGGAGGCCTGTAGGGGTGTCTTGGAGGGAGTGTTTAATGCAGTCGGCATCGTTTTCTTGCAATTTACCTCATCTGTACATAGTGTATCTTTTTGGATTCTGCCATATGCCAGTAACAAGAGTCATGCCCAGTTTCCAGGCTGTTTGTGTTGAATGTGAGAGGCAGAGTATGGGCTCTAGAGCAGGAGGACCTGTGTTTGAGTTGAAGTTTTGTCTGTTACTTCCTATACGATCAGTTTTCCTTGCTGGGATCTCATTTCCCCACTTGTAACATAGGGAGAGTGCTCTGTGCATCAATCACAGTACTGCAATGAGTATTTAAATCGTATTTGTGCCCGGTTCATCTTAACCCCCTGATACTAGGTGGTTTCTGTAATACCGATTGTGAGAATATGGTATCCCGAGACTTTTTTTTCTGAAGTAATCTTGTCCCCCTTTTGACCATCCGTGGTGGAGTCAGTAGACAGATGACCATAAGGAGTCTGGCAGGAGAAGCCTTCACTGGTCGGGCATGTACACACGATGTCTCCCTTGCCTAAGCCAGAGGAGAAGATAGGTGCCATGGATCATTTAAATCTCCAGCAGTTTGGAGAAATATATTTTCAATCATGAACTAGGAAAATGCTTTCTTCTTCTCCAACACTTTCCCCAGGGCATCTTTGATCTCTCTGTTCCTCAAACTGTAAATGAGAGGGTTCAGCACGGGGATCCCCAGCGAGTAGAACACAGACACCACCTTGTCTCTGCCGAGGGAGTAGCTGGAGCTGGGCCGCAGGTACGTGAAGAGGGAGGTCCCAAACAGCAGGGTCACCCCCGTCAGGTGCGAGGCGCATGTGCTGAAGGCTTTCCTTCGGCCTTCCGCCGAGCGGATCTTCAGGACAGCAGCCACTATGTAAGTGTAGGAGATGAGGAGGATGAGGAAAGATGTCCCCCCAGCAGTGACCACCACAAGGAAATTCACCACTTGACTGGGAAAGGTGTCAGAGCAAGAAAGGACCAGGACTGGTGGCAGGTCACAGAAGAAGTGGTTGATGACATTGGAGCTGCAGAAGTGGAGCCGAAAGATGGAGCTGGTCTGGACCAGGGCACTCAGGAAGCCACCAACATATGCCCCGACCACCATGCGTGCACAGAGGCCCGGGGACATGATGGCAGGGTAGAGCAGGGGGCTGGAGATGGCTGCATACCGGTCATACGCCATAGCAGTTAGGAGGAAGCACTCAGTTAGACCCATGCCGACGAAGAAAAAAAACTGAGCAGCACAGCCCAAGAATGATATGGTCTTCCGCTCCTGGAAGAAGTCAGTGAGCATCTTGGGAGCCACTGCCGAAGAATAGCAGATGTCGATGAAGGACAAGTTGCTGAGGAAGAAGAACATGGGTGTGTGCAGATGAGTGTCAGCTCTGATCAAAAAGATGAGGACCAGGTTCCAGGCCAGTGTCACAAGATAGATGCTCAGGAAAGTCACAAAGAGGGGGGCCTGGAGTTCTGGATGGTCTGCAAACCCCAGCAGGATGAATGTGGTCACTGAGGAGCAGTTCCAGGCCTTAGTTGAGGACATATTTCCCCTGAACCACAAGGACAAGATGCAGACCTGGGATAATAATGATAATCCACATTGCAGGTGATCTCAACAAATAATTACAAAATGTATGAGAAGGAGGGCAGAGTGTTACAAAGGGTTACAACTTGATGCAAAGATTCTCTCAGAAGGCAGTTTTAGTCATTGTCTTACATATTTGCTTTTTTATTTGGTGTATTGTGATTGGTATGGGCATACCATACCAGACTCCCTGTGATCCGCTCCTGCCTCCATATTTAGTAGCTCTTGGGTGAAGTATCCCATGTCACTAGGCTTCAATTTCCTCATCTTTAAAGCAAGTGACAGTACCTATTTCACATATTTGTTTTAAGAATTAAATAAGACAAAGTGTGTAAGATGACTGACACATAGTAAGTCCTCAGTGGGAGTTACCAAAAGTTTTTTTTGTGTCCCAGATGAATCATATCATGCCCTGAAATACAACTATTCATTTAACTTGATTCAAGTTTCAACATTGGAATGGTTGAAAATTGAATGTAAGGGACCAGGTTCAGCTCTGTAGCTGTAAAATAGTCAGACATTTAGAATGTTTTGAATCCAAAGGAATTGGCCAGCAATGTATAAGAATGCTCTTCATTGTCAAATAGTAGATCTGAATACACTAATGTAGTTCCACTTTCAAATTTGTCTTCAGTCTGAGCTCCCTAAGCTATTTAATTGTTAGGAATATAGACTCTGCTTCTAGGAATTTACCCAAAGAAAACAAAATTTGAAGATATATGTACCCCATGTTTATCAGTGCATTATTTACAATAACCAAGATATGAAAGCAACCTAAGGGTACATCAGTAGATGAATGGATAAAGAAGAGGCGGTACCTATATACTGTTGTATATTACCCAGCCATAAAATGAAAACAAACTCTACCATTTGCAACAACATGAATGGATCTAGAGGGTATTATGCTCAGTGAGAGGCAGAGAAAGACAAGTACCATGTGATTTCACTTATTTGTAAAGTATAAAAACAAATCAAAACAGAAGGAACAAAACAGCAGTGGACTCAGAGACACTGAGAAGGGACTGGTGGTTGCCATGGGGGAGGGTTGGGGTGGGATGGTGGGGAGAGTGAGGGGGATAAAGGGACACAAAAATTCCTAATCATAAAATAAGTTGGTCATGGGGATGGTAGTACAGCGTGGAGAATACAGCCAATGCTTCTGTAACATCTTCCCTTGTTGACAGATAGTAACTACACTAGTCGGGGTGAGGATTTAATAATGTGGGTAACTGTTGAACCACGGTGCTGTATACTTGAAACCAATATGGTTGTATATCAACAATACTTCAATTAGAAAAAAGAATGTGGACTCTGAATTTAGATTGGCTTCAATTCCCAGCTTTACTACATAACAGATGTGTGACCTTGAACAAGTCACTTGAACTCCCTATTTCAATCTGTAGCATTAGAGATAATGATAGCATTTACTTTATTAGGATCTTTCTATATCATCAGTCAATCATCTGATCTATCATCTGTTTCTGTCATCTATCTATCTATCTATCTATCTATCTATCTATCTATCTATCTATCTATCTATCTATCTATCTATCCATCATCATCTAATCTCCTTTAGGACTTGGCTGGACCATAGTATCTTTCAAGATTGGGAACTTGATTCCATTCAATCTACATTGATAAGAATTCGGATCATACCCTCATACATCCACATTAAATCTCAATCCAAATAATTCAAAGAGAATTCCTGTCCTCAGCAGGTCTCTGAAGCTAGGCCCTATCTCTGCAGAAGGCTCTAGGAAGCTTGTGGTCATGGTGAATGGCCCTTACAGGTTTGGCGTATATCTTGATCCTCCTTTAGGTCTTACAAACACTTTGGAAATCAATGAAATTACCTTAACTTTCTTTTCAAACTATACTTTCAACTTCTTGAAATATAGTGAATCTTACAAATGTTATTTTATTTTTTCAAAATGGAAATTTTATTTTATGAATTTAAATGCAATATGTGAGAACTATAAAATAACTTATGAACATACATCAGTGAAATCTTGAACTTCTGATCAATACAAAAAAGAAAAAAAACCACTTGAAACTGGACGTTATGTCATTCCATTTCTTAAAATACTAGCTCTTAACATTTTGGTGTATACCTTTCATCTGCAAGTATTGTATATGCATGTGGGTGTTTTTATCACAGTACACAAATGCTCTAATAGCTTATACATATTATTGAAATCATTCCAAGTCAGTAACTTCACACTTTGGGAAGTAATACTTTTTCTGTTTGCTCTGAATTTTTCTTGCTCAGTTTAGGAGAGCCAGTTCATCCTAATATTCCCAGTTTTTCATAAATCAATTAAATCTACCCATTGCTAGTCAAAGCCTCATTGACCTTAGCTTTCTTCTTGGAACTTGCACAAGAGATAGATTCCCCTGGAACTAGGGCTCACTCTTCTCCCCCTCAATAGTTCCTGCTACAGATTTTTCAGCGCTGAAACCCACCAGCTTTGGAGAGTGAGAGGAGGTGCGGTGCCTTTCAGCCATCACCATACTGTCATTGTGCAGACCTACAGAGATCTAATCCCAGTCTTGTCAGTATGGCTTTAAGCTTTATCCCATGTCCAAACTTGATGCACCCATCAATGAAAGGTGTGTAGATTTCCCAGAATCAGGAGAGGGTTCTTTCCCCTTAAAGAAAAGAGAGGGGCCTGCAGCAAAGTTTGGCATAATCTGGTGCAGATGCGGAGCCACATGGAAAAGTTGGGATCTAAACAAAAGCCTTGCCGGAGGCCTGCCCCATTCTGTGCAGAGCCAACCATTTGGCAAGGCAGAGACCCGAGGTCTGTGATGTGATCCAAAGACATTTGGGGTCACCTATTCAGGTTAGCAGGAAGGGGAGGAGGGCATAAGGTGGTGGTTATGAATCTGGGTAGGCTTCAGGACAAGCCTGGTTCCAATCCTGACTCTGCCCCTTGCCACCTGTGGGATGTTGGGCAACTGATTTAGCTTTTCTGAATTTTAATGTCTCCATTTGTAAAATAGGGATAACAGGGACTACTGAACAGGGTTGTCTGAGGATTGCTTATATGTGAAAGGCTCCTGGGTCTTGAGACAGGATGTTTGCTTAATAAACTGGGGCTGTGATTGCTGTCAGCAGTGAGTAGTCCTTAAAGAATCATTTGTGGAACTGAGTCTTATTTTGGAAACACTTCCTCTCGTGTGGTGTGCTTATCTTACAGAAACGGGGGTTCCTGATGGGCCATGCAGGTTTGTAAGAAGTGTTGAGGAGCGAGGTTGAGGAATATAATGAGCTGGGGGATGACAGGCCAACCAAAAATCGGTTTGGAATGTTGCCATCGGTGGGGAGAACTTTCACATTTAAGGGTGAAATTTCCCATCCCCAGAAACAGAAAGTGATGCTGGAAAAATTGAAGCAAGAGGGAAAGCATATCCTGAGTTTTATTCTCACCTATGGATGCCCTGACTTTTACCTTAGGATATTAATCAGAAGGTATCTTAAGGGTTGTGTGGAGCATTTTGTGTTGCTGAACTCTGCTCACAAGTAGGTGCTTCTTCCCTTCAGAGAGCAAGGAAATCTCCTTCACTTGCAGCGAGCTTGGGGAGGCTCAGTTTGGTCTGAGCCTGGACTCCGTCCAGTCCTATAATACAGGTATAATTAACATCAGGCTAAAGAAGGAGAGCTTGGAGGCTCCTGGATTCGTAGATGCTGGAGCTGCATCTTTGTGAGTAACATGACCCTGTAAGGTCATGGTGAAGGTATAATTATACAGTGAAACTGAGTACCCAGCACAGTACCTTGAGCATAGAAGACACCCAGGAATTTCAGGGAATGGGTAGTTAATTTATGACTCAGCTCATCTGTTATCAAATATCTGCAGGAAAGTGTTACATTTTGTAAGCAAGTCTGCCTAATACGAGCTTCACAGATGCAGCTGGGGAAGAAACAAAATGGAATAATGACAAGGAGAACGGCAGCCAGACTCGAGTCGGTGTGGTTTCCTGATTTCCCCACCACTCCCGGGGTCTGTCCCTCGTGTACCTGCTCCCCTCATCCTTGCCTCCGCCTGGTGCCCTCCAGGTTTGCCCTTCCAGGTCTGTCTTTCACCTGAATGTACACATGAGTGGTGGAACTGAAAGAGTCTCTCTCGACCTAAGGTGAGAATTCAGAAGGTTGCCAAGACTTTAATCCGAGAATTAAGATTCGAATGGTAAAGGTCAAGCCATCAGTCAGAAAAGAGAAAGGGAGTTTTAGGGGCTGAGGTCTCTGTAGTGTTTGGAAAATCTGCTCAGTGACGCCTGTGCTGATTACAGACCATCCACATTGCTTTTCACACTCCTTACTAATAATTGGGGCTGTGGTCAAGGGCATAGCCATTCCTTCAGAACTTTCATTCCCTCTTAATGCTCTTCCTGGTTGCAAGGGCTCAGACAGGGTCCAGGAAACCCATCAAAGGTGCAGTAAAATTGGGGCTGAATTTGGGGAAAGACAATAGAATGAAAAAGTACATGGGGAAAAAACAAAATCCAGAGATCTCTTTAGTCATCTATGTAGGCTGATACAGTGTGCTCTTTGTAAAATATTAGTATGGACATGAAGACAAAAAGTAAAAGATGAATGACTGCACTCACCCTCTCCTTCTCGTTTGTTTGTTCTTTGGCTGATACCTGTCTTGAGTTCTGGTTCAGAAGGAGTCTAATCATGCTTTGATATCTGCTTCCAGTCTTCCAAGTGCTAATGAGTTTGGAGAGCAAGCCTGAGGCTGGTTTATTCACCAAAAACACAAATACCCACTTGGTGCGCAGAATGTATTTTTATGGGTAAAACAGTGGTGGGAAAATACACATAAAAAGAAGAGGGAGAATGAAATCTTTAAGAAGCTCTTCAGGTATCTGCTAATATCTGCATTTGGGGTCATCTTGGAGGTGTTTCAAAGCTGGTATTGGGCCTGAATTTGAGAGAAGTTTTTTCCTCTCTCTCTAGAGATGTTTCATTACATTTGCCCTTGAGGGTCTTTTTTGAAAGAGAAAGGAATGTATCATCCAAACTTCATGGATTTGTAGTTAATTGATCCCTGGGGTGATATGGAGAACATATACTCATGTAAATGCTGTGAAGACAATGCTTATTAAACTCCATCCCAGTGGCTAGCTCTCCTGGTCCCCCAGCGCTGATCAAGATCCCTGCTGGCGGTGTGTGGTGAGCTGGCTCAGGATGGCAGCACAACTCACGGGACCTACTCTGTAGCAGAAAGCAGGATTGTACAAATACATATATACTCTTTTCACCCCTTCATAGAACCTCTTTGCTTTGAAGTGTGTTAAATGGATGGGAACTCAACCTTAGTGAGCCCCTACTATGTGCTATATGCACTGTATTAGGTCCTTTATGCATCTTAAATCCTCACTAAATCCTCAAAACCCCATCTGTAGAAGAAGAAACTAAAAATCAGAGAAGCTAACTAAGCAGCTCAAAATCAAATCATACAGCTAGTGAGAGATTGATCCAATATTTGCACCCATGGCTATGTGACACTAAACTCTGCATAGGAATGGTACATACATTTATTTCAGAATTCAACTACACACAAATGTGTTGATATGATCAATTGTATCCCTCAATTCATAAATCCATTCTCTTTCCACAGAAACTTACTATCTTCTCTACGAGAGAGACATTAGATACAGAGCTTTCCCCCCCTAAATTAAAAACAAAAACTCTGATAAAGTATAAAGTTTATTCTATGGAGGGCCACATAGAAATAAAAAAATTATTTTGGAGATGGAGAGAGAGGAAAAGTTTTGATTCACTTGTTTCTTAAACAGAGAATATTGAACTCTGGTGAGAATGGAAATGGGGATCTTCGAGTAGGTTCCGATGAGGCAGATAATCTTCAGCCCCCACATGACCCTGAGCCTTCTTACCCACGGGAATAGTCCGTCTTAGTCTGTCTGAGGAGACCAACTTTTCCTGGCTCAATGACTATTCCTGCTCAACCTCCTGTGGAGCAATTGCTGTGCAAAGGGATGTCTCTTCACCCCAAGGCCCCTGGAGCCATCTTTCGGTGCTGCCTGGCCACAGTTGGATTCAAATCCCAGCATGCTCCGGGAGGACAAGTGCAAAATGTGACCTTTCAGAAGAGACATTATTCCTCCCAAGCAAGGAAGGCATTTCAGATTTATTTTGGGGCAATCCCAGGAGAATGTGTTTAGAATGGACTCTGAAAGTGTTAGCAGGAAGGATAGACTATAACATTAGCTTGAGTAAAATTTAATTATATACTCTGGATTTTGAATTTGCCTGAAGTCAGTCATCTGGGACTGACTGTAACACATTGTTTATTGGATTAAACAGTAGCCTGCATTCAGTAGGTTGAAAGGACAGATCTTCCCCGGCTCAGTTCAGAGGCAAAGAATCCAATGTCTTAGGGAAATAGGAATCTTAAAGTAGGTTTATCATGTGTGTGATCTGCATACTAATAATTCCCTTCCCAACTATGTTTACCTAGAGGGCTAAAGGGAAGTCCCTTCACTAAGGCTGGATCATATAGTGGTTTTACTTTCTAATTTTTTGAGGACTCCCCATACAGTTTTCCACAGTGGCCGCACTAGTTTGCATTCCCACTAACAATGCGCAGGAGTTCCCTTTTCTTTGTGTCTTTGCCAACACTTGCTATTGTTTTTCTTGTTAACAAAAGCTATTCTAACAGGTGTGAGGTGGCATCTCAATGTGGTTTTGATTTGCATGTCTCTGTGCGTGTGTGTGTTGGGGGAACAGAATGGACACGAAGGATGGCATGTTGTTTTCTTCATGTACTTCCCCTTCCTCACCATCACCAGTCCTTGGTTTTACCCTCTACGCATTTTGCTCTGCCTTTTCCTCTTATCTCAGAGTTTAAATTAATAATGCTCTACATCACCACTGTTCCTGCTTACATCTGCTGGAGGATTAAAACATGATCCCAATAACAGCCACAAAACAGATTTTCCAGAGTCGCTTTTCATCCCAGATCCATTCAAATTCCTCTAGGACTGGGGGCCACCAGGGGGTCTCACATGCCTCTGTGCGATAAGCTACCATGTGTCTCCCACCACTTCCTTTCTTCCTTGTCTGCATTACAGAGAGGCTTCCTGCAGACACCTGCCATGGTACTCACTGATGCACCCGCTGTCTGATGGCTGAGATGCTGGCACTGAAGATGCAGATGTCTTGTCTCAGAGGATCATTACTACTGCCACCCAAACTACTGGCACTTTCAATGCTCCATTCAGCATTAGTCAGCCCTCTGTCCACTGTTCTTATTCTAGTTCCTTTGGGTGGGAACTCAGGAATGAGTCTTTGGGTGGGCTGAAGGATGACTTATGTGATAAAAAGTAGCTCCTTCTAGAATTACCCTTCTTCTCTGAGGCTGCACCATTGTTCTGAAACCAGATGAGTACACGTTGATTCTCTTCCTTTGGGATTCTCCCTTCAAGAGTTCCCAAGGGAAATTTGCATCAATGGATATTTAGTGAGAATGGCATTCAAAGGTTTCTTAGAAAATTCATACATAAGATGGACTTGGCTCTTGTGTGTCTTCAGATGCCTTGATAAATAGGGAAAATTGTATTTTATACATTAAAATTATTTAAAACGTTTGCTGCAACTTTCGCCATATCAGTGGTTAAGAATTTTCATTTCATTTCATTTCATATTGGAAACAATTTGTAATTTCCTAATGAGTCATTTGAGTTTGTCTTACCTACCAATTCCAAGAAAATGTTTTCCAGAAGTATAATGTTCACATTATTCACAGTTTATAATAATATTAAGCTCATAATAATAATAATAATAATAATAATAAAACAATGGTGATGGCAAAGGTAATTGTTTATAAAAGAATTAGTGCTAAGATTTGCTAAAAAGGAAAGTCTTTTCAAAACTATACCCAAATTAGCTGGCATTTTAATTAAAACTATAGTTAGCTGGTATTTAATGCAAACATAGTTACCTGGGAACAATAATAACATGGATTACCTTGCATTTCTGATACACTGGTATCAGAATATTATAGCTGGAGGTGTTTCTCTGAGACAAATGGGTAATTTAAAAATAAAAATGATAACTATTCTCATATGAATAGTTCTCATATAATGGTTTTCACATAGGTTTATAGATGATCCTCACACCACTTTACAGTGTTGTTACATTTAGTTGAATCTTACAGATGGAGGAAGAAGTTATGTGCAATCGGTTGAGGTGCCCAAGACCAGACAAATAAAAACGGGCCGGCTTGTGAGACCCATGCTACGCGTTAACATCGCTAATTATTATTCTCCACCTGTGATGACCGCTCCCCCAGCCTGCTCTTCCAGTATGTCACAATGCCTCTTTTTAAGAATTAAAAAATCTCGTTTGTTTAAAATTGTACCGTGAATGTGAACTCGTGACCTACCTCCTCTCAGTTACACCCCTCTTATCTAAATATATTTGATTAGTGTTACTCATCATTTTCAGTATGTTCTGTAAGTTGCCCACGTGTCTGGTCTGGTTTTCCCAGCACGGAACTGCATGATAGCACGGAATTCAGGTACTTGAGGAGCGCATGGCACAGTGTCTAGAACCTAGCGCTTGGTGGTAGGCATGTGGTGTGTTTGAGGATGATCAGTTATCACAGCGCTGGGAGGGTTATCTTCTGGATTTTAGTTTCCAAAGGTCACCTCTTAAAACTGACCCTACAGTTTAGGCACATTTCCACCAGGGGGCAGTAAAAGTCCACAGGAGGGTCTCTGCTAGTGGGCATCTCTGCACAGAAAATGGTCTGTTAATAGAGTCTGCTCAGCTATAATCCTGCTGTGTGGGTTCTTGGAGCTCTTCAACTTCAGCTCTTTTGTTTCAGAAACAAAAACTGAGGCCCAGAGAGGTCAAGAGTCTAATCTCCCGCAGCAGAGTGGGAATTGGAACTTGGGTTCTAGGATGTGTAGCTTAGTACTTGCTGAGATATTTAAAAGAAAGACCTGTAAAACCGTTAAATGTACTTTTATCTTGTACTTTATCTTTATTTGGAAATCCTGGTGGAAAGACTTGGGATCTGTATCAGATTGTCATTTTTACTCATCACCAGTCGAAGAGCTACAAGCTGAGGTAACTTTTCAAACTCAAGTTTGAGAATCAAGATCCTGTTTTATAGCTAAACGCCTCTGGGTTTTTCTCTGGGTTTCCTTCGAAACAGTTCATAACCTCATTAAAACAGCTATGCTAAAGGCTAACCAAATGTGAAGGCAAATCATATTTTAAGAGAAGCTGCCAGCAAACAAATGCTGAGATACACAGAATCTTACTGAGATAAATTTTGAATTGAATCTCAAAGAAAAGTCTCTTAAACATCTAAAATTCTATAGTTTACTTGCTTTTTGGTGCTATTTGTTTTCATGCTTGTTGATATTTGCTTAAACTCCTGAATTCTTAAATTTAATCATATTTGAAATTCGATATTTTAAAATAAGAGTGTGGAAAGTTTATGGTTATATCCAGGTGAGTTTAGGAAGGCAAGTTTCCTCATTCTTAAATTTCTTTTAGAATAGATGGACAAATACCCTGTGTCCGCACTCTGCATTCTCCTGTCAGTGCAGACATTGCTAATTTATAATTTGCTCTTTGTTCTTGAGCTTCTCAGTCTTACTTTGTAGATAATCATTATCTCTATCATCAGAGTTGGGATGACAGGTGGAATTTATGACCATCCTTTTTTATCAGGCTTTTCTAATCCTAAAACAATGTATAGATCATAATCTAAACTATCCTGGGTCTTAATTCAGTATCAAAACTCATTTATCATTAGTTGGGCTTGACTTTCCCAGCCAGGATCTTGAGGGTCAGGGTCTCCCCAATCCTAAGGATGCTTCTCTTTGGGAAGAACCATCTTGCTTCTCTTCTTTGTTGTCTATTTTGGGAGTCACTTCATTTACTTTCAAAGATCTCAGTTTGTTACTTCCCTGTCCCCACTCCCTAAATTCAGCCTGTTACTTTGTGTGTCAGGACTGTTAGTAACTATACTCCTTTGAGTTGAAGATGTTTCTGGCATTTAATTAATTATTTTCAGGCTAAGGATTGCTAACTCCATCTCCACAGATTAACTCCTTTTTATAAACTTTATTCCTGGAGAAAAAGTTTCAAGAAACAGGAATTGAGTGTCTCAAAATTTCAGACTTTCAGAATTTGAGGGGTCCTTGGAGAGAGAGCCCACAATTTTCTCAGACCCTGTGGGGGTGGAGAGGAGCTAATTTGACTCTCCCACCACACATCCTGGTGGTGGCAGTGCTGGGAGTAGCATGCAGATATTAAAGAGTAGAGGACCTGTTTTCATCACAATAAAATGTCAGATAGAAAAGAAAGCTGTGGGTCAGGACCCAAGAGGCAGACTTAACGATGTTATTAGTGAACATTCATGGAGTGATTTCTCTTTGTTAGGCACTGGAAAGGAAGTCTTCCTGGACCCAAATCAGGGAAAGCTCAGAGGAGACTGAGGCAGGGACAGTACATAAGACTCTGGCGATGGACGGTCGGCCCCTTTCCCCATAGTCCCAGATGACAATTTGTGCTCAGAAATGTTTGGCTGTGATGATTGGCTTTTGGCTTTTACTTGGGACCCAGGAGTAAGTGACAGGACAGCCACGTGGAGGAAGAGCATGGCTACGCCTGTCCATTAAAATAATGAACTCCCAAAGGCCATTTTAAGCCCTTGGTAACCAAGAAGTATTTATTACCTTGGTAATTAAGGCAATAAAGAGATTCCAGAAGCAGATATTACTATTTGCATGAGGCCAAAGTATAAAATGTTGACTAAACCAGAAACCAGCAGAGAGCTGTGGGAAATGCAGATGAATTGAAGTTTGCAGATATTATTGGAACAAAGCAACCAAGGATTCTTCTCCTGTTGCATGAGATCTCAGGACACTTCTGCTTGAAGTGATTCAGTAAGTCCAGCTCCTTTGGTCCCACCTCATTTACCTAACAAATGACAGATAAACTTACATCCTGTTCCACATTTTATCTGCAAAAGGGGCAGAGTAACACCACCCTCAGCCAGGGAGGATTAAATGAGTTAACATAAATCAAGTCTTTAGAACAGTGCTTGGTACTCAAAAGCCCTAAGTAAGTGCATGAGATCATATCATATATTACATGTTACATTATTATAATCGAACACTCACTGTAAGTTAAGTCAAACACTGCTAAGGTCTGTGGATAAGTAGAGAAAAAAATTCATTCATTCAACAAATAGAAATTCATTCAACCCACAGAAATATACCTATGTTCTAGACACTTTTCTAGGGGCTCAGGTCAATGAAAAGAACAGACAGAACTCCTTGCCTGCCTTTGAGTAGCTTACTTCCTGGAAGGGAAAAATTCATTAAGGCTAGACACACCAAAACAAAAAGAAACATCTTATTTCCTCTGTGGTAGGATTAGTTGATTCATGTCATAGTGAAGAGTAGTCTTGGTTCTTAGTTCTGGCTGCTCAATTAGTGACTGATTGTGGGGAGATTTAAAATTCTCAGAAAACACAAAGCTAGGAGCAGTATTTTAAAATTTTACTTTGGCAACTTTATTGAGACACTGTTAACATACAGAAATCACATATATTTAAGGTGTAAGACTTGATATTTTTATATATATGCATACACTGTGAAAAGATCACCAGAATCTAGCTAAATAACTTTGTCACCTCTACATAGTTACTGTGTGTGTGT
This sequence comes from Manis javanica, assembly GCF_040802235.1. NCBI lineage: Eukaryota > Metazoa > Chordata > Mammalia > Pholidota > Manidae > Manis > Manis javanica. The sequence goes on from NW_027332171.1 coordinate 1,127,421, forward strand.
GTGCATGTGTTTGTGGTGAGAAGGTAATTTAAGAGCTATTCTCTTAGAAAACCTCAAATATGCAATACAGTAATGTTAATGCTTGTCACCATGTATTCATTAGATACCCAGAACTTACTTATCCTGAATAAGTGAAACTTTATCCCCTTTGACCAACACCTTCCCATTCCTCCCCACAGCTGCTCCCACCCCAGCCCCTGGCAAACACCATTCTACTCTATTTTTATGAGTGACTTTTTCAGATTCACATATAAGTGAGATCACGCCGAATTTGCCTTTCTGTGTCTGGCATGTTTCGCTTAGCATAATGTCCTTCAAGTTCATCCATATTGTTGCAAATGACAGATATCCTCCTTTTCAATTGCTGAATAATATACCATTACCTATCTTCCCACATTTTCTTTTTCCATTCATCCATGGATGGATATTTAGGTTGTTTCTATACCTTGGCTATTGTGAATAATGCTGTGATGAACACAGGGTATAGATATCTCTGCAAGATAGTGATTTCATTTCCTCTGGATACATACCTAGAAGTGGGATTGCTGGATCACATTGGTAGCTCTATTTTTAATTTTTTTGAGAAACCTCCATAAAATTTTCCATAGTGGCTGTACCAGTTTACATACCACCTAACAGTGTATGGGGGCCCCCTTTTCTCTACACTTGTTATCTGTGTCTTTTTAGTGACAGCCATCCTAACAGGTATGAAGTGATAACTCATTGTGGTTTTGATTTACATGTAGAACAGTTATTAATATGATGAATGATAAACACAATCAGATAGTCGTCGCAGTTGATTGCAAACATGCATGGGGAATCAAATTCCATAAAATGATAAAATACCAGCAACTTCAATTTTACTACTGAGTCTTCCCTAGGGTACTTTCTGCCTTTTTACACCCTTCTGTATCTCCCCATTTTGATCTTATGTCAGTGCCCAGCCTGCCTTTCTTAATGTAAAATATGCATGGGCTTACCTCATGTCTTAGAAATGATAATCTAATCTGGCCTGATGACATTAAAGTTGTCCCTTGCCTATCCTTAAATGTTATACTTAAATATCTAACTGTCTGCAGCTTTCCTTGCTTAGGAAATAATGGTTTCTACTTGTTTTGACCACCATGGCTAACCCAATTTCAGTCATTGTTGACATTGCTCCCCTTCCCCCCATAGAGGTATGTTCATATCCCAAATGGTTCTTAGTGGGTTAGTCCATATTTTGATCTTTTTATGCATTTTATGAGGTGATTTGTATAAAACCTTATTTTATAGTGAGAAAAAAATTTCTAGTTTAAGCAAGCCTTTAGGTGTATATAACATATGTATTGCATATAAAAATTATAAATACATACATTTCTATGTTATGTATTATATATATATTTCTTAGTTTTACTACTTAAAAGAATGGATCATTTTTATTTTGGGTTGGACTTCCTCCCTCACAATGGAATATGTCAAATATTATAGCCTGCTGTATTTGGCTCCTTTTGTGGAATCTCATATTAATTATAAGTGTATGAAATATAAAGAATTCCAAACTTTATTGTTAACCTGAGTTTATATTTTCATCAAAAAGTCTAAAAAGCTGTAAGAAACCCAAGTCCAAAGCAACCTTGAGACTCATCTGATTCAACCCTCCCATTTCTCAGTTGAGAAAATGAAGATCTAAAGAGGTGAAGTGACTTCTACACAGGCCCCAGGGAGTTAGGGATGGTGCAGGGGACAAAATTTAGATTACTGACTCCCAGTGACTCTCTACTTTATTAGACTGATTCTCTTCCCGTCAACAAGATACACGATATACAGATTTCAAATAGTACCAAGAGATTTATCATAGGCTGACTTCCTCCAAGAAGACTTTGCCTAATAGTGGCTGGATCTAGAATGTTAGCTTGGTATCAGCTGTTTGTATGATCTCCCAAGAAATATCCACTCATAAAAGAACCACCAAAATCTAACTGATCACAAGATTGCCTCCTTCCTGTATGCAGGAAGTGGCCTATGGCTATAGGAAAGAACAACACAATTGTGACAAAATTCATCCTCCTGGGATTTTCAGATCATCCACAAATGAAGATTTTCCTTTTTGTGTCATTTCTGGGGATTTACCTCCTGACCCTAGCCTGGAACCTGAGCCTCATTACCCTCATCAGGATGGACTCCCACCTCCACACACCCATGTACTTCTTCCTCAGTAACCTGTCCTTCCTAGACATCTGCTATGTGACCTCCACAGCCCCCAAAATGCTCTCGGACATCCTCACAGAGCAGAAAACCATCTCCTTTGTTGGCTGTGCCACGCAGTACTTTGTGTTCTGTGGAATGGGGCTGACTGAATGCTTTCTTTTGGCAGCCATGGCGTATGACCGGTACGTAGCCATCTGCAACCCCTTGCTCTACACAGCCCTCATATCCCATGCGCTTTGTGTGAAGATGGTGGCTGGGGCCTATGTGGGGGGATTCCTCAGTTCTTTGATTGAAACATACTCTGTCTATCAGCATGACTTCTGTGGGCCCAACACCATCAACCACTTCTTCTGTGACCTTCCTCCAGTCCTGGTTCTGTCGTGCTCTGATACCTTCACCAGCCAGGTGGTGAACTTCACGGTGGGCGTTGCTGTTGGGGTGGTCTCTGTCTTTGTGATCCTCATGTCTTACGGTTACATTGTGGCTGCTGTCCTGAAGATGGGCTCAGCTAAAAGCAGGACCAAGGCCTTCAGCACCTGTACCTCTCACCTGACTGCTGTGACCCTCTTCTACGGTTCCGGTTTCTTCATGTACATGCGACCAAGTTCCAGCTACTCCCTAAACCAGGACAAGGTGGTGTCCATATTCTATGCTTTTGTGATCCCTATGGTAAATCCCATCATCTATAGTTTTAGGAATAAGGAGATTAAAAATGCCCTGAGAAAAGTTGTGGAAAGGGATCATGCGCTTTCTCACAGGCATTCTGATTTTCTGACCCTGAGCTAATTGTTGACAAGCTAGGTTTTTACAGTGAAGCTGTGAGCTGGGCTAATTGTGCGGACTTTTACGTAGTTTTGGACTTGGTGATCTACATAATGATTTCTGTTGGCCAGGATGTGTTTTCCCCTTTTCCAATATTCCCCTAAAGGGTTTATCTTTTGTTATTGGAAAACAGTTGGGTTATTACTGGTTGCTAGAATGAATAGCAGTGTGTAAATTGAGATGATAAATGCTCAGTTTAGCAGAAAACTTCACCATGGCGAAGACTGAACAACCTGTAATATCAAAATAGTTTGTGGCTGTAGGAGGAAAACAGTGAAGAAATGGTAGTCCAGCATGCCAGGGGGGGGTGATCCTTAAGGTAGGATAGGAACATATAGCATAATAGCCTGAGGAGGAGGACACTCTTTCTAAAAGTACTTGTCTTCTCCTCTTGTGAGGTTCTAACAGGCTTCCTTTAGGGCGTGTGAGCACCACAAGGCAGACACCCTCCTCTGTTGGGAAACTATGGCTGTGGTGAGTCACTGGGACTAACAGGGGGCATGGAGCTGACTCCTTAGATGCGTTTGGTAGGAAAGAGACTGACCGAAAACTGATTAGGGAACAAATGGGACAACCTCATGCATCATGCCTGAGTCAGTCAGTTCCACGAAAAGTGGCCACTAAAATGATTAAAACAAACTCCAGGATTTGTCATTTATGTCCAAAGTAACAGCTTTCTAAACAATAATCAAAGTTTCTTGCGAATCCATAGAAGAGGAACACACCTCCCTTTGGGGTGAAAGCTTCTGGGGTGAAAACCAAATTTGTGATACATTCTAGAGGAGAATTTAGCCCAGGAATTGAAGAGAGTGATTTTCCACATTTTCTCAGAACCTATGTGTCCTTGAACTTACAGTAAAGGACTGGAATAAAGTTAGTCAGCTGTGGTCCTTCTTGAATAGGTGGCAAATGAGTAAATAATTATCTGCCTGTGTGTCCAAGCAAGTTACTTGGGGGTCTATGTGCCTTAGTTCCTCATTTGTAAAACAGGGGCAATAATAGTAAAATAGGGGCAATAATTGTAAAATAGGGACATTATGCATAGGGTTATTATAAAGAATTAAGTGAGTTAATATATGTAAACACTTAGAATAGTGCATCATGTCATAATAGCAAATGTTCAAGAGGTGGTGGTATTATTATTATATTTTAATGTTATTTTTATTTGTATATATTTATATAAATTATATATTATAATGTAGGATATATGTTACTAAATATAATACACATTTTATATTTTAATGTTTTATTACTGTTATTATTAATTATTATTATGTTCATATTATTATTCTATAATGATTTATCACCATCTGAGCCAAAGGAATGGAAGAAATTGTCTTAGTTTGGCAGAAAATGTGATCTTTGTAATGGCTCTGATGCTCTGGAAAGTGGGTCTATAGAGACTATAGCCAAGAGTGGTTAAGAGTGTTTGTTCAGTATTCTTAAGTCACCAGACCTGTGATTATTTATTAATTTCATCTGCCATTTTGTGCATATGTGACCTTGTACAAGTTACTTATGTCTATTCTTCTCATCTGTAAAAGGAGGATAGTAACTGCATCTACCTCATAGAATTGATACAACAATTAAGTGAGACTACGCATGAAAAGGACCTACCCCAGTGCCTGGTATATGGTAATATTTAGTAAATGTCAGCCCATATTATTAGCCAGTTAGGCATTATTATTAGTCAGTTTTGTATAAATCAAGAGAAATCCAGGTTGCTCTGCCAAAAAGATACAAATTAAATAGCTTTGGAATGTTGACTCAAATTGGGACCTAATAGCCTCAGTCCAGAGGCACACCCACACCTCTCCCCTCTGGTGCTGCTTTTGCATAAAGGAAACAGTCCTTAGGGAAAAACGAAAGAACTCAAGTTTATAGAAGTGGCCACACCTGGAAATGCTGCTATGTGCCAACTGTCAGCTACCTGGCCGCCTCCCTTTCCGCTTATAGCCATTTTCATCTCCACCTTCCTTTATGTATACTCTAGTTCACGGGGCTCCTATCCCTCAATTTACCCTTAATAGCTAGTGGTCTTAAATTCTCCTAACGCCAAAAGTCTTTGGAACAAAACAAATAACTAAATAATATGTCTCATGCTTTGAAATTATGTGGAACTGTCACTGGTCTGTTATCATACACTATAAACTGGTTCTGAATATAAGGTCTTTATAAAAATCTCTCTTATTTGACCACATATATGTTTGCCAATAGTGGAAATTTTGTCTTTGCATTGAGAAGATATAAGGTACTTTTGAAGTTTGTACAAATATGAAGGAAAAAGTAATGCTCATTCATTAATAATCATTACATCTACTGCATAAGGTAGGATTGGTCATCAGACTTCAATAAAGCAAAACGATCCGGGGTTTATGGTAAGCCACAAGTTAAATAAAAGACATTCCCAAATATTTCATTTATTATGGGGCATATGAACAGACATACATTAAATAATATTTTTGGCACTAAAAGAATCAGGCATTTTATAGCTATTTGAAGCAGATGAGGTACAGCTTTCTCCAGGAGATGAAGTCACTGTAGTAAAATTACCACACTCCAGGGTGTGTCATTCATCTTTGCAACCTCCAGAAACCTCTGCCAGATGGATGGGTTGAAGTTAACCAAGCTCGGAACAGCTAGCTGCATAAGCCAGAATGCTATTTTTAGTTTTCGGTGGAGAACAAAACGGCCAAGCTTGTACTTGTGCGTGTGGCACAATTCTCTCTTGTGGAGAAAACCTCATGGAAAACAAATTACAGTCAAAAGCATATTTGGAGAGAAAGGAATTAAAGCAAAGTGGGTAATGTTTATGAGTGCCTGGTGTGCTTAGCTACAGAGTCCAGACGGGCTGAGGCCCTGGGCCAGGGCACTACCAGTTCTTCTCTCTCGCATTCATTTTCCTCTCTTCTAAGTGACCATCTTCCCTTCTAATCAATATATTATTTACAGACTGATGAATGGATTGTTTTTCCTTCTTTTGATCTAAGAAATATCTTGTCTCTAAACTGCTTCTGTTACACAATTACTTGTCTATTATGACCTGCTTTTGTGGTTTAATTTTTAGTTTTCAGAAACCTGGTTATTACCCATATATACCACCTACATTTTTTGGTAGGTATATATGACTACACACACACACACACACGCACACACTCACTCACTCTCTCACTTGCATACTCAGGAATTAGTGACTGATGCATTAAATGGGCTCAGATGAGATTTTAAACATTTTTCCCCAAAGATTAATACTCTCATCTAGTGTTAAACCTAGACAAACCTAGAACTTGCCTATTCTGTGATCATCCATACAAATGAAACAGTTGCATTTACTTCCTTGTGTCCAGATAACTGATCTGAATTTCCCTGACCTTTTGTGGAGCAGGGACAGCCTGACTGTCTTGCCAATAAGGAGATTTCCCTGTATCCCAGCATTCTCTCATCAGCTTGATCTATGAAAACCATTCCTGAATTCTTGGTGAGTCTCCTAAATAACTGGAGGAAGAGAAACTAACTGTTTATATGTGACCTTTGCTGCTTTTATTCCATCCCTACTCTTCTCAGGCCTCCTCCCCTTCTAATGCTGTCCAAGATCTATGTGCAGTATTGCTTTTGGATCTGGCCAGGGTTGAGAGTCCCCCTTTTACCTACAAGCAAAGAAATAGCCATAGCAGGCTCTTGCTGGCACAGCATGGAACTTTTATCAAATGGATGCGGCAGCCCCTCTTTTTGGTGTTGGCAGATGAGATGGCTGGCACCTTCGAGTTGAAAGGCAGACAAGCCACACACTTTGGTGGGACCACACTCCAGAAATAAACAGGCATGTGGAAGCAGAGAGACCTCATGGAGAACAGAGGCTTTATCTCTCTCTCTCAGAACAAAGTTCTGAAATAGAACCACAATGTCAGATTGTTTTTAAATGTTAACATAAATAGAAAAACTGGCATGTGGAAGGCATCATGTTGATGTTGTATGGTATATTCTTGTTCTAATGAAACCATTTTCTCGTGCAAGGAGAGGCTTGGTTGTTTTCATCTTAAGAAATATTTAAGGAGCAAAATTATTGACCTATATAGATCAGAGGGAGGAAGTCCCTATATCAGACATACACTAAAACTCAGTTCATTTTGTAACAATTGTAAGTTAAGGAGTAGCCTGGCAGGGACCCTCTTGCCATTCAACTTGAGCTTCAGTCTGCAATACAATTGAAAATAAGACTCCCATCTGGGGCTGAGATGCAGCTGGGAAGTGCCCTTGAGCCTAATAAAAAAGAGGTGGGTTCTGAGAAGCCCTGCATCTCAACACACTTACCTGTCCAATCTTTCCTTGACTCTTTTCATGAATCCTATTGCAGATGTTACTTATAGTTTGCTTTATCATCTGTACTGACTAGATGCCCATTTTTTTTTCTTGCAGTACCTATTTTTACCAGAAGGCAAAGCAGATATTCCTTCTCTGTTTAACACTTCTGGTGTCTGTGGCTTTCAGATCTCTGAAGCTTCTGGAATTGTTTTTCATCATATGTGCCATCCCTGATAGCTTTTCAACAGAAAGCCATGCATGAGATTTTTCTGTTTAAGCAGTTAAGCACCTTTGATGGAGACTCTAGCCTTCTTTATTCTGGCACGGCTTGGAACTTTTATCAAGTGGATGTGGCAGCCCCTCCCTTCACTGTTGGCAGATGAGATGGCTGGCACCATTGAGCTGAGAGGCAGACAAGCCACAGTTACAACTTTGGCATTTATTTTACAATTACAATTTGGCATAAGTCACCATTGCTCTTTTTGCCGGGCAGCTGCGTCTGGGGAGGTCTCTCCCTGCACACCAGGTGAAACCTCAACTGGACAGGGAGGGTTCTTGACTCTGGACCAGAAAGAATTTTCAAACAGGTCAGATGAGTATAGGTAAGGAAGGAATTCATTAAAGCGAGAGCAGCAGGGAACGGCAGCTGCCTTGCAGGAAGCAGAGAACAGGCAAAGAGACAAAATGCAGTAATTTCAGCCACGAGAAAGCTTTATTTAAAAGTATGCACTTAAAGTGCGGGTGTCCTCAGAGAGGAGGGGTGCTGAAAGGTTGGTGATTATGTCTTTTAGGCTTCCAAGAATGGGGCAAAGGGCAGAGGGGGCTTTTTGGGCACTGGCTTGACTTGTGGTCTCAAGATGCTTATCTCTGGTGAGAGACACCATGTCTCCTCTCCTCTCGTATCAGTCTTCCAGCTAATTCTGCTAAATAAACTTAACACAAGGATTTATTATTTATTGATCCTGTTCTTTTCCAAGATAGTGGTCACCCTCAAGTAGTGGAACCATATCACTTAGGCCTACTTGCCCTGCCTGTAAGGTGGGCTGTTGGCTGATTAGCAAAGAATATGTTAGGAATCTTACTTCTCAGTGCTCTGTTTTTAGAACAGAATCTGGGCCTCAAGGTGGAGGCCCTCTTGTTCTTACTAAAGTGTTTATAGCTTAGCATTTTTCATCATAGGCAGGATACTTGTCTTATGTCCCTGCCCTACCTCACTCTCTTATCCTTTGTTTTCCCTTTTGGTATCTAGTACATGTCCTTTTTAAAATTTATTTTTACATTTTTAATTGAAATACATTTGATATATAACATTGTATAAAGTATACAATGTGTTGACTGGATACATTTGTATATTGTGGTATGATTGCCATTGTAGCATAGTTACCATCTCTGTCATCACAATGTTATCATTTCTTATTTGTGGTTGGAATAGTTAATATCTTTGCATCAGCTCTCTGGGACTTATTTACTACTAGTTGCAAGTTTGTACCATTTAACAACATCTCTGTTATCCCCCCACCTCCCAGCCCCTGGTAACCCCTCTTTTACTCTCTGTTTTTATGAGTTTGTTTTTCGTAGATTGTATTTATAAGTGACATCTTCATTACTTGTCATTCACTGTCTGACTTATCTCATTCAGCATAGTATCCTCGAAGTCCATCCATGTTGTTTCTAATGGCAGGATTTCCTTCTCTCTCATGGCTCAACAATATTCTACTGCATGTGTGTAAATTATCTATTGATCTGTTGATGGGCACTTAGGTTGTCTCCATATCTTGGTTATTGTGAACCTTGGGGTGCAGCTATCTTCCAGAAGTGGGATTGCTGGATCCACTAATGGCTTTATTTTTGGTATTTCAATTTTTAACTTTTAAGGAAACTCCACATTGTTTTTCTATTTTAATTCTCTACTTTTAATTTGGTATTTCTATTTTTATTTTTTGTTTGAGGAACCTGCATAGTGTTTTTCATAGTGGCTGAACCAATTTACATTCCCACCCACAGTGCCCAAGTGTTCCCTTCTCTCCACATCTTTGCCTCCACATCCTCATATCTTTTGAGGACGGCCGTCCTAACAGTGTTAATCACCTCGATGTGTCATTGTGGTTCTGATTTACACATCTTTGATGAGTAGTAATCTTGGGAATCATTTCATGTACATGTTGGCCATTTGGATGTCTTCAGAATGTGTCCTTAAGGCTGAGTTTGACAGTCTCCTTTCTCTACACTCAAAAGGTCACTTTCCTCTTGTAGGTGTTGTTAGCAGGGCCCAGGTGGGGAGGGGGGGGAGTCCTGATTCAGTAAATCTTTCCTGACATTATCTACCTGTTTGTTTTGGGTCCGGAAGAGGGAGGGGAGGATCGTTTCACCACACTCTGTCAGTCACCGAGGCTTCTGTCGCTTACATTAACAGGACCCTCAATGTTCCAGTATCTGAAAAAAGCCTGCCACATTGTACACACTTAATATTAGTTGAATGAATTAACTTTGATATGCAGGACAAATCTTAATATTGTGATTTTTACTAAATGGAACTTATTATTCAGCTGTAAGTCAGGAACTTAAATTTAGTAAAGTTCCTGAAAGTGTTTAACAAAAAATAAGGTGAATAATTCATGTGGTAGGAAAGTTCTCAACAGAGGGGAGTTTTCTGAGGGAATTATGGTTATCATGACTTCTTAATTTTTAGGCTATTACATTGTAAACAACATATATTTACACTTTTTTGGTTTTAAAAAAATCAGCTTTTTCTATAAGTGTAATTAATCAAAATTGTGATTCAGTAGGGCTTGTTTTTCAGTTTAATTGAAATGTGTAAGTAAAATTATTTATTTTGGATTCTATGTATGGGATACAGAATTTGTGGTTTTCAGTTAGCTCTGACATATTGTAATTTAATTTTTAAAACTATGGTTTAATTATAGTTTTGCAGTGAAAATAAAATGTGATTTTATCATATCTTAAATATACATACATATACATATTTGTTACTCAGATATAAAGCCTTAGGAACATTTAAAAAAATGTGGTTTTGTGTTATCAGGAGGCTATAGACATTAGTTAAGTAACAGTTTTATTTATAAAAATAGCATTTTTATGAGTAGAGGTGATAAGTAGAAATTAGGATAAAAATGAATATGATTAAAAATATAAGCACACAAACAAAAAGTTTCATTTCAAAGCTAATAAAGGGAAATTAAAACAATTTCTCTTCCTAATAAAATATCAGTAAAAAACAAAAAATAATTTTAAAATTACATTATCTGAATGTTGGGAAAAATACAACGAGCAGTGGTATACATTCACTTATTTCTAGTGAAAATATAAAGTGGCTTAATAAATTTGGAAATTTAGTGGTGATATTTGGTTAAACATAATGGGCTGAATCCACACATTTGTCTTTACTCCTTCTGGAGTCCATTTAATATGGACATCAAAAGTTTTTTTTTTGAATCCATAAAATCACCAAGATATGGATAACAGCAGAAAGGACCACAAAGGTTGGAAACTGGAGAGCAGATGTCTGAGGTGAAACCAGTCAGACTCAACAGGAAACTATGGGTCCTGGGTCGTGTGCAGAGAAAATCCAAGAAGCGAGTTGTTTTCTATTGCAGACGGCAAAAAGGATCTGGGATGGAAGGCACTAGGTGTCTGCACAGTAGGAGGAGGGGCTTAAAACGGGATATAATGGTGGAATACCTGTGAGGAACACCTGGAATGCTAGACCAACACTTCCCCTCTTATTGCATCCAGGGACCTCTTCACCCAGCCTCCCCTTTCATCCCTCCCTCCCTCTAGCAGAAGACTGGAGGTTTGTCCTCTGAAGAGCTGGACCAAGAAGTCTGGGGGCTCAGGCCATTAGGCACATCTAAGGGGGAGGGGTAAAAATAGATAGTATCTACACAGTGAAAGGGTGGATTCTCCCTGCTTGAGCCCTTCCTCCACCGCACACCCATTCTGTTCACTCATCAGCTCTCGGAACACTTCTGGCTGCGCCGACACTTCTTGGGCAGGTAGGTGACTGGAAACTTCTGCCTCCCCAAGAGAAAACATCTCCCGGTGCTTACATCAGAGCAATTGTGAAGTCCTTCCCAGATCACCCAGCAGGCCTAGAAAGCCCAACGGAAGACAGTCTCTGGCCATAAACACCCAGCTTCAAATCTTGCTTCTAAGTGTCTCATTTTGCAATGTGGAAGGGCAGTCAGGCGCCACTGCATAGAGCCCCTAAAATAAACGGGGGTGGGGGTGGGGGGAGAAAAAGCAAATAATTCAGAGAGAAAAAGACAGTGAACGGAGCCTAAGAATATGTAAAAAACAAAACTCTAAAATTAATACTCAGATTAAAGGATATATTGTGTCTTTAAAAGGAGATATTGCATCCTTATACTGCTATCCTTCTGGATAGAGCCAGACATTGTTTTCCTTTACAAGTCTTAAAACTACTTGACTTTCAAAGCTAGGTATACTTAGTATTTATTACATTTTTAGTTAAGCTACAAAAACTGGTAGTTTATTTATTTTTTGCTATCTAGAATTCATAATCATTCTTTCTCTGGAGAGTGTCTTGATTATATAGGAGGAAAATATATATATGACTTTTGGAAGGGGATGATGACGTTTCCTTTTCCCAGCCATGATCGTTCGCCTAAGACCCTGGGTTTCAGAGTCGAACCCTGATTGATTTAAGCCAATCAGAAAACATCCAGTCACCGTTAACAACTAGTTTGGGATAGCATTGGGAAATATATTCCAATCAAAGCCAGAAAGATGCAAGGGAAGGCTTGTTGGGGCTTCTGGGAGTGAAAACCTTTTTATGTTCTGTGGAAGCTACCAGAAGAGACACTCTTCTTTTCAATGATGTGACGTGGGACTGAGAGATCTAGGACTTGTACAGTTTTTCCACCATGAGGGAAATTATCCACAGGGTGGAACAATTACTGCATAAACCATATGAAACAGAAGAGAAGAAACTGGACACTTGTAATATTGTTTGAGCCACTGGAAACAGTTTCTCTATTTCAGTTTTATGAGCGAATGGATTCACTTTATTGTCTTGGCCAGTTTCAGTTGAACATAAATGATTCCTGATTCTTAAAATAATTTTATAATATATACCAAGAATCACAGAAATATAATTCCTTTTGGGTAAGTGGTCTCTCTTCTTGGTTATATTACCAATTATTGCACAATAAATTACTGGAAAATTTTGTGGCTTCAAATAAAAATACATGTTTATTGTGCAGTTTCTGCAGGTCAGCTATTCAGGGACAACTTGGCTGTGTGGTTCTGGCTCAGAGTCCTTTGTGAGATTGCATTCCAGTAACTAGTCAGGGCTATAGTCCCCTGAAGCTAGACAGGGTGGAGGGTCTATTTCCAAAATAGTTCTCTCACCTAGCTGGCAAGTTGGTGCTGGCTGATGGCAGGAGGCTGGTATTCTTGGTCACATGGGTTAGCACTATTAAAATAGGAGAGGTCTATGTAAACCCATGAATACCAGCAGGCCAGAGTCACTGGGGACCATTTTGGAGGCTGCCTCTCACACTTACGTGTTATCAATGCTTCAGCCTAAATATAATAAAAAATGTTCATTGAAAATTTGGAAACAAATTGCACATTACATAAAGAGAATGATTAAGTAACTTGTGGTGTAGTTGGTTTTATTATAATGCATGTGGTGGAAAATAACACTTATTATAATGCATTCATGAGGTTTTGACAATCCACAAATTAAAGTATTCAAAAAACACAATTTTCAATATCTTTCCATAACAGCAGTTCTTCTTTACACTCCCCATATTTCCCCACTGGAAAAGAAAATGAATTAATTCAAGGGTCTTTCTCTCTTCTCTCTAGTATTGTCTCTAAGTTCTAGAGGGCTTGGACGATGCCAGGGGAATCTGGTCCTTAACTTCTCTCCATAGCAGCCTCTCCTGAAATATCTGTTTCCTCATCAGATCCCCAGCTGTCAAATCACAAGTGGGTAACAGCTGAATTCTATTAATCCCCATTCTCAAGACCCTATTAGTCTGGTGACTTCTACTCACAGACCTTCTTGGTTAAATGGGAATTGTTCCGTTGCTCCCATCCTCAACTGTGGCCCCGGAAACTGCAGAACTGAGCCCTCACTGGCCAGTGGCTGCCTATTTGGACCCCCCTGACCACGTCTCCTAAGTTTCTGCCTGCCAGCTCAGGTCCTAACTGTCGTTTGTTTCCCTTAGGCTCTGCCTGTAAGACATTCTGAAGACTTACTCAGGGTTTTGGCCTCATTGCGTCTGTTTCATCTTCCTTTTGCTGTCACATCCCTACTCTGAGGCCTGAGAACCTCATGACTTAACTGTCAGAGATGTGAGGAAGAAAAGAGTAGGAAAAAAGCTAGATCTTTAAAAAACACTATTAACTTATATACAGCTAAGGGAAAGATTTGAAAAGAGGTGGGGATAAACAAGAGACCAAAGACATGTTAGAAGCGAGAAATCAAAAACTCTATAGAGACCAAAGGCTCTGTGAAATAAAAGGCTTTATTGAGCCTTTGCAGATGCCAGCCAGAATAGGGACTGAGTCCTGGGACAGGAAATTTCTGCTTCACCAGCAGCAAGGCCAGTTAACAGAGACTACTTGTCTACCAGACTCAAGAAACAGGGCAGAGTTATGAGGGGTCCCAAGGCAAGAAAGTTCATTAAACTCACTTCAGCTACAGATGAATGAGGTGGGCTAAGGTGATGTGGGGCAAGTCCATGGTAGGTGATCAATACATAGAGAAGGACTGTAGATTGGTTGTTGATGATGGTCAGACACTGGTCATGCACAAGGGGGATGTGATGGTCCTGGGGACCCTCTAGATGCTTGTTGAAATAACTTCAGCCAGAAACATGGTATTTCTGGTTGGCTGTGGCCTGGGGTTATTGACTGATGACCTTCTCTTGTCTCTCTCTCTCATTTTCTGGCCCTTATGTCACTTAATTTAGGACATTTCAGAATTTTTCCCTTGTCAGAATCATAAGCAGACCTTATTTGCTTGTACATTACAACTCACTGGCCTTCTCCATAGCCTGGCTTCTTCTGTTCCCTCTAAGATGTCCTTCCTGTGTAGTGTCTAAGGAAAGAAAAGCCAAACCTTGAGAAGCAAAGGACAGGACTTAATTCCTGTGTCTTGGGTTGCAAAACAAGAATTGCTTCTCATACATTTGGGGAGAGACAGCAAAGTGGGGTGGAGGGAGGTACAAGGATCCCTTCTTGTCTGTGTTATGGAGAGACTGAATATTATTGACCTTTTCAAAGTTTCTTATTACTTTGTCCAGGTCTCCCTCTTTTCCTCCTTGTCTTTACCCTTCATCATACAATCATTTTCTCCTTCTCTCTTTCTCCCTCTCTTACTCTTTGAATCAAGCAGCTGGAGCCATGGGAGAGAAGAGGACTATTTATATTTCTTCTTCCCCACTCCAAATCTCTGCAGGTCTTTCTGAACATGAGCCATCCATGGAATCCCATCTAAAAGTTAAAAAGCTGTTCCAGAAGAAGAAGGTAGAGAGTTGAGGCTCTGCTGCTGTTGGATTCTCCCAGAGGAGGACGCCACCCCAAATCACTCACGAAAGGTGTCTCTTGATGCAACAAGCAAGAGGAATTTATTCAGGAACCAGCTAGCTGGGGTCCAAGTTAGCCCGACGCAGCGGGTCTCAACAAAGGACCCTGAGCACACAAAGCCAGAAGTTTTTATAGCATTTTCAAAGGGGCAACATTTCTCACAACTACAATACAGTGTTTTTCCATAGACACATAAATCTTTGGCTGGCACCACATCCTGGGGGTCTGGTTAGATAAAGTTACCTTCGGAATGTTTAGGGTGGTTCTAGCAAGATAAGCTTGGTATGTATGATTAACTGGTTTGAGGTTAGCTAACTAAAGGTCACTACATTTAACACTGGCTGACTAACTTGTTTTTCAAGATTCTAATAATTTTCCTCCTTCTAGGTTAGAGGGTGGTGTTTAAGCTTTTAAGATGGCTGTACTTATGCTAACTTTTGATTTTTCAGATCCTACATTTCCCCACTTCTCTTTAGGGGCATTCCAATCATGGAATGTTTGTGTCTTCTTGTGGGGTGAGTGAATGATATTGTTGCTTCAACATCAGTACATGAACAGCACTCACTCTTTCTCTAACAAAAGTTATCAGCCGATTTAGTATGCAGGGTCCTAAAGTGAGGAACAACACAAGTATGAGTAAGGGCCCAGCCAGAGTGGATATCAGGGTTGTAAGCCACGGGGATCTAGTGAACCAAGATTCAAATAGCCCTTGGCTGGCTTCTCGTTCTTTTTTTCTCTGGTCTAGCCTTTCCCTAAGCTTTGACATTGAATCTCTTACTATTCTAGAATGGTCTGCATAAAAGCAGCATTCTCCTTTTAAAGCTGCACACAGTCCTCCTTCTTTTAGGAACAGCAGATCCAGCCCTCGTCTATTCTGCAAGACTACCTCAGAGAGGGAAGTCAGAGATTCTTCAAGTTTTGTAATGGATTGCTCTATGGTCTTTAGGTTTTCATCAATAGCTGTCCTTAGTCCTTCATAATGTTGGTTCCCTTGGACAATAGCGGCTGTCCCTGTTCCCACTCCGGCTGCGACTCCTATCCCTAACAACACGGCTAAGGTCAGCGAGACCGGCTCTCTCCTATATCTATGCCTAGGTTCAAATTCAGCTACGAATGAGAGATCATCATGATACATCAACCTGGGCACCAGCTGGACCATGATACAGAAATCACGGGAGGAGTTGAAGGCAGAAGTAGAGACACATGGGGTCACTCCAGTGTTACAAGCTTACTATCTCTCGGGAGGAGGGACTAGATACTCATTTTCACCTGAGGAGGTTACAGCTATGGTTTCATTACACAAAGCTTTATGGGTGGGGGGAACTGTACCTAAACATCTTCTTCTTCCAGTTACTTCGGTCAGGGTTAGTTTCCTATGGCTCCCCCAGCTACAGATCTCGTGACGGGTCGTCCTGTTAAAACTGCCCAACAATCCTAATCCTTCATAATAAGGCGGCCCAGAAGAGAAACACAACCAACAGGATTCAGTAGTTTTAGGATTGGTGGTGTTTAAGGCCTGAAAAGCCCCTTCAAGGAGGTTGAGAAGGCTTTGTCCTGTGCTAGGAAAAGGGGTAACTTGGCCAAGAGTGGAGACAGAGGGAGTGGTGGTAGAGTCCACAGGTGGGGCTAGGGTCTGCTCTGGGGCTGGGACTGGGAGACGCGGCCGATCCCGCAGGACAGCGTTGGGTCCCACTGGGATGGCCGGGAGAGTCTCTACCTTAAGCCTGAGCATAAACAAGACTCTATTATCATAGCCACTCTGGTAGAGTCTTAGTCTCCACGTAAGCTCTTTTTCCCAGTTTGTTGCCCTTTTTCCTGCATCTGTGAAGGAGATGTCAATAAGATTGCAGGTGGGATTAGTCCTGCATTGGGCACGAGTGGCACCCCGTTGGATTTTTATGAGGCCTGGAGGAGGTCCCTCTGTGCTTCCTGTCAGCTAATGGCATGTCCCTGTCTGCTCACAACTCCAATTTTTACAAAAAAAAATCTGTCTGCCCACCACACTGTGAGACTTCGGCATTGGTTGAGGGGGCTGGGCATACATATAAGCAGGTACTTTGGGTCTTTTTCATAGTCCCAGAGCTTCAATGCACTGTATAATCCTGAGTGCCACATCTGGGTACCCTAACTTTATCTTTGTACCAGGGGTCTTGTTTGAAAAGAGTGCATATATCTACAGTGAGTGTAGGCCACCAGGTTCTCTTAGGGTGTTGTCCTGTTAACTGGACTACTACTTGGCGGGAAGCTGGGGTAATGATTTGCCATGTCAGTAACCTGGGTTCATGAGGGTTAGGGTTCTGGTGGGTTGGAGGTAGCAGGAAGATCAGAATCACTAATAACATAGTTTTTTTACACAAGCGAAGCTTAAGGGGGTTATCAGTCCGAGTTACTCACCAGTCCGGGTCTGGTGGGGGCGCCTTCTTCAGATGTGAAGCATGTATCCAGGAGGAGACGCCATCTACTTTCACGGCTGTGGGAGTAGTCAGGAGGACGATGAAAGGTCCCTTCCACCGCGGCTTGAGGTTTCCTGTTCGGTGTCTTCTCACGTAGACAGGGTCTCCCACCTGGAACTGGTGAGGTACTGAGAGGTCTTCTGGCCGATAGGCTTCTTTAATGGAGGCCCACACCTCTTTCTGCATGGCTTCTAAGGCTCGTAACTTTTCAAGCAGAAACTTATTAGTTGCACATTCGGGGAATGTATGAAGATGAGCTGATTGGAGCGGGGCCGGGGCCCCAAACATTATTTCGAAGGGCGTTAGTCTAAAATGGCTGGGAGTGTTCCTGACTCTAAACAGGGCGAAGGGAAGGAGGACTAACTAATCACATAAGCCAGTCTCTATGGACAATTTAGTCAAGGTCTTTTTTAGAGTTCTGTTCATCTTTTTTACCTGTCTTGAGCTCTGGGGCCTGTATGCACAATGCAATTTTTAATCTGTCCCCAGGATCTTGGCCAATCCCTGACTTACCTGGGCAACAAAGGCAGGGCCATTGTCAGAGCTGATTACCTTTGGGATCCCAAACATGGGAAATATTTCTTCAAGGATCTTTTTAGACACCGTCTGAGCTGTCTCAGTTTTGGTGGGGAACGCTTCTGTCTATCCTGAAAATGTGTCTAGGAAAACTAGAAGGTACTTATATCTATACTTAGCAGGCTTAATGTCAGTGAAGTCAACTTCCCAATAAGCTCCTGGGTGATTTCTTAGAAGTCTTTTTCCGGGTATTGCTTGATTCTTACTCACATTTACTAATTGGCAGGGAACACAATTTCTTACAACCTCGTCAGCCAATTTTCTTAATCTAATAACATGATAAGGGGAGTCCCGAACTCAGGTCTTTAGGTTTTTTACTCTCAAATGTGTCAATTGATGTAATTGCCTTAAGTATTTTCTTGCCTCTCTCTGGGGCAGGACAACTTTTCCTTTTTCAGACTTGTATATCTCTTGGGGCGAGGAATTTTTGAACTCTAATTTGTTTATACAAGTGAGATCTTCAGGTGTATACTGGAAGCTCTTAATGTGGGTGGCTTCTGGATACACTTGGAGGGGTAAAATGTTCATTCCCTGAGCTGCTTGCTTTGCGGCTTGGTCCGCCCTCCGGTTTCCTCGAGCTATTGGAGAGTCATCTTTCTGATGTCCAGGGCAATGTATTATCGCTACTTTCTTAGGCCTATGGATGGCTTCTAACAAATCTAAAATTTCTTGTTTGTTTTTAACATCTTTCTCGGCAGAAGTTAACAGCCCTCTCTGTCTATAAATAGCCCCGTGTATATGAGCGGTGGCAAAAGCGTATCGGCTGTCAGTGTAGACGTTAAGTCTCTTACTTTCTGCCATCTTTAGAGCCTGAGTCAGGGCGATGAGTTCTGCTCGCTGTGCAGAAGTGCCCGTTGGGAGTCCGCTGGCCCACACGATCCGGTCATCATCTACTACTGCAGCTCCAGCCATTCTCTTACCATCTATGATGTAACTGATCCCGTCTGTATACCAAGTCAGGAGTCCTGGTCCTCTTAAGGGCTGATCTTGTAAGTCCCGGCGGGTCCCTGTCTCTTCAGCCAGGATTTCCTGGCAGGTGTGAAGCACTTCCTTCCCGGAATTGGGGAGCAGAGTGGCCAGGTTTAGGATGGCAGGGGGGGCAAACTCCACACGATCACGATTCAGGAGTAAGGTTTGGTAGTGAGTTATTCTGGCATTCGACATCCATCTCTCGGGTGGCTGCCGAATTACACTCTCCAACGCATGTGGAGCAACCACAGTGAGTTTTTGTCCCAGTGTCAGTTTGTCAGAATCTTTAACTAAGAGGGCCACGGCTGCCACTACTCTCAAACAGGCAGGCCATCCGCTACTCACTGGGTCTAACTTTTTTTGACAAGTAGGCGACAGGTCTCTTCTAAGGTCTCCATTGTTGGGTCAACACTCCCCGAGCCACTCTGCTCCGTTCATCTACAAAAAGGACGAACGGCTTAGTCACATCTGGCAAGGCCAGAGCGGGCGCCAACAGGAGGGCCTTCTTGATATCATCAAAAGCCTGCTGTTGTTCAGGTCTCTAAACAAACGGGGCCGCCCCTTTGGTTAGGGGATACAGAGGGGCGACTAAGGTGGCATATCCGGGTATCTATAATCTACAAAACTCTGCCATCTCTAGAAACTCGCAAACTTGGCGCGGAGTAGTAGGAACCGCGATCTGCGTCACAGTCTGCTTTTGGGCTTCAGTAAGCCACCTTTTCCCCTCTCTCAGGGAATATCCCAAATAAGTCACTCGTTGTTGGCAGATCTGTGCCTTTTTGGCAGATGCCTTATATTCTAATTTAGCAAGTTCAGTCAAAAGGGCTCTAGTAGCTTCTTGGCAGGCTTCCTGAGTAGGGGCTGCTATCAGTAAGTCATCAACATATTGTAACAAAGTTACCTGTGGGTTGGAGGCTTGGTAAAAGGCCAAGTCCTGATGTAAAGCCTCGTCGAATAGGGTGGGTGAATTCTTGAATTTTTGTGGCAAGCGAGTCCAGGTCAATTGCCCAGTAGTTCCTGTGGAGGGGTCTTTCCACTCAAAAGCAAACAGCGGTTGGCTACTCTGGTGCAGGCGCAAACAAAAGAAGGCGTCTTTTAAATCGAGGACTGTATACCAGGTGTTTTCCAGGGCCAGAGAGCTTAGCAGGTTATAAGGGTTCGGCACAGTGGGATGAATGTCCTGTATTCTCTTATTAACTTCTCTTAAATCTTGCACTGGTCGATAATCTCCTGTTCCCGCTTTCTTTACAGGCAGCAAGGGAGTGTTCCATGGGGATTTACATTTTATTAATATCCCCTGCTCTATGAGCCTCTGGATATGGGGCCTAATTCCATCTCTGGCTTCTTTACTCATTGGATATTGTCTCACAGTTACTGGTAAGGCTGAGGCTTTCAATTCTATGACTACCGGGGGCTGGTTTACAGCGAGCCCCATACCCGCCGTCTCCACCCAGGCCCCCGGAAACTGGTTAAGCCACCCCTGACTAACTCAGGAGGGTTCTGGTTCCTTAAAAAGGTGGTACTCGTCTTCTAATCTTATGGACAGAATACTTAGGCCTAAAGGTTTTTTCTCTCGATCAGTCACTCGGGTATCTTCAGCCTGAAAGGATATTTGGGCCCCGACTTTGGTCAAGATGTCTCTTCCTAACAAGGGTGTGGGGCATTCCGGTATGACAAGGAATGAGTGGTTTACTTGTCCCACTCTTAAGTCCACTGTTCTTTGGGTAGTCCATGCATATTGTTTCTGGCCCGTGGCCCCGAACACCCAAGACTTTTTGCCAGAAAGAGGGCCTCTAGCTTGGGTCAGTACAGAATGTTGAGCACCAGTATCCACCAGAAACTCAACGGGTTGCCCCTCCACCTTCAGGTTTACCCTAGGCTTGGGGAGGGGCTCCGAGCCCCGTCTTCCCTAATCCTCATCTTCCAGCAGAGACAACACCTTCTTCGGAGGTCCCCGTGGTGGCTTCTTAGGGCATTCTTTCACTCAATGCCCTTTTTCTTTGCAGTACGCGCATTGATCTTTATCCAAAGGAGGTCGGTTGCCCAGGTGCCCTGCCTTACTAGTTCTACCGCTAGAGGGCGGGCGTCCCTTACTTTCTACTACTGCGGCCAAGATCTTTGTTAAATTTCTCTCATGCTTCCTGTCCCTCTTTTCCTCTTTACTTTCTCTTTCCTTTTCCTTCCTTAATTCCTTCTCTTCCTCAGTCTCTCTCTTATGATAAACTTTCTCAGCTTCTTTCACTAAATCCCTCAGCGACAAATCTTGTAAGCCTTCTAGTCTCTGAAGCTTCTTTCTAATATCAGGTGCTGATTGCCCGATAAAGGCAAGAGCCACTGAAGCACTGTGCTCCTCAGAAGTGGGGTCAAAAGGAGTATACCGCCTGAAGGCTCCCATCAGGCATTCTAAGAACACTGTGGGTGCCTCAGCGGCTCCCTGACTAACCTCTCTTACCTTGGCCAAATTGGTGGGGCGCCTTGCGGTGCCGTGAAGACCTGCCACCAGAGCCTGGTGATAGATGGTTAGTCGCTCCCTACCTTCTGGAGAATTAAAGTCCCAATTGGGTCTGGTCAGCGGGAACCCCCTTTCTATATCATGAGGGAGTTGCGATGGTCATCTGTCAGTTCCAGGCACGTTTTTCTGCACCTCCAGGAGGATCCTCTCTCTTTCTTCCCTGGTGAAGAGTACCTGTAAGAGCTGCTGACAATCATCCCAAGTGGGCTGGTGAGAGAACATCAGGGGCTCTATCAGTCCCATTAGTCTCTGCAGTTCCTCTGAAAAAGGAGGGTGGTTAGCTTTCCAATTGTATAAATCAGCAGAGGAGAATGGCCAATATTGCAGAGGTTGGAAAGGCGGGTCCCCCTCTTCCCCAAGGATGGGAACTCCATAAGACCGGAGAGGAAAAATACCCGGTGGGTCCAAGGTGGCCCCTCGGTGGCGCCGAGTTCCCTGGGCAGGTCCCGGAGCCGGCCCCACTGCCTCAGCGCCAGGGGCTGGCGGTTCCGGGGGTACTGGGGCTGGCAGTGCCGGGGCTGGGGGTGCCAGGACCGGGGGTGCCGGGGCCGGTGGTGCCTTAGGGGCAGGAGGATAGGGAGGGGGATCATCAACCATAAGCAAATCTTGAGTGTCAGGGTGAACTTTAGTGGTTTCTTTTTCCTTGCTCTGCGGTTGGGTCTGGGCAGCTAAAACTCGAGGGCCCATTTTCTTCTGCACCCAGGGCTTTACCCAGGGCGGTGGGTTTTTCACTAACTCTTGCCAGACTACAATATAGGGTTGCTGATCCGGGTGTCCTTGAGGCGAATCCTGGAAGCTAATAAAGTGGGGAGATCAAAAGTCCCCTCTGAGGGCCACCCAACATAGAAGGTGGGCCATTTGGAGGTACAGAAAGTCTGCCACGGTCCCTTTTTTACTTCTACTGACAAGTTATGTGCTCTCGCTCTGACTTCCGTCCAATGATCTAACGTAAGGCTAAGGGGGGTTGTCACTGTCTGTCCCATTGTCAGTACAACAATAATCAGGCATGTAAAAGACACAGAAAACAAAGACACACACAAATTAGACACACAGTGGCCATTTTTTGTTTTTCTCAGATTTTCAAACAGAAACCGAAAGGAATCGGAGGGTTGATACTCCTGGCGCCCAAAAATCAACCCTATCTTATCAGGTTCACTTTGCCGGAAAAACAGACGAGAGGCTACCAGGCGTCCCTGGCCCTCTAACCTCCCCGAGGCATCCCCCAGGGTTGCAGCCTGCGGTGCTCCAAGTACGTCTACCGACCGTAGTCTCGACCCCTTTACGGGATCGGGACAGCTGCCAGACAACGGGTACCCTTTCAGAATTCTGACCGGTCTCACTGAAAAACAGAAAACAGAACACAGACAACTCAAGGCGCTACTAACCTTACCTCTTCCTCCAAGAACGGCTTCGGGAGTGAAGCGGGGTGAGTGCACAATCCCGGACGAGCCCCCAAATGTTGGATTTTCCCAGAGGAAGACGCCACCCCAAATTACTCACGAAAGGCGTCTCTTGATGCAACAAGCAAGAGGAATTTATTCAGGAACCAGCTAGCTGGGGTCCAAGTTAGCCTGACGCAGCGGGTCTCAACAAAGGACCCTGAACACACAAAGCCAGAAGTTTTTATAGCATTTTCAAAGGAGCAACATTTCTCACAACTACAATACAGTGTTTTTCCATAGACACATAAATCTTTGGCTGGTGCCACATCCTGGAAGTCTAGTTAGATAAATTTACCTTCAGAATGTTTAAGGTAATTCTAGCAAGATAAGCTTAGTATGTATAATTAACTGATTTGAAGTTAGCTACCTAAAAGTCACTACATTTAACACTGGCTGACTAACTTGTTTTTCAAGATTCTAATAATTTTCCTCCTTCTAAGTTAGAAAGTAGTGTTTAAGCTTTTAAGATGGCTGTACTTATGCTAACTTTTGATTTTTCAGATCCTACACTGCAAGGAGTCTGATTCAGCATTGCTGGAGGTTTGCTATTTTCTGGTATTTTTCCCAGACAGAGGTCTCTGATGGTTGTTCCCGTGTCTTGGTGGCATAATTTATTTTATGGATAACAAGTTTAGGAGTGACCTCTATCAGCCTCAGGAACCTTCCTGGGTGAAAGAAGGGTGCTTTGATATAGAAATGTCCGAAAATATTAACACCAATGAAGGGAGATCTTGGAGCCTAGACAAGGGACCAGTTAACAGACTTGGCCTCCCTCTACCACCCAGGGGGGAGGTTATGTCCAGTTTGCAGGGCTTTCACTGCCTCCTTGTTTGTGGTGGGATGTGCTCCCAAGTTCTCTCTTAGTTGTGATGGGGAAGGCTTAGCAGTTAAGGCCCTCTTCTTCCAAGGCTGGACCATTTCTGAAGTAGGCTGAGGGGTTCCACCATTGTTAACAAAAGACCATGTGCTCCTCTCAGAGAACTGATAGGACTCTCAGAAGCTGGGAGTTGAAATATCTGAATACCTGGGTATACCACAAAGTAAAAGGATTTGGATCGCAGGACAGTAAAGCTTTTCAGAACTTTTAGGTGAGTTGTTAAGGGCTCTGCTGTAAAGAATGCCAAGGGTATAGGATCCAGGAAGACTTGCGAAGATTTACAAATAGCTCGGTCATTGGCCTAGAAGTCTCATTTTTATAATGGGTCCTCTTTCATGGCAGCTTGTGTAGCCTGAGAAACAAATATGTTGAAAGAAGATCGAAATATGTAGGCTGTGTCAATACTTGAGCATAAAGCGGGGAGCTAGAAAATCTCTGACCCATTTGATCAGTGTTTAAAATTAGAGAACACAGACTCAGAGTTGCAGTTTATTTTTGAGGGGCCTATGCTACCTGATTTGTTCCACTTAAAAAGTCATATTTGAGCAGTCTACAGAGGACTCTGGGGAGGGCTAATTCCTGAACTAAATGGATCCAGTGCAGTTTTGATTAACATGCCAGGTAAGAGAGGAAGGAAGGTATCACCATTAAGAGGAAACTAATATGTGGTCTTCTGAGAATAATCCTATTCATATTGTTCTTGAGAAACTAAGCGCTCCAGATTTTGCTCCCTGGCCTACAAATATATTGACCTTTTCCAAAGTCAACTAAATAAATAAGGAAGGGCTGTTGATGAAACAATTTAAATAAAAAGAGCCTATCAAAGGGGGGCCACGTTTTTATGTTCTGTTGCATTTCCTTCTTCTTCTTTCATTTGCTAAGCAGGGTCAAATGGAGGTAAGTGTGAGGAGGCGGAATGTATTTGCCAAGAATGGTGTGAGGAAAAGCTGAAGGAAGAGAGCCAAGATAAACTTTATCCAAAAACCAAAGAAGAAAGCGTAGGAGCCCTTGATAAATAAGAGGCAATGAAAAACAAGGCTTGATTAGGAATGACAGAACCTGGGGTGGTTGAGAAAAACAGTGTGGCAATCGAAATGTGCTCTGAAATTAAACAACAACATCCCTAGCTTAACATAGGTCTCTGTGAACAGTGGGGTTTGCTGTGGTAATTTTATCTCATAGGCATTTGTGGACACAAGCTTTACAGTGGTTACCGTCTAAAGACTGACATTTCCCTCTCCCTGAGCTACGCCACTACGTTTTGCAAAACATTTTCACACTTCTTCCTGAAAGAAGATAACTTCTCTGGTTTGCCTCACTTCCTGGGCAAGCGGCCAGCATTACAGCCTTTCTGTGCAGGAGAGTATCTATGTGAAAGGATGTGGTGATCAAGATACAGACAGCATGTTCAATTACATTGTCATGTCCTGTCCATTTATACAAAAATGCCTCTGAAAGAGTCTCTGCCATTCTACAGATCTTCTGTGAGAAATTCTTGCAAAGAATATACATGGTACTTCCCCATTCTAACTTCATGCCCTCATCTAGCTGGTGACCGACTACCCATTAAGATTTTATCTCTGTCTTTCTCCAGCCACACACCCTCTCTTGTCTTCAGCTATGCCTGTATGGGCACATTTCTCATCTCTCTTCCTGGGCTGTTGGGTCATTTACATCACCCTTACCACCAAGTATAGTGCTTTGCACTCTATAGTTGATTAGAAATAAGATTAATGCAGTGGTTAGTACCATTTTAGTTAGTAGTTGAGTGCAGATATTTAAGATGTGGCTTTGGAGCTAAAATGCCTAGATGTGAATCTCAGTTCTGCCTTCATAGGTTGTGTGACTGTGGGTAAAATTGCAGTATTTCCAGAATCTCTCACCTGGCCTTAGTGCATCCCTGTATCCATAGGTAATTATCAGGGTGAGCAGGGCATATCTGGACCTGTGAGGCTGGCTGGGGCCCCCTTCTTCTGTAACCAGGTCCCAAGAGACACAGGTGAGCAGAAGTGGACTACTGCTTGTAAGAAATAAATGGGTTTCTCCCAATTTA
The DNA here is from genome assembly GCF_040802235.1 of Manis javanica. Lineage (NCBI taxonomy): Eukaryota > Metazoa > Chordata > Mammalia > Pholidota > Manidae > Manis > Manis javanica. Next base: position 1,153,198 of record NW_027332171.1, read on the forward strand.
TTTCTTCCTTAGACTGATTTTGGGTTTAAAGGTGTTTTGCCCTGGGATTCACCACCCCCAACCCTGGAATGACATATACACAAAATAAATGCTAGCTGCCTAATACCATAACTTGCTTTAGTAAAAATTCAGTCATATTAGAAGCCAAAAAACAAAAAAAAGTAGCTTGGGGTTTTAGAAAAATTGACCAGTGATAAATAAGCTGCAGAAACCAAGACTTCCATGGAAATACTATTTATAAATGTATATATATTTATGGCAGTATGATGGGTTACATATTCAGAGAAACCAACAATGCTAGAGAAAAACTATAGCATATGTATTTTTTCATGGCTGAGCTAGTGAGAAAGCAAATGCATTTCTCAAGGTACAGAAATGACAAGAAAAAGCACACAACTCAGAGGGTAGTGGGCTCTGGCCAGTTTTTTCCACAGGAGGGATCTACTAATCCTTAGAGGCCTAATTCATGGGTTTTAATAGGCTTGTATATGAGGAGTAGGAGATATTGTGAGATTGGATTCAAGGCAACCCTCCCCCACACCACTGAAAACAGGGACCCCCTTAAAGGTTGACATTCTCAGAGGGAAAACTAGAAATAAACCTACCCCACAGAATGAGACATATATTTGCCTCTCTAATCTTTTGGCTTGGGGTTAAAGAAAAAGGAAAAAATTCTGCCCTGATAATTCTTTAAAAAACGTTTATTTTTGAGATATACTATGTAATTTTAAGGTGTACAATGTGTTGATCAGATATCTTTATATACTGCAATATGCTTACCACCCTGATGTTAGCTAACACCTCCATCATGTCCCATAATTATCATTCCTGTTTCTCTTTTTTTGGTGGGAATAATTAGGATCTAGTCTTTCAGCAGCTTTGAATTTTGTAATACAGTATTGTCTGTAATCACTGTGCTGGGCATTAGACCTCCAAGATTAATTTATCTACTGGTTTCAAGTTTGTACACTTAAAAACAAAATCTCCCTAATTGCCCTACCCTCCAGCCTCTGGTGACCAACATTCTACTCTCTGCTTTCATGAGTTTGGATTCTAGATGTCACAAATAAGTGACATCATACCACATTTGTCTTTCTCTGTCTGACTTATTTCACTAAGCATAATACTCTCAAGGTCCATGCCCATTGTCCCAGATGGCAGGATTTACTTCTCTTTCATGGCTGAATAATATTCCGTGTGTGTATGTGTGTGTGTGTGTGTGTGTGTGTGTGTGTGTGTGTGTGTGTGTGTACCACATCTTCTTTGTCCATTCAACCATTGACAGGCACTTAGGTTGTTTCCCTATGGTGGCTATTGTGAATAATGCAATAAACATGGGGTTGCAGATATCTGTTAGATATACTGTTTTCATTTCCTTTGGATATATACCCAGAAATAGAATTGCTGGATCATATGGAAATTCTATTTTTAATTTTTTGAGGGACCTGCATAGAATCTGAACCAATTTATACTTCTACCAATAGTGTACAAGTGTCCCTTCTCTCCACATCTTTACCAACATTTGTTATCTCTTGTCTTCTTGATAACAGCCACCCTAAAAGGTATGAAATGATATGACATCATGGTTTTGATTTATATGTCCCTGATGATTAGTGCTGCTAAGCATCATCTTTCATGTACTTGTTGGCCCTTTGAATATCTTCTTTGGAAAAATGCCTATTCAGTTCCTGCGCCCTTTTTAAAATTGCATTATTTATTATTGAGTTGTATGAGTTCTTTATATATGTTGGATGTTAACCTCTCATCTGATATATGGTTTGCAAATATTTTCTCCTGTACCATAGGTTGCCTCTTCATTTTATTGATTGTTTCTTTTGCTGCATAGAGCATTCTAGTTTGATGAAGTCCCACTTTTTAATTTTTGCTTTTGTTGCTTATACTTTCAGTTTCATATCCAGATATCATCACCCTGACCAATGTCAAGGGGTTTCTTCTCTATGTTTTCTTCTAGGAGTTCTAGGGTATCAGGTCTGATATTTAGGACCTTAACCCATTTTGAGTTAATTTTTGTGAGTGGCATAAGATGGGGGTTCAATTTCATTTTTCTGCCTGTAGTTTTCCAATTTTCCCAGCACCACTTGTTGAAGAGACTGTCCTTTTGGCATTGAGTGTTCTTGGATCCCTGGGCAAACATTAGTTACACTGTGTATGTAGGAGTTTATGCGTGGATTCTCTATTCTTCTCCATTGGCCTATGTGTCTATATTTATGCCAGTTTCATACTGTTTTAATTACTATAATTTTATAGTATAGTTTGAAATTAGGAGATGTGATGGTTCTGGCTCTGTTCTTCCTCATGATTGGCTTGGAAATTCAGGGTCTTTTGTGAATCCATACAAATTTTAGGATCATTGTATTTTTGTGAAAAATGCCATTTGAAATTTGATAGGGATTACATTGAATATATGACTTTGGTTAGTATGAACATTTTAAGAATTTTTTTGCAGTCCAACTTTTCCAGTCCATGAACACAAGATATCTTTCTATTTGTTTGAGTCTACAGTTCCTTTCATCAAGGTTTGTAGTTTTAATAGTACAGATATTTCAGTTACTTGGTTAAATTTACCTATGTATTTTATTGTTTTTGGTATTATTAGGAATGAAATAATTGATTTTCTTTTCTGATATTTTGTTGGTGGTGTATAGAAATGCAAGTGATTTCTGTATATTGTTTTTTTATATCCTGCAACTTTACCGAAATCCTTGATTAGTTCTAGCAGTTTTTTAGTTAAATCTTTAAGATTTTTTTAAGATCATATCTGCAAATATAAACAATTTTACTTTTTCCTTTCCAGTTTGGATGCCTTTTTTAAAAATCTTGCCTGATTGCTTTAGCTAAGACTTCCAGTACTCCGTTGAATAAGAGTGGTGAGAGTGGGTACCCTTTTCTTGTTCCTAATATTAGAGGCAAAACTTTAATATTTTTCAGTCTTGAGTACAAGCTGTGGGTTTGTCATATATAGCCTTTATTATGTTGATCTATTCTGCACCCAATTTGCTGAGGATTTTAATCATTAAAACATGTATTTTTTTAAATTAAGGCATCATCGATATGCAATTTTATGAAGGTTCCACATGAGCCACATTGTAGTTTCAACATTCACCCATATTATCAAGTCTCCCCTCCACCCCATTGCAGTCACTGTTTATCAGAGTAATAAGATGCTACAGAGTCATTACCTGTCTTCTCCAAAGCATGTTGTATTTTTTGCCTTTATTATTATTTTTATTGAAGTATCATTGATATGCAATTTATATTGGTTTCAAACATACAGCACACAGTTGTTCAACAGTTACCCATATTATTAAATCCTCACCTCTGGTGCAGTTACTATCTGTCAGTATAGGAAGATATTACAGAATCATTGACTATATTCTCCATACTATACTACTATCCCCATGACCAACCTATATTATGACTGAGAATTTTTGTGCCCTTTTACCCCTGTCACCAAAGCATGTTGTATTTTGTCAAATGCTTTTTCATCATCTGTTGAGATGATCATATGGTATTCATCTTTCATTCTGTTAATGTGGTATATCATACTGATCAATTTGTATATGTTGAACTATCCTTGCATCTCTTGATAAATTCATCTTGATCACTATGCATGATCCTTTTAATGTGTCATTGAGTAAAGTTTGGCAATGTTTTGTTGAGAATTTTTGCATCTATATCCATCAGGGATATTGACATTCAGTTTTCTTTTCTCATAAAATGAATTATAGTGTTCTCTCCTTTTCAATAGTTTGGAAGAGTTTGAGAAGGATTGGTGTTAAATCTTCTTTAAGTGTTTAGTAGAATTCACCAGTGAACCTATCTTGTCCTGGATTTTCTCTGGAGGGATGTTTTGGTTATTGATTTCATCTCACTCATTATTAGTCTGATCAGATTTTCTATTTCTTCCTGTTTCTTGGTAGATGGTATATTTATAGGAATTTACCCATTTTTTTCTAGGTTTTCCAGTAGGTTGGAATATAATTATTCATAGTAGTTTCTTTGGTACTATACATTTCTGCATATCAGTTGTAATGTCTTCTCTTTCATTTCTGATTTTATTTGTCTTGCTTTCTTTTTTCTTAGTCTAGCTAAAGGTTTGTCAATTTTGTTTAATTTAGAAAAAGTTATTCTTAGTTTTGTTGATATTTCTGTTGTTTTTCTGGTCCCTGTTTCATTTATTTCTGCTCTGCTCTTTGTAATTGTTTATGTTAACTTTGGATTTAGTTTATTCTTTTTCTAGTTTCTTGAGGTATAAAGTTTCTTGGGTTCTTTATTTGAGATATTTCTATCTTCTTAATATATGCATTTGGGCTATGAGCTTTCCTCTCTGAACTGCTTTTGGAGTATCCCATAGATTTTTATGTGTTGTGTTTCTATTTCTTATTTTTTTTTGAAGATTTTTTTCATTTACTTTTTTATTTCTTCTTCAACCATTGGTTGTTCAGGACTGCGTTGTTTAATTTCCACATATTTGGAGGTTAGCCAGCTTTCCTCTTGTTGTTGATTTCTAGTTTCATTCCATTAGGGTTGGGAAAGATACTTGGGTATGATTTCAATCTTCTTAAATTGCTAAGACTAATTTTGTGTCCTTTTATATGATCTCTACTAGAGAATGTTCTGATGAATTTGTATTCTGGTGCTATTGGATAGAATATTCTATAAATGTCTGTTAGGTACATTTTGTCCTAAGTTGGTTCAAGTTCATTGTCTTCTTGTTGATTCTATGTCTGGAAGATCTATTCATTATTGAAAATGGGGTACTGAAATCTTATACTATTATTTGAATGTCTATTTCTCTTTTTGGATATGTTAATATTTGCTTAATATATCTAGGTGCTCTGATGTTGGGTACATATACATTTATGACTATTATCTTCTTGATGAATTGCCTCCTATATTATGATATAATGACCTTCTTTGTTTCTCATTATCATTTTTGGTTTGAAGTTCATTTTGATTGATATAAGTATAGGTACCCCACTTTCTTTTGGTTTCCACTTGAGGGAAATATCCTTCCCCATTTCTTTTCTTTGATCATATGTCTGCCCTTAAAGCTGATATACAGCATATAGTTTGATCTTATTTTTTTTATTCATCCAGTCACTCTGTGCCTTTGGTTGGTTAATTCAATCCATTTATATTGTTTTTGTTGATATAAGGATGAATTAATGCCATATTATTAATTGCTTACAATTGTTTTGTGTTTTCATTGTTTCTTTTCCCCTCTGTTTCTGTGTATCTTTCTACATTGACAGTTTTCATGGTGGTATTTCTGAATACCCTTTCCTATCTTTTGTGGATCTACTCTAGATTTTTGCCTATGGTTACCATGAGGCTTACTAAAATATCTCAGAAATAAACTCTATTTTAAGCTGATAGCAACTTAACTTTTGTTATCTACAGAAGTGTTACCCTTTTACTTTCCCCCTTATAGATATGTGTGTATATATATTTTTTAAACAGAAAAGGAGTAATTTATTTAAGACTGCTGCAAAGGGGAGAGAGACAGAACTCAGCTCCATTGAAACAAAAGGTGGAAGAGTTCTTCAGTCCTGGGATGAAATAGCATAAAAGTACTCGAGAGCAATGGTGGTAGGGGTGGGGTCCAATGTGATTAGGTCACCTATATTTACTAATTAGTGCTTAACAAAGTTAGGTTCCTGCTCTTTCACAGAGACTGGAGACTAAAGCACTGTCTTTCTTGATGATTACATTTCTTTTTTTAAAAATTAAGGTATCATTGACATACAGTGTTATGAAGGTTTCACATGAGCAGCATTGTAGTTTCAACATTCACCCATATTATCAATCCACCCCCCCACCCCATTGCAATCACTGTCCATCAGCGTAGCAAGAGGCTATAGAGTCATGACCTGTCTTCTCCATGCTATACTCCCTGTGACTGACCTATATTGTGTGTGCTAATTATAATGCTCCTGAATCCCCTTTTCCCTCCCTCCTCAAACCCTTCCTTTTGGTAACTGCTAATCCCTTCCTGGAGTCTGTGAATCTGCTGCTGTTTTGTTCCTTCAGTTTTTCTTTGTTCTTATATTCCACACATGAGTGAAATCATTTAGTACTTGTCTTTCTCTGCCTGGCTTATTTCACTGAGCATAATGCCCTCTAGCTCCATCCATGCTGTTGCAAATGGTAGGATTTGTTTTCTTCCTATGGCTGAATAATACTCTACTGTGTATATGCACCACATATTCTTTATCCATTCATCTACTGAAGGACACTTAGGTTGCTTCCATTTCTTGGCTATTGTAAATAGTGCTGCGATAAACATAGGGATGCATATGTTAGTATTTTGGAGATGTGTGTGAGAGGTTATAATTTCGAAATATTTTCATTGACTGTAGCTCATCTTGGATAAACAATTGAGAAATTATATGGCAGCACTCTATTCGAAGAGTAGCCGAGCTATTTCAATTTCATAAAACCATAATTGATAAGATATGTGTATTTTTTAAATTTCACATCCAAAATTGTTTAAAAACAGTATGACAGGAAGTTTTCTCTTGATTTGTTGTTCTTCATGTTATAAATGTATGTGGTTTGTCTTCATGGCTCCAGGTGATTTATTTGCTTTCCCATGAGGTCTGAGTCTACATCTACATAGAGGCAATGATGCCTGAGTGTCTGCAAGGCTGATGATCTCTCAGGAAATTCTCCACGTTAACCTGTAAAGCTCTAGCACCCCTGGAATTCCCATCCATGAGAACAACTGATACTCACGGCTATCTGTAAGCAATGATATGAGAGCCAACTTCTATTGAAACAATTATGTGTGCCAGATCATGTGCTGAGCACTTTGGTGAATTTCCTCATATATATAACCCTCCAGTACCATTATGGTTCAGGAGCTCTCCTTGTTCTCACTTATTATAAGTGGCCAATCTTAGTGTGTTTAAGCCACTGGGACTGGTACATAGAGCAAGAGGGTATCAGAACAAAAACTTCAAAGTCTGAACCTCTAACTACAGTCCCATGCTATTCCTCAGGTAGTAAAATACCCTAAATTGATAATATATTGGGGTCAGTAGTGAACTGTACTAGCCTCCCTTTGGTATATTTATATGAAGGCATCACTAAGAACACTTATTCTGCAACTTTATTGGGCACACATGCTTTGCCCCCCAAATATTATCAGAGTTATAAATTGTGGTGCAATTTTCAGACCAATTTGGAGGTGAAAAATTAAATATATTTAGGAAAGTTTGAGAAATTATTACTGAAAGGGTCATTATTTTTTGTGAATAATGGAAGAAATTTAAAAAATCTATTTAGGTGTCCATGTGGAACCGAAGGGCCACTTCAAATATAATCCGGATTGATGCCACTCATGCTTTTGATTATATAAAGATTTATTAGAGGTGTTTTAAAAACCCTTTTATTTTCATCAATAATCTCTGCTTCATGTATAATAATCACAGCATTTCTACTGTTCTTTTTAAGTTCTTAGTCAAGTTTTTAAATATTCCTTTCAATTCTCATGGGACCTCATGTTTTAATTGTACCTGACACTGAGCAGGTACTCCTTGACAATTCAAGAGGAAAAGCTGTGGTTCTTCTACCAGGACAGTAGGCATTTCCCTTTTTCTGGTGCTCCATGGAGGAAAAAGACGGCACACAGACTTGTAATGCTGTCAATTCATTTGAGTCAGTGGTGCATTTTCTTGTCTCCTTTCTGATCTCAGGAGTACTGAGGCTATGATTAGGACAGGAAATATTACAGAGATCACCCACTTCATCCTCTTGGGCTTCTCCGATTTTCCCAGAATCAAAGCACTGCTCTTTATTGTGTTCCTGGTGATCTACATTACAACTCTGACTTGGAACCTGAGCCTCATCATCCTAATAAAGATGGATTCCTACCTCCACACACCCATGTACTTCTTCCTCAGTAACCTGTCCTTCCTAGACATCTGCTCTGTGACCTCCATAGCCCCCAAGATGCTCTCTGACTTCTTCCTGGAACAGCATACTATCACCCTAGTGGGTTGTGCTGTTCAGTACTTCGTCTTTTCAACCATGGGTGACTCTTGTGTAATGACAGCCATGGCTATGACCACTATGCTGCCATTTGTAATCCACTTCTCTACTCATCAATCATGTCACCCATGCTCTGTGTTGGGATGGTGTTGGGGTCCTATATGGCTGGAATCTCTGGTTCTGTATCCCAATAGTGTACCATTCTTCAACTCCACTTCTGTGGGCCTAATGTCATCCACCACTTCTTCTGTGACATGCCCCAGCTGTTAGTCCTGTCTTGCACTGACACTTTCTCTGCCAAAGTCTTACTTGCTACAGTAACAATGATCTTTGTGATAATAAAAATAAATGCCCTTATTGTCATGATATCCTATGTCTATATTGTCATCGCCATCATGAAGATCACTACAGCTAAAGGCAGGTCGAAGGCTTTTAACACCTGTGCTTCTCACCTGACAGTAGTTTCCCTCTTCTGTACCTCATGTAGCTTTGTCTATTTGAGTTTCAGCTTTGGCGGGTCTTCCAACTTTGACAGATTTATATCCATCTTCTACACAGTGATGATTCCCACGTTGAATTCCTTGATTTACAGTCTGAGGAACAGGGAAATCAAAGATGCCTTGAAGAGGCTGCAACAGAAGAGAGGGCATTGCTAACTTGACAGATTCTGATATTTTTAACATATTATACCTTCAGAATCATCTTAATCCATAATGCTGAGCATATGAACGGACTGTTACAAATTTCACACTGCCTTTGGACAAAGAAGGTTTAATTTGACATAGGCAATACACCAAAATGGACCAGCACGTGATACAAAGCCACCGAAATACAATATTTTTAAGTTTTGGAGCTTCATTGCTTTCAGTCTACATAAGGAGTGGTCTCACCATTGATCAATCTGTCCACATATATTTGTGAAGCATCAAGCCTCTTCTTGATTCTGAGACTGAAGAAATACCTGGCAGAGGCCCCAAGAGTGTAGAAACCCAGTTTCCTAAGTATTCTAATGAAATGACCTGGTGGTGACTGATGTTTTTTTTTCTGTGTCTGATAAGAATGGGAGTAAACGGAGGTAGGGTTTGGGCATTTGGACAGAAAGGAAACAACACAAAGTCTAGGTCTGATTATGCCTCCTGGAAACACCAGCCTGAGACAGCTAATCTTTGCCTAAGGCCTCTTTCAGTGCTAACCATCTAATAAATTTTTTGGTCACATACTCATCTCTACCAGCTGTAGTCTATGGGAGAAGGAGGTGATTTGAATCATAAAGTTGAATAGACTGAAGGACACAGACCCTGCAGTGCCATTTTCTCTGAGTCTAATAATTTAGTTTCTGGCCTCTAGTGTCCAATGGGAATTTTTGATGTTAGATATATGGAACTTCCATGTCACAGCCAATAGCATTTTCTGAGAGTGTGGGACTTAAACCTCTCTTTCTTTCTTCCATTAAATCTGGAAAATTTACCTTGGTTGACATAGCCAATGGTTCACACATCAAATTGTTTCTTATATTTCAGCATCTGTTCATGTTTGCTAAGAAGAAACTTGTGTGAGAATTCATTGTAATATAGTTATTGAATATTCAATATTTCCAAAATGAAGAATTAATACAGGAAACTGGTATACATCTTCTCCTATTGTCTGTGTTCTGAATTTTATGCTCTAATATTTATGGTTATATGAGACGATATAATAGAGTAGAATGCTTAGAGCTACTTAAGTGATGATATGTACCTGGAAGCCTTAAAGACCAGGAGAGAAAATTGCCAGTAGGATAGGCTGGGTTCTCAACTCCGGCCAGGTTTTAAAAAACTTTTGGTCTTTGTGGTCTGGTTGAAAGAATAACAACATATGTAATAGCACCGATTATTGATTTGCCTTATTGATATCAGACTTGAATAAGCTCATACAAAACGGATGCCATTACATTTACATCATTATCCTTGGTATTTTCATTGGATTCTTAATGTTGTTTTGGGGGTCTCAATTTTGATGAATCTCAGGAATTATTTCATTTAATTAAGAACTATAAGTAAAGAGGTGTTTTAAGGCTTTGCCAAGTATTTCATGAGCTTCCTCATAGGCATGATTGAGAGAAGGGAAATTATTGCACCTCTGGGAAAGTATGTGAGGGCTTTCCCCTGCCCAGGAAAGAAGGCAGTGTGAATGAATGTGTGGCCCTATGCAGGCATAGGTATGCTCTCTGAAGGAATGCTTCTTAAAAATGTATAAAATGTGTGACAAGTCTGTTTGTAAGGGTTCTTGAGATCCTTCTCAGGAGACAGACTACTGTGAGGTTTATAATAAAGTATTGATTATAATCACTATGCAGTGCATTAGACCTCTAGATTTATTTTCTTTTAGTGCAAGTGTGTATACTTTAAAAACATCTCCTCAATTGCCTTGCTCTCAAGGTGTTTGTAACCACCATTTTATTCTCTATTTCTATGAATGTGACTTTTAAAATTCCACATATTAATGACATTTAACAGTAGTGACATTATTCTCTGGCTTATCTCACTTGGCATAAAGATCCCAAATTCCATCTATATTGCCACAAATTATAGGATTTCCTTACTCTCATAGCTCAATAATATTCTACTGTATGTATATACTATGTCTTCTTCTCCCAGTCATCCACTGACAGACACAGGCTTTTTCTGTATCTTGGCTCTTGTGAATAATGCTGCAATAGACATGTGGTTGAGGATATCTTTTAATATCTGTTTTTATTTCCACTGTATATATAGGCAGAAATAGAATTGCTGGGTCCTATGGCAATCTTATTTGTTGCCTTTTGAGTAAACTCCATATTAGTTTTAATAGTTACTAAAAGAATTTACAATCCCAAAAGGAATGTATAAGTGTCCATTTTCTACACATCCTCACTGCCATGTTATCTCTTGTCTTCTTGATGGTGGCCATTCTAAAGGTGTGAGGTGAATCTCATTTTGGTTTTCTTTTTGCATTTGCTGGGTTGTTAGTGTTGTTCAGCACCTTTTCATATACCTGTTGGCCATTTAGTTGTCTTTTTGGAAAAATTTCTCTTCAGTTCTTCTGCCCATTTTTTATTAGCTTGTGTGTTTTGTTATTGAGTTGCATGAGTTCTTTGTATTTATGGGTATCAACCCCTTATCTGACATGGGTTACAAATACTTTCTGATACATGGTTTACAGATATTTTGTATCATTCTCTGTGTCGCCTCTTCACTGAGGTTTGATTGTTCTTTTGTTGTGCAGAGGCTTTTTAATTTGATGTAGTCCAATTTGTTAATTTTGGTTTTGTTCCTTGTGCTTTTGATGCCATATCCCAAAAATCATTGCTATGACCAATTTCAGGGAGCTCGTTGCCTATCTTTTATTCTAGGAATCTTGTGGTTTCAGGTCATAGCTTTAATTTATTTGTGGTTAATGTTTCTGAGTGGTGGAAGATAGAAGTCCGATTTCATTCTTATGCATGTGGTTATCTCATTTTTCCAACACCATTTTTTTATAGAGACAAGCCTTCCCCATTGAGCATTTTTGCCTTTTTATTTAGATATTAGTTGACTATACATGCAAGGGTTTATTTATGGACTCTGTTCCATTGGCTTATCTATTTTTATAGTAGGCCCATATTGTTTTGATTAGCATAGCCTGTGGGATAATTTGAAGTCAGGAATGTTATGCTTCCAGCTTTGTTCTTCTTTTTCAGAACTGCTTTGGCTATTGAGGGTCCTTTTTGGTTTCATGCAAATTTTAGTATTGTGTTTTCTATTTCTGTGAAAAATGCCATCATTATTTTGATAGGATTGTGTTGACTATAGAGATGGGTGTGAGTAATATGGACATTTGAAGGATATTCATTTTGTTCCAGGGACACAGGTTACCTTTCCATTTGTTTATGTCTTCAGTTTCTTTCAGCAGTATATTGTGCTTTTCATAGTACAATCTTTCACTTCCTTGATTAAGTTTACTGCTAAGTCTTTTATTGTTTCTAATGTTATTGTGAATGGGATAATGTTCTTTACTCCTTTTCCACATGTTTCATTGCTAGTGTATAGGAATGCAACTGGTTTTCATGTGATGATTTTATATCCTGCAACTTAATGAATTTGTTTGTTAGTTCCAACAGAGTTTCAGTTGAATCTGTAGGATTTTTTTATAGATAAGAATATAACATCTTCAACAATGATAATTTTCCTTCTTTTCTAATTGAGATGCCTTTCATTCCTTTATTTTGCCAGACTGTTCAAGCTAGGACTTCCAGTACTGTGTTGAATATGAGGAGTGAGATAAGGCATATGTGTTTTGTTCTTAATCTTAGACAAAAAGATTTCAATCTTTCTTTTTTAATATGATGTTAACTGTGAGTTTGTTGTAGATGGCATTAATTGTCTTGTGGTATGTTCCTTCTATATCAAATTTGTTGAAGGTTTTAATCATGAAGGTGTTGTATTTTATCAATGCTTTTTCATCATCTTTTGAGATTATCATATGATATTTATCTTTCATTCTATTAATGCAATGTATCAAAGGTACATATTTTTATATGTATAAGATCCTTGCATCTCAGGGATAAATTAATATTGATCATGGTGTGTGATCTTTTTGATGTGTTGTTGAATTAAGTTTATTAATATTTTCTTGAGAAATTATGCATCTGTATTCATCGGCACTATCAGTGTATAGTTTTGATTTCTTGGAGTGTCCTTATCTATTTTTGATATAAGGATCATGTTAACATCATATACTAAGTTTAGCATTAGGCTTGGGGTTAAGATTAGTTTTATCTCTTTTGGTCTTAGGCTAGATAAAGGTTTGTCAATTTGTTTACTTTTAGAACACTACCTTTTAGTTTCTTGATCATTTCTATTGCTTTTAAGATCTTTATTCCATTTATTTCCACTCTGAGCTTTGTTATTTCCTTGCTTCTGCTAACTTTTGCATGGTCTGTATTTTATTATCTATTTCCATGAGATAAGAAGTTAATTTGTTTATATGAATCTCTAACTGTACAGATGTGCTTTTGCTGATGTGTGGATGCTGAGTCTTAGTTAAAAGGGGACAGGAGGTTCTAGTTCAAGTAGGTGGCAAAGGAGAATCCTGAACTCATCACTTCCCAGATAGACCCAGAATCTGCAGTTCCATAGAGTGTAATTTTTCTCTGAGAGAAATTCATCAACAAGCTGACTCTTACATGTTGGGCAAACAAGAAAAAATCCCATGTTGAGACAGGTAAGATAGGTAGAGACACTATCTTGACAATAACCCCAGCCCTAGGCGCAGTCACATGCAAGTCCCAGCTTCTCTTGAATAGTGAGGAGGTTGGACCCATCAGCCAGTGTCCCAACTTTCAAGATTCCTTCTGAGGGATGAAGCCCCAAAACACCTAGCTCTGAAAGCCAACTGGGCTTAAATCCACAAGACCCACAAGATTAGAGCAAAGAGACATTTCTTACTGATTTTCTTCCAGGTCTTAGGCAGAGGTAGCATTCAAAAACCCCCACCTCACAGCATCTCAATGAAAAAGGCCTATTTGCATATTATAAAAACAGCAGAATAAGTGTCAGGCTTCTAATTTGACCTACACCTACCAACAGAATGTAGTCCTTGCTGGAGACCAAGGAGGTCCTCAGGTGCCACCTTTGCATTCCCTCTCTGCCCCACTCCAGGTCACTAGTCTCTCCTGGGAAGGAGCTTGTGCACACACCTGGTGCCCCAGGTTTTGTGATTGCTGCTCAGAAGATACATCCATTGTCAGCCTGGCACTGTTGGTCATTGGGGCTTGCACATGAGTCCCAGAGGACTGAAGCCCACAAAGAAACAATTCTTAATTAACTATCCTCCTGGGGGCTCAGTGCAGAGGGCATAGAAAGAAACACCCGAGCCCAGTAGTTCTCCAAAAAAAATCTATTTATGTATTTTCAAAATGCTTCCAGAGTGTCTGGTCCCAATCACCCTGCATCTAGTTGTTGAGTGAGACCTCCCTTTCAGGTCACTGACAGTCCTTGTTATGCCATAAACTACGAGGAGCTACTAAGAAGACCAAAGGCTGCTGTAAAACCACACAGGATTGAGAGATAACCATGAGATAGCATCTGGGTGGATGATAAGTTTCATTTACACAAGATACCCCTTGGGGACTAGGAGAGGTGGCTGTTTTATTTACATACTGATACCAACACAGAGAATCAAGAAAAATGAAGAAAGAGAGGAATATGTACCAAACAAAAAAAGAAGATAAAACTCTAGAAATAGACCTTACTGAAATAGGGATAATTGACTTACCTGATTAACAGTTCATTTATGGAGATAAAGATGTTCACCAAGGTTAGGAGAATAATGCATGAATAAAGTGAGAATTTCAACTGAGTTATAAAATATAAGAAATTATGAAATAGAATCACAGAGATGCAGAATAAAATTAACTGAAAAATTCAAAAGAGATTCAACACATTATTTAAGATGGCGGCATGAGAGGTGAGACAGAGAACTCCTCCTAAAACCACAAATAGTACAAAAATATAGTTAATTAATACAACTAACCCTAAAACAGCAACAGGAAAAAAGGCTGAACCAGACTGCATACAGATCTCATGAACAGAGCAGACCTCACGAAACAGGGTAATGTACCAAAGCCTTGATCTGGCAGAACCCAGACCCTTCCCCTACCCCAGTTCACTGGTGGGAGAAAGAGAAATGGAGCAGGGAAAGGGGTGGAGGCCTGGGACAGCTGAACACCTAGCCCTGGAGATATGTTTTATAAGCAGAAACCTACATTGTGTGGTGCTCTGGAGGTTGTGAAGGTGGGACAGGTGGAGTGCTTGAGAGACTGACATTCTGGCCATTTATGGAGGACAGGATCCACATCTGGCCACTCTGGGACAAAGGAAAAGCAGGTGGTCTGAGAGGCTTCCTATCAGCGAGAGGGCTGCTGAAGGGGCAGTGTTTCCATGGAGCTTGCTGTGCAGGGGAGAGGAGAGCTGGACAGGGTTGTCTGAGTGCACTCTGCCCAGCAGGTTGGGAACTTTGAGGAGCTTCAGGTGCTCCACCCCCCTGGCTGACTGCCAGCTCCGAGGGCCCCCACCATGACACACAGCCTGCCAAGACTTTCTCCTGGCCTGTCAACAGTGGTTCACAAACCTGCAGTCACTGTGCTGTCATCAGGCCAGCCAGAGGAGGCCCCACCTACAACAGCTAGAGATGCAAAGCCCAGAGGCTTACACCTGTGTGCTCGGCCCACTGGCTCTGATACTGGAGACAGGCATCACAGACAGGATCAGGAAACAGCTCTTTCCCTCCCCCCCCCAGGCACCAGCTCTGTTCCCTTACAACCCCCAACCTTACTCTAGGGGCTGAGCAGCTCCAGAGACTGGAGCTTCTGGGCACCAGTGGGTACCACATAGAAATATGAAATGTCAAAAGAACCTGGTTCAGACCAAAATCTCACAAAGCCCAGAAAAAAGGCCAAATGAAATGGAATTCACCAATCTTCCTGAAAGAGAGTTCAAAATAAAAATCATAAACATGCTTATGGAGGTACAGAAAAATATTTAAGAACTCAGGAACAAATTTAAGATGGAGATTCAATTATTAAGAAATTCCATATCTGAAATGAAACATACAATGGAGGGATTTAAAAGCAGATTAGTTGTAGTAGAAGAGATGGTAAATGGAATAGAAATTAGAGAAGAGGAATACAAAGAAGCAAAGGCACAGAGAGAAAAAAGAACCTCTAAGAATGAAAGAATATTGAGAGAACTGTGTGACCAAACCAAATGGAACAATATTTGCATTATATGGGTACCAGAAGAAGAAGAATAGAGAAAAAGGGATAGAAAGTGTCATTGAGGAGATAATTGCTGAAAACTTCCCCAATCTGGGGAAGGAGATAGTCTCTCAACCATGGAGGTGCATAAATATCCCAACACAAGGGACCCAAGGAAGACAACTTCAAGACATATAATAATTAAAATGGCAAAGATCAAGGATAAAGACATATTTTTAAAAGCAGCTAGAGAGAGCAAAAAGATCACATACAAAGGAAAACCCATGAGGCTTTCAGATTTCTCAACAGAAACCTTACAGAAGGGAGTTCCATAATATATTTAATGCAAGGAAGCAAAGGGCCTTGAACCAAGAATACTCTACCCAGAAAGGTTTAATTTAAATTTAAATTCAAAAAGATAGAAATTGTACCAACCAGCTTCTCAGAGTCACAAATGTATGAAACTAGAAATAAATTACACGAAGAAAACAAAGAAGCCCACAAACATATGGAGGCTTAATAACATGCTCCTCAATAATGAATAAATCAATGACCAAATAAAAACAGAGATCAAGCAATATATGGAGACAAATAACAGCAATAATTCGACACCACATAATCTGTGGGATGCAGCAAAGGCCATGCTAAGAGGGAAATGTATTGCAACACAGGCCTACCTCAGGAAAGAAGAACAATCCCAAATGAACAGTCTAAACTCACAAGTAATGAAACTAGAAAAGGAAAAACAAATGAGGGCCAAAGTCAGTAGAAGAAGGGACATAATAAAGATTAGAGCATAAATGAATAAAATCTAGAAGAATAAAACAATAGAAAGAATCAATGAAAGCAAGAGCTGGTTCTTTGAGAAAATAAACAAAATAGACAAACACCTAGGCAGACTTATCCAGAAAAAAGAGAGTCTACACACATAAACAGGATCAGAAATGAGAAAGGAAAAATCAGTACAGACACCACAGAAATACAAAAAAATTATGAAAGAATACTATGAAAAATTATATGGTAACAAACTGGATAACCTAGAAGAAATGGACAACTTTCTACAAAAATACAACCTTCCAAGGCTGACCAAGGAAGAAACAGAAAATCTGAATAGACTAATTACCAGCAAATAAATTGAATTGGTAAGCAAAAAACTACCTAAGAACAAAACCTGTGGACCAGATGGTTTCACTGCTGAACTTTATCAAACATTTAGTGAAGACCCAATACCCATCCTCCTTAAAGTTTTCCAAAAAGTAGAAGAGGAGGGAATATCCCCAAACTTATTCTATGAGGCCAACATCACTCTAATACCAAAAACAGGCAAAGACACAACAAAAAGAGAAAAGTACAGATGAATATCTCTGATGAACATAGATGCAAAAATACTCAACAAAATATTCACAAACCAAATTAAAAATCACATCAAAAAGATCATCCATTATGATCAAGTGAGATTTATCCCAGGGATGCAAGAATGGTACAACATTCGAAAATCCATCAACATCATCCACCACATCAACAAAAAGGACAAAAACCACATGATCATCTCCATAGATGCTGAACAAGCATTTCACAAAATTGAACATGCATTCATGATAAAAAATCTCAACAAAATGGGTATAGAGGGCAATTACCTCAACATAATAAAAGGCATATATGACACACAGCCAACATTATACTTAACAGTGAGAAGCTGAAAGCTTTTCCTTTAAAATGGGGAACAAGACAAGGGTACCCACTCTCTCAACTTTTGTTCAACATAGTTCTGGAGGTCCTAGCCATGACAATCAGACAAAACACAGAAATAAAAGGCATCCAGATTGGCAAGGAAGAAGTCAAACTGTCCTTGTTTGCAGATGACATTATATTGTACATAAAAACCCTTAAATAATTCACTCCAAAACTACTAGAACTAATATCTGAATTCAGCAACATTGCAGGACACAAAATTAATACACAGAAATCTGTTGCATTCCTATACACTAGTGATGAAGTAGCAGAAAGAGAAATCAGGAAAACAATTCCATTCACAATTGCATGAAAAAGAATAAAATACCTAGGAATAAACCTAATAAAGCAAGTGAAAGACTTATATTCTGAAAACTACAAGACACTCATGAGAGAAATTAAAGAACAAACCAATAAATGGGAACACATCCCATGCTCATGGACAGGAAGAGTTAATATTATTAAAGTGGCCATCCTGCCTAAAGCAATCTACAGATCCAATGCAATCCCTATCAAAGTACCAACAGTGTTCTTCAATGAACTAGAGCAAATAGTTCTAAAATTCATATGGAACCACAAAAGACCCCATATAGCCAAAGCAATCCTGAGAAGGAAGAATAAAGTAGGGGGGATCTTGCTTCTCAACTTTAAGCTCTACTACAAAGCCATAGTAATCAAGACAATTTGGTACTGGCACAAGAACAGACCCATAGACCAATGGAACAGATTAGAGAGCCCTGATATAAACACAACAATATATGGTCAATTAATATATGGTAAAGGAGCCATGGATATACAATGGGGGAATGACAGACTCTTCAACAGCTGGTGTTGGCCAAACTGGACAGCTATATGTAAGATAATGAAATTGGATTATTGTCTAACCTCATACATAAAAGTAAACTCAAAATGGACCAAAGACTTGAATGTATGTCATGAAGCCACAGAGCTCTTAGAGAAAAACATAGGGAAAAATCTCTTGGACATAAACATGAGCAACTTTTTCATGAACATATCTCCCTGGGCAAGGAAACAAAAGCAAAAATGAACAAGTGGGCTATCAAACTAAAAAGCTTCTGTTCAGCAAAGGACACCATCAGTAGAACAAAAAGACATCCTACAGTATGGGAGAATATATTCATAAATGACATATCTGATAAAGAGTTGACATACAAATTTTATAAAGAGCTCATGCACCTCAACAAACAAAAAGCATATAAACCAATTAAAAAATAGGCATGGGATCTAAACAGACACTTCTCCAAAGAAGAAATTCACATGGCCCACAGGCACATGAAAAGATGCTCCGTATCGCTAGTCATCAGAGAAATGCATATTAAAACCACAATGAGATATCACCTCACACCAGTAAGGATCACCACCATCTGAAAGACAAACAGGAACAAATAAATGTTGGCTAGGTTGTGGAGAAAGGGGAAGCCTCCAACACTGCTGGTGGGAAAGTAAATTAGTTCAACCATTTTGGAAAGCAATTTGGAGTTTCCTCAAAATGCTCAAAGTAGAAATACCATTTGACCCAGGATTCCACTTCTAGGAATTTTCCTTAAGAATGCAGAAGCCCAGTTTGAAAAGACAGATGCACCCCTATGTTTATTGCAGTACTATTTACAATAGCCAAGAAATGGAAGCAACCTAAATATCCATCAGTAGATGAATGAATAAAGAAGATGTGGTAGATATACACAAATATTATTCAGCCATAAGAAGAAAACAAATCCTACCATTTGCAACAACATGGATGGAGCTAGAGGGAATCATGCTCAGTGAAATAAGCCAGGTGGAAAAAGACAAGTATCAAATAATTTCACTCATCTCTGGAGTATAAGAACAAAGAAAAAACTGAAGTAACAAAACAGCAGCAGACTCACAGAACCCAAAAATGAACTAACAGTTACCAAAGGGAAAGGGACTGTGGAGGATGGGTGGGAAGGAAGGGATAAGGGGGAAAGGGGGCATTATGATTAGCATGTATAATGTAGGAGCGGGGACATGGGGAGGGCAGTATAACACAGAGAAGATAAGTAGTGATTCTATAACATCTTACAATGCTGATGGACAGTGACTATAATGGGGTATATGGAGGGGGACTTAATGATGGGGAGAGTCTAGTAACCATAATGTTCATGTAACTGTACAGTAATGATAGAAAAATAAAAAATAAATAAATAAAAGAGATTCAACGGCATAGTGGGTGAACTAGAAAAAGAATAAGTGAAATTGAAAATAGGTCAACACAATTCATCCTTTTAGAAGAGCAAAAGGAATAAAGAATGAAAAGAGTGAAGATAGCTTAAGGGACTTATGGGACTCCATCAAACATCAATATTTGCATTGTAGAAGTCTCAGAAGGTGTAGAGAGAGTGAACATGAAAGCTTATTTCAATAAGCAATAGTTGAAAATTTCCCTGACCTGAGGAAAAGACAGACATTCAGATCTATGAATTCTAGAGTGCTCCAAAACTATAAATCCAAAAGGAACCACACCACAATGTATTATAAGTAAAATATAAAAAGTTAAAAACAAGGAATCTTAAAACAGAAAGAGAAGAGAAAAACAACTTGTTATGTACAAGAGAACTGTGGAAGACTATCAGTAAAATTTCCAGCAGAAATTTTGCAGTCCTAAAAGAGAGTGGCACAATATATTCAATATGCTGAGAAATATCTGCCATCCAAGAACAGTCTACATGGATAAGCTGTCCTTCATAATAGAAAGAGAGATAAAGAGTTTCCAGACAAAACAGGAAACATATGAAAATGTAAATCTCACTGGAAAGGTAATATTGTTAAGTTCCGATTTGCTAATATTGTCATGTAGTGGTATGTCTCTTATAAATCTAGTATGAAGAGTGAAGGACAGATGTACGAAAATAGCTATAACCTCAGTAATTTGTTAGTGATTATACAAGTCAAAGAAGATGTAGGTTTTTGCATCAAAACATAAAATGTGGAGGCAGGAGGGTAACAATGTAGTTTTAGTATGTGGTAGAACTTAAGTTGTTTTCAGCTTCTAATTGACTGTTAGAACTATTATAGATATTTTATATAAGCCTCATGATAACAAAAAGCCAAAGCCTCTAGTAAATATGCAAAGAGAAAACTAAGCATACCAGCAGAGAAAATCATTAAATCACTAAGAAAGACAGCAAGAGAAGAAAGGAGCCAAAAGATTATAAAACAGTCGGAGAACAATGAATAAAATGACAATAGTAAGTGCACAACTCTCAATAAAACTTTAAATGTAACAGGAATTTTTCCAATGAAACACACAATATCTGAATATATCAAATAACAAAGCCCAACTGTGTGCTGCTTACCAAAGACTCATTACAGCTCTACACATAGACTGGAGGTGAAGGGATGAGAAAAGAAATTGCATGTAAATGGAGACCAAAAAAAAAAAAAAACAGAGATAGTTATACTTACATCAGAATAGACATTTAGGCAGAGACTGATAAGAGAGTAAGAAGGTCATTATATAATAATAATAAAGTGGTCAATCCAACAGGAGGATATAGCACTTGTCAGTATTTATGTCCCCTATAGAGGAGCACCTAAATCTAGAAGATAAATATTAACAGAGATGAAGGGAGAGCTAGACAGCAATACAATAAGAGGAGGGAGCTTCATCACCCCACTTTCAACAATGGATAAGTCATCCAGATGGAATGTCAACAATGAAACATTGGACTTACACCACATGTTAGGACTGATGGACATAACAGATATTTAGAAACTTTTCATCCAAAGGAAGCAAGTAGACATTGTTCTAGAATGATTCGGAAGCTTCTCCAGGATAGATTGTACGTTAGGCCACAAAACAGGTCTTAATATATTTATGAATATTGAAATCATATCAAACATCTTTTCCAACCACAGTCGTAGGAAAGTAGAATTCAAGTAGAAGCAGAAAGCTGGAATATTCATAATATGTGGAGATTAAACAATGTGCTATTGAACACCAGGGTGTCAGAGAAGCAATCAAAAAGAGATACAAAATAATTTCCTAGTTGAATGAAATGGAAGTACAACATACCAAAGCTTATGGGATGCAGCAAGGCAGTTCTAGACAGGAAGTTCATAATGATGAATACCTGCATTAAGAAGAAAAGTCATTAAAACAACCGAAGACTATAATGCATGGAACTAGAAGTAGGTAGTAGAAGGAAGGAAATAAAAACGCTCAGAAATGTAAGTACATACAATCAAACTAAAGGACTAATGTAGAAACGATTAATTAAACTAAGCAGTGGTTTTTGTTTTTATTAAGGTATCATTGACATACATACTTATGAAGGTTTCACATGAGCAACAATGTGATTTCAACATTCACC
Organism: Manis javanica; assembly: GCF_040802235.1. NCBI lineage: Eukaryota > Metazoa > Chordata > Mammalia > Pholidota > Manidae > Manis > Manis javanica. The sequence goes on from NW_027332171.1 coordinate 1,175,053, forward strand.
CACCTTATCAAGTCCCCCACCACCCCATTGCAGTCACTATCCATCAGTGTAGTAAGATGCTATAGAGTCATTACTTGTCTTCTCCATGCTATACTGCCTTTCCCGTGACCTACCTATATTATGTGTGCTTATTATAAAGCTCCTTAATCCCCTTTCCTTCCCTCCTCAACTGCTTCCCGCTGGTAACCTCTAGTCCCTTCTTGGAGTCTGTGAGTCTGCTGCTGTTTTGTTCCTTCAGTTTTTAAGTACTGGCCTTTTAAACTGAAAAACAAAACAGACAAACCTTTAGCTATACTCATCAGGAAAAAAAAGAGGACTGAAATGCATAAAGTTATAAATGAAAGAAGAGACATAACAACTGGTACCACAGAAATACATAGCATGAAAAGAGACCACCATGAACAATTATAGACCAACAAACAGGGCCAGCTAGAAGAAATGGACAAATGGTAGAAACATACAGTTCAACAAGACTGAATCATAGGGAAATAAAAAATCTCAACAGACCAATTAGTAAGGAGACCGAGTCAGTAATCAAAATCTTCCTAACCAAAACTTCAGAACCAAATGGCTTCACTGGTGAGTTCTACCAAACATTTAAAGAAGAATTATTGAGAATCCTTCTCAAACTCTTCCAAAAAGTAGAAGAGGAAGTAACACTTCTAAACCCACTTTATGAGGGAAGCATTTAAATGATACCAAAAATGGACATGGACCCTAATAGAAAAGAAAGAAAAATCCAATATCCCAATGAACATAGATGCAAAAATCCTCATGAAAAATATTGGCAGTCTGAATTCAGTGATACACTAAAAGGTCATACAACATGATCAAATACAGTAGATTACACACCACGACTGACTTATAACTGAAAGTTTGTACCTTTTAGACTTCATTAAAATGAGCTCCATTAAAAAAAAAGAACCAAGGAATAATTGTGGGAATGATATTATGTAGATATTTTAACTGAAGGCTTAGCAATGTAGCATAATATGTTGGAAAGAATTCCAATTCAGGACACCAAAATAATATCTAGTACTAATGGAAGACATGCTCTGTATGACACATTCCAGTAAGTGCTGTGTAATCATTATCTAATTTGATTATCTTTATGAAGATCTGCTTAATGAAGTTGGTACTACTATCAACTGTATTTTATAGGTGCCAGTACTGAGACCAAGAGAGGTTAATTTGCTCAAGGTCACAAACCAGCAAGTGGAAAGCCAGAATTCAGCCCACCTTGGCTGATACCAGTGTTCATATTGGAACCATCAAAAGTCATGATTCTGTCATGAATTAATTTTATTGTATTCCTTATTGTTTTAATTTCCTCACTTTTGCACAGGAAATAATGTCATGTCTGCCCTACAGACTTGTAATGATTGATTAAGACCAGGTATTTGAAAAGAATGTGCTTGTGTGTGTGTGTGTGTGTGTGTGTAATGGGGGTGCTTTGTAAAATGAAGTATCTACAGATCTACTTTACTGTTCTGAAGCTGTTTTACCAGCTAGCTGTGTCATGTTCATGGAATATTTTATCTCTTCTTGTTTCAGATTCCTCATCTGGAAATTGAAGGTATCAGACTAGATGACCCCTAGGTACATAGCAGGTCTACTGACCCAACATTCATTAAAACAAAAGTTACCATCATGAGATCATAATAGGACCACAGGAAATTGAGACATGGTATCAGAAGGGACCTGGCAAAGTGGGGCATGAGATTAGCTGGGACAAAACCTCCGTGACAGCCATGTCTCCAGAGAGCAAGTACCTGGGGACTTTCCTTCCTCTGACTGTCTTTTCTCCTGGCATCTCTGCCCTGAACAACACATTTAAGAGGACCCCCACGTGTGGGCATCTCTCTTGCTGTGAGTGGACAGCCAGTTTATAGACTAAAGTTCCTGTTTTGGAGTGTAATGGGGCCCACTGAGAAAACTCTTTTGGAAAAGAAATAAGCAGCTTAAAAACTTTGCTGAGAACTCTGTGTTCCTGGGGTCTCTGGGTCAAGGTGAGAGGGTGAGATTAGAGGGATCAGTGGATTCCGTGCTGTCTCAATAGCCGTGGGATCCTCCCGGTAGGACTGTGCAGACGAGGTTTATGGTCCTCAGTGTTCCCCATTCATCAGTCTCCCTCTCCCCTCCACACCCTCCATTTAGGGCTCTTCATTCGGTTTTCTCCTTATCCATGTTGTCTGTCCTTCAGTGAAAAGATTAACCTCTTAGCTAAAATTTCAGCTATTACTCTGGGGCGAGAGGCAGGGGTTGAGCTCTAGTTCTTCAGTTTCTTAAGGACGTGATTTTGAACTCTGTTGCCTTCTCTTTTTTCACATATAAACTGGGGATAATAGTATCATTTAGAAACTAATAGACAATGCTTCTAAACACTAACACATTTTAGAAGTTAGTAAATGAGGTCTGAATCAAAAATTACAATTTACTGAATTATAGGGGAATTTTCTAAGTTTCAAACATGCTTGTCTGTTTCTCAACTTTATCCATCTCTATGACTCTTTTAACGTGATTTTTCCCTGGAAGATTATTCTGTTTTTATAATAATGATAATTAACTTGATTTCCATTTAAATTTATAGTTTTGATTCATACTTTCTGGATAGGAAAAGAAAAGCTAGTCACTACATAATCATATGACAGAGTACTCATGTATAATCATGTATAATTTTATTCCTTTGAAATATTGCAAGTTGTTATCTATTGTCATCTTTGAAAAGCTGGCATAGTGTGGAGGCACTAGGTGGGGGACACAATCTCAGAGATGCCGCACCTGAGCGCAGGTAGCATTGCTCTCTTTCACTTTCTTTTACTTCTCTTTCTTCATTCAGCAACATCCTCCCTTATTAACCCAGATTATTCTCTACAACCTTGCAAACTAACTATGTCCTCAGTAGATCAGATTGGAGAAGTTTTGTATGGTTTGGTTTTATATCCACATATTAAAATCCCCAGCATATTTACATCAGTCATCTTTTCACTCCAACGAGTTAGTGAACACATAGAAAAAATTTAATCAAAGAGAGTGATGTCATTTAGAATGCTTCCCCCTTTTCTCCAGCTTATCAGATTTTAACAGGATATGTTTTCAGAGTCAATTTTATCACGAGTAAGTAAAAAAACCCACCACTCCTCACTCTTTGTGGGCCCCTGATGGGTTAGACAGAATGCATTTAGTTATGGCTGCCTCTGTTCCCAGAATGTAATAAGAAAGTGAAGAATTTTAGTGCATCCTGCTTGATCGAAGCTTTAATTATTTTCTCAGACTTGATCTATTATGTTAGTATTTTTGGAGATGGTATGTGTGGTAGTCCACATTTTCGAAACATTTTCATTGAATCTAATTCCTCTTGAATAAAACATTCGACAAATGACATGGCAGCATCTATTCAAAGAGGAGCAGAAAGATTTCCAAGTTTAATTGAAATGAAGCCAAGTAAGATATTTTTTACTTCCTCATCCAAAACAGTGTCAAAGAACCATTTTTTACTATAGCCAATATGTATGTACTCTCAAATGCAATTATTAGTATATTACTATACCAGATTCTTATTAAATAAACTAGCTCTCCTAGGCCATGTACTGTACATCAGCAGTATTATCATTTCAGCTGCATTTTGTGGTGTTGGAACATAAAAAGTGGCACGAGGAGTTGATCCATCTGAGTGGAATATAATAGAGCAATACAAGATGGAAATAAGGACAATCATTTATTAACAATATTATTTATACTGGGTTAGAGATATCTACTTCAGTAATAATTATTTGAGGAGGTCCTGATGCTTCAGTGTTAGTTCTGCCTTATTTTTCTTTCATAGAAAGACAATGGGAGTGATAATTGCTAACGTTTATTCAGTCTTTATTGTTTTAAGCCTGAATTATGGGTTAAATGGGTTATACTATCCCATCCCTACAACACCCTATGAATTGTTAAGCACTATAGCCCCGTTTATAGATGAGTCAACTGGGGCACAGAGAGGATAATAACTTGCTAAGAGTCCTATGCCAGGAAATAAAAGGAAATTCTGAAGGTCTTTCCTCTCTGTCTTTCTTTTGCCATCATTTCCCCTCTCACTCTCCTTCTGTCTCTCTGAGCTAAATATTAAGAATTATAGATTTTGATATCTCAAAACATTTTTTTATTACAGTGTCACTAATATACAATCTTAGAAGGTTTCATGTGAGCAACATTATGGTTTCAAGATTCCCCATATTATCAAGTACTCATCCCGTCTGTTGCAGTCAGTCTCTATCAGTGTAGTAAGATGCCATGGAGTCATACTTGTCTTCTCCGTTACTTATATTGTGATTGAGAATTATAGTGCCCCTTAATCTCCTTCTCTCTCCCTCCCCACCCACCCTCCTCAACCCCTTCCCTTTTGTAATTGCTAGTCCATTCTTGGAGTCTGTGAGTCTGCTGCTGTTTTGTTCCTTCAGTTTTGCTTTGTTCTTTTACTCCACAAGTGAGGGAAATCATTTGGTATTTGTCTTTCTCTGCCTGGCTTATTTCACTGAGCATAATACCCTCTAGCTCCATCCATGTTGTTGCGAATGGTAGGATTTGTTTCTTTCTTATGGCTGAATAATATTCCATCATGTATATGTACCACATCTTCTTTATCCATTCATCTACTGATGGACACTTAGGTTGCTTCCATATCCTGGCTGTTGTAAATAGTGCTGTGATAAACATAGGGGTGCATCTGTCTTTTTGAATCTGGGATTTTATTTACTTTGGGTAAATTCCTAGGAGTGGAATTAGTGAGTTAAATGGTATTTCTATTTTTAGTTTTTTGTGTAACCTCCATATTGCTTTCCACAATGGTTGAACTAATTTAGATTCTCACCAACAGATATAGGAGGGTTCCCCTTTCTTCCCACCATTGCCAGCATTTGTTGTTTCTTGCCTTTTGGATGTTCACCATCCTAACTGGTGTGAGGTGGTATCTCATTGTGTTTTTGATTGGTATTTTCCTGATGATTAGCGATGCGGAGCATCTTTTCATAAGCCTTTTGGCTATTTGAATTCCTTCTTTGGTGAAATGTCTGTTCAGAACTTCATTCCACTTTTAAATTGGGTTATTTGTTTTTGGGTTTTGAGGCTTGTGAGTTCTTTATATATTTTGGATGTTAACCCCTTTTCGGATAGGTCATTTACCAATATATTCTCCCATACTGTAGGATGCCTTTTTGTTTTGCTGATGGTGTCCTTTGCTGTACAGAAACTTTTTAATTTGATGTAGTCCCATTTGTTCATTTTTAATTTTTTCCCCCTGCCTGAGGAGACGTGTTCAGTAAAAAGTTGCTCATGTTTATATTCAAGAGATTTTTGCCTATGTTTCCTTCTAAGAGTTTTGTGGTTTCAGGGCTTATATTCAGGTCTTTGATCCATTTTGAATTAACATTTCTGTATTTAGCTAGATAATAATATAGCTTCATTCCCTTGCATGTAGCTGTCCACTTTTCCCAGCACCAGTTATTGAAGAGGCTGTCTTTTCCCCAGTGTATATCCATGGCTCCTTTATTGTATATTAATTAACCATCTAAGTGTGGTTTTATATCTGGGCCTCTATTCTGTCCCATTGATCTATTGATCTGTTCTTGTTCCAGCACCAAATTGTTTTGATTACTGTGGCTTTGTAGGAGCTTGAAGTTAGGGAGCATATTCCCCCCAGCTTTGTTCTTCCTTCTCAGGAATGCTTTGGCTATTCAGGGTCTTTTGTGGTGTTATATGAATTTTAGAACTATTTGTTCTAGTTGTTGGAGATTGCTGTTGGTATTTTATAGGGATTTAACTGAATCTGTGGATTGCTTTAGGAAGGATGGCCATTTTGACAATATTAATTTTCCTATTCACAAGCATGGGATAGAATTCCATTTATTGGTATCTTCTTTAATTTCTCTCATGAGTGTCTTATAGTTTCCAGGGTATAGGTCTTTCACCTCCTTGATTAGGTTTATTCCTAGTTATTTTATTCTTTTTGATGCAATTGTACATGGAGTTGTTTATGTGATTTCTCTTTCTGCTTATTTGTTGTTAGTCTATAGGAATGCAACAGATTTCCACATATTAATTTGTATCCTACAACTTTGCTGAATTCAGTTATTAGTTCTAATAGTTTTTGGTGGAGTCCTCAGGGTTGTCTGCAAACAGTTAGTTTAACTTCTTCTTTACCAGTTTGAATGCGTTTTATCTCTTTGTGTTGTCTGATTGCTGTGGCTAGGACCTCCAGAACTATGTCAAATAAAAGTGGGTAGAGTGGGCATCCTTGTTTTGTTGCTGATCTTAGATGAAAAGCATTCAGCTTTTCACTGTTAAATATGATGTTGACTGTGGGTTTGTCATATATGGCCTTTATTATGTTGAGGTACTTGCTCTCTATACCCATTTTGTTGAGATTTTCTATCATGAATGGACGCTGAATTTTGTCAAATGCTTTTTTCAGCAACTATGGAGATGATCATGTGGTTTTTTTTGTCCTTTATATTGTTGATGTGGTGGATGGTGTTGGTGCATTTTCAAATATTGTACCATTCTTGCTTCCCTGGAATAAATCCCACTTGATCATGATATATGATCTTTTAATATATATTTGAATTCAGTTTGCTCATATTTTGTTGAGTATTTTTGAATCTATGTTCGCCAGGGATATTGGTCTGTAATTTTCTTTTTTGTCATGTCTTTGCCTCGTTTTGGTATTAGAGTGACACTGGCTTCATAAAATGAGTTTGGAAGTATTCCCTCCTACTTTTTGGAAAACTTAAAGGAGGATGGGTATTAGGTCTTCACTAACTGTTTGATAAAATTCAGCAGTGAAACCATCTGGAACAGGGATTTTGTTCTTGGGTAGTTTTTGGATTACTGATTCAATTTCTATTCTGGTAATTGGTCTGTTCAGATTTTCTGTTTCTTCTTGGGTCATTGTTGGATGGTTGTATTTTTCTAGAAAGTTGTCCATTTCTTCTAGGTTGTCCAATTTTTTAACATACAATTCTTCATAGTCTTCCCTACTAATTATTTGTACTTCTGTGGTATATGAAGTGATTTTTCCTTTCTCATTTCTGAGTCTGTTTATGTGTGTACACTCTCTTTTTTCTTGATAAGTCTGGCTTGTGGTTTATCTATTTTCTTCTAGAACTAGCTCCTGGTTTCATTGATTCTTTCTGTTGTTTTATTCTCCTCAATTTTATTTATTTCTGCTCTGATCTTTATCATGTCCCTCCTTCTACTGACCTTGGGCCTCATTTGTTCTTTTTCTAGTCTCATTAATTGTGAGGTTAGACAATTCATTGGGGATTGTTCTTTTTTCTTGAGGTAAGTCTGTATTGCTATATACTTTCCTCTTAGAATTGCCTTTGCTGCATCCCACAGGTTTTGGACTGTTAAGTTCTTGTTTTCATTCATCTCCATATATTGCTTGATACCTGTTTTTATTTGGTCATTGATCCATTGGTTATTTAGGGGCATGTTGGTAAGTCTCCATGTGTTTGTGGAGATTTTCTTCGCATAATTTATTTCTAGTTTCATACCTTTGTGGTCTGAGAAGCTGGTTGGTACAATTTCAATCCTTATGAATTTACTGAGGCTCTTTTTGTGGCCCAGCATATGATCTATTCTTGAAAATGTTCCATGTGCACTTGAGAAGAATGTTTACTCTGCTACTTTTGGGTGGAGTCTTTTGTAGATGTCTGTTAGGTCCATCTGTTCTAATGTGTTATTCACTGTCTCTGTCTCTTTACTTATTTTCTGTCTGGTTTATCTGTCCTTTGGAGTGAGTGGTGTGTTGAAGTCTCCTAAAATGAATGCATTGCATTCTGTTTGCCCCTTTAAATCTGTTAGTATTTGTTTTACATATTTAGGTCCTCCTATATTGGGTGCATAGATATTTATAATGGTTATATCCTCTTATTGGACTGACCCCTTTATCATTGTGTAATGTCCTTTGTCTCTTGTTACTTTCTTTGTCTTGACATCTATTTTGTCTGATATAAGTACTGCTGCTCTGGCTTTTTTTCCCTATTATTTTCATGAAATATCTTTTTTCATCCCTTTATTTTTAGTCTGTGTATGTCTTTTAGTTTGCAGTGAGTGTCTTGTAGGCATCATATAGATGGGTTGTGCTTTTTTATCCATTCTGTAAGTCTATGTCTTTTGACTGGTGCATTCAGTCCATTTACAGTTAGGATGATTATCAATAGATATGTACTTATTGCCATTGTAGGCTTTAGATTTGCATTTACCAAAGGTTCATGGGCAACTTCCTCACTATCTAAAGGTCTGTCTCAACTACCTCATGCTGTTTCAAATACAATCTCAAGGTTCTTTTCCTTTCTCCCCTTCCTCTTCTTCTTCCTCCTCCACACTTTATATGTTGTGTATCATATCCTGCACTTGTGTGTATCCCTTGATGAACTTTGTGAGTAGTTGATTTCATTTTGTATTTGCTTAGTAATTAATTGGTTTACTTCCTTTACCTTGGGTTTTTGTTCTCTGGTGAATGCTATGTAGCCTCAGAAGCAATTCCATCTAGAGCAGTCTCTTTAAGATATGCTGTAGGGACAGTTTGTAGGTGTTAAATTCCATCAACTTTTTCTTGTCTGAAAATTGTTTAATCCCTGCTCCAAATGTAAATGATAATCTTTCTGAGTAGAGTACTCTTGGTTGGAGGCCCTTCTGTTTCATTGCATTAAATATATCATGCCACTCCCTTGTGTCCTGTAAGGTTTGTGTTGAGATGTCTTCTGATAGCCTGGTGGGCTTTCCTTTATAAGTGATCTTTTTTTTCTCTCTGACTGCTTTCAATTCTCTCTCCTTGTCCTTGTCCATTCTCTCTCTTTGCCATTTTAATTGTTATATGTCTTGGTGCTGTCTTCCTATGGATTCTTGTGTTGGAAGATCTCTGCACTTCCATGACCTGACTGACTATCTCCTTCTCCAGGTAGGGAATGTTTTCAACAGTCTCTTCCTCAAAGAAATTTTCTATCCCTTTGTCTCTCTTTTCTTCTTCAGGAACCCCTATAATGTGAATATTTTTCTGTTTGTATTGGCCACTCAGCTTTCTTATTATTCTTTCATTCCTGGAGATGCTTTTTTCTCTCTGTGCCTCAGCTTCTTTGTTTTCTTGTTCTCTAATTTCTATTTCATTTACCATCTCCTCTACCTCATCTAATTTACTTTTAAATCTCTCCATTGTATATTTCATTTCAGATACTGTATTTTTCAAAATTTCTATCTTTTTGTTGAAGTCCTCTCTGAGATCTTGAATATTTTTCTGTAGCTCTGTAAGCACATTTGTGACATTTATTTTGAAATGCTTATCAAGAAGATTGGTGAGTTCAGTTTCACTTAATGCCCTTTCTGTCATATTTCTTGTAATTTTGTTTCAACCAAATTCCTGTGATACTTAATTTTTTTAGTGTTTCCTATAGAATAATAACTTTGCATAGGCAGGGTCCTCTAGTGTCCAGAAGCTCTACTCTCTAGAGATGCCATGTACCTGCAGCAAATGGCAGGGGTTGCAGGAGAGCAAAAATGGCACCTGCTGGAAGGATAGTTTTGTGGGGAGAATTTCCTGACTTCCTGGGTATAAAGTCTGCCTCTCCTGCCAAGTCCAGTGGGCTGTGCATGCAGGAAGGAGCATCTGTGCTATGCCTCTGTAGCTTCCATGTGCAGTGCCACCCTGCAGCTGAACTGGTGTGATGGTGGGACCAGCACCTGCTGGGAGGAAGAAGCAGCAGGTTGCTTAGTGCAGTGGAGGGGTGTCTCAGAGCCACGCTGCCAGCCAGGGGGATGGAGTGTCTGAAGCTCCTGAAATTTTCCAACCTGCTGGGCTGAGCATTTTGTCCACCTGTCCTTTCTCCTGAGCAGTGAGCTCAGTGCCATTGTTGCCTCTTTAGTGCCTCTTTTGTTGCTGAAAAGTCCTTCAAACTTCCCACCTTTCTATTGTCTCAGGGGGCCTGGTTGTGTGTACCTGTTCTCTACAAGCAACTGGGATCTCAGTTTCTCTGAGTTTCCACCCGTCTTTGCTTTCCAACCCAACTAATCTCTACAGCACCATGTAATGTGTGTTCATGCTCCCAGAGCAGATCTCAGGGACTGGGTTTTCAGCAGTCTTGGGCTTCTACTCCCTCCCCAGCTACATTTCTTTTCCTCCTACCTTTTTGGCTGGGTGGGGGGAGGGCTTGAGTCCTGCTGGATCTTGGGTTTGCTATTTTACCCTTTTCTGTGAGGCCTTCTTTTTTCCCCAGATGTAGGCAGTCTGTTCTGCAGTCTTTGGGTTGCTTTTTCAGGATTAGTTGTACTTGCTGTGTTTTCATATTTTATGTGATTTTGGGAGAAGGTTTCTGCCTCATTTCTCATGCCATCTTTTTACCCCCTCCAAGTCTGGATTACATAACTTAATAGATTTTCTAATTATAAATATAAGAGTTGTAGAAAATTGAAAATACAGACAAGTATAAAGAAGAAAATAAAAATTGTACCACTTATTACTTTTTGGCATTTGTAATTGATTCATGGGTGTGCATGTGTGTGTGTGTGTGTGTGTGTGTGTGTGTGTGTGAGAGAGAGAGAGAGAGAGTATATAGAGCAATTTTTTTCCTCTAGTAAGGTAGAACCATTTTGTATAATCATCAGCAATATATGTGAATGCCTAACCCTTATTGATTTATGCTATTTATATTTAAGGCATTCTACATTGTCATTGTTATGTTCTGTGATGGCTTTTTCCCAGTTCATCAACTGTGTTTCGAGGGTATTTTACTTAAGTGGGTTTTTCTTTCATAACCAGATTTTAAATTGTTAAAACAAATTTTCTGTTTTGATGTTACATTTTAGACATATCATTCCCATCCCAAGATTATGTAGATGCATGCCAAGTATTTATCCTTCTCTGTCAATTGAAGTACTAATTTAAAAAGAACTAACTTTATCATATATTCAATTTTTACTAACATTTACATTTTTCCCTGAAGTCTCAGATGTTCTTATGACAATTTTCTATTTTTACAAGAATCATGAATTATCTATGTTTATTGAACTTTCTAATATCTGAAAGTACAAGGCTTTTTATTTATTAAATTTTTTCATATTTTAATCATTTTCATTTTTAAAAATTAAAGTATAGTTGACATACAATATATTAGTTTCAGGTATGCAACATAGTGATTCAAGAATTTTATGCATTATGAAATCTTTACCATCTGTCACCATACAATTATTGACTCTTATTTCCTATGCTGTACTTTTCATCAAATGAATTATTTATTCTATAATTGGAAATTTGTACTTCTTTATCCCATCACCTATTTCATCCATTCCCTACCCCCAACCTCTTACGGCAACCACCAGTTTTGTTCTCTGTATTTATGGTCTATTCCTGATTTGGGTTTTGCTTGTTTGCTCATTTCAAGTCCTTTTCATTATTAATCTTTGTCAAAAAATTTCTTGGCTATTCTCGATGACCAGCTCTTTCATTTCAAGGAAGGTCAGAAAATTTATGGATCATAACCAAGAGGTTACATCTATTATGAATCTGTTAGTAAGTTCTAACCAGCTGACTGTATCAACAAAAAATATTAAATAAAACTATGAAGTACTTGAGAATTGAAATTTTCCACTTGGACTTTTTCTCTGCATCAGGACCTATCATAGCGTGATGTTGCTTGTCAACTGACCCAAGTGGACTCAAACTCAAACAAGCCTGATATGAAATCATTTACCGGCTTGTGTCTTCATGGCCCCAGGCGATTTGCTTCTACCTGAGGTCTGAATGTATGTCTGCCTAGAGGTAATGATGCCTGACTGCTTAGAAGGCTGGTGATCTCTCAGGAAATTCGCTAAATGGATCCATAAAACTCCAGCAGCCCTGGCATTCCTATCCATGGGTATAACTGTAATTCCTGGTTACCTGTAATCAATTAATGATAATAATAGTCAACACCTATTGAAACAGTTGCTATGTACTAGATTGAGTGCTGAACATTTGCATGAACTTCCCTATAGCCCTCCCAGTAACATGATGTTTCAAGGGCTCTCATTGCTCTTATTTATTGTAAGTGGTAAATCTTAGTGTGTTTAAGCCACAGGGGCAGGTACATAGAACAAGAGGGTATCAGAACAAAATCTCCAAAATCTGAACATTGAACTATAGTCCCATGCTATTGCTCGGGTAGAAAAATACCTTAAGTTACTAATATATTGAGGTCAGTAGTTAACTATACTAGCCTCCCTTTGGTGTACTTTCTATGAAGACTTACATAAGAACATTTATTCTATAATTTCTTTGGTCACACGTGCTGTGCCCTACAAAAATATTACCAGAGTTATAAATTGTGATATAATTTTCAGGCCAATTTGGAGATGATATATTCAATAAATTTGTAAAAGTTGAGAAATTATTAAAAACAGGGTAATCATTTTTCTCAAGGAGAATGGGAGCAATATTTAAAATTTATCAGGATGACCATGTGGGACAGAAGGTCTATTTCAAATTATTACACTATTATTATCAGAAAGCATAGTTATATAATGAATAAACAGAAGTTTTGAGAAAACATTTTCATCAATGATCTCCATGTACAATAATCACAGATTTTCTACTGTTTCTAAAAAATTCTCCATCAAGTGTTTAAATATGTCCTTCACTTCTCATAGGAATTCATGCCTTAACTGAGAACCTGAAGCACTGAGCAGGTACTCGACAATGTGAGATGAAAAGCAGCAGTGGTTACAGCAAGACAGTGAGCATTTCCCTTTTTCTTGTGCTCCATGGAGGAAAAAACGGGCACTTAGGAGAATTGTAATGCTGTCATTCATTTCCGTTGAGTCAGCGGTGCATTCTCTTGTCTCTTTTCTGATCTCAGCAGTACTGAGGCTATGATTAGGAGAGGAAACAGTACAGAGATCACCCACTTCATCCTCTTGGGGTTCTCCGATTTTCCCAGAATCAAAGCACTGCTCTTTGCTGTGTTCCTGGTGATCTACGTTACAACTCTGACTTGGAACCTGAGCCTCATCATCTTAATAAGGATGGATTCCCACCTCCACACACCCATGTACTTCTTCCTCAGCAACCTGTCCTTCCTAGACATCTGCTATGTGACCTCCACAGCCCCCAAGATGCTCTCTGACTTCTTCCAAGAACAGCATATTATCACCCTAGTGGGTTGTGCTGTTCAGTACTTCTTCTTTTCAGCCATGGGACTGACCGAGACTTGTCTCATGACAGCCATGGCTTATGACCGCTATGCTGCCATTTGTAATCCACTTCTCTATTCATCATTTATGTCACCCACCCTCTGTGTTGGGATGGTGCTGGGATCCTATATGGCTGGGATCTCTGCTTCCCTATCCCAGGTGTGTGCCATTCTTCAACTCCACTTCTGTGGGCCTAATGTCATCCACCACTTCTTCTGTGACATGCCCCAACTGTTAGTCCTGTCCTGCACTGACACTTTCTTTGTTCGACTCTTGGCTGCTGTATTAATAATATTCTATGGGATAATGAATGTCATGGTTGTCATAGTATCATATTGCTATATCATCATCTCCATCATGAAGATCACTACAGCTAAAGGCAGGTCCAAGGCTTTCAACACCTGTGCTTCTCACCTGACAGCAGTTTCCCTCTTCTATACATCAAGTCTGTTTGTCTATTTGAATTCCAGCTCCGGTGGTTCTTCCAACTTTGACAGATTTGCATCTGTCTTCTACACAGTGATGATTCCCATGTTGAACCCATTGATTTATAGTCTGAGGAACAAGGAAATCAAAGATGCCTTGAAGAGGTTGCAGAAGAAGGGAGGGTATTGCTAACTTAACAAATTCTGGTATTTTTGACAGATTCATCCTGTCAGAATCCCCTTAACCCACAATACTGAGGCCATGAATAGACTATAAGAAAATTCATACTGCCTTTGGACAGAGAAGGATGATTTGACAGGTTCTATGGCCAAAAGGACCAACATCCTATTCAAATCCAGGCAAAGACAATGAGTGCAATTCTTCGAGCTTCTCCGGTTTCCCCCTCCATGAAGAGTGGCTTCATTTATTAATATACCCCAAAATATAGATAAAACATTCAGATTCAGAAACTTCTATTTTTTTTTCTTTTGAGAATGAGGCCTGTTTAATGTCAGCCCTCTGACTGTAAAGGCGAGATACCTGACAGAGGCCCAGGAATGTAGGAACACGGTCTCCCACATGTTCTGATGCAACATAATCCAGACATGATAGTGATCCATGCTTGCTGTGTGTTTCTGACCAGAATGGGAATGAACCATGGGAGATGAAGTGCCTTTGGACAAACAAAGCTATACAGTTGGCCTGGTTGTACCTCCTTGTAGGGAAAAGGAAGATTGCTTAGGTCTGTATGGGGGCAAGTTCTGCCAATAAACAGAGCTTGAAGAGACTGTTAAGAGAGTTTGACTCCTCATAATGTGCTCAGGGAACATTGGAACAGTCAGTTGTCTTGCAAGGATGCATGAAATCATAATAAATGAGGCTTGTATAATAATAGTTACAGAAGCTCTTTGTACAAGAGTATAAAGCAGGAGCCCTAGGGCCGCACCCTGAAGCCTCACACATGGAGGGGATGCTCTGCCTAGCATCATTGTCCCAAAGTGGGTCAGGATGGCTGTTTTCATGGGCTCCCCAGCTGGTGCAACTCAGATGCTGCTGAGTGCACCTGGTGAAGATTTTTATTCTTAGTTGCATTTCCCATTTATCTGCTTGTCTTCATGCTTTGCAGTAAACGTTTCTTTCTTTAATGTATTATTGCATACAATCGCATTTCTGCCTTATCAGATCCTTTGAACCTTATCTTTAGCAAAACACTTCTGGAAACACCAATCTGAGACAGCTAATATTTTTCTAAGGCCTCTTTCAGAACTAACCATGTAACAATGCTTAAGCTCTATCCTCATCACCGCCAGCTGCCATCTAAGGAAGGAGGAGGTGACTTGAATCACAAAGAGGAATGAAATGAAGAATGTGGTCCCTTCAGTGCCATTTACTTATGATTCCAATGATTTAGTTTCTTGTATCTAGTGTTTAATGAGGATTTCTCATGGGAGATGATACTCAAAATCCACGTCATAGCCAACAGCCATTTCTGTTATTGTGGGACTCAAACATCTCTCTTCCCCATTAAATCTAGAAATGTACCTTGGTTGACATAGCTGATGGTTCGCACTATCAAGTCACTTCTGATATTTTAGTATCTGTTCATTTTTGGTAGGAGGAGAATTATGGGAAATCTCATTGTAGTAATAGAATTACTGCATATTCAGTGTTGCTGAACTAAGAATAAATATGACAAACTGTATATGTTCTTTCCTGTCATCTGTGTTTGGCATTTTTTGTCCTAGAGATTTATGGTTGTATGAGGTGCTAATGAATGGAGTAAAATGGTTAGAGTTCCTTTAATACTGATACTTTCCAGAAACCCTCAAGGCTCAGGATAGGAAATAGATAATAGGATATGCAGCATTCTCAGATCTAGGCAATTTCCTCTGTCTGAAGAAGGACACACAACTTTGGGTGATTGTAGTCTGGTTAAAAAAACCTGGAACATGTACAGTGATACTTGCTATTAATTTCCCAGATTGGCCAGGCATGAACAAACTGACACAGAACAGATGTCATTACTTTTACATATTATCCTTGGAGATTCATTGGATTCTTACTGTTGTTTTGGGATCTCAGATCTGATGGGTCACATGAATAGCTCTGTTTAATGAAGACTGTAAGTGAGGAGGTGTTTGAAGGCTTTTCCAAGCCTTCCATGAGACTCCACATGGGCAGGGTCGAAAGAGTGGAATTATTGATCCTCTGGGAAAGTTTGTGAGGGCTTTCCTCCTGACAAGGAAAGAATGTGGTATGAATAAAGGATGTGTGGTCCCTGTGCAGGCATAGGCATGCTTTTTGAAGGATTTCTTTTTAAAATGTGTGAGAATGTGTGAGAAGCCTGTTTCTAAGGGGCCATGAGGACTTTCTTGGGAGATAGACCTCTGTTAGGTTTATAATACAGTGTCGTTGATTCTAATCACTATGCTGTGCATTCAGTGTCCAGATTTATTCATCTTCTAGTTGCAAGTTAATACCCTTTCATAACATCTCCTCAAGTGTTCTGTCCCCCAGCCCCTGGTAACCACAATTCTACTCTCTATTTCTTTGAATTTGACTTTTAAGAGATTCCACAAATAAGTGACATCATACAGTATTTGCGTTTTTCTGGTTTATTGCACTTAGCATAATGATCCCAAATTCCATCCATATTGTCACAAATGGTAGCATTTCCTTTGCTCTTGTGGTTCAATTATATTCCACTGTTAGTGTATGGCATGACTTCTTTACCCATTCACACACTGATGGACACTTTTTTTTACCATATCTTGGCTATTGCGAGTAATGCTGCAGTAAACATGGGAGTGCAGATATCTTTTTGTATCATTTTTTCATATGCAGTGGCCATATACACAGACGTGGTATTGTTGGACTGTATGGTTGTACCATTGTAAAAGTTGGAGGAACCTCCATGCTAATAGTGACTTAAACCATTTACATTCTCATCACAAAGTGTACATCACCAACCCATGTTATCTCTTGACTTCTTGATGTTGGCCATTCTAACAAGTGTGAGGTGATATCTCATTTTGTTTATGCTTTAATTTTGCATTTCTCTGATTATTAGTGATGATGAGCACCTTTTCATATACTTGTTGGCCATTTGGATGTCTTCTTGTAAAAATGTCTATTCAGTTTCTCTGTCCGTCCTTTATTTGGTTTGTTTGTTGTATTAGTGTTGAGTTGTTTGAGTTTTTTGTATATATTGGCTATCAATGCCTTGTCTGATATATGGTTTGCAGATATTTTCTGCCATTCTCCAGGTTGTCTTTTCATGTTGTTTCTTTTCTGTGCCGGAACATTTTAATTTGATTTCCCTCTTGCTGAATTTTGCTTTTGTTGCTTGTTTATTTTTGGTGCCATATCCTAAAAAATTATTGCCAAGGCCAATTTCAAGGAGTTCTTTCTCTGTCTTTTCTTCTAGGAATTTTATGCTTTAGGTGTTTCTTTCAAATATTCAATATATTTATGGTTATTGTTTGTGATTAGTGGAAGATGTTGGTCCAATTTCATTATCATGCATGGTTATCCAGTTTTCCAACACCATTTGTTTAAGAGACTACTCTTTCTCCATTGAGTATTTTTGCCTTTCTATTCAAACACTGGTTGACTACTCATGCAGGGGTTGGCTGCTCGACTCCCTATTTGTTCCACTGGGTTATATGTCTATGTTTATGGTAGCTCATATTGTTTTGATTAGCAAAGCTTTGTAGGATAGTTTTAAATCAGAAGTGTGATGCTTCCAGGTTTGTTCTTTTTCAGAATTGCTCTGGTATTGAATGTCCTTTGTCGTTTCATGCAAAGTTTAGTATTGTGTTTTCTGTTCTTGTGAATAATGCCATTAGAATTTTCTTAGAGATTATGTTGAATGTATAGTTGTTTTTCAGTACTATGAGTACTTGACAATTATTAACTTAGTTTTGTGATTACTGCTTAGAAGGTACATTACACGTCAGCCTGGCTCTTTGGGTCACTGGGGCTTACACTCTTGTGTTCCTGAGGTCTGTAGCCCACAAAGAAACAATTGTTAACTACCATCCCCAGGGATTAGTGCAGAGGGCAAAGAAGGAAACAACCAACCCCAGTATTTCTCCAAAAGAAATCTATGTACACACTTTCAAAATGCGTCCTGAGTGTCTGGTCCCAATTACCCTGCATGTAGCTGTTGAATGGGATTCTTCCTTTGGGTCAGTGACAGTTCTTGTTATGCCATAACTATAAGGAGCTACTAAGAGGAATGAAGGCTGCTGGACACCACAAAGGATTGAGAGATGAGGTTGGGCCCAGATGGACAAGATACCCCTTGCAGATTAGGAAAGGTGGTTATTTTATTTAAGGCACAGAAACCAATACAGAGAATCTGGAAGAATGAAGAAATGGAGACACATGTTCCAAACAAAAGAAGAAAATAAAAATCTAGAAATAGACCTTATTGAAATAGGGATAAGGAAGTTACCTGATAAATAGTTCCATTTCTGGTGATAAAGATATTCACCAAGGTTAGGAGAATAATGCATGAACAAAATGAGTTCCAATAAATAGCTACAAAATATAAGAAATTATCAAATAGAAATCACAGAGATTCTGAAAATATAATGAAAATTCAAAGTGGATATTCAATAGCATACTAGAGGAAGTATAAAAAAGGATCAGTTATATTGAAGATAGGTCAGTGCAAGTAATGCAATCAGAAAAGCAAAAGGAAAGAAGACAGTTTCAAGGATTTATACAGATCAATATTTGTATTATTTAAGTCCCAGAAGGTGATGAGAGAGAGAGAGAGAGAGAGAGAGAGAGAGAGAGAGAGAGAGAGAGAGAGAGAGAGAGAGAGAGAGAGAGAGAGAGAGAGAAGCTTGCAAAGCATTTTCAAGAAATAATGGCTTACTATTTCCTTAACCTGAGGAAAAAAGCAGACATCCAGATCCAGGAATCCCAGATAATTCCAAATAATGTGAATCCAAAGAGAACCATACTCAGATATCTTATGGATAAGATATCTTACAGAGAAGTAAAGTTTAGATACTCTAATATTGTCACTGTAGTGGTATATCACTTACAAATCTAGTAAGAAGATTGAAAGGCAAAAGTAGAAAAATAACTATAACCACAACCATTTGTTAGTGGATACACAAGACAAAAAAGATGTAAATTTATGCATCAAAAACATAAAATGTGGAGGTAGGAGAGTAGGTGTGTAGTGTTAGAACTCTGGGAGCCTGAGACTCCTATCACTAGTGGAGGGCCAGCAGGCTCCATTGGTTCCTCTGAGACCCAGCACAGCACTGGCATTTGAACAATTTACCAGTATTGGGAAATGTGTCAGAGCGTCAGGGGATGGAGGGAGGTCTCTTCAAGGAGAAAGGGCAGGGAGGTTCTTCCCAAGCCCTACCTAAGCACAAGTGTTCAGGCATTCATGGGAATCAGCTCCAAACATGCCATTTCCCTCACTGGCAGCTCAGCCCTTAGTCACCTGCCCCTGTGACCTGCACTGCCTACACAAAAGATGTAGATTATTACTTTGTCTTTATAAAGTGTGGAGGATGAAGAAGAAGAAAAAGTAGTACACTTAAATTGTATTTCAAATAGAGTGACCATAACTTAATATACAATTTTATATATGTAGGAAACTATCGATGAACCTTATGGTAACCACAAACCTAAAGCCTATAATAGATACATAAAAATTTAAAAAATAAATGTAAGCATAACACTAAAGATAACCATCAAATTAGGAGAACAGTATAAGAGAGGAAGAAAGAGACAGAGAGGAACTAAAAAAACCATCAGAAACCAGTTAATAAAATGGCAGTTGGTACTTATCTATCAATAATTACCTTAAATGTAAATGGACTGAATGCATCAACAAAAGACATAGAGTGGCACAATACATAAAGAAACAAGACCCATTCCAATGCTGCCTACAAGAGACTCATTTCAGACCCACAGACATACACAGAATGAGAGTCAAGGGGTGGAAAAGATATTTCATGCAGATAATAGGGAGAAAAACCCCCCAGGAGTACCAGTACTTGTATCAGACAAAACAGATTTCAAAAGAAAGAAAGTAAGAAGAGACAAAGAAGGTCATTACATGATGATAAAAAGATCAGTCCATCAAGAGAATGTAACTATTATAAATATCTGGGCACACAACATAGGACCACCTAAATATGTGAAACAAATACTAACAGAACTAAAGAAAGAAACAGACTGCAACTCAATCATATTAGGGGACTTTAACATACCACTTACATCAATGGACATGTAAATGAGACAAAAAATTAATAAGGAAACAGAGGCATTAAATAACACATCATATCAGATGGACTTAATTGTTACATACTGAACATTCCACCCAAAAACAGCAGGATACAAAATTTTCTGAAGTGTACATGGAACATTCTCCAGAGTAGACCACATATTAAGACACAAAAAGAACATATAGGTAGATCACATATTAAGACACATACAACAAATAAATTAAAAAATACTGCAAATGTGTCAAGCATATTTTTAGATCACTATGGTATGAAACTAGAAATAAATTACATGAAGAAAACAAACCCACAAACACATGGAGGCTAAACAACAATGTTTCCATATAATCAATGGACCAGTGAACAAATTAAAACAGAAATCAAGCAATACATGGGTACCAATGAAAACAAAAATTCAACAGTCCAAAATTTGTGGGATACCACAAAAGTGGTTCTATGAGGGAACTACATGGCAATACAGGCCTACCTCAAGAAATGAGAACAATCCCAAATAAGCAGTATAAACTCAGAGTTAAAGAAACTAGAAAAAGAAGCAAAAATGAGTCCTAAAGTCAGTAAAAGGAGGGACATAAAAAGATCAGAGCAGAAATGAATAAAATGGAGAAAAATAAAACAATAGAAAAGTCCATGAAACCAAGACCTGGTTCTTTGTGAAGATGAAGAAAATAGACAAACTCCTTCCCAGACTTATGAATGAAAAAAGAGAGGGGACACAAAGAAAATCTGAAACAAGAAAGGAATAGTTACAACTGACACCTCAGAAACATAAGAAATGATTAGAGAATTCTATGAAAAATTATATGAGAACAAATTGGACAACCCAGAAGGAACAGACAAATCCCTAATAAAGTACAAACTTCCAAGATTGACCCAGGAAGAAGCACAAAATCTGAACAAACTGTTTGCCAATAATGAATGTAAACTGGTAATCAAAAAGCTCCCAAGAAACAGAAGGCCATTATCAGATGGCTTCACAGCTGAATTCTACCCAACATTTAAAGAAGAGCTAATACCCATCCTTCTTAAAGTATTCCAATAAATTGAAGAGGAGGGAATACTTCCAAACTCATTCTATGATTCCAGCATCATTCTAATACCACAACCAGGCAAAGACACTACCAAAAAAAAATTATAGATTGATAACCCTGATGAACATAGATGCAAAAATCCTCAACAAAATATTAGCAAACAGAACTCAAAAGTACATCAAAAGGATCATCCATCCTGACCAAGAGGGATTTATTGCAGAGATGCAAGGGTGGGACAGTACTGGTAAATCAATCAATTGCTACACCACATTAACCAAAAGAAGGATAAAAATCACATGATCATCTTAATAGATGCTGAAAAAGCATTGGGCAAAATTCAACATCTATTCGTGATAAAAACTCTCAACAAAATGGGTATAGAACATACACACCTCAATGTAATAAAGGCCATATATGACAAACCCACAGCCAACACCATACTCAACAGTGAAAAGCTGGAAGCTTTTCATCTAAGATCAGAAACAAAACAAGAATGTCCACTCTCCTCACTTTCATTCAACGTAGTATTGGAGATCCTGGCCATGGCAATAAGATAACACAAAGAGATAAAACATATTCAAACTGGTAAGGAACAAGTTAAACTGTCACTTTTTTCAGACAACATGATATCATACATAGAAAACCCCAAAGACTCCACCAAACCACCATTAGAACTAATAACTGGATTCAGCAAAGTTGCACAATACAAAATTAAAACACAGAAATCTGTTGCATTATTGTATACTAAGAGTGAGCTGGCAGAAAGAGAAATCTGGAAAACAATTCCACTTATGATTGCATCATAAAGAATAAAATACCTAGGAATAAACCCAACTAAGGAGGTGAAAGACCTGTGCTCTGAAAACTATAGACACTGATGAAAGAAATTGAAGACACAGATCAATGGAAATACATGCCTTGCTCATGGATAGGAAAAATTCATCCTGTCAAAATAGCCATCCTGCTCAATGCAATTTACAGATTCAATGCAATCCCTATCTAAATGTCAATGGCATTTTTCAATAAACTACAGCAAATAATCCTAAAATTCATGTGAAACCACAAATGACTCCAAATCAGCAAGACAATATTGAGAAAGAAAATCAAAGCTCGGGTATTGCGCTCCTTGACTTCAAGCTATACTACAAAGCTACAGTAATCAAAACAATGTGGTACTGGCACAAGAACAGGTTCATACATCAACGGACCAGAATAGAAAGCCCAGAAATAACCCCATGCTTTTGTGGTCAGTTAATGTATGATATAGGAGCCATGAATATATAATGAGGAAAAGACAGCCTCTTCAAACTGGTGTTGGGAAACCTGGACAGCTATGAGAAAGAGAATGAAACTGGATTACTGTCTGACTCCTTTCACAAAAGTAAACTTGAAATGGATTCAAGATCTAAATATAAGACATGAGACCTAAAACTCTTAGAAGAAATCAGAAGCAAAAGTCTCTTGAGAATAAACATGAGCAATTATTGTCTGGACCCATCTCCCAAGGCAAGGGAAACAAAAGCAGAAGTGGACAAGTGGGACTACATCAAACTAAAAAGCTTCTGTACAGCAAAGGGTGCCAGTAATAAATAAAAAGGCAACCTACATCATGGGAGAATATATTCATAAATGATTTATCTGATGACTTAACATCCAAAATATATAGAGAATTCGTATGATTCAGCTCCAAAATAATAATAATAATAATAATAACTTAATAAATGGGCAGAGGACCTGAACAGACATTTTTCTAAAGAAGAAATACAGATGGCCAATAAACACATGAAAAGATTCTCTATATCCCTAATTATCATGGAAATGCAAATAAAAAACAGTGAAATATCACCTTATCCCAGTTACAGTGGCCGCTATCCAAATACAAGAAATAATAAGTGTCGGCAAGGATGTGGAGAAAAGGGAACAGTCCTACAGTGTTGGTGGGAATGTCAATTGGGGCAGCCACTGTGGAAGGCAATATGTAGGTTCCTCAAAAAACTAAAAACAGAAATACCACATGACCCAGTAACCCCACTTCTAAGAATTTACCCAAAGGAAACAAAATATCTGATTTTCAATAGATGAATATAATTAAAAGAGGAAGTGGTACATGTATACAATGCAATATTATTCAGCCATAAAAAAGAAGAAATCCTGTTGTTTGTGACAACATAGATCGATCTAAAGGGTATTATGCTAGGTGAAATAAGCTAGGTGGAGAGTGAAAAATACCATATGATTTCACTTACATATGGAATCTAAAAAAAACAAAGTGGACAAAATAGCAGTAGACTCTTAGACACTGAGAAATGACTGGTGGTTACCATGGGAGAGTTTTTGGGATGGGGTGGGTGAGGAAGATAAAGAGACACAGAATCTCAGTCATAATATGTTTGTCACAGGGCTGGAAGTGCAGCATAGAGAATATAGTCAGTGGTTCTTTAACATCTTTCTATGTTGACAAGTAGTACCTGCACTAGTTAGGGTGAGTGTTTAGTAATATGTGTAACTGTTGAATCATTGTGATATATATTTGAAACCAATATAATGTTGTATATTAACTATTTTTCAATTAAAAAAGAAAGTGATAAAGATGGCACCCCATTTACCTCAGTAGGAATGATATTTGGGCAGGGGTTTTGACTTCTATAAGGAAGACGGGTCAAAATATATGTGACCTTGTACACGTCTCAAAAATAGCTGGTAGAGAGGAAGGGAAAATGTGGCTTCCTTGATTCCTGGTGCCACTTTTTTTTTTTTTTACCTGGGACCTACATGTGTTCTGCCTTAGTGCCACTACATTTAATTCAGTGTAAAAAGTCATTTCCATGATAGACTCAAGTAGATAAAATCCTAGATTTTGAGAATAGAGGTTCTGACAAATGTCACATTAGAGAAACCACTAGAAGCTAGGAAGCCATACAGAGTCTTTTCTTCACTGATTTTCTTGATTGAGTTTTGCTGTTAAATGTGTTTATACTTTAATACAAATAAAATAATGTATAAAATTAAATGTCCAGATTAAAAATAATTTAAGAGGAAACACCTTATACCTTTAATCCAGAACAGAGATAGAGAGAGAGCATTAGTGAGAGAGGGAGGAGAGATGGAGATTGCTCTGTTTAGCCCTGAGTAGCCTGCTTCTCTCCTCCTTCCTGCTTGAGCCTCCTTGTGGAGTGAATTGTGAAGAAGAGATGGGAGAGAGCAATGGTGGAAGGAAGCGGACATTTTTTAAGGTTGGGGAGATTTTCAGAGCTAGAAAGAAGGTAAAATCGCCACGTTCTGGGCACAGATGGGCCTGGAGCTGCTCCTAGTAGCTTCCCTCAGAAATGATGACTTTGTGGTGAGTCTAAGGAGGGGGGGACCTGAGTCCCAGAAAACTGAACCTCTGTGTTCCTTTTTAGAGCTTCAAGCTTTTCTTTGCTTCTCTCATTTTTATTTTATTTTTTGTTTTTTACTTGTGGTGTGATTGGCATACAACATTATATCCATTTTAGGTGTACGGTATGATTCGGTATTTATATATTACCAAATGAACATCACAGGAAATCTAGTTAACTTTGGTCACCATACACAGTTACAGAATTATTTCTCCCTGGGATGAGAACATTCAAGATGTAATCTCTTAGCAACTTTCAAATATGCAATAGAGTATTACTAAGTGTAGTTATCATGCTGTATATTATATCCCCATGACTTATTTATTTATTTATTTATTTTTATTTTGGTATCATTAATCTACAATTACATGAGCAACATTATGGTTACTAGACTGCCCGCATCATCAAGTCCCCACCACATACTCCATTACAGTCACTGTCCATCAGCCTAGTAAGACGCTATAGAATCACTACTTGCCTTCTCTGTGTTGTACAGCCTTCCCTGTGCCCCACCCCTATGTTATGTCTGCTAATCATAATACCCCCTTTTCCCCCTTGTCCCTCCCTTCCCACCCATCCTCCCCAGTCCCTTTCTCTTTGGTAACTGTTAGTCCTTCTTGGGTTCTGTGAGTGTGTTGCTGTTTTGTTCCTTCAGTTTTTGCTTTGTTCCTATGCTCCACAGATAAGTGAAATCATTTGATACTTGCTTTTTTTTCCACCTGGCTTATGTAACTGAGCATAATACCCTCCATGTTGTTGCAAATGGTAGGATTTTTTTCCTCATGGCTGAATAATATTCCATTGTGTATATGTACTACATCTTCTTTATTCATTCATCCATTGATGGACACTTAGGTTGCTTCCATTTCTTGACTATTGTAAATACTGCTGCGATAAATGTAGGGGTGCATATGTCTTTTTCAAACTGGCTACTGCATTCTTAGGGTAAATTCCTAGGAGTGGAATTCCTGGGTCAAATGGTATTTCTATTTTGAGTTTTTTGAGGAACTCCATACTGTTTTCCACAATGGTCGAACTAATTTACATTCCCACCAGCAGTATTGGAGGCCCCTTTCTACACACATCCTCGCCAACATTTGTTGTTGTTTGTCTTTTGGATGGTGGCCATCCTTACCGGTGTGAGGTCATATCACATTTGTGGTTTTAATTTTGCAGTTCTATGATGATTAGTGATGTGGAACATCTTTTCATGTGCCTGTTGGCCATCTGAATTTCTTCTTTGGAGAAGTGTCTGTTCAGATCCTCTGCTCATTTTTTAATTGGCTTATTTGCTTTTTATTTGTTGAGGTGCATGAGCTCTTTATATATTTTGGATGTCGACCCTTTATTGGATCTGTCATTTATGAATATATTCTTCCATACTGTAGGATGTCTTTTTGTTCTACTAATAGTGTCCTGTTCTGTACAGAAGCTTTTCAACTTGATATAGTACCACTTGTTCAGTTTTTCTTTTGTTTCTCTTGCCCGGGGAGATATGTTCATGAAGTTACTCATGTTTATGTCCAAGAGATTTTTGCCTATGTTTTTTTCTAAGAGTTTTATAGTTTCATGACATACATTGAGGTCTTTGATCCATTTTGAATTTACTTTTGTGTATGGGGTTAGAAAATGATACAGTTTCATTCTCTTGTATATAGCTGTCCAGTTTTGAAAACACCAGCTTTTGAAGAGGCTGTCATTTCCCCATTGTATGACCATGGCTCCTTTATTGTGTATTAACTGACCATATATGCGTGGGTTTATATCTGGGCTCTCTAGTCTGTTCCATTGGTCTATGGGTCTGTTCTTGTGCATGTACCAAATTGTCTTGGTTACTGTGGCTTTGTAATAGAGCATGAAGTCAGGGAGCATAATAACCCCCACTTTATTCTTCCTTCTCAGGATTGCTTTGC
This sequence comes from Manis javanica, assembly GCF_040802235.1. Lineage (NCBI taxonomy): Eukaryota > Metazoa > Chordata > Mammalia > Pholidota > Manidae > Manis > Manis javanica. Next base: position 1,201,284 of record NW_027332171.1, read on the forward strand.
CTCTGCAGGGTCTTTTGTGGTTCCATATGAATTTTAGAACTATTTGTTCCAGTTCAGTGAAGAATGCTGTTGGTATTTTGATAGGGATTGCTTTGAATCTGTAGATTGCTTTAGGCAGGATGGTCACTTTGACAATATTAATTCTTCCTGGCCAAGAGCATGGGATGAGTCTCCATTTGTTAGTGTCCTTTTTAATTTCTCTTAGGAATGTCTTGTAGTTTTCAGGGTGTAGGTCTTTCAGTTCCTTGGTTAGGTTTATTCCTAGGTATTTTATTCTTTTTGATGCAATTGTGTATGGAATAATTTTCCTAATTTCTCTTTCTGCTAGCTCATCGTTAGTGTATAGGAAAGCAACAGATTTCTTTGTATTAATTTTGTATCCTACAACGTTCTGAATTCAGACATTAGCTCTTGTAGTTTTGGAGTCGATTCTTTAGGATTTTTTTATGTACAATATCATGTCATCTGCAAATAGTGATAGTTTGACTTCTTCTCTACCAATCTGGATGCCTTGTATTTCTTTGTTTTGTCTTATTGTCATAGCTAGGACCTCCAGTACTATGTTGAATAACAGTGGGGAGAGTGGGCATCCCTGTCTTGTATCTGATCTTAGGTGAAAAGCTTTCAGCTTCTCTCTGTTAAGTATGATGTAGGCTGTGGGTTTGTTATACATGGCCTTTATTATGTTGAGGTACTTGCCCTCTACATCCATTTTGTTGAGAGTTTTTATTATGAATGGGTGTTGAATTTTGTCGAATGCTTTTTCAGCATCTATGGAGATGATCATGTGGTTTTTGTCCTTTTTGTTGATGTGATGGATGATGTTGATGGATTTTTAAATGTTGTACCATCCTTGCATCCCTGAGATGAATCCCACTTGATCATGGTGTATGATCCTCTTGATGTATTTTTGAATTCGGTTTGCTATTATTTTCTTGAGTATTTTTGCATCTATGTTCATTAGGGATATTGGTCTGTTTCTTCCTTGGTCAGTCTTGGAAGGTTGTATTTTTCTAGGAAGTTGTCAGTATCTCATAGGTTTTCCAATTTGTTAGCATGTAGATTTTCATAGTATTCTCTAAGAATTCTTTGTATTTCTGTGGGGGCCGTCATGATTTTTCCTTTCTCAGTTCTGATTCTGTTTATGTGTGTAGATTCTCTTTTTCTCTTAATAAGTCTGGCTAGGGGTTTATCTATTTTGCTAATTTTTTTAAAGAACCAGCTCTTGGTTTATTGATTTTTTCTATTGTTTTATTCTTCTCAGTTTTATTTATTTCTTCTCTTATCTTTATTGTGTCCCTCTTTCTGCTGACCTTCGGCCTCATTTGTTCTTCTTTTTCTAGTTTCAATAATTGTGAGTTTAGACAATTCATTTGAGATTGTTCTTCCTTCTTTAAATAGGGATGAATTGCTACATATTTTCCTCTTAGAACTGACTTCTCTGCATCCCACAGAAGTTGGGGTTTTGTGCTGTTGTTGTCATTTGTCTCCATATATTGCTTGATCTGTGTTTTAATTTGGTCATTGATATATTGATTATTTAGGAGCATGTTGTTGAGCCTCCATATGTTTGTGAGCCTTTCATTTTCCTTGTACAATTTATTTCTAGTTTTATTACCTGTGTGATCTGAGAAGCTGGTTGGTAGAATTTCAATCCTTTTGAATTTACTGCGGCTCTTTTTATGGCCTAGTATGTGATCTATTCTTGAAAATACTCCATGTATTTTGAGAAGAATGTGTGTTCTGCTGCTTTTGGGTGTAGAGTTCTGTATATGTATGTTAGGTCCATCTGTTTTATTGCATTGTTCAGTACCTCTGTGTCCTTACTTATTTTCTGTCTGGTTGATCTGTCCTTTGGGGTGACTGATGTATTGAAGTCTCCAAAAATGAATGCATTGCAATCTATTTCCTCCTTTAGTTCTGTTAGTATTTGTTTCATATATGTTGGTGCTTCTGTGTTGGGTGCATATATATTTATAATGGTTACATCCTCTTGTTGGACTGCCCCTTTTATCATTATATAATGTCTCTCCTTGTCTCTTGTGACTTTCTTTGTTTTGAAGTGTATTTTGTCTGATACAAGTACTGCAACACCTGCTTTTCTCTCCCTATTGGTTGCATGAACCAACTTTTTCCATCCCTTCACTTTTAGTCTGGGTATATCTTTGGGTTTGAGCTGAGTCACTTGTAAGCAGCATATAGATGGATCTTGCTTTTTTTATCCATTCTATTACTCTGTGTATTTTGACTAATGCATTTAGTCCATTTACATTTAGGGTGATTATCAATAGATATGTACTTATTGATATTACAGGCTTTGGATTCATGGTTTCCAAAGGTTCAAGGGTAGCTTCTTTCTATCTAACCATTTAACTTAACTGTCTTATTAAGCTATTATAAACACAGACTGATGATTATTTATTTCTCTCCCTTTTTATTCTTCCTTCTCCATTCTTTATATGCTAGGTGTTTTATTCTGTACTCTTGTGTTTCCTTTACCTGCTTTTTGGATAGTTGATTTTATTTTTTGTGTTTAGTTAGTATCTGGTTGTTCTGTTTACTTTGCTGTGATTTAATTTTCTCTGGTGACATTTATTTAGTCTTAGGAATGCATCCATCTAGAGAAATCCCTTTAAAATACCCTGTAGAAGTGGTTTGTGGGATGCAAATTCCCTCAACTTTTGCTTGTCTGAAAATCGTTTAATACCTCCTTCAAATTTAAACAATAATCATGCTAGATACAGTGTTCTTGGTTCAAGGCTCTTCTGTTTCATTGCATTTAATATATCATGCCATTCTCTTCTGGCCTGTAAGGTTTCTGTTGAGAAGTCTGGGTTTTCCTTTGTAGGTGATCTTTTTTCTCTCTCTGGTTGCCTTCAATACTCTGTCCTTATCTTTGATCTTTACCATTTTAATTATTATATGTCTTAGTGTTGTCCTCCTTGAGTCCCTTGTGTTGGGAGATCTGTGGCCTTCCATCACCTGAGAGACTATTTCCTTTCCCATCTTCAGGAAGTTTTCTGCAATTATTTCTGCAAAGACATTTTGTATCCCTTTTTCTCTCTCTTTTTCTTCTGCTTCCCCTGTAATTCAAATACTGTTCTGTTTGGATTGGTCACACAGTTCTCTTAATATTCTTTAATTCTAGATATCTTTTTATCTCTCTCTGCCTCAGCTTCTCTGTATTCCTGTTCTCTGATTTCTATTCCACTAACAGTCTCTTGCACCTCACCCAGTCTTCTCTTAAGCCCTCCTTTAATTGTTGCATTTCTGTTATCTCACTCTGGACTTCATCCCTTAGCTCTTGCATATTTTTCTGCAGTCCCATCACCATGGTTATGACTTTTATTTTGAATTCTTTTTCAAGAAGATTGGTTATATCTATCTCACCAGGCCCTCTCTCTGGGGTTGTCTGAATGATTTTTGAGTGGACCAGATTCTTCTTCCTTTTCATGGTGATAGAAGTGGTTTCAGGCAGGTAGCACGCATTTCAGCTGGGAGAACAAAGTCCCTTCCTGCTTGCCGGTTGCTTTGCCCTTCTGCACTGCCTGTGCCATCTATCCACACACCAGGAGGCTGTCTCTGGGATAATATCCTGAGCTGCTGTGGACAGGGTGGCCTTAGGCCTAGCCTAGAGCACTGTAGGGTTTCACAGCCATGCCAGGTGTGTTCTCCTGCAAGAATGACATCCATTCATGCCTTCTGGACCTTGTTCTGGGTTCCCCTGCCTGTCTCTGGGATAATATCCTGAGCTGCAGAGGGTGGGGCTGCCCTCAGGGTAGCCTAGCACACTGTGCACTGTCAGAACTGTGCCCACACAATGTGCGGGCACACTGTGAATGGTGCCCCTTCATGCCTTCTGGACCTTGCTCAGGCTTCCATTGCCTGTGCTGGTTACCCTTACCCTGAGAGGCAGTCTCTGGGATAATCTCCTGATCTGCCTTAGGTGAGGCGGCCCTCTGGCTAGCCTAGAGCACTCTGGGGTGTTTCAGCCATGCTTGGTGTGTTCTCTAGCAAGAATGGAACCCCTTTGTAGCCTCCAGACCTTGCTCTGGCTTCCGCTGACTGTGCCGGTTACCCACACACTGGGAGCAGACTCTGGGATAATCTCCTGAGCTTCCATGGGCAGGGCAGCCCTCAGGGTAGTCCAGTGCACTGAGGTTCTTGGCAGACATGCCTGGGTGTGTTCTCCTGCAAGAAAGGCACCTCTTCATGCATTTCATACTTGCTCTGACTTCCTCCGTCTGTTCTGGTTAGCTGTGCAGTGAGAGCAGAGTCTGGGTGGTTGATGTGGGTGGGGGTGTTCTCTGTCTCCTCTTCAGCTGTGACATATCAGCTGGTGTAATTGCAGCACTAGCTTGGGGGAATGAATTACTGGTTGTTACTGCTGTGAGGGGCTTTGGGGCTGCTTTAACCCCCAGGGGGTTAGGGGGCCTGAAGTTCCTCAAGATTCCCAGCCTGTTGGGCTGAGTGTGCTCTGACCATTTTGCCTAGCTATTGAGCCCTTGTACCTTTAAGACGTTTGAAAAGTGCCTGCTTTCCTTTTGTCCCAGGGGAGCTGGCTGTGGGGACCCACTTGCAGTCTCCATCTCGAATTTTACTTTTCCGTTTCTCTAATATCCAATGTGTGTCTGTGCTCCCGGTGCAGATTACTAGAGCTGGTTATTTAGCCATCCTGTGCTTCCACTCCCTCCCCACTCTGACCGTTTTCCTCCCGCCAATGAGCTGGGGTGTGTGGAGTGCTCGGGTCCCACTGGGTTTGCCTTTGTATGTTGCCCTTTTCGTAAGATTCTGAGTTCTCACAGATGTAGATGTAGCCTAGCTGTTGTACTGTATGTTCTGGTTTCTCTTTTAGGAATAGTTGTATTTGTAGCATTTTCAAAAATATATATAGTTTTATGAGATTTCGCCACCCTACCCAATCTGTCATCTTGAGCCTTTGACTTAGTTATTTTATAACTGGAAATTTGTACCTTTTGTCTACATTTAAATGAGTTCTTCTTTCAAAGAAGGGAAGAAACCATAATTGTGAGAGTGATATTAAGTAGGTATTTTAAATGAAGCATCAGTAACGTGGTATGGTATCTTGAAAAGGCCTCCAATTCAGAACACATAAATTACACCTACTATTAATATTAGACATATTATGTCCTATACACTCTGATAAGTGTTTTATAATCATTATTTTTTCACTTATGCATGGGACATAATGCCAAGACTCAAAGAGTTATTGTGGTGATCGATTCACGTCAGGTGTTTTAGAAATGCCCGTACGTATATATCTAAAATGAAAGTGCTTTGTAAATAGGAAAGTATTCCCAGACCTATTTTACTGATATGAGGCTCTTTTACCAGCGAGCTGTTTCATGCTTGGCAAGTCCCTTAGCTCCTCTGACTTCCGATTGCTCTCTTGGAAATTGAAGGCATTGGACTCGATGATCCCTACATCAACTCCAGCTCTAATGACTCCAAGTTTGTTAAAAGAAAAACTATCATCATGAGCTCATGATTGGACTATGGGGAGGTAGGGAATGGACCCCAGAGAGATGTGGCAAAGTGGGGATGAAATGAGCAGGGACAGAAACTCCATGACAACCATATCTCTGGAGAACAAGTACCTGGGGCTTTTCTCCCTTTGCTTTTTATCTTGGCACCACTGTCCTTGACAACACATTTGAGAGAACCCTGTGTGGGCATCTCTCTGGCTGTGAGTTGACAGCCAGTTAATAGTGTAATCCTCTTGCTTGGAGTGTAATAGGGATCACCGGGAAAACTCCTTTGGAAAAGAAATAAGCAATTTAACCTTTGGTGAGAACTCTGTGTTCCTGGGATATCTGGGTCAAGGTGAGAGGGCGAGAATAGAGGAATCAGTGGATTCCGTGCTGTCTCAATAGCCATGTGGTCCTCCTGGTAGGACCTGTATGGACAAGACTTGTGGTCCTCAGTGTCCCCCGTTCATCACTCTCCCTCTCTCCACCTGCACACCCTCCACTTAGGGCCGTTCCTTGGGTTTCTTCTTACCCATGCTATCTGACCTTTAATGAAAAGATTAAAATCTTAACCAAAATTTTAGGTATTGCTTTGGACTGAGGGATAAATTTGAGTCCTTGTTCTATAGTTTTTTAAGGATGTGGTCTTGAACTCTGGTACCTTCTCTTTTTTCACCTGTGAATGAGGATAATATGATCATATAGTATCTACTGGGACAATGTGTATCGAACAGAACGCTGAATAAAAAGTACTAATTTAATGAATTTTGGTAGAATTTCCTATGATCAAAACATGGTTGTCTGTGTTTCCTAACATCATCTATCCCGGAGACCGTTTCATTTAAGTTTTTTGTTTGAGGAATGGGTTTTACAATTATAACAATTAATATGATATATATTTAAGTATATAGCTTTGATTCATAAGTTCTGAGTGTGAACAGACTGCATAACTGATCACTGCATAACGACAGGACAGAGTGCTCATGTATATTTCCAGTGGCCTTTTGAAATACTTCAAATAGTTCTCCATTGTCATCTTTGGAGACTCTGGGCTATGCAGGCACTAGTGCAGGTGACACAATCTCAGAGATGCCCACCCAAGCACAGGCAGATCTGGTCTGTCTCTCTTAGGTTCTTTTACTTACAGTTTTCTTCATTCAGCAGGATCCTGACTTTCTTAACCTAATTTTGTACCCTGCACAACCTTGCCAACTGACCATGACCTTAGTAGGTCAGATTGGAAAAGGTTTGGATTAACTATATCCACTTAGTAATATCTTCAACCATATGAATGTCAATCACCTTTTCATCTGCAAAATGTCTTGGGAAATGCTGAGCACATGGAAAAAGTGAATCAAAGAGAGTATGTTCAGATTTTTTTCTCTTTTTCTCTAGCTTGCCAAATTTGAACAAGATAACATTTTCAGGATCAAATTTTTCATAAATAAATAAAACAATCCAAAATTCACTTTTTTGGGGGAAATGATGATGAATCACATAGAATACATTTAGTTATGGCTACTACTGTTATCAGAATATAATAAAAAATGAATAATTTCAGTGTGACTGCTTCATCAAAGGTTGAATTATTTTTCCAGACTTCATCTATCATGTTAGTATTTTGGAGATGTGTGTGAGAGGATGCAATTTTAAAAGATTTTCATTGACTCTAACACATCTTGGATAAGCAATTGAGAAATTCCATGGCAGGACTCTATGCACAGAGTAGCAGAGAGATTTCAATTTCATAAAACCATAATTGATAAGATATGTGTATTTTTTAAATGTCACACTCAAAACTGTTTAAAAACAGCATGGTGGGAAGTTTTCTCTTGATTTGTTGTTCTTCATGTTATAAATGTATGTGGCTTGTCTTCATGGCTCCAGGTGATTTATTTGCTTTCCCATGAGGTCTGAGTCTACATCTGCCTACAGGCAATGATGCCTGAGTGTCTGTCTGCAAGGCTGATGATCTCTCAGGAAATTCCCCACGTTAACCCGTAAAGCTCTAGCACCCCTGGAATTCCCATCCATGAGAGCAACTGATACTCACGGCTATCTGTAAGCAATGCTGTAAGAGCCAACTTCTATTGAAACAATTATGTGCGCCAGCTCGTGTGCTGAGCATTTTGGTAATTTTCTCATATATATAACCCTCCAGTACCGTTATGGTTCAGGAGCTCTCCTTGGCCAATCTTGGTGTGTTTAAGCCACTGGGACTGGCACATAGACCAAGAGGGTATCAGAACAAAAACTTCAAAGTCTGAACCTCTAACTACAGTCCCATGCTATTCCTCGGGTAGCAATATACCCTAAGTTGATAATACATTGGGGTCAACAGAAAACTGTACTAGCCTCGCTTTGGAATATTTCTATGAAGGCATCCCTAGAACAGTTTTTCTATAACTTTATTGAGCTCACATGCTGTGCTCCCTAGAATATTATGAGAGTTATAAATTGTGATATAATTTTCAGGCCTGTTTGGAGATGCTACAATAAACACATGTATAAACATTTGGGAAATTATTAGTAACAGGGTAAATAATGTTTTCATGGATAATAGAAGAAATTTTAAAAAGCCATTTAGATGACCACGTGGAACAGAAGTCCTATTTCAAAATGATATGCACTGATGCTGCTCATGCTTGTGATTACATACATAATTATCAGAGGTGTTTAAAAAGCCTTTTATTTTCATCAATGATCTCTACTTCATATATAATAATCAGTAGTATAATAATCACATGTAAAATAATCTATTATTTTTTATAGTTCTAAACAAAATTTGTAAATATATCTTCAATTCTCATGGCACCTCCTTCATTAATAGAGAACCTGACACTGAACAGACACTCCTTAACAACGTGAGATGAAAAACCAAGGTTTTTCCTCCAGGACAGTAAGCATTTCCCTTTTTCTGGTGCTCAGTGAAGGAAAAAGTGGTCACATTTCACTTGAGTCAGCAATGCACTACCTTGTCTCTTTTTTGATTTCAGGAGCAGCAAGGCTATGATTAGAAGAGAAAATATTACAGAGATCAACCACTTCATTCTCTTGGGGTTCTCAGATTTTCCCAGAATCAAAGCAGTGCTCTTTGTTGTGTTTCTGGTGATCTACGTTACAACTCTGATTTGGAACTTGAGCCTCATCATCTTAATAAAGATGGATTCCCACCTCCACACACCCATGTACTTCTTCCTCAGTAACCTGTCCTTCCTAGACATCTGCTATGTGACCTCCACAGCCCCCAAGATGCTCTTTGACTTCTTCCAGGAACAGCATACTATCACCCTAGTTGGTTGTGCCATTCAGTACTTGTTCTTTACAACCACAGGACTGACGGAGACTTGTCTCATGACAGCCATGGCCTATGACCGCTATGCTGCCATTTGTAATCCACTTCTTTATTCATCTATCATGTCACCCACCCTCTGTGTTGGGATGGTGCTGGGATCCTACATGGCTGGCATCTCTGGCTCTGTATCCCAAGTGTGTGCCATTCTTCAACTCCACTTCTGTGGGCCTAATGTCATCCACCACTTCTTCTGTGACATGCCCCAACTGTTAGTTCTGTCCTGCTCTGACATTTTCTTTGCCAAACTTTTACTTGCTGTATTAACAATTATCTTTGCAATAATAAATGCCCTTATTGTCATGATATCCTATGTCTATATTGTCATCTCCATCATGAAGATCACTACAGCTAAAGGCAGGTCGAAGGCTTTCAACACCTGTGCTTCTCACCTGACAGTAGTTTCCCTCTTCTATACCTCAAGTAGCTTTGTCTATTTGAGTTCCAGCTCTGGCGGTCCTTCCAATTTCGACAGATTTGCATCGGTCTTCTACACAGTGGTGATTCCCATGTTGAACCCGTTGATTTACAGTCTGAGGAACAAGGAAATCAAAGATGCCTTGAAGAGGTTGCAGAAGAAGGGTGGGTATTGCTGACATCACAGATTCTGAGATTTTTAAATATATTATACCTTCAAAATTTTCTGAATGCACAATACTGAGCATATGAACAGACTGCTACAAACTTCACACTGCCTTTGTACAAAGAAGGTTTAATTTGATGTAGGTAATATACCACATTTTACTAAGAGGTGATACAAGTCTGCACAAACTGTATATATTTATGTCTTGGAGTTTCATAACTTTCAGTCTATATGAGGGGAGGTCTCTTCATTTATTAATCTGTCCACATGTATTTGTGAAACATTAAGGTTTAGAAACTTTGTCCTCTTCTTGATTCTGATCCTGAGCCATGAGAAATACCTGGCTGAGGCCCCAGGAGTATAAAAACCCTGTCTACGAAATATTCTAATGGAATGACTTGATGGAGATAGATATTTTTTGTTTCTGACCCGAGGGGAAGTAAACAGAGGTAGGGTTTGGACATTTGGATGGAAACAAAGCTATGCAGTTGGTCTGATTTTGCCTTCTGGAAACACCAGTCTGAGACAGGTAATGTTTGTTTAAGGTCTCCTTAGTGCTAACCATCTAATAAAGTTTTGGTCACATCTTCATCTGTACCAGCTGTAGTCTTTGGAAGAAATAGGTGGTTTCAATCATAAAATTGAATAGACCGAAGTATGTGGACCCTGCAGGGCCATTTCTTATGAGTCTAATGATGTAGTCTCTGGCCTTTAGTGCCCAGTGGGGATTTTTGTTGGGAGATGCATTCAAATTTCATTTCACAGCCAATAGTTATTTCTGAGAATGTGGGACTTAAACCTCTCTTTCCTGCATTAAATCCAGAAAATCTACCTTGGTTTACATAGTCAGTGGATCACACTATCAAGTTGTTTCTGATATTTCATCATCTATTCATGTTTGGTAAGAGAAGACTTGTGTGAGAATTCATTGTAATAATAACATATTAATATTCAGTATTCCTGAAATGAAGAGTAAATAGGGAAAACTATTTTCCCTCTCTTATTGTCCATTTTCTCCTATTGTCCTCTCCTATTGTCCATTTTCTGCTCCAATGATTTTTGATTATATGAAGTAATATAAAAGATGGGGTAGAATGGTCAGAGTTACTTTAATTCTGATATGTTCCTGGAAGCATTAAAGACCGTGAGAGAAAATGAATAGTAGGATAGGCAGAGTCCTCACCTCTCGCCAGGTGTTATTAATATTTTGGTCTTTGTGATGTGATTAAAAGAATAGCAACATATGTAATAGCACTGACTATTGATTTGCCTGATTGATATCAGACTTGAATAAGCTGATAGAAAACAGATGTCATTACAATTACAGATTATTTCTGGCAGTTCATTGAATGCTTAATGATATTCTGAGTGTCCATTTTGCTGAGTGACAGGAATTGTTTCATTTAGTTAAGAACTGTAAGTGAAGAGGTATTTGAAGGCTTTGCTAAGTCTTTCATAAGCTTCCACAATGGCAGGATTGAGAGGGGGGAAATTATTGTACCTCTGGGAAAGTATGTGATGGCTTTCTAAATGCCAAGGAAGAAATGCAGTATGAAGAGATGTGTGGCCTCTGTGCAGCCATAGGCGTGCTACCTGAAGCATTGCTTCTTAAAAATGTATAATAATGGGTGACAGGTCTGTTTCTATGGGGCCAAGAGATCTTCCTTAAGAGACAGACCTCTGTTAGGTTTATAAGATAGTATTTATTAGCTCTTATGAAAAATACTGCAATAAATGTGGAGGTGCAGATATCTTTGAATGTCCTGTTTTTATTTCCACTGCATATATAGACAGAAGCAGACTTGCTGGGTCCTACAGCAGTCCTATTCGGAGCAATTTGAGGAATTCCATGTGAGGGTTTATTTACGGACTCTATTTATTTCAGTGGCTTATCTATTTTTATGGTAGGCTCTTATTGTTTTGGTTAATATAGTCTGTGGCATAATTAGAAGTCTGGAGTGTGATGCTTCCAGTTTTGTTCTTCTTTTTCAGAAGTCTTTGACTATTGAGTGTCTTTTGTGGTTCCGTGAAATTTTTAGTACTGTGTTTTTTCTATTTCTGTGAAAAATGCCACTAGAATTTTGATAGAGATTGTATCGAATATAGAGATGGGTGTGTTTAATACGGACATTTGAAGAACATTGATTTTGTTCCAAGAACACAGATTATCTTTCCATTTGTTTGTGTCTTCATTTTCTTTCAGCAATTATTGTGCTTTTCATTGTAAAATGTTTTACTTCCTTGATTAAGTTTTTATTAATGAAACTTACCAAATGAAAAAGACCTATTTGCATATTGTAAAAGCTGCAGACCATTTTATTGTTTCTAATGTTATATGTGGTTTTCTTATGGTGATTTTATATCCTACAACTTAATGAATTTGTTTCAACAGATTATTGTTTGAATATCTAGTATTTTTTATATATATAATAATGTATCATCTTCAATAGTGACAATTTTCTTTTTTTTTGTGATGGAGATGCCTTTCATTCCTTTCTTTGTCTGATTGTTCTAGCTAGGACTTCCAGTACTGTGTTGAAAAGGAGGAGAGAGATAAGGCATACTTGTTTTGTTCTTAATCTTAGAGAACAAATTTCAATCCTTCTATTTTTCATATTATGTTAGCTGTGAGTTTGTGGTATATGGCCTTAATTGGGTTGTGGTATGTCCCTTTGAATATCCAATTTGCTGAAGGTTTTATTTTATTAATGTTTCTTTAGCATCTTTTGAGATAATTATACAATATTTCTCTTTTATTGTATTAATGCAGTGTATCCAATTTATGGATTTTTATGTTGTGAACCATCCTTGCAAATCAGGAATGAACTCATCTTGATCACAGTATATGAACTTTTTGATGTGTTGTTGAATTACGTTTATTAATATTTTATCAAGAATTTTTACATCTGTAGGCATCAGAGCCATCGGTATATAGTTTTGATTTCTTGGAGTGTCCTTATCTATTTTTGATATAAGGATGATGTTATCATATATAGTTTAGCATAAGTCTTGGGGTTAATGTTAGGATTAGCTTTATCTCTTTTTTTGTTCTTAGTCTAGGAAAGGTTTGTCAATTTGTTTACCTTTAAAACACTAGCTTTTAGTTTATCATTTCTTTCACTTTTATCACCTTTAATCCATTTATTTCCACTGTGATCTTTGTTATCTCCTTACTTATGCAAACGTTTGCATGGTCTGTATTTTCTTATCTATTTCCATGATTTCGGAAGTTAATTTGTTTATGTGAATCTCTTAACTGTACAGATGTGCTTTTGTTGATGTGTGGGTGCTGAGTTTTAGTAGTCAAAACAGGACAAGAGGTTCTGGTTCAGGTAAGTAGCCCAGGTGGACCCTGAACTCATCTCTTCCCAGAAACACAGAAAATCTACAGTTCCATACAGTGCACTTTTGTCTGAGAGAAATTCATCAGCTAGCTGACTCTTGCATGTTGTGCAAATAAGGAAAAAGCCCGTGTGGAGACAGGGAAGACAGATAGAGAGTCAGTTTCCACGGTAACCCCATCCCTGGGCACAGTCATATGCAACTCCCAGATTCTCCTTGAGTAGTGAAGAGGTTGGACCAACAGCCAGTGTCCTAACAATGAATATTCCTTCTGAGGGATGATGCCCCCAATAACTTCTAGCTCTGAAAGTCAACTGGACTTAAATCCACAAGATCCATAAAATTAGAGCATAGAGACGTTTTTTTCTCCCCGGTCTTAGTGCAGGGGTAGCATTCAGATACATCCAGCTCCCAGCGCCTCAATGAAAAAGACCTATTTGCATATTGTAAAAGCTGCAGACCATGTGTGAGGCTTCTAATTTGACACACACCTCCCAACAGAATGCAATCTTGGCTGGAGACTAGGGCAGTCTGCAGGTGCCAGCTTTGCATAGCCTCCCTGCCCCACTCCAGTTCACCAGTCTCTCCTGGGAAGGAGCTTGTGCGCATACCTGGTACCCCAGGTTTTGTGTTTGCTGCTCAGAAGATAATGCTCTTGTCTGCCTTGCTCTGTTGGTTACTGGGGCTTGCATTCATGGGTCGCAGAGGTCTGCAGCACACAAACAAATAGTTCTTAACAGACTGTCGTCCCCGGAGCTTAGTGCAGAGGGCATAGAAAGAAACACCTAACCTCAGTATTTCTCCAAAATAAATCTACTTACCTACTTTCAAATGCTTCCTGCGTGTCTGGTCCCAATTACCCTGCCTCTAGTTGTTGAATGAGAACCCTCTCTTTCGGGTCACTGACTGCTGTTGTTATGCTATAAACTACTAGGTGCTACTAAGAGAACCAAAGGCTGCTGGGAAATCACAAAGGTTTGAGAGATAACTATGAGATAAGGCCCAGATGGATGATAAGTTTCATCTACACAAGATGTACCATGAATACTAGGAGAGGTGGTGGTTGTTAATTTTTTATGCACAGAAGCCAACACAGAGAATCCAGAAAAATGAACCAAGGAATATGTCCAAACAAAAGAACAAAATAGAACTCTAGAAACAGACCTCACTGAAATAGGGATAAATGATTTACCTGATGAATAGTTCCTTTTATGATGATAAAGATTTTCAGCAAGGTTAGGAGACTTTATATGAACAAAATGAGCATTTCAATAAAGGGTTACAAAACATAAGAAATTATCACATAGAATCACATATATGTAGAATAAAATAAACTAAAAAATTCAAAATAGATTCAGCCATACTGGATAAACTAGAAAAAGAATCAATGAAATTGAAGATAGGTCAATGCAATTCATCCTTTTAGAGGAGCAAAAAGAATAAAGGACGAAAAGAATGAAGATAGCTTAACGGACTTACAGGACACCATCAAATGCATCAGTATTTTCCTTATAGAAGACTCAGAAGGTGAAGGGAGAGTGCAATGGATGAAAGCTTATTTCAATAAGTAATGGTTGAAAATATCTCCTACCTGGGGAAAGTAATGGACATCCAGATATAGGCATCCCAGAGTAGTCTAAATAATATAAATCCAAATAGAACCATACTACAATGTCTTATAAATAAAATATAAAAATATAAAAACAAAGAATCTTAAACAGAAAGAGAAAAACAACTTGTTATGTACAAGAAAACCTGTTGAAGACTATCAGTAACTTATTTTCCAGCAGAAATTTTGCAGGCCTAAGAGTGAGTGGCATAGTACTTTCAATGTGCTGAGAAATATATGCGATCCAAGAACAGTCTACCAGGATAAGCTGTCTTTCATAATTGAAGGAGCAATAAAGAGTTTATCAGACAAGGAAACCTAAAGAGTTCATCACCACTAGATTAGTTTTACAAGAGATTCTAAATGGATCTGTTTACATAGGAAGGAAAAGTTTCTAATTAGTAAAAGGAGACATATGAAAATGTAAACTTCACTGGAAAGGTAAAAATACATAAGTTCAGATATGCTGATATTGTCATTGTGGTGGTATATTACTTATAAATCTAGTATGAATAGCGAAAGATAAAAATAGGAAAATAACCATAACCACCATAAAGTGTTAGTAGATACAGGAGATAAAAAGCATGTAGGTTTTTACATCAAAAACATAAAATGTGGAGGCAGGTGGGTTACAATGTAGTTTCAGTATGCGTTAGAGCTCAAGTTGTTTTCAGCCTCTAATTGACTTTTAGAACTCTAATAGATGGTTTATATAAGCCTCATGATAACAAAAAGCCAAAACCTCTAGTAAATACACAAGGGGAAAAGAATCTAAGCATAACAGTAGTGAAAACTATTAAATCACTGAGGAGGAGAGCAAGACAAGAAAGAAGCCAAAGGATTACCAAACAGCCAGAAAAGAATGGAAAAAGTGACCATAGTAAGTCCACACCTCTCAAGAAGACTTTCACTGAATAAGGATGAAGTTCTTCAGTGAAACACATTGAATGTCTGAATATATAAAGAAACAAAGCCCAAGTCTGTGCTGCTTACCAAGTAATATTTTAAAAAACATATTATCCCTACAGAATCATCTTAACCTACAATACTGAGCATATAAATAGACTGTTACAAATTTCACACTGCCTTTTGACAAAGAAGGTTTAATTTGACAGAAATAACACACCAAAATGGACGAATATGTGATACAAATGCACACAAACAGAATATTTTTAAGTCTTGGAGCTTCATTACATTCATTCTACATGAGGAGTGATCTCTTTATTTATTAATGTGTCCACATGTATTTGTAAACATCAAGGTTTAAAAACTTTTAGCCATTTCTTGATTTCATGACTGAACCCTGAGAGATACCTGACACAGGCTCCAGGAGTGTAAAAACTCTGTCTTCTAAATATTCTAATGCAGCTACATAACTGTGATTGATGTTTTTTCTGTGTCTGAACAGATTTGGAGTAAACAGAAATATGGTTTGGGCATTTGGACAGAAATAAGCTATAAAATTGCTCTGATTCCGCCTCCTAGAAACAGCAGCCTGTGGCAGCTAATGTTTCTGTAAGGCCTCTTTCAGTGCTAACCATCTAATACATTTTTGGTCACATCCTCATGTCTACCAGCTCTAGTCTATGGAAGTAGGATATTTCAGCCATATGGGATCCCAGCACAATCATAAAGTTGCATAAACCAAAGGATGTGGGCCCTACAGTGCCATTTACTTATGAGTCTAGTGATTTAGTTTCTGGCATTTACTGTCCAATGGGGGTTTTTGTTTGAGATATATTGGAATTCCATGTCACAGCCAATAGTAATTTCTGAGAGTTGGCCTTCAAACATCTCTTTCTTTCCTGCATTAAATCCAGAAAATTTACCTTGCTTTACACAGCCAGTCGTTCATCTTATCAAATGTTTTCTGATATTTCAGCATCTCTTCATATTTGGTAAGAGGAGCCTTATGTGAGAGTTCATTGTTATAATAGAGCTACTGAATATTCAATATTGCCAAAATGAAGAATAAATAGGGTAAACTGGTATACATCCTCTCCTATTGTCCATGTTCTTCATTTTATGTTATAATATTTTATGGTTAAAGGGAGTGATATAATAGATAGTATAGAATGGTTAGAGTTACTTAATTCTGGTATGTTCCTGAAGGCCTTAGATACCAAGGAAGAAAATAAATAGACACTCTGGCCAGGTTATTTAAAGCTTTTGGTCTTTGTGGTCGGGTTAAAAGAATAACATATGTAATAGCACCGACTATTGATGTGCCTGATTAATATCAGACTTGAATAAGCTTATACAAAACAGATGTGTTACAATTACATGTAGTCCTTGGCAATTCATTTGGTCTTAATGTTGTTTTGTGTCTCAGTTTTGATGAGTGATATAAGTTATTTCATGTAATTAAGGAATATAAGTGAAGAGGTATTTGAAGGTTTACGAAATCTTTCATGAGCTTCCACATGGGCAGAATTGAGAGAAGGGGAATTATTGCACCTCTGGGAAAGTAAGTGAGGGCTTTCCCCCTGCCATGGAAAGAATGTACTGTGAATAAATGTGTGGCCCCACGCTCTCTGAAGTACTGCTTCTTAAAAATGTATAAAAATGTGTGACAAGTTGTTTGTAAGGGGACTTGAGGTCTTTCTCAGGAGACAGACCTCCGTGAGGTTTATAATAGAGTATTAAGTATAATCACTGTGCAGCACATTAGATCTCCAGATTTATTTGTCTTTGAGTGCAAGGGTGTATACTTCAATAACATCTCAATTCTCTTGCTCTCATGCTACTTGTAACCACCATTTTATTCTCTTTCTATCAATTTTACTTTTAAGACTCCACATATTGATATTGTCCATTAGTGACATTATTCTCTGACTTAACTCACTTGGCATAATGATCCCAAATTCCATCCATGTTGTCACAAATTATAGGATTTCCTTACTCTCATAGCTCAATAATATTCCACTGTTGAGTATGCTACGTCTCCTTCACACAGTCATTCATTGATCGGCACTTTAGTTTTTCTGTATCTTGGCTCTTGTGAATAATGCTCAGTAAACATGTTTGTGTGGATATCTTTTAGTATCCTGTTTTTATTTCCACTGTATATATAAACAGAAGCAGAATTGCTGGATCATATGGCATCCCCCTTTGCTGGCTTTTGAGTAACCTCCATACTATTTTTAATAATGGCTAAAATAATTTACATTACCAAAAGGAGTATATAAGGGCTCATTTTCTACACGTCCTCACCAACACATGGTACCTCTTGTCTTCTTCATGGTGGCCATTCTAAAGTTGTGAAGTGAGTGTCATTTTGGTTTTCTTTTTGCATTTTCCAGTTTGTGTTGTTCAGCACATTTGTTATATATGGCCCTTAATATGTTGAGGTATGTTCCTTTTACATCCAATTTATTAATGGATTTAAGAATGAAAGTGTTGTGTTCTGTTAATGCTTTTTCAACATCTTTTCAGATGATCAAAAGATATTTATCTTTCATTCTATTAATGCAGTGTATCAAAGTTAATCATTTTTATATGTTGAACCATCCTTGCATCTCAGGTATAAATTCTTCTTGATCATGATGTATGATCTTTTTGATGTGTTGTTGAATTACATTTATTAAAATTTTGTTGAGAAGTTTTGCATCTATATCATCAGAGTCATTGGTGTGTAGTTTTGAGTTCTCCCAGCTTCTCTTTGAATAGTGAAGGGGTTGGACCTAATAGCCAGTGTCCCAACTTTCAAGAGTCTGAGGAGTGAAGCCGCAAAACATTTAGTTCTGAAATCCAACTGGACTTAAATCCAGAAGACCCACAGATTAGAGTATAGAGATATTTCTCACATATTTTCTCCCAGTGGTAGCACTCAGAAACATCCAACTCCCTGCATCTCAATGGAAAAGATCTATTTGCATTTTGTAAAAGCTGCAGCCCATGTGTGAAGCTTCTAATTTGACACACACCTACAAACTGAATGCTATTCTCACTGGAGACCAGGGAGGTCTGCAAGTGCCATCTTTTCATTCCCACACTTTCCCACTCTGGATCACCAGTCTCTCCTGGGAAGGAGCTTGTGCCCACACCTGATGCCCCAGGTTTTGTGATTGCTGCTCAGAAGTACATCCCATGTTAGCCTGGCCCTGTTGGTCATTGGCTCTTGCACATGAGTCCAAGAGGACTAAAGCCCACAAAGAAACAGTTCTTAACTAATTATCATCCCCAGAGACTATTGCAGTTGGCATAGAAAGAAACACCCAAGTCTAGTATTCCTCCAAAAGAAATAAATTTATGTACTTTCAAAATGCTTCCTAAGTGTCTTGTTCCAGTCACCCTGCATCTAGTTGTTGAAAGAGATCCTCCATTTCAGGTCACTGACAGTTCTTGTTATGCCACAAACTACAAGGAGCTACTGGGGAGACCAAAGGCTGCTGGAAAACCACAAAGGACTGAGAGATGACTGTGAGGTAGGGCCTGGATGGTTGATAAGTTTCATCTACAGAAGATAGCCTTTGTGGACTACAAGAGGTGGCTGTTTTATTAATGTACAGAAACCAATACAGAGAATCAAGACAAATGAAGGAAGAGGGCAAACAAACAAACAAACAAATGAACAAAGATAAAACTCTACAAATAAACCTTACTTAAATAGGGATAAGTCACTTACCTGATAAACAGTTCACATATGGATATAAAGGTGTTCACCAAGCTTAGGAAAATAATGCATGAACAAAATGAGAATTTCAACAAAGTTACAAAATATAAGAAATAGAATCACATAGATGCATAATAAAATAAACTGAAAAATTCAAAATAGATTCAATAGCATACTGGATGAAGTAGAAAAATAATCAGTGAAATTGAGGACAGGTCAATGCAATTCATCCTTTCAAAAGAGCAAAAAGACTCAAGGATGAAAAAAGTGAGGATAGCTTAAGGGACTTATGGGACACAAACAAACATATCAATATTTGTATTTTAGAAGTCTCAGAAGGTGCAGAGAAAGTGAAATGGGTGAAAGCTTATTTCAATAAGTAATGGTTGAAAATATCCCTGACCTGGGTAAAAAACAGGCATCCGGATCTAGGAATGTTAGAGTACTCCAAATAGTATAAATCCAAAAAGAGCCATAACACAATGTATTATAAATAAAATAAAGAAATATAAAAACAAGGAATTTTAGAACAGAAAGAGGGAAACAACTTGTTACGTACAAGAGTGCCTGTGGAAGACTATAAGTAAATTTTCCAGCAGAAATTTTGCAGGCCTAAGAGACAGTGGCACAATATATTCAGTGTGCTGAGAACTATGCCATCTGAGAACGGTCTACCGGGATAAGCTGTCCTTCATAGTTGAAGGAGAGAGAGAGAGTTTTCCAGACAAGGAACCGAAAGATTTCATTACAACTCTATTGGTTTTCCAATCGATTCTAAATGGACTTCTTCACATAGAAATGAAAACTTGCAATTAGTAATAGCAACCATATGAAAATGTAACTGTCACTGGAAAGATAAAACTAGTTAACTTCAGATACACTAATGTCATTGTAGTGGTATGTCACTTATAAATCTACTTTGAAGAATGAAAGACAGAAATAGAAACATAACTTTAACCATAAAAATTTGTTAGTGGATAGACAAGATGAAAAAAGATATAGGTTTTTGCATCAAAAACATAAAGTATGGTGTCAGAGGGGTAACAGTGTAGTTTTAGTATGTGTTAGAGCTTAAGTTGTTTTCAGCTTATAGTTGACTGTTATAACTCTAATAGATGTTTTATATAAGCCTCATGATAACATAAAGCCAAAACCTCTAGTAAATACACAAAGAGAAAAGAATTTAAGCATAGCAATACAGAAAATCATTAAATCACTAAGGAAGAGAGCAACGAGAGAAGAAAGGAGTGAAAGGATTACAGAACAGCCAGAAAACAATGAATAAAGTGAGAATAGTAAGTCCACACCTCTCAATAATACTTGAAATGTAACAGGACTTTCTCCAGTGAAACACATCGAATGTATGAATATATGAGAAAACAAAGCCCAACTGTGTGCTGCTTATGAAAGATTCATTACAGCTTTGGAATCACACACAGTTTGGGGTGAAGGAATGAGAAATATACTGCATGTAAATGGAGACCAAATAAAGCAGAGATAGCTATACTTACATCAGAAAAAATAGACTTTTAGGCAAAGATTGAGAAGAGACAAAGAAGGTCACTATATAATAATGAAATGGTCCATCCAACAGGAGGATATAGCATTTGTCAGTATTTATGTCCCCTATAGAGGAGCACTTAGATAAAGAAGACAGATATTAACAGAGATGAAGGGAGAGCTAGACAGCAATACAATAAGAGCAGAGAGCTTCATCACCCCACTTTCAACAATGGATCGATCATCCAGATGGACTGCCAGCAATGGAACATTGAGTTAAACCACATGTTAGGACAGATGGACTTAACAGATATTTACAACCATTTCATCTAAAGGAAGCAGCATAGACATTGTTCTGGAGTTATTTGGAAGCTTCTCCAGGATAGACCATATGATAGGCCACAAAACAGATCTTAATATATTTAAGAAGATTGAAATCATATCAAGTGTCCTTTCCAACCACAATGGTAAGAAGATAGAACTCAAGTAGAAGAGGAAAGCTGGACCACTCATACTATGTGGGGATTAAGCAGTATGATATTGGACACCAGGGTGTCAGAGAAGTAATCATAAGAGACACAAAGAAATATCCAAGTTGAATGAAATGGAAATACTACATACCAAAATTTATGGGATGCAGCAAAGCAGTTCTAGTGGGAAGTTTGTAACGATGAATACCTGCATTAAGAAGAAAGGTCATTAAAACAACGTAAGATTATAATGCATGGAACTAGAACTAAGTAATAGAAGGAAGGAAATAACAAAGATCAGTGTGCAAGGATATATAATCAAACTAAAGGCTAGTAGGAAACATTAATGAAACTTAGCCCTGCCTTTTTAAACTGATAAAGAAAACAGACAAATATTTTGCTATATTCATCAACAAAAAGAGGACTGAAATACATAAAATTATAAATGAAAGAAAAGACATTGAAACTGATACCACAGAAATACAAAGCACAATAAGAGACTACCATGAACAATGATAAAATGACAAATGGGGCCATCTAGTGGAAATGGACAAATGGTAAAAACATACAGTTCACCCAGACTAAATCATGAGGAAATAAAAAATCTCAACAGACCAATTAACAGGAAGACTGAAACAGTAATCAGACACTTCCTACCAAAAGTTCAGAACCAAATGGCTTCACTGGTGAGTTCTACCAAGCATTTAAAGAAGAATTATTGAGAATCCTTCTCAAATTCTTCCAAAAAGTGGAAGAGGAAGTAACACTTCTAAACCCATTTTATGAGGGCAGCATTTAAATGACACCAAAAATAGACATGGACACCAATAGAAAAGAAAGAAAAGTTCAATATCTGAATGTACATACATGCAAAAGTACTCATAAAAATATTGGGAAACTGAATTCAACAATACATTAAAAGGTTATACACATAATCAGGTGCATACAATACATTGCACTCCATGACTTATTTATAACTGAAAGTTTGTACTTTTTGACTCCATTCAAATGAGCTACTTTAAAAAAACGAACCAAGCAGTAATTGTAAAAATGATGTTATGTTTATATTTTAATTGAAGGGTTAGCAATGCAGCTAGTATACTGGAAAGAGTTACAATTCAGAACACCAAAGTTATATCTACTATTAACAGGAGGCAGGCTGTGTGTGACACACTCCAGTAAGTGCTGTGTAATCATTATCTAACTTGATTATCTCTATGAAGAGCTACTTAATGAAGTAGACACTACTATCAGCTCTACTTTACAGGTGCAGGAGTGAGGCTAGGAGAGGTTAATTTGCTCAAGGTCACAAACCAGCAAGTGGAAAACCAGAAATCAACCCACCTTGGCTGATAGCAGTGTACATATTGGAACCATTTAAAGTCATGATTCTGTCATGAATTAATTTTATTGTACTCCTTATTGTGTTGATTTCCTCACTTACGCATAGAAAATAATGCCATGTCTGCCCTACAGGTCTGCTGTGATGATTGATTAAGATCAGGTATTTGAAAAAATGTGCATGTGTGTGTGTGTAGTGGGGGAGCTTTATAAATGGGCATCCGGAGATCTGCTTCACTGTTCTGAAGCTGTTTTACCAGCTCGCTGGCTGTGTCACGATCGTGGAATATTTCATCTCCTCTTGCTTCAGGTTCCCCATCTGGAAATTGAAGTCATCAGACTAGATGCTCCCTACACAGCAGGCCGGTCTACTGACCCCACATTCGTTAAAACAAAAGCTACCATCGTGAGATCATGACAGGACCACGGGGAACTGGGTGATGGTGGCATAAGGGACCTGGCAAAGTGGGGCATGAGATTCGCTGGGACAAAACCTCTGTGACAGCCATGTCTCCAGAGAGCAAGTACCTGGGGACTTTCCTTCCTCTGACTGTCTTTTCTCCTGGCACCTCTGCCCTTAACAACACATTTAAGAGGACCCCCAGGTGTGGGCATCTCTCTTGCTGTGAGTGGACAGCCAGTTTATAGACTAAAGCTCCTGTCTTGGAGTGTAATAGGGCTCACTGAGAAAACCCTTTTGGAAAAGAAATAAGCAGTTTCAACCTTTGGTGAGAACTGTGTGTTCCTGAGGGGTCTGGGTCAAGGTGAGAGGGCGAGATTACAAGGCTCAGTGGATTCCGTACTTATTGTATTCTTTTATCAGTTCTAGTAGCTTTGGACTGGAGTCCTTAGGGTCTTTTATGTACACTATCATGTCATCTGCAAATAGTGACAGTTTAACTTCTTCTTTTCCCATCTGGATTCCTTGTGTTTCTTTGTTTTGTCTAACTGCCATGGCTAGATCCTCCAGTACTATGTTGAATAACAGTGGGGAGAGTGGGCATCCCTGTCTTGTTCCCGATCTCAGAGGAAAAGCTTTCAGCTTTTCACTGTTCAGTATGATATTGGCTGTGGGTTTATCATATATGGCCTTTATTATGTTGAGGTACTTGCCCTCTATACCCATTTTGTTGAGAGTTTTTGTCATGAATGGATGTTGAATTTTCTCGAATGCTTTTTCAGCATCTATGAAGATGATCATTTGGGTTTTGTCTATGTTTTTGTTTATGTAGTGTATGATGTTGATGGATTTTCGAATGTTGTACCATCCTTTCATCCCTGGGATGAATCCCACTTGGTCATGGTGTATAATCCTTTTGATATATTTTTGAATTCAGTTTGCTAATATTTTTTTGAGTATTTTTGCATCTATGTTCATCAGGGATACTGGTCTGTAATTTTCTTTTTTGGTGGGGTCTTTCCCTGGTTTTGGTATTAGGGTGATGTTGGCTTCATAAAATGAGTTTAGGAGTATTCCTTCCTCTTCTATTTTTTGGAAAACTTTAAGGAGAATAGGTATTATATCTTTTCTGTATGTCTGATAAAATTCCAAGGTTATTCCATTTAGCCTGGGGGTTTTGTTCTTGGGGTTTTTTTTTTGAAAGGGTGTCTTTCATATTTATTGATCAAATGATTGTTAACAACAATAAAATTCTGCATAGGGGGGTCAATGCTCAATGCACAGTCATTAATCCATCTCAAGTCTAATTCTCATCAGTCTCCAATCTTCTGAAGCATAACGAACAAGTTCTTACATGGTGAACGAATTCTTACATAGTGAATAAGTTCTTACATGGTGAACAGTACAAGGGCAGTCATCACAGAAACTTTTGGTTTTGATCACGCATTATGAACTATAAACAATCAGGTCAAATATGAATATTCGTTTGATTTTTATACTTGATTTAAATGTGGATCCCACATTTCTCCCTTTATTATTATTATTATTTTTATTTTTAATAAAATGCTGAAGTGGTAGGTAGATGCAAGATAAAGGTAGAAAACATAGTTTAGTGTTGTAAGAGAGCAATTGTATATGATCATGTGTGTGCCTGTAGACTATGTGCTAATCCGAGCTAGACAAGCGCAATAAAACATCCATGGATGCAGAAGCTTTCTCTCAGAACAGGGTGGTGGTGGTGAGGTTCTAAGCTTCACCACTGTTGTTCTCCGATTTCTCACCTGATGGCCCCCCTGCGACTGTGCCTGTCTTAGGTTGTTCCTCCCTTGAGGAATCTTACCCGTCTCTGGCTAACCAGTCATCTTCCGGGGCCATACAGGGAAATGTAAATTTGGTAAGTGAGAGAAGCCATATTGTTTGAAAAGGTTAGATTTTTACTTCTTTGCAGATTTATGCCCTGTGGCTTCTATGCCCAGCACTTGTCTCGAGGTATCTACCAAGTGGAGGAATTATGATGCTCGGTAAATTCGATATGAGGCACGAATTCTATTTAAGGGTTGTAATTAGGAAAGAAGAAGAAAAGCTATAGAGGTAACATGGAAGAAAGCATGGGAGGATTGATTATTTCTTTGACATATCTTCTTGTAGAGTACCTTATGCATGTATAGGTTTTAAACTACTATCTAACATGTGCACACATTTAAACATAATAGGAATACGGTGACATAAACTAAGCAAATCTATAATTACCAGCCATCTCCAGTGAAGCCAAGAAAACCAGTTAGGCACCCTAGGCATTTGTGAAAATTTGTCTATGATAATGATGGATATTGTCCAACTGTACTTGAACAGTCTGAGAGAAATCAGACAAATTAAAGCAACCCATTTCTGGGATCTGTTCACATCCCATATGTTCTTTTAACCATAGATAGTCTATAGTCGTAAGATTTTGGAGCGCTACAACTTGCACCCCTCCCAACTCCTGGTTGAGTTCCAACAGTACAGATTCAGTCAAATTCGTTGTCTCACTGTATGCACATGCCAGCCTAGACATCTCCCTCCTCATTCCAATGGCAAGTCCAGGAAACGGTGGGATGGACGCAGCCACAACCGCAGCATCGCCTGGATCCCTGTGGAGGCTTTTTGATGATCATTCCCCGGCACGAGTCCTCCAGAGAGTGCTGATGCCGGAAGCTCCTCCTCATATTGTATCTTAGTTCATTTTCTGGGCAGCCAAGCTAGGCTGTGATCTTCTGCATAAAAACAAACAGACCCTTTGCCCACACTTTGACATGCCTTCTATACCACTGTGTAGAACTCATCGGAGGTCAGCACACAGTAACTGCTTTTTTTAATTTTTTAATTTTTTTTATTTTTATTAAGAGAAAGGAATATTATCAGAAAAGAGTACCTCCATAGCCGATCATCTGACACCCTTTAAGTGATCAAAATTAAGGATATTTAAAGCATGCATTAATCTTTGATTTACCAATAGTTTTATCCTATCAAGGAGTAATCCCCCTTTTCTTTCTTTCTTTTTTTAAAATCTTTAATCTACACTTACATGAAGAATACTATGTTTACTATGCTCTCCCCTATACCAGGTCCCCCTAAAATCCACATTATAGTCACTGTCCATCAGCATAGCAAAATGTTGTAGAATCACTACTTGTCCTCTCTGTGTTGTACAGCCCTCCCTCCACTTTCTCCCTCCCCCCATGCATGCTAATCTTAATACCCACTTTCTTCTTCCCCCCCACCCTTGTCCCTCCCTGCCCACCCATCCTCCCCAGTTCCTTTCCCTTTGGTACCTGTTAGTCCATTTTTGGATTCTGTAATTCCGCTGCTGTTTTGTTCCTTCAGTTTTTCCTTTGTTCTTATATTGCTCAGATGAGTGAAATCATTTGGTATTTCTCTTTCTCCACTTGGCTTATTTCACTGAGCATAATACTCTCCAGCTCCATCCATGTTGCTGCAAATGGTAGGATTTTCCCTCTTCTTATGGCTGAGTACTATTCCACAGTGTATATGTACCACATCTTCTTTATCCATTCATCTACCGATGGACATTTAGGTTGCTTCCAATTCTTGGCTATTGTAAATAGTGCTGCGATAAACATAAGGGTGCATCTGTCTTTGTCAAACTTGATTGCTGCATTCTTTGCGTAAATTCTAAGAGTGGAATTCCTGGGTCAAATGGTAGGTGTGTTTTGAGCACTTTGATGAACCTCCATACTGCTTTCCACAATGGTTGAACTAATTTACATTCCCACCAGCAGTGTAGGAGGGTTCCCCTTTCTCCACAGCCTCGCCAACATTTGTTGTTGTTTGTCTTTTGGATGGCAGCTATCCTTACTGGTGTGAGGTGATACCTCATTGTAGTTTTAATTTGCATTTCTCTGATAATTAGTGATGTGGAGCATCTTTTCATGTGTCTGTTGGCCATCTGTATTTCTTTTTTAGAGAACTGTCTGTTCAGTTCCTCTGCCCATTTTTTAATTGGGTTATTTGTTTTTTGTTTGTTGAGGCGTGTGAGCTCTTTACATATTCTGGACGTCAAGCCTTTATCAGATCTGTCAGTTTCAAATATATTCTCCCATACTGTAGGGTTCCTTTTTGTTCTATTGATGGTGTCTTTCGCTGTACAGAAGCTTTTCATCTTAATGTAGTCCCACTTGCTCATTTTTGCTGTTGTTTTCCTTGCCCAGGGAGATATGTTCAAGAAGAGGTCACTCATGTTTATGTGTAAGAGGTTTTTGCCTATGTTTTTTTCCAAGAGTTTAATGGTTTCATGACTTACATTCAGGTCTTTGATCCATTTTGAGTTTACCTTTGTATGTGGGGTTAGACAATGGTCCAGGTTCATTCTCCTACATGAGTTTCTCCTAACAGGTTCGTTAGTGACCTCTTTAATTTCTCTTAAGAGTTTCTTGTAGCTTTCAGGGTATAGGTCTTTCACTTCTTTGGTTAGGTTTATTCCTAGGTATTTTATTCTTTTTGATGCAATGGTGAATGGAATTGTTTTCCTGATTTCTCTTTCTATTGATTCATTGTTAGTGTATAGGAAAGCTACAGATTTCTGTGTGTTAATTTTGTATCCTGCAACTTTGCTGTATTCCGATATCAGTTCTAGTAGTTTTGGAGTGGAGTCTTTAGGGTTTTTTGTGTACAGTATCATATCATCTGCAAATAATGACAGTTTAACTTCTTCTTTACCAATCTGGATTCCTTGTATTTGTTTGTTTTGTCTGATTGCCGTGGCTAGGACCTCCAGTACTATGTTAAATAACAGTGGGGAGAGTGGGCATCCCTGTCTGGTTCCTGATCTCAGAGGAAATGCTTTCAGCTTCTCGCTGTTCTGTATAATGTTGGCTGTGGATTTATCATATATGGCCATCATTATCTTGAGATACTAGCCCTCTATTCCCATTTTGCTGAGAGTTTTTATCATGAATGGATGTTGAATTTTGTCAAATGCTTTTTCAGCATCTATGGAGATGATCATGTGGTTTTTGTCTTTCTTTTTGTTGATGTGGTGTCTTTCTTTTTGTTGATTGAGTTTCGAATGTTGTACCATCCTTGCATCCCTGGGATGAATCGCACTTGGTCATGGCGTATGATCCTTTTGATATACTGTTGAATTCTGTTTGCTAATATTTTATTGAGTATTTTTGCATCTACATTCATCAGGGACATTGGTCTGTAATTTTCTTTTTTGGTGGGGTCTTTGCCTGGTTTTGGTATTAGGGTGATGTTGGCTTCATAGAATGAGTTTGGGAGTTTTCCCTCCTCTTCTATTTTTAGGAACACTTTGAGGCGAATGGGTATTATTTCTTCTCTGTGTGTCTGATAAAATTCCGAGATAAATCCGTCCAGCCCCGGGGTTTTGTTCTTGGGTAGTTTTTTGATTACCGTTTCAATTTCTTTGCTCTTAATTGGTTTGTTTAACTTTTGTTTTTCTTCCTTGGTCAGTCTTGGGAGGTTGTATTTTTCTAGGAAGTTGTCCATTTCTTCTAGGTTTTCCAGCTTGTTGGCATATAGGTTTTCATAGTAGTCTTTAATAATTCTTTGTATTTCTGTGGAGTCTGTCGTGATTTTTCCATTCTCATTTCTGATTCAGTTGATTTGTGTTGATTCTCTTTTTCTCTTAAGAAGTTTGGCTAGAGGCTTATCTATTTTGTTTATTTTCTCAAAGAACCAGCTCTTCGTTTTGTTGATTTTTGCTACTGTTTTATTCTTCTCAATTTGATTTATTTCTTCTCTGGTCTTTATTATGTCCCTCCTTCTGCTGACTTTAGTCCTCATTTGTTCTTCTTTTTCAGTTTCGATAATTGTGATGTTAGACTATTCATTTGGGATTGTTCTTCCTTCTTCAAGTGTGCCTGGATCAGTATATACTTTCCTCTTAAGACTGCTTTTGCTGTGTTCCACAGATGTTGGGGCTTTGTGTTGTTGCTGTCATTTGTTTCTATATATTCCTTGATCTCTATTTTGATTTGTTCATTGATCCATTGATTATTTAGAAGCATGTTGTTAAGCCTCCATGTGTTTGTGAGCTTTTTTGTTTTCTTTGTAGAATTTATTTCTAGTTTTATACCTTTGAGGTCTGAGAAATTGGTTGGTAGAATTTCAATATTTTGGAATTTACTGAGGCTCTTTTTGTGAGCTAGTATGTGGTCTATTCTGGGGAATGTTCCATGTGCACTTGAGAAGAATGTATATCCTGTTGCTTTTGGATGTAGAGTTCTGTAGATGTCTATTAGGTCCATCTGTTCTAGTGTGTTGTTCAGTGCCTGTGTGTCCTTACTTATTTTCTGCCCAGTGGATCTATCCTTTGGGGTGAGTGGTGTGTTGAAGTCTCCTAAATGAATGCATTGCAGTCTATTTCCCTCTTTAGTTCTGTTAGTATTTGTTTCACATATGCTGGTGCTCCTGCGTTGGGTGCATATATAGTTATAATGGTTATATCCTCTTGTTGGACTGAGCCCTTTACCATTATGTAGTGTCCTTCTTTATCTCTTGTTACTTTCTTTGTTTTGAAGTCTATTTTGTCTAATATTAGTACTGCAACCCCTGCTTTCTTCTCGCTGTTGTTTGCCTGAAATATGCTTTTTCGTCTCTTGACTTTTAGTCTGTGCATGTCTTTTGGTTTGAGGTGAGTTTCTTGTAAGCAGCATGTAGGTGGGTCTTGCTTTTTTATCCATTCTATTACTCTATGTCTTTTGATTCGTGCATCAAGTCCATTTACATTTAGGGTGACTATTGAGAGATATGTACTTATTGCCATTGCAGGCTTTAAATTCGTGGTTACCAAAGGTTCAAGGTTAGCCTCTTTAGTATCTTACTGCCTAACTTAGCTCGCTTATTGAGCTGTTATATACACTGTCTGGAGATTCTTTTTTTCTCTCCTGTCTTATTCCTCCTCCTCCATTCTTCATATGTTGTGTGTTTTGTTCTGTGCTCTTTTTAGGAGTGCTCCCATCCAGAGCAGTCTCTGTAAGATGCCCTGTAGAGGTGGTTTGTAGGAAGCAAATTCCCTCAGCTTTTGCTTGTCCGGGAATTGTTTAATCCCACCATCATATTTAAATGATAGTC
This sequence comes from Manis javanica, assembly GCF_040802235.1. Lineage (NCBI taxonomy): Eukaryota > Metazoa > Chordata > Mammalia > Pholidota > Manidae > Manis > Manis javanica. The sequence goes on from NW_027332171.1 coordinate 1,231,080, forward strand.
GTGCTGGATACAGTATCCTTGGTTCAAGGCCCTTCTGTTTCATTGCATTCAATATATCATGCCATTCTCGTCTGGCCTGTAGGGTTTCTGTTGAGAATTCTGATGTTAGCCTGATGGGTTTTCCTTTATACGTGACCTTTTTCTCTCTAGCTGCCTTTAAAGCTCTTTCCTTGTCCTTGATCCTTGCCATTTTAATTATTATGTGTCTTGGTGTTGTCCTCCTTGGATCTTTTCTGTTGGGGGTTCTGTGTATTTCCGTGGTCTGTTCGATTATTTCCTCCCCCAGTTTGTGGAAGTTTTCAGCAGTTATTTCTTCAAAGAGACTTTCTATCCTTTTCCTCTCTCTTCTTCTTCTGGTACCCCTATAATAAGGATAGTGTTCCTTTTGGCTTGGTCACATAGTTCTCTTAGTGTTGTTTCATTCCTGGAGATCCTTTTATCTCTCTCTATTTCAGCTTCTATACGTTCCTGTTCTCTGGTTTCTATTCCTTCAATGGCCCCTTGCATCTTGTCCATTCTGCTTATAAATCCTTCCAGTGTTTGTTTCACTTCTGTGATCTCCTTCCTGACATCTGTGATCTCCCTCTGGACTTCATCCCACTGCTCTTGCATTTTTCTGTGCATCTCATCCCATTGCTCTTGCATTTTTCTCTGCATCTCTGTCAGCATGTTCATGATATTTATTTTGAAATCTTTTTCAGGAAAACTGGTTAGGTCTGTCTCCTTCTCAGGTGTTGTCTCTGTGATCTTTGTCTGCCTGTGGTTTTGCCTTTTCATGGTGATAGAGATAGTTTGCAGAGGTGGTACGAGTGACTGCTGGAAGAGCTTTCCTTCTTGTTGGTTTGTGGCCTTCCTCTCCTGGGAGAATAGCGACCTCTAGTGGCTTATTCTTGGCAGCTGTGCACAGACAGGGCTTCTCCTACCTGCCCGGTTGTTATGGTGTTTATCTCCGCTTTTGCTGTAGGCATGGCCTGGCTGGGGCTGCTCCTCCAAAATGGTGGAGCCCCATTGGAGGGGCAGCAGCCAGGAAGCTATTTATCTCCGTAAGGGGCCTCTGTGCTCCCTTTTGCTGAGGGAGTTAGAGTGCCCAGAGATCCCCAGATTCCCTGCCTCTGGGCTAAGTGTCCTGTCCTGGCCCTTTAAGACTTCCAGAAAGCACGCTCCAAACCAAAACAACAACAACAACAATGAAAGAGAAAAAAAAAATCAAATAAATAATAAAAAAAAAAAGGAAAAACGCGCGATTTTCTTTGTCCTCAGGCGCCCATCTCAGGCACCCACTCTCCAGTCTTGCTGCCCTGTTTCCCTAGTGTTAGGGTCCCCATCCCTTTAAGGCTTCCAAAAAGCACTCACCAAAAAAAGAGAGAAAAAAAACCCACTCCCGTTTCTTTGTTCTCCGTCGTCGGCCTCAGGCACCCACTCACCAGTCCTTCTGCCAGGAGCCAGGGGAAGGGGCACTCGGGTCCCCCCGGGCCGGGGCTTGTATCTTACCGCTTTCACGAGGCGCTGGGTTCTCACAGGTGTGGATGTGGTCTGGATGTTGTTCTGTGTAATCTGGTCTCTATTTTAGGAAGAGTTGTCTTTGTTATATTTTCATAGATATATGTAGTTTTGGGAGGAGATTTCCACTGCTCTACTCACGCCGCCATCCTGGCTCTGCCCCCCTTGGGTAGTTTTTTGATTACCGCTTCAATTTCTTTCCTGGTAATTGGCTTGTTTACAATTTGTGTTTCTTCCTTGGTCATTCTTGGAAGGTTGTATTTTTCTAAGAAGTTGTCAATTTCTTCTAGGTTTTCCAGCTTCTTAGCATTTAGGTTTTCATAGTAGTCTCTAATAATTCTTTGTATTTCTGTTGGGTCCATCATGATGTTTCCTTTCTCGGTTCTGATTCTGTTTATGTGTGTTGATTCTCTTTTTCTCTTAATAAGTCTGGCTAGAGGCTTATCTATTCTGTTTATTTTCTAAAAGAACCAGCTCTTGGTTTCATTGATTTTTTTCTATTGTTCTATTTTTCTCAATTGTGTTTATTTCTTCACTGATCTTTATTATGTCCCTCCTTCTGCTGACTTTAGGCCTCATTTGTTCTTCTTTTTCCAATTTTGATAATTGTGACATTAGACTATTCATTTGGGTTTGTTCTTCCTTCTTTAAATATGCCTGGATTGCTATATGGTTTCCTCTTAAGACTGCTTTCACTGCGTCCCACAGAAGTTGGGTCTTTTTGTTGTTGTTTTCATTTATTTCCATATATTGCTGGGTCTCCATTTTAATTTTGTCTTGATCCATTGACTATTTAGAAGCGTGTTGTTAAGCCTCCATGTGTTTGTGAGCCTTTTTGCTTTCTTTGTAGAATTTATTTCTAGTTTTATATCTTTGTGGTCTCAAAAGTTGGTTGGTAGAATGTCAATCTTTTGGAATTTACTGATGCTCTTTTGTGGCCTAGTATGTGGTCTATTCTGGAGAATGTTCCATGTGCACTTGAGGAGAATGTATATCCGGTTGCTTTTGGGTGTAGAGTTCTATAGATGTCTATTAGGTCCATCTGTTCTAGTGTGTTGTTCAGTGCCTCTGTGTCCTTACATATTTTCTGTCTGGTGGATCTGTCCTTTGGAATGAATGGTGTGTTGAATTCTCCTAAAATGAATGCATTGCAATCTATTTCCTCCTTTAGTTCTGTTAGTATTTGTTTCAAATATGCTGGTGCTCCAGTGTTGGGTGTATATATATTTATAATGGTTATATCCTCTTGTTGGACTGAGCCCTTTATCATTATGTAATGTCCTTCTTTATCTCTTATTACTTTCTTTGTTTTGAAGTCTATTTTGTCTGTTACTAGTACTGCAACACCTGCTTTTCTCTCCCTATTGTTTGCATGAAATATCTTTTTTCATCCCTTGGCTTTTAGTCTGTGCATGACTTTGGGTTTGAGGTGAGTCTCTTGTAAGCTGCATATATTTGGGTCTTGTTTTTTAATCCATTCAGTGACTCTAAATCTTTTGATTGGTGCACTCAGTCCATTTATATTTAGGGTGATAGGTATATACTTACTGCCATTTCAGGCTTTAGATTCATGGTTACCAATGGTTCCAGGTTACTTTCCTTACTATCTAAGAGTCTAACTTAACTCACTTAGTATGCTGTTACAAACACAATCTAAAGGGTCTTTTATATTTATCCTCCTTTTTCTTCCTCCTTCATTCTTTGCGTGTTAGGTATCAAATTCTGTACTTTCTCTCTATCCCTTGATTGACTTTGGGGATAGTCAATTGAATTTTGCATTTGCCTTGCAATCAGCTGCTCCCCCTTCCCTACTATGGTTTTACTACCTCTGGTGACAGCAATCCAACCTTAGGAGCACTTCCATCTATAGCAGTCCCTCCAAAATAGACTGCAGAGATGGTTTGTGGGAGGTAAACTCAGCTTTTGCTTATCTGGAAATTGTTTAATCCCTCCTTCAAATTTAAATGATAATCTTGTCAGATAAAGTAATCTTGGTTCCAGGCCCTTCTGCTTCATGGCATTAAATACATCATGCCACTCCCTTCTGGCCTGTAAGGCTTCTGCTGAAAAGTCTGACGTTAGCCTGATGGGCTTTCCTTTGTATGTGATCTTATTTCTGCCTCCAGCTGCTTTTAACAGTCCATCCTTATCCTTGATCTTTCCCATTTTAATTACTATGTGTCTTGGTGTTGTCTTCCTTGGGTCCCTTGTGTTGGGAGAACTGTGGATCTCCATGGCCTGAGAGACTATGTCCTTCCCCAGATTTGGGAAGTTTTCAGCAACTACCTCCTCAAAGACACTTTCTATCCCTTTCTCTCTCTCTTCTTCTTCTTCTGGTATCCATATAATGTGAATATTGTTCCGCTTGGATTGGTCACACAGTTCTCTCAATATTCTTTCATTTTTAGAGATCCATTTTTCTCTCTGTGCCTCAGCTTCTTTGTATTCCTCTTCTCTAGTTTCTGTTTCATTTATTGTCTCCTCCACCGTATCCAACCTGCTTTTAATACCCTCCATCATGCTCTTCAACGATTGGATCTCTGACATGAATTCCTTCCTGAGTTCTTGGATGTCTTTCCATACCTCCATTAGAATGTTGTTGATTTTTATTTTTACCTCCCTTTCAGGAAGAGTCACAAGGTCCATATCATTTAAATCTTTCTCTGGAGTTGTATTAATAATTTTACTCTGGACAATGTTCCTTTGGCCTGTCATGTTTGTATATGGCGCCCTCTAGTGTCCAGAAACTCTATTCTGGAGCTGCTCAGCCCCTGTAGCAATGTCGGGAGGCACAGGGGAGTGGTACTGGTCTTGCGGGGAGGAAAGAGCTGTTCCCCTCCTCCTGGCTGCTGTGCCTGTCTCCATTGCCTGAGCAAGTGGGCCAGGCACACAGGTATAAGTTTTTGTCCCAGAGCAGCCAGATATGGATCCCTGCTTTCCGCAAGCAGCTGGAATCCCAGTCTCCTCAGTAACTCCACCTGTATTAACTTTCCAACCCAGTAGTCATGCGAGTCTCATGGAAGCACCATAAAATGTAGGTTTGTGCTCCCAGAGCAGATCTCCAGAGGTAGGTATTCAGCAGTCCCAAGCCTTCCACTCCTTCCCTGCTCTGTTTCTCTTCCTCCCTCTGGTGAACTGGGGTGGGGAAGGGGTTTGGGTCCCACAGAGGCACAGCTCTGGTACGTTACTCCATTAGGTGAGGTCTGCTCTTTTCTCCAGGTGTGTGCAGTCTGATGCCTGTTGCTATCTCAGGATTAGTTGTGCCAATTAAATTTTCTAATTGTATCCAGTTTTAGGAGGAAGCCTCTGTCTCCCTCTCATGCTGCCATATTAATCCCATCTCCTTCTAGAAGGATTTTCTCTAGTTCATTGAACAATGCTGTTTGTATTTTGAGTGGAACTGCATTGAATTTATAGATTGGTTTAGGCAGGATGGCCACTTTGACAATATTAATTCTTCCTATCCATGTGCATGGGATGTGTTTCCGTTTATTGGAATCTTCTTTAATTTCTCTTAAGAGTGTGTTGTAGTTTTCAGGGTATAGGTCTTTCACTTCATTGGTTAGGTTTATTCCTAGGTATTTTATTATTTTTGATGTAATTGTGAATGGAATTGTCTTCCTGATTTCTCTCTCTACTAGTTCATTCTTAGTGTATAGGATTTCCACTGATTTCTGTTAATTAATTTTGTATCCTGCAACTTTGGTGAATTCAGATTTTAGATCTAGTAGTTTTGGAGTGGATTCTTTAGGGTTTTGTTCTGTACAATATCATGTCATCTGCAAACAGGGACAGTTTAACTTCTTCTTTACCAATCTGGATTCCTTGTATTTCTTTGTGTAGTCTTATTGCTGTGGCTAGGACCTCCAGAACTATGTTGAATAGAAGTGGGTAGAGTGGGCCTCCCTGCCTTGTTCCCAATCTTTAGTGTAATGCTTTCAACTTCCCTCTGTTAAGTATGATGTTGGCTGTTGGTTTGTCATATATGGCCTTTATTATGTTGAGGTACTTGCCCTCTCTACACATTTTGTTGATAGTTTTTATAATGAAAGCTTTTTCTGCATCTATGGAGATGATCTTGTGGTTTTTGCCCTTTTTGTTGATGTGGTGGGTGATGCTGATGGATTTTCGAATGTTGTATCATCCCTGCATCCCTGAGATGAATCCCACTTGACCATGGTGTATGACCCTCTTGATGTATTTTTGAATTCAGTTTGCTATTATTTTGTTGAGTATTTTTGAATCTATATTCTTCAGGGATATTGGTCTGTTTCTTCCTTGGTCAGTCTTGGAAGGTTATGTTTTTCTAGGAAGTTGTCAGTTTCTCATAGGATTTCCAGTTTGATAGCATATCGATTTTCATAGTATTCGCTAATAATTCTTTGTATTTCTGTGTGGTCCATCATGATTTTTCCTTTCTCATTTCTGTTTCTGTTTATGTGTGTAGATTCTCTTTTTCCTTTAATAAGTCTGGCTAGGGGTTTATCTATTTTGTTTATTTTCTCAAAGAACCAGCTCTTGGTTTCATTGATTTTTTCTACTGTTTTATTCTTTTTAATTTTATTTATTTCTTCTCTGATCTTTATTATGTCCCTCCTTCCACTGACATTTGGTGACATTTGTTCTTATTTTTCAAGTTTCAATAATTGTGAGTTTAGACAATTCATTTGAGATTGTTCTTCCTTCTTTACATAGGGCTGGATTCCTATAAACTTCACTTTTTGAACTGCCTTCACTGCATCCCACAGAAGTTGGGGCTTTGTGATGTTTTTGTCATTTGTCTCCATATGTTGCTTGATCTCTGTTTTAATTTTGTTGTTGATCTATTGATTATTTAGGAGCATGTTGTTAAGCTCCTAATAAATAAAACCTCCATGTGTTTGTGAGCCTTTTGTTTTCATTGTACCATTTATTTCTAGTTTTCTACCTTTGTAATCTGAGGAGCTTGTTGGTAGAATTTCAATCTTTTTGAATTTACTGAGGTTCTTTTTGTGTCCTAGTATGTGGTCTATTCTGGAAAGTGCTCCATGTGCATTTGAGAAGAATGGTTATTCTGCTGCTTTTGGGTGTAGACTTCTGTTAATGTTTGTTATGTCCATCTGTTCTATTGCATTGTTCAATGCCTCTGTGTCCTTACTTATTTTCTGTCTGATTGATCTGTCCTTTGGATGAGTGGTGTGCTGACGTCTCCTGGAATAAATGCATTGCATTCTATTTCCTCCTTTAATTCTGTTAGTATTTGTTTCACATATGTTGGTGCAGCTGTGTTAGGTGCATATATATTTATAATGGTTACATCCCCTTGTTGGACTGCCCCTTTTATCATTATGTAATGTCCTTCTTTGTCTCTTGTGACTTTCTTTGTTTTGAAGTCTATTTTTCTTATACAAGTCCTGGAATGCCTGCTTTTCTCTCCCTATTGTTTGCATGAAATATCTTTTTCCATCCCTTCACTTTTAGTCTGTGTATATCTTTGTGTTTGAGGTGAGTCTTTTGTAAGCAGCACATAGATGAATCTTGCTTTTTTATCCATTCTATTACTCTGTTTATTTTGATGGGTGCATTTAGTCCATTTACATTTAGGGTGATTATCGATAGATATGTACTTATTGAAATTGCAGTCTTTGGATTCGTGGTTACCAAAGGATCAAGCATAGCTTCTTTCTATCTAACCATCTTACTTAACTGTCTTATTAAGCTATTATAAACACAGTCTGATGCTTCTTTATTTCTCTCCCTTATTATTCTTCCTCCTCCATTCTTTATATGTTAGGTGTTTTATTCTATATTCTTTTGTGTTTCCTTTGACTCCTTTTTGGATAGTTGATTTTATTTTTTGCTTTTAGTTAGTCTTTGGTTGTTCTTTTTTCTTTGCTGTGATTTAATTTTCTTCGGTGACATTTATTTAGCTATAGGAATGTTTCCATCTAGAGCAGTCCCTTTAAGATACACTGTAGAGGTGACTTGTGGGACGCAAATTATGTCAACTTTTGCTTGTCTGGAAGTTGTTTAATCCCTCTTTCAAATTTAAATAATTATCATGCTTGATACAGTATTCTTGGTTCAAGGGCCTTCTGTTTCATTGCATTAAATATATCATGCCATTCTCTTTTGGCCTGTAAGGTTTCTATTGAGAAGTCTGATGATAGCCTGATGGGTTTTCCTTTGTAGGTGACCTTTTTTCTCTCTCTGGCTGCCTGTAATACTCTGTCATCGTCTTTGATCTTTGATTTTTTAATTATTGTATGTCTTGGTGTTGTCCTCCTTGGGTCGCTTGTGTTGGCTGAGTGTGCTATGGTCTGAGAGACTATTTCCTTCCCCATCTTCAGGAAGTTTTAAGCAGTTATTTCTTCAAAGATGCTTTCTATCCCCTTTTCACTCTCTTCTTCTTTGTAATATAAATATTGTTCCATTTGAATTGGTCACACAGTTCTCTTAATATTCTTTCATTCCTAGAGATCCTTTTATCTCTCTCTGCCTCAGCTTCTCTGTATTCCTGTTCTCTGAATTCTATTCCATTAACAGTCTCTTGCACCTCATCAAGTCTGCCTTAAGCCCTTCTTTTGATTGTTTCATTTCTGTTATCTCCCTCTGGACTTCATCCCTTAGCTCTTGCATATTTTTCTGCAGGCCCATCACCATGGTTATGACTTTTATTTTGAATTCTTTTTCAAGAAGATTGGTTATATCTATCTCACCAGGCCCTCTCTCTGGGGTTGTCTGAGTGCTTTTGGAGTGGACCAGATTCTTCTGCCTTTTCATGGTGATAGAAGTGGATGCAGGCAGGTGGCGTGTGTGTCAGCTGGGAGAACAAAGTCCCTTCCTGCTTGTTGGTTGCTTTGCCCTTCTCTGCTGCCTGTGCCATCTACCCGCACACTGGGAGGCTGTCTCTGGGAAAATACCTGAGCTGCAGTGGGTGGGGTGGCCCTCAGGATAGCCTAGCACACTGTGGGTGGTCAGAGCTGTACCCACACATTGTGTGGGCACACTGTGAATGGTGTCCCTTCCTGCCTTCCAGACCTTGCTCAGGCTTCTGTTGCCAGTGCTGGTTACCCACACACTGGGAGGCAGTCTCTGGAATAATCTCCTGATCTGCCTTAAGCGAGTCGGCCCTCTGGCTAGCCTCCAGCACTGTGAGGGGTTACAGCCATGCCGGGTGTGTTCTCCTGCGAGAACAGCACCACTTCGTGCCTCCCAGACCTTGCTCCAGCTTCCGCTGCCTGTACTAGTTACCCACACACTCGGAGCAGACTCTGGGCTAACCTACTGAGCTGCCATGAGGAGGGCAGCCCACAGGATAGCCCAGTGCTTGAGGGTTTTGGCAGACATGACTGGGTGTGTTCTCCTGCAAGAACAGCACCGCTTCGTGAATTCTGGACCTTGCTCTGGATTCCTCTGTCTGTCCCGGTTAGCTGTGCGCTGGTAGGAGACTCTTTGTTGTTGCTGTGGCCGGGGCTGGTCTCCTACTGCTGTGCAGTGGTGGCAGGTCAGCTGTTTTTCTTGCAACACTAGCCGGGGGGGAATGAATGGCTGGGTGCTTATTGCCGTGCTTTGGGGCTGCTTTACCCCCCAGAGGGTTAGGGGACCTGAACTTCCTCAAGATTCCCAGCCTGCTGGGCTGAGTGTGCTGTGATGATTTTGTCCAGCTGTTGAGCCCTTGTCCCTTTAAGACTTCTCAAAAGTGCCTGCTTTTCTTTTGTCCCAGTGGAGCCGGCTGTCATGACTCATTTGCTGTCTCTATCTCAAATTTTAATTTTCAGTTTCTGTAATATCCAGCACACCATGCAATGTGTTTGTGCTCCTTGGGCAAATTACTAGGGCTGGTTATTTAGGAGATCTGTGCTTCCACTCAATCCCCACTCTGATTCTTTTCTTCCCACCAGTGAGCTGGGGTGTGGGGAGTGCTCGAGTCCCACCGGGTCACGGCTTTATATCTTACCCTTTTCATGAGATGCTGAGTTATCACAGATGTAGCTGTAGTCTGGCTATTGTACTGTATCTTCTGGTCTCCCTCTTAGGAATAGTTGTATTTCAAAAATATGTATGGTTTTGGGAGGAGATTTCTGCCGCCCTAATCAGACCACCATCTTGAGCCTTTGACTTAGTTATTTTATAACTGGAAATTTGTATCTTTTCACTACATTTAGATGTGTTTGTCTTTCAAAAAGAGGAAGAAACCATAATTGTGGGAATGATCTTACGTAGGTATTTGAAATGAAGCATCAGTAAGGCACTATGGTATGTTGACAAGTCCTCCAATTCAGAACACATAAATTACACCTACTATTTATAGAAGACATATTGTGGACTACGCACTCTGAAAGTGTTTTATAATCATTATTTTTTCACTTATGCATGAGATATAATGCCAAGACTCACAGGATTATTGTGATGATCGATTCAGGTCAGGTATTTTAGAAATGCCCATATGTACATATTTAAAATGAAAGTGCTTTGTAAATAGGGAAGTATTCCCAGACCTATTTTATTGATATGAGGCTCTTTAAACAGCAAGCTGTTTCATGCTTGGCAAGCCCCTTACCTCCTCTGACTTCAGATTCCCCTCTTGGAATTTGAAGGCATTAGACTCGATGATCCCTAGATCATCTGCAGCTCTAATGACTCCAAGTTTGTTAAAAGAAAAACTACCATCATGGGCTCATCATTGGACTATGGGGAGTAGGGAAAGGACACAAGAGAGACATGGCAAAGTGGGGATGAAGTGAGCAGGAAGAAAAACTCCATGACAACCATATCTCTGGAGAGCAAGTACTTTGGGCTTTTCTCTCTCTGACTTTTCTCCTGGCAGCACCGCCCTTGACAACACATTTGAGAGAACCCTGTGTGGGCATCTCTCTGGCTGTGAATGGACAGCCAGTTAATAGTCTTATGCTCTTGCTTGGAGTGTAATAGGGACCACCGGGAAAACTCCTTTGGAAAAGTAATAAGCAACTTCAACCTTTGGTGAGAACTCTGTGTTCCTGGGAGATCTGGGTCAAGGTGAGAGGGCAAGATTAGAGGGATCAGTGGAGTCTGTGCTGTCTCAATAGCCGTGTGGTTCCTCCCTATAGGACCTGTGTGGACAAGTCTTGTGGTCCTCAGTGTCCCCTGTTCATCACTCTCCCTCCCCCCCCACCTCCACACCCTCCACTTATGGCCCTTCCTTGGGTTATTTCATTACTCATGGTGTCTGACCTTTAACGAAAAGACTACTCTCTTAACTAAAAGTTTAGGTATTGCTTTGGACTGAGGGATAGAAATTGAGTCCTAGTTCTACAGTTTTTTAAGGATGTGGTCGTGAACTCTGTTACCTTCTCTTTTTTCACCTGTAAATGAGGATAATGGGATCATATAGTATCTACTGAGACACTGTCTATTGAGCCTAACACATTTCAGAAGTTCATAACTGAACTCTGAATAAAAAGTACTAATCTAATCAATTTTGGGAGAGTTTTCTAAGATCAAAACATGCTTGTCTGTCATCTATCCCAACAACCCTTTCATTTAAATTTTTTGTTTGAGGAATGTGTTTTACAATAATAATTAATATGGTATATATTTAAGTATATTGCTTTGATTCATAAGTTCTGAGTATTAACAGACAAGCTGATCACTGCATAACGACAGGACAGAGTGCTCATGTATATTTCCAGTGGCCTTTTGAAATACTTCAAATAGTTTTCCATTGTCATCTTTGGAGACTCTGGGCTATGGAGGCACTAGTGCTGGTGACACAATCTCAGAGATGCCCCAACCAGGCACAGGCAGATCTGGTCTGTCTCTCTTAGATTCTTTTACTTACAGTTTTCATCATTCAGCAGGATCCCGACTTTCTTAACCATATTTTCTAGCCTGCACAACTTGCCAATTGACCATGTCCTTAGTAGGTCAGATTGGAAAAGGTTTGGATTAACTATATCCACATAGTAAGATCTTCAACCATATTAATGTCAAGCACTGTTTCTTCTGCAAAATGTCTTGGGAAATGCTGAGCACATGGAAAATGTGAATCAAACAGAGTATGTTCAGATAATTTTCTCTTTTTCTCTAGGTTGCCAAATTTGAACAAGATAACATTTTCAGGATCAAGTTTTTCATAAGTAAAACAATCCACAATTCACTTTTTTGAGGGGAATGATGAATTACACAGAATATATTTAGTTATGGCTACTGCTATTATCAGAATATGATAAAAAATGAAGAATTTTAGTGTGACTGCTTCATCAAAGTTTGGATTTTTTTTCGGAATTTAATCTATCATGTTAGTATTTTGGACATGTATGTGAGAGGTTATAATTTTAAAAGATTTTCATTGACTGTAACTCATTTGGGATAAACAATTGAGAAATTGCATGGCAGGACTCTATGCAAAGAGTAGCAGAGAGATTTCAATTTCATCAACCGTAATTGATAAGATATGTGTATTTTTTAAATGTCACACTCAAAAGTGTTTAAAAACAGCATGGTGGGAAGTTTTCTCTTGATTTGTTGTTCTTCATGTTATAAATGCATGTGGTTTGTCTTCATGGCACCAGGTGATTTATTTGCTTTTCCATGAGGTCTGAGTCTACATCTGCCCAGAGGCAATGATGCCTGAGTGTCTGTAAGGCTGATGATGTTTCAGGAAATTCCCCATGTTAACCCATAAAGCTCTAGGATCCCTGGAATTCCCCTCCATGAGTACAACTGATACTCACGGCTATCTGTAAGCAATGATATGAGAGCCAACTTCTATTGAAACAATTATCTGTGCCAGATCATGTACGGAGCATTTTGGTGAATTTCCTCATATATATATAACCCTCCAGTACCATTATGTTTCAGGAGCTCTCCTTGTTCTCACTTAGTATAAGTGGCCAATCTTAGTGTGTTTAAGCCACTGGGACTGGTACATAGAGCAAGAGGGTATCAAAAGAAAAACTTCTAAGTCTGAACCTCTAACTACAGTCCCACGCTATTTCTCGGGTAGCAATATACCCTACGTTGATAATACACTGGGGTCAATAGTGAACTGTACTAGCCTTCCTTTGGTATATTTATATGAAGGTATCCCTAGAACAATTTTTCTATAACTTTATTGAGCTCACATGCTGTGTCTCCCAGAATATTATGAAAGTTATAAATTGTGTTACAATTTTCAGGTCTATTTGCAGATGATACATTAAACACATTTATATAAACATTTGGAAATTATTAGTAACATGGTAAATAATTTTTTCATGGATAATAGAAGAAATTTAAAAAGTCTGTTCAGAAGACCATGTGTAACAGAAGTCCTATTTCAAAATGATGTACACTGATGCTGCTCATGCTTTTGATTACATAAATAATTATCAGAGGTGTTTAAAAAACTTTTACTTTCATCAGTGATCTCTACTTCATATATAATAATCAGTTTAATAAACACACGTATAATAATCTATTGTTTTTTATAGTCTAAGTCAAATTTCTACATATATCTTCAATTCTCACGGCACCTCCTGCATTAATAGAGAACCTGACACTGAACAGATACTCCTGAACAATTCGAGATGAAAAGCCTAGGTTTTTGCACCAGGGCAGTAAGCATTTCCGTTTTTCTGGTGCTCAGTGAAGAAAAAAGATGGTACAAAGGAAATTGTCATGCGGTCACATTTCACTTGAGTCAGCAATGTACTACCTTGTCTCTTTTCTGATCTTAGGAGCACCAAGGCTATGATTAGAAGAGAAAATATTACAGAGATCACCCACTTCATCCTCTTGGGGTTCTCCGATTTTTCCAGGTTCAAAGCACTGCTCTTTGTTGTGTTCCTGGTGATCTACGTTACAACTCTGATTTGGAACCTGAGTCTCATCATCTTAATAAGGATGGATTCCCACCTCCACACACCCATGTACTTCTTCCTCAGTAACCTGTCTTTCCTAGATATCTGCTATGTGACCTCCACAGCCCCCAAGATGCTCTCTGACTTCTTCCAAGAACAGCATACTATAACCCTAGTGGGTTGTGCTGTTCAGTACTTCTTCTTTGCAGCCCTGGGACTGACTGAGACTTGTCTCATGACAGGCATGGCCTATGACCGCTATGCTGCCATTTGTAATCCACTTCTCTACTCATCAATCATGTCACCCACCCTCTGTTTTGGGATGGTGCTGGGGTCCTACATGGCTGGCATCTCTGGCTCTGTATCCCAAGTGTGTGCCATTCTTCAACTCCACTTCTGTGGGCCTAATGTCATTCGCCACTTCTTCTGTGACATGCCCCAGCTGTTAGTCCTGTCCTGCTCTGACATTTTCTTTGCCAAACTCTTACTTGCTATATTAGTAATGATCTTTGGGATAATAAATGCCCTTGTTGTCATGATATCCTATGTCTATATTGTCATCGCCATCATGAAGATCACTACAGCTAAAGGCAGGTCGAAGGCTTTCAACACCTGTGCTTCTCACCTGACAGTAGTTTCCCTCTTCTATACCTCAAGTAGCTTTGTCTATTTGAGTTCCAGCTCCGGTGGTTCTTCCAACTTTGACAGATTCGCATCAGTCTTCTACACAGTGATGATTCCCATGTTGAATCCCTTGATTTACAGTCTGAGGAACAAGGAAATCAAAGATGCCTTGAAGAGGTTGCAGAAGAAGGGAGGGTATTGCTGACATCACAAATTCTGAGATTTTTAAATATATTATACCTTGAAAATTGTCTGAATGCACAATACTGAGCATATGAACAGATTGCTACAAATTTCACACTACCTTTGGACAAAGAAGGTTTAATTTGATGTGGGTAGTATACCACATTTGACTAAGAGGTGATTCAAGTCCACACAAACTGTATATATTTAAGTCTTGGAGCTTCATAACTTTCAGTCTACATGAAGGGAGGTCTCATCATTTATTAATCTGTCCACATGTATTTGTGAAACATTAAGGTTTAGAAACTTTTGTCCTCTTCTTGATTCTGATACTGAGCCATGAGAAACACCTGGCAGAGGCCCCAGGAGTATAAAACCCTTGTCTACTAAATATTTTAAGGCAATGAGATGACAGAGATTGATATTTTTTGTTTCTGACCTGAGTAGAAGTAAACAGAGGTAGGGTTTGGACATTTGGATGGAAACAAAGCTATGCAGTTTGTCTGATTTTGCCTTCTGGAAACACCATCTGAGACAGGTAATGTTTGTTTAAGGTCTCTTTAGTGCTAACCATCTAATAAAGTTTTGTTCACATCCTTATGTCCACCAGCTGTAGTCTTCGAAAGAAAGAGTTTGTTTCGATCATAAAGTTGAATAGACCGAAGGATGTGGGCCCAGCAGTGCAATTTACTTACCAGTCTAATGATGTTGTTTCTGGCCTTTAGTGTCCAATGGGGATTTTTCTTGGGAGATGCATTCAAATTCCATGTCACAACCAATAGTAGTTTCTGAGACTGTGAGACTCAAACCCCTCTTTCTTTCCCGCATTAAATTCAGAAAATTTACCTTGGTTTACATAGCCAGTGGTTCACATGATCAAACCGTTTCTGATATTTCAGCATCTGTTCATGTTTGGTAAGAGGGGACATGTGAGAATTCATTGTAATAATAGAATACTGATATTCAATATTCCTAAACTGAAGAATAAAGAGGGAAAACTGGTATACATCCTCTCCTATTGTCCATTTTCTGCTCCATTGATTTTTGGTTATATGAGGTGATATAATAGATGGAGTAGGATGGTTAGAGTTACTTTAATTCTGATATGTTTCTGGAAGCCTTAAAGACCATGAGAGAAAATGAATAGTAGGATAGGCAGAGTTCTCACCTCTCGACAGGTTTTACAAATGTTTTGGTCTTTGTGATGTGATTAAAAGAGTAGCAACATGCGTAATAGCGCTGACTATTGATGTGCCTGATTGATGTCAGACTTGAATAAGCTGATCCAAAATAGATGTCATTGCAATTACAGATTATCTTTGGCAATCACTGGATTCTTAATGATATTTTGAGTGTGAATTGTGCTCAGTGACATGAATTATTTCATTTAGTGAAGAACTGTAAGTGAAGAGGTATTTGAAGGCTTTGCCTAAGCTTTCAATGGCTTCCACATGGGCAGGACTGAGCTGAGGGAAATTACTGCACCTCTGGAAAGTATGTGAGGGCTTTCCTCCTGCCCAGGAAAGAAGTGCAGTACGAACAGATGTGCGGCCTCTGTGCCACCATAGGCGTGCTATCTGAGGCATTGCTTCTGAAAAATGTATAATAATGGGTGACAGGTCTGTTTCGATGGGGCCATGAGATCTTCCTTAGGTGAGAGACCTCTGTTAGGTTTATAAGATAGAATTTATTAGCTCTTGTGAAAAATACTGCTATAAATGTGGAGGTGCAGGTATCTTTAAGTGTCCTGTTTTTATTTCCACTGCGTATTTACACATAAGTAGTATTGCTGGGTCATATGGCAGTCCTATTAATAGCAATTTGAGGAATTCCATACTATTTTTAATTGTGGCTAAAAGAATTTACATTCCCCAATGAGTGTATAACGGTCCATTTTCTACATGTCCTCACCAACATGTTATCTTTTATCTTCTTGATGGTGGCCATTCTAAAGGTGTAAGGTGAATCTCATTTTGGTTTTCCTTTTTCATTTCCTGGGTTGTTAATGTTGTTAAGTACCTTTTCACATACCTGTTGGCCATTTGGTTGTCTTCTTGGAAAAATTTCTGTTCAGTTCTTTCGCCCATTTTTCATGAGCTTGTTTGTTGTTTTGTTCTTGAGTTGTATGAGTTCTTTGTATCTATGGGTATTAACCCCTTATCTAATACACAGTTTACATATATTTTATGATATATGGTTCACAGATATTTTGTATCATTCTCTGTGTTTCCTTTTCACTGATGCTTGATTGCTTCTTTTGTTGTGCAGAGGCTTTTTAGTGTTATGTAATCCAATTTGTTGATTTTTCCTTTTGTTCCTTGTGCTTTTGGAGACATATCCAAAAATTGTTTCTGTGACCAATGTCAAGGAGTTCATTTCCTATCTTTTATTTTTGGAATCTTATGGTTTAATGTCAAATCTTTAATTTATTCATGGTTAATGCTTGTGAATGGTGGACAATAGAAGTCCAATTTCATTCTTACGCATGTAGTTATTCCATTTTTCCAACACCATTTTTTATAGAGATGAGCCGTCCCCATTGCACATTTTTTACTTTCTTTCACATATTAGAATATGTTCCAAACAAAACAAGATAAAACTCTAGAAACAGACCTATACATGCAAGGGTTTATTTACAGACTCTATTTGTTTTGTTGGCTTATCTATTTTTAAGGTAGGCCCATATTGTTTTGGGTAGCAAAGCCTGTGGCCTAATTTGAAGTCATGTATGTGATGCTTCCAGTTTTGTTCTTTTTCAGAAGTGCTTTGGCTATTGAGTGTCTTTTATGGTTTCATGCAAATTTTAGTATTGTGTTTTCTATTCCTGTGAAAAATGCCATCAGAATTTTGATAGAGATTGTGTTGAATATAGAGATGGGTGTGAGTAATATGGACATTTGAAGAATATTGATTTTCTTCCAGGAACACAAGTTATCTTTCCATTTGTTTGTGTCTTCAGTTTCTTTCAGCAATTATTGTGCTTTTCATACTACAATCTTTCACTTCCTTGATCAAGTTTACTACTAAGTATTTTATTGTTTCTAATGTTATGGTGGATGGGATTATATTATTTACTTCTTTTCCACATGTTTTATTGTTAGTGTATAGGTATGCAACTGATTTCCGTATGATGATTTTATATCCTGCTACATAATGAATTTGCTCCAAGAGATTATTGTTTGAATATCTAGAATGTTTTTTATATAAGAATATATCATCTTCAATAATGACAATTTTCATTTTTTTGTGGAGATGCCTTTCATTCCTTTCCTTGCCTGATTGTTCTAGCTAGGACCTCTAGTACTGTGTTGAAAAGGAGGAGTGAGATAAGGCATACTTGCTTTGTTCTTAATCTTAGAGAACAAATTTCAATCCTTCTATTTTTCCTATTGTTAGCTGTGAGTTTGTGATATATGGTCTTAATTGCGTTGTGGTATGTTCCTTCAAATATTCAATTTGCTGAAGTTTTTATTTTGTCAATTTTTTTGCATCTTTTGAGATCATATTATCTTTATCTTTTATTGTATTAATGCAGTGTGTCTATTTTATGGATTTTTATGGTGTGAACGATCCTTGCAAATCAGGGATGAATTCATCTTGATCACGGTGTATGATCTTTTTGATGTGTTGTGGAATTAAATTTATCAATATTTTGTCAAGAATTTTTGCATCTGTATTCATCACAGCCATTGGTATATAGTTTTGATTTCTTAAAGTGTCCTTATGCATTTTTGATATAAGGATAATGTTAACACCATATATAGTTTAGCATAAGGCTTGGGGTTAATGTTAGGATTAGCTTTATCTCTTTTTTTTGTTAGTCTTGGGAAGGTCTGTCAATTTGTTTACCTTTAAAATACTAGCTTTTAGTTTCTTTATCATTTCTTTCACTTTTATCCTCTTTAATCCATTTATTTCCACTGTGATCTTTGTTATCTCCTTACTCATGCTCACTTTTTCATGGTCTATATTTTCATATCTATTTTCGTGTTTTCAGAAGTTAATTTGTTTATGTGAATCTCTTAACTGTACAGATGTACTTTTGTTGATGTGTGGATGCTGAGTTTTACTTGTCAAAGGGGACAGGAGGTTCTGGTTCAGGTAAGTAGCCCAGGTGGACCCTGAACTCATCTCTTCCCAGAAACACAGAAAATCTACAGTTCCATACAGTGCACTTTTCTCTGAGAGAAATTCATCAGCTAGCTGACTCTTTCATGTGCAACTAAGAAAAAAGCCCGTGTTGAGACAGGGAAGACAGATAGAGAGGCAGTCTCAATGGTAACCCCATCCCTGGGCACAGTCATATGCAACTCCCAGATTCTCCTTGAAGAGTGAAGAGGTTGCTCCAACTGTCAGTGTCCCAACAATGAAGATTCCTCCTGAGGCATGATGCCCCCAATAACTTCTAGGTCTGAAAGTCAACTGGACTTAAATCTACAAGGCCCACAAAATTAGAGCATAGAGACATTTCTCACGGATTTTCTCCCAGGTCTTAGTGTAGGGGTATCATTCCGAAATATCCAGCTCCCAGCGCCTCAGTGAAAAAGACCTATTTGCATATTGTAAAAGCTGCAGACAAGTGTGAAGCTTCTAATTCAACACACACCTACCAACAGAATGCGATCTTGGTTGGAGACTAGGGCGGTCTGTAGATGCCGGCTTTGCATAGCCTCCCTGCCCCACTCCACGTCACCAGTCTCTCCTGTGAAGGAGCTTGTGCACATACTTGGTGCCCCAGGTTTTGTGATTGCTGCTCAGAATATACATCCCTTGTCTGCCTTGCTCTGTTGGTTACTGGGGCTTGCACTCATGGGTCACAGAGGTCTGTAGCACACAAACAAGTAGTTCTTAACAGACTTTCATCCCCAGAACTTAGTGCAGAGGGCATAGAAAGAAACACCTAACCTCAGTATTTCATCAAAATAAATCTACTTACCTACTTTCAATATGCTTACTGCATGTCTGGTACCAATTACCCTGCCTCTAGTTGTTGAATGGGAACCCTCTTTTTCGGGTCACTGACTGCTATTGTTATGCCATAAACTGCTAGGAGCTACTAAGAAGACCAAAGGCTGCTGGGAAATCACAAAGGTTTGGGAGATAAATATGAGATAAGCCCCAGATGGATGATAGGTTTCATCTACACAAGATACACTATGAATACTAGGAGAGGTAGTGGTTGTTTTCTTTTTTATTCACAGAAACCAATACACAGAATACAGAAAAATGAACAGAGCAATATGTCCAAAGAAAAGAACAAGATAAAACTCTAGAAAAGACTTACTGAAATAGGGATAAATGATTTACCTGATGAGTAGTTCCATTTATGATGGTAAGCGTTTTCACCAAGGTTAGGAGACTTTAAATGAACAAAACGAGCATTTCAATAAGGGCTACAAAATATTAGAAATTATCAAATAGAATCACATAGAGGCAGAATAAAATAAACTGAAAAATTCAAAAGAGATTCAGCCATACTGGTTAAACTAGAAAAAGTATCAGTAAAATTGAAGATTGGTCAATGCAATTCATTATTTCAGAAGAGCAAAAAGAATAAAGGATGAAAAGAGTGAATGTAGCTTAATGGACTTAGAGGAAACTATCAAATACATCAGTATTTTCATTATAGAAGTCTCAGAAGGTGAAAGGAGAGTGAAATGGATGAAAGCTTATTTCAATAAGTAATGGTTGAAAATATCCCCTACCTGTGGGGAAGGAATGGACATCCAGACCTAGGAATCACAGAGTACTCTAAATAATATAAATCCAAAAAGAAACACACCACAGTGTCTTATAAATAAAATATAAAAATATGGAAACAAAAATCTTCAACTGAAAGAGAAAAACAACTTGCTATGTACAAGAGAACCTAAGGAAGACTATTAGTAAGTTTTCCAGCAGAAATATTGCAGGCCTAAAAGTGAGTGGCCCAATATATTCAATGTGTTGAAAAATATATGCCATCCAAGGACAGTCTACTGTATAAGCTGTCTTTCATAATTGAAAGAGCAATAAAGAGTTTATCACACAAGGAAACCTAAAGAGTTTACAGGATTAGTTTTTTTTGTAGATAATTATTTTTTATGGAAAGGTAGTTGACACACAGTATTACATTAGTTTCAGGTGTACAACACAGTGATTCAACATTTATATACATGATAATTCTAGCTACCAGCTATCACCATACAAAGTTGTTACAATATTTTGACTATATTCCTTATGCTATAAATTACATCCCGGTTACTTATTTATTTTACATTTGGAAGTGTGTACTTTTTTTTTTGAGAGGGCATCTCTCATATTTATTGAGAGATTTTATTGTTAACAACAATAAAATTATGTATAGGTGAGTCAATGCTCAATGCACAATGATTAATCCACCCCAAGCCTAATTTTCGTCAGTCTCCAATCTTCTGAAGCATAACGAACAGGTTCTTAGATGGAGAACAAATTCTTACATAGTGAATAAGTTACATGGTGAACAGTACAAGGGCAATCATCACAGAAACTTTTGGTTTTGCTCATGCATTTTGAACTATAAACAATCACTTCAAATATGAATAATCATTTGATTTTTATATTTGATTTATTTGTGGATACCACATTTCTCTCTTTATTATTATTATTTTTAATAAAATGCTGAAGTGGTAGGTAGATACAAGATAAAGGTAGAAAACATAGTTTAGTGTTGTAAGAGAGCAAATGTAGATGATCACGTGTGTGCCTGTAGACTATGTGTTAATCCAAGCTAGACAAGGGCAATAAAAATCCACAGATGCAGAAGGTTTCTCTCAGAACAGGGGGGATGAGGTTCTAAGCCTCACCTCTGTTGATCCCCAATTTCTCACCTGATGGCCCCCCTGTGACTGTGCCTGTCTTAGGTTGTTCCTTCCTTGAGGAATCTTACCCATCTCTGGCTAACCAGTCATCTTCCGGGGCCATACAGGGAAATGTAAAGTTGGTAAGTGAGAGAGAAGCCTTATTGTTTGAAAAGGTTAGCTTTCTACTTGTTTGCATATTTATGCCCTGTGGCTTCTATGCCCAGAATTTTTCTTGAGGTATCTTTACCACTTGGAAGAATTATGATACTCGGTAAATTCGGTATGAGGCACAAATTCTATTTAAGTGTTGTAATTAGGAAGGAAGAAGAAAAGCTATAGAAGTAGCAGGCGGAAGAATACATGGGAAGATTGATTATTTCTTTGACATATCTTCTTGTAGAGTAACTTCAGCATGTATAGGTTTAAAACTACTAATTTAATTGCGCACACACATTAACAAAATAGGAGTACAGTTACATAGCCAAAGCAGACCTATAGTTACCAGCCATCTCCAGTGAAACCAAGAAAACCAGTTAGGCACCTTAGGCATTTGTGAAAACTTATCTATGATATGGTGGATATCGTCCAACTGAACTTGAACAGTCTGAGAGAAATCAGACAAATTAAAACAACCCATCCCTGGGGACTGTTCACATCCCATATGTTCTTTTAACAGTAGATAGTCTGTAGTTGTAAGATTTTGGGGTGCTACAACTTGCACTTCTCCTAATTCTTGGTTGAGTTCCAACAGTATAGATCCATTCAAATTTGTTGTTTTACTCTATGCACAGGCCAGCTTAGATATCTTCTTCTTCATTCCCATGGCAAGTCCAGGAACAGGTGGGATGAGTGCATCTACAGCTGTAGCAGCACGTGGATCTTTGTTGGGGTTTTTTGATGATCATCTTCTGGTATGAGTCTTCCAGAGAGTGCTGATGTTGTTGGTTTTTTTCATATCATATCTTAGTTCATTTTCTGGGTAGCCAAATTAGGCTTTGATCCTCTGTATAAACACAAACAGACCCTTTGCCTACACTTTTGTATGCCCTTTATACCATTGTGTAGATCTCACTGGAGGTCACCACACAGGAGCTGCTTTTTTTTTTTGTTATCATTACTCTACACTTACATGATGGATATTATGTTTACTAGGCTCTCCCATATACCAGGTCCCCCCTATAAACCCCTTTACAGTCACTGTCCATCAGCATAGCAAAATGTTGTAGAATCACTACTTGTCTTCTCTGTGTTGTACAGCCCTCCCCTTTCTCTCAATCCCCCCATGCTTGCTAATCTTAATACCCCCTTCTTCTTCCCATCCCCTTATCCCTCCCTACCCACCCATCCTCCCCAGTCCCTTTCCCTTTGGTACCTGTTAGTCCATTCTTGAGTTCTGTGATTCTGCTGCTGTTTTGTTCCTTCAGTTTTTCCTTTGTTCTTATACTCCACAGATGAGTGAAATCATTTGGTATTTCTATTTCTCTGCTTGGCTTATTTCACTGAGCATAATACCCTCCAGCTCCATCCATGTTGCTGCAAATGGAAGGCTTTGCCCTTTTCTTATGGCTGAGTAGTATTACATTGTGTATATGTACCACATCTTCTTTATCCATTCATCTATTGATGGACATTTAGGTAGCTTCCAATTCTTGGCTATTGTAAATAGTGCTGCGATAAACATAGGGGTGCATCTGTCTTTCTCAAACTTGACTGCTGCGTTCTTAGGGTAAATTCCTAGGAGTGGAATTCCTGGGTCAAATGGTAAGTCTGTTTTGAGCATTTTGATGTACCTCCATACTGATTTCCACAATGCTTGAACTAATTTGCATTCCCACCAGCAGTGAAGGAGGGATCCCCTTTCTCCACAGCCTTGCCAACATTTGTTGTTGTTTGTCTTTTGGATGGCAGGCATCATTACTGGTGTGAGGTGATACCTCATTGTAGTTTTAATTTGCATTTCTCTGATAATTAGCGATGTGGAGCATCTTTTCATGTGTCTGTTGGCCATCTGTATTTCTTTTTTGGAGAACTGTCTGTTCCATTCCTCTGCCCATTTTTTAATTGGGTTATTTGTCTTTTGTTTGTTGAGGCATGTGAGCTCTTTATATATTCTGGATGTCACGCCTTTATCGGATCTGTCATTTTCAAATATATTCTCACATACTGTAGGGTTCCTTTTTTTTTTCTATTGATGGTATCTTTTGCTGTACAGAAGCTTTTCAGCATAATATAGTCCCACTTGTTCATTTTTGCTGTTGTTTTCCTTGCCCGGGGAGATATGTTCAAGAAGAGGTCACCCATGTTTATATCTAAGAGGTTTTTGCCTATGTTTTTTCCCAGGAGTTTAATGGTTTCATGACTTACATTCAGGTCTTTGATCCATTTTGAGTTTACTTTTGTATATGGGGTTAGACAATGGTCTGGTTTCATTCTCCTACATGTAGCTGTCCAGTTTTGCCAGCACCATCTGTTGAAGAGACTGTCATTTTGCCATTGTATGTCCATGGCTCCTTTATCAAATATTAATTGACCATATATGTCTGGGTTAATGTCTGGAGTCTTTAATCTGTTCCACTGGTCTGTGGCTCTGTTCTTGTGCCAGTACCAAATTGTCTTGATTACTATGGCTTTATAGTAGAGCATGAAGTTGGGGAGTGAGATCCCCCCTACTTTATTCTTCTTTCTCAGGATTGCTTTGGCTATTTGGGGTCTTTGGTGTTTCCATATGAATTTTTGAATTATTTGTTCCAGTTCATTGAAGAATGTCGCTGGTAGTTTCATAGGGATTGCATCAAACCTGTATATTGCTTTGGGCAGGATGGCCATTTTGACGATATTAATTCTTCCTAGCCACGAGCATGGGATGAGTTTCTATCTCTTAGTGTCCCCTTTAATATCTCTTAAGAGTGACTTGTAGTTTTCAGAGTACAAGTCTTTCACTTCTTTGGTTAGGTTTATTCCTAGGTATTTTATTTTTTTTTTGATGCAATTGTGAATGGAGTTGTTTTCCTGATTTCTCTTTCTGTCAGTTCATTGTTAGTGTATGGGAAAGCCACAGATTTATGTGTGTTGATTTTGTATCGTGCAACTTTGCTCTATTCCGATATCACTTCTAGTAGTTTTGTGGTAGAGTCTCTAGGGTTTTTTATGTACAGTATCATGTCATCTACAAATAGTGACAGTTTACCTTCTTCTTTACCAATCTGGATTCCTTGTATTTTTTTGTTCTGTCTGATTGCCATGGCTAGGACCTCCAGTACTATGTTAAAGAACAGTGGGGAGAGTGGGCATCCCTGTGTAGTTCCCGATCTCAGAGGAAAAGCTTTCAGCTTCTAGCTGTTCAATATAATGTTGGCTGTGGGTTTATCGTAAATGGCCTTTATTATGTTGAGGTACTTGCCCTCTATTCCCATTTTGCTGAGAGTTTCTATCATAAATGGATGTTGAACTTTGTCAAGTGCATTTTCAGCATCTATGGAGATGATCATGTGGTTTTTGTCTTTCTTTTTGTTGATGTGGTGGATGATGTTAATGGACGTTCGAATGTTGTACCATCCTTGCATCCCTGGGATGAATCCCACTTGGTCATGTTGCACAATCCTTTTGATGTATTTTTGAATTCGGTTTGCTAATATTTTGTTGAGTATTTTTGCATCTATATTCATCAGGGATATTGGTGTGTAGTTTTTTTTTGGGTGGGGTCTTTGCCTGGTTTTGGTATTAGGGTGATGTTGGCTTCATAGAATGAGTTTGGGAGTATTCCCGCCTCTTCTATTTTTTGGAAAGCTTTATGGAGAATGGGTATTATGTCTTCCCTGTATGTCTGATAAAATTCCAAGGTGAATCCATCTGGCACGGGGGTTTTGTTCTTTGGGAGTTTTTTGATTACCGCTTCAATTTCGTTGCTGGTAATTGGTCTGTTTAGATTTTCTGTTTCTTTCTGGGTCAGTCTTGGAAGGTTGTATTTTTCTAGGAAGTTGTCCATTTCTCCTAGGTTTCCCCACTTGTTAGCATATAGGTTTTCATAGTACTCTCTAATAATTCTTTGTATTTCTATGGGGTCCGTAGTGATTTTTCCTTTCTCGTTTCTGATTCTGTTGATTTGTGTTGACTCTCTTTTCCTCTTAATAAGTCTAGCTAGAGGCTTATCTGTTTTGTTTATTTTCTTGAAGAACCAGCTCTTGGTTTCATTGATTTTTGCTATTGTTTTATTCTTCTCAATTTTATTTATTTCTTCTCTGATCTTTATTATGTCCTTCCTTCTGCTGACCTTAGGCCTCATTTGTTCTTCTTTTTCCAATTTCGATAATTGTGACATTAGACCATTCATTTGGGATTGTTCTTCCTTTTTTAAATATGCCTGTATTGCTATATACTTTCCTCTTAAGACTGCTTTTTCTGTGTCCCGCAGTAGTTGTGGCTTTGTTTTGTTGTTTTCGTTTGTTTCCACATATTGCTGGATCTCCATTTTGATATTGTCATTGATCCATTGATTATTTAGGAGCATGTTGTTAAGCCTCCATGTGTTTGTGAGCCTTTTTGCCTTCTTTGTACAGTTTATTTCTAGTTTTATGCCTTTGTGGTCTGAAAAGTTGGCTAGTAGGATTTCAGTCTTTTGGAATTTACTGAGGCTCTTTTTGTGGCCTGCTATGTCGGCTATTCTGGAGAATGTTCCATGTGCACTTGAGAAGATTGTGTATCCTGTTGCTTTTGGATGTAGAGTTCTGTAGATGTGTATTAGGTCCATCTGTTCTAGTGTGTTGTTCAGTGCCACTGTGTCCTTATTTTCTGTCTGGTGGATCTGTCCTTTGGAGTGAGTGGTGTGTTGAAGTCTCCTAGAATGAATGCATTGCAATCTATTTCCTCCTTTAGTTCTGTTAGTATTTGTTTCAGGTATGTTGGTGCTCCTGTATTGGGTGCATATATATTTATAATGGTTATATCCTCTTGTTGGACTGAGCCCTTTATCATTATGTAGTGTCCTTCTTTATCTCTTGTTACTTTCTTTGTTTTGAAGTCTATTTTATCTGATATTAGTACTGCAACCCCTGCTTTCTTCTCACTGTTGTTTCCCTGAAATATGTTTTTCCATCCCTTGACTTCGTTCTAGTTACATACATTATACTTTGTCCTTTTCTTTGATCTTTGCCATTTTAATTATTATGTTTCTTGTTGTTGCCCTCCTTGCATCCCTTGTCATGGGAGTTCTGTGTACCTCTGTGGTCTGAGAGGCCATTTCTTCCCCTAGTTTGGGGAAGTTTTTGGCAATTTTTTCTTCAAAGACCCTTTCTATCCCTTTTTCTCTCTCTTCTTCTTCTGGTACCCCTATAATGCGGATATTGTTCCATTTCAATAGGTCACTCAGCTCTCTTAGAATTCTTTCATTCCTGGAGATCCTTTTATCTCTCTCTGCATCAGCTTCTCTGTGTTCCTGTTCTCTGTTTTCTAGTCCATTAATGGTCCCTTGCATCTCATCCATTCTGTTTGAAGTCCTTCCAGAGCTTGTTTTATTTCTGTATTCTCCTTCCTTAGTTCTTGCATATTTCTCTTCAAGTCCATCAGCATGGTTATGACTTTTGTTTTGAATTCCTTTTCAAGACGACTGGTTAAATATATCTTCCCAAGTTCCTTCTCAGGGGAAAATGTAGGAGATGCCGAAGCTGTCTTGCTTAGTCTTGTCTGGATCATATTTTTCTGCCTTTTCATGTTGACAGGTGCTATTGACTGTCAGCTGGGAGGGCCAAACTTTTCACTTGCTACTGGCCTTTCTTTACTGGGACAACTGCGACCCCTAGTGGCTTGTGTTGGGTAATTGCATATAGACTGGGTCTTTGTGTCTTGCCCGGCCGGTATGGAGGAATTTCCCTTTCTTTGGGCGTGGTCTACCTTAGTCTTCTTGTCTGCTTTCGCAGTGCCCGGAGGGGTTATGGACAGGGTGGCTGTTTTTCTGCTTACCTCCATGAGGGGACTCAGAGCTGTTGCCCAGGGGGTTAGTGTGCCCGGTTTTCCCTGTAATTTCCAGCCACTGTGCTGTGACCTGTGTTGTATCTGTCCAGTTGTTACATCCCTGTCCCTTTAAGACTTTCAAAAAGCACTCTATTTTCTTTGTCACAGGGGCATCAGCTTCGGAACCCACTCAGAGGTCTTGCTGCCCTGTTTCCCTAGTTTCTAGCCCTCCATGCATGCACTGTGTCTGCGCTCTTGTGCGGGTGGCTGGGGCTGGGTGTTTAGCAGTCCCGGGCTCCCTCTCCCTCCTGCTGGGAGCTCGGGGGAAGAAGCATGCTCGGGTACCGCTGGGCCAGGGGTTGTATCTTACCCCTTTCACCAGGTGCTGGGCTCTCGCATGTGTGGATGCAGTCTAGCTGTTGTCCTGTGTCTTCTGGTCTCTCTTTTAGGATTAGTTGTATTTGTTGTGTTTTCAAAAATATATATGTTTTTGGGAGGAGATTTCCACTGTCCTACTCATGCCGCCATGTTGGCTCTTCCCCCTCAAAATCACAAGATTAGTTTTACAAGGGATTCTAAATGACTCTCTTTATGTAGAAATGAAAACTTTCTAATTAGTAAGAGGAGGCATATGGAAATGTAAAACTCACTGGAAAGGTAAAAATAGTTAAGTTCAGATATGCTAATGTTGTCATTGTTGTGGTATATTACTTATAAATCTGGTATGAATAGTGAAAGACAAATGTATTAAAATAACCATAAACACAATAAAGTGTTAGTAGATACACAAGATAAAAAACATGTACGTTTTTACATCAAAAACATAAAATGTGGAGGCAGGTGGGTAACAAAGTAGTTTCAGTATGTATTAGAGCTCAAGTTATTTTCAGCCTCTAATTGACTGTTAGAACTATAATAGATGGTCTATATAAGCCTCATGATAACAAAAAGCCAAAACCTCTAGCAAATACACAAAGGGAAAAGAATCTAAGCATAACAGTAGAGAAAACCATTATGTCACTAAGGAGGAGAGCAAGACAAGAAAGAAGCCAAAGGATTACTAAACAGCCAGAAAAGAATGAAAAAAGTGACAATAGTAAGTCCACACCTCTCAATAAGACTTTCACTGAAAAAGGACTAAGTTCTTCAGTGAAACACATTGAATGTCTGAATATATAAACAAACAAAGCCGAGCTCTGTGCTGATTCCCAAAGCCTCATTACTGCTTTGGAGGCACAGATAGACTGAAGGTGAAGGGATGAGAAAGAACTGAATGTAAATGGAAACCAAAAAAAAGCAGAGGTAGCTATAGTTACAACAGAAAAAGTAGACGTTAAGGCAGAGACTGAGAAGGGACAAAGAAGGTCATTATATAATAATAAAATGGTCAATCCAACAGGAGGATATAGGATTTGCAAATATTTATGCACCCAATAGAGGAGAATGTCAACATAGTAGACAGATATTAACAGAGATGTAGGGAGAGCTAGACGGCAGTACAATAAGAGGAGAGAGCTTCATTACCCCACTTTCAACAGTGGATAGATCATCCAGATGGAATGCCAACAATGAAACATTGGACTTAAATTACATGTTAGGACAGATGGACTTAACAGATATTTTCAAGCATTTCATCTAAAGGAGGCAGCATAGACATTACTCTAGAGTGATTCAGAACTTCTCCAGGATAGATCATTTGTTAGGTCACAAACTATGTCTCCATATATTTAAGAAGATTGAAATCATATCAAGCATCCTTTCCAACCATAATGGTAAGAAAGTAGAATTCAAGTAGAAGAAGAAAACTGGCAGATTTATAATGTGAGAAGATCAAACAATATGGTAGCGAACACCAGGATATCAGGGAAGTAATCAAAAGAGATACAATGTAATATCCTAGTTGAATGAAATGGAAATACAACATACCAAAGTTTATGGGATGCAACAGAGCAGTTCTAGAGGGAAGTTCGTAATGATGAATATCTGTATTAAGAAGAAAGTTCATTAAAGCAATGTAAGATTATAATGCGTGGAGCTAGAACTAAGTAGAAGGAAGGAAATAAAAAAGATCAGCATGGAAGTACACAGAATCAAACTAAAGGAAAGTAGAAAAGATTAATGAAACTAAGCACTTGACTTTTAAACTGATAAATGAGAGAACCATTTAGCTAAACTCATTAAGAAGAAAAGACAGGACTGTAATACATAAAATTATAAATGAATCGTGTACATTACAACTGATACCACAGAAATACAAAGCATAAAAATAGACAACCATGAACAATTATAAACGGACAAACAGGTCAATCTAGAAGAAATGGAAAAATGGAAAAGCATACATTTCACCAACACTGAATCATAAGGAAATAAATCTCAACAGATCAGTTATTAAGGAGACTGAGTCAGTAATCAAAACCTTCTGAGAGAATCAAGATGGCAGCATGAGTAGAGCAGTGGAAATCTCCTCCGAAAACAATATATATTTTTTCAAAATACAACAAATACAACTAATCTTAACAGAGAGACCAGAAGACACAGGACAGCAGCCGGACCACAGCCACACCTGCGAGAACCCAGTACCTCCTGAAAGGGGTAAGGTACAAGCCGCAGCCCTGCGGGACCTGAGGCCCCTCACCCCAGCTCTGGGCGGGAGGAGAGGAGTCAGAGCGGGGATAGAGAGGGAGCCTAGTACTGCTAAACACCCAGTGCTAGCCATCCGCACTAGAGCGCAGACACAGTGCATGCGTGGGGTGCTGGATACTAGGGAAGCAGGACAGTAAGACCTGTGAGTGGGTCCCAAAGCTGGCGCACCCAGGAAAAAGAAAAGCAATTGCTTTTTGAAAGTCTTGAAGGGACAAGGACCCCACAGCTGGATGGAAGTGCCCTAGGACACCTAGCCGAGCAGCTGGGAACCACGGGGAACTCTGGGCACCCGAACCCCCACAGCAGAGTGTGGAGGCCTCTCACCATGATAAATAGCCTCCCACCTGTTCCCCCTCTGACGCGGCTCCACCATATTGGAGAAACAGCCTGAGGCAGGGCACTCCCATAGCAACCGCCGAGATAAATACACTCCATAGCGCCAGGCAAGATAAGAAGTCCCGTCTGCACGCAGCTGTGCAGCACAAGCTGCTAGAGGCTGCTGTTCTCCCAGGAGAGGAAGGCCACAAACTGGCAAGAAGGGACTTTCTCTCACCCAACAAATGCGCCAGCTCCCCACAAATATATCTATCACCGTGAAAAGGCAGAAGAAATTGATACAGACCAAGATCACAGAGGCAAACCCTGAGAAGGAGATAGACCTAACCAGTCTTCCTGAAAAAGAATTAAAAATAAAGCTCATAACCATGCTGATGGAGCTGCAGAGAAATATGCAAGAGCTAAGGGATGAAGTCCGGAGGGAGATTACAGATGTCCGGAGGGTGATGACAGAAATGAAACAATCTCTGGAAGGATTTATAAACAGAATGGATAAGATGCAAGAGGCCATTGATGGAATAGAAACCAGAGAACAGGAACGCATTGAAGCTGATACAGAGAGAGATAAAAGGATCTCCAGGAATGAAACAACATTTAGAGAACTGTGTGACCAATCCAAAAGGAACAATATGTGCATTATAGGGGTACCAGAAGAAGAACAGAGAGGGAAAGTGACAGAAAGTCTATTTGAAGAAATAATTGCTGAGAACTTCCCCAAAGTGGGGGAGGAAATAATCGATCAGACCATGGAATTGTACAGAACTCCCAACAGAAAGGATGCAAGGAGGACAACACCAAGACACATAATAATTAAAATGGCAAAGATCAAAGACAAGGACAGAGTTTTAAAGG
This sequence comes from Manis javanica, assembly GCF_040802235.1. Taxonomy (NCBI): domain Eukaryota; kingdom Metazoa; phylum Chordata; class Mammalia; order Pholidota; family Manidae; genus Manis; species Manis javanica. The sequence goes on from NW_027332171.1 coordinate 1,261,789, forward strand.
CAGCTAGAGAGAGGAAAAAGGTCACCTACAAAGGAAAACCCCTCAGGCTATCATCAGACTTCTCAACAGAAACAATACGGGCCAGAAGAGAATGGCATGATATATTTAATGCAATGAAACAGAAGGGCCTTGAACCAAGGATACTGTATCCAGCACGATTATAATTTTAATACAAAGGGGGGATTAAACAATTCCCAGACAAGCAAAAGTTGAGGGAATTTGCCTCCCACAAACCACCTCTATAGGGTATTTTAGAGGGACTGCTCTAGATGGGACCACTCGTAAGACTAAATAGATGTCACCAGAAAAAACAAAATCACAGCAAAGAAAGAAGACCACCCAAATACTAACTAAAGGCAACAAATAAAATCAACTACCCACAAAAGCAGTTAAAGGAAGCACAAAAGAGCACAGAATTAAACAACCAACATATAAAGAACAGAGGAGGAGGAATAAGAAGGCAGAAAAATAAAGAATGATCAGACAGTGTTTAAAATAGCTCAATAAGCGAGTTAAGTTAGACAGTTAAGATACTAAAGAAGCTAATCTTGAACCTTTGGCATCCACGAATCTAAAGTCTGCAATGGCAATAAGTACATATCTTTCAATAATCGCCCTAAATGTAAAGGACTAAATGAACCAATCAAAAGACACAGATTAATAGAATGGATAAAAAAGCAAGACCCATGTCTATGCTGCTTACAATAGACTCACCTCAAACCCAAAGACTATAGGAACAAAGAAAGACTGAAGGAACAAAACAGCAGCAGAATCACAGAACCTAAGAATGGACTAACAGTTACCAAAGGGAAAGGGACTGGGGAGAAAGGGAGGGAAGGGAGGGATAAAGGTGGGGAAAAAGAAAGGGGGCATTATGATTAGCATGTATAATGTGGGGGGGGGTACATGGGGAGGGCTGTGCAACACAGAGAAGGCAAGTAGTGATTCTACAGCATCTTACTATGCCAATGGACAGTGACTGTAATGGGGTTTGTGGGGGGTGGGATTTGGTGAAGGGGGAACCCTAGTAAACATCATATTCTTCATGTAATTGTCGATTAATGACAACAAAATAAATAAATTTATTAAAAGAAAAAACTTCCTAGAAGCCAAAAAGTATCTAGAACTAACTGGCTTCACTGGTTAAGTTCTACCAAAGATTTAAAGAAGAATTAATGAGAATGCTTCTCAAACTCTTTCAAAAAGTAGAAGAGGAAGTAACACTTCTAAACCCATTTTATGAGGGCAGCATTTAAATGATACCAAAAATGGACATGGACACTAATAGAAAAGAAAGAAAAGCTCAACATCCCCGTGGACATATGTGCAAAAACCCTCATGTAAATATTGGCAAACTGAATCTAGTAATACAGTAACAGGTCATATGCCATGATCAGATACAGTACATTGCACCCCATGACTTGTTTATAACCAAAAGTTTGTACCTTTTGACTTCATTTCAATAAGCTCCACTTAAAAATTATAAACAATATTTGTGGGAATGATTTTAAGTAGATACTTTAACTGAAGGCTTAGCCATGCAGCATAATATGTTGGAAAGGATTCCAATTCAGAACACCAAAATTATATTTAGCATTAATGGAAGACATGCTGTGTATGACACACTCCAATAAATGATGAGTAATCATTATCTAACTTGATTATCTCTATGAAGAGCTACTTAATGAAGTAGCTACTACAATCAGCTCTACTTTATAGGTGCCAGTACAGAGGCCTGGAGAGGTTAATTTGCTCAAGGTCACAAACCAGCAAGTGGAAAGCCAGAATTCAACCCATCTTGGTTGATACCAATGCTCATGTTGGAACCATCAAAAGTCGTGATTCTGTCATGAATTAATTTTATTGTATTCCTTATTGCATCGATTTTCTCACTTATGCCTAGGAAATAATGCCATGTCTGCCCTACAGGTTTGCTGTGATGATTGATTAAGATCAGGCGTTTGAAGAAATGTGCATGTGTGTGTGTGTGTGTGTGTGTGTGTGTGTGTGTGTGTGTGTGTGCGTGTGTGTGTGTGTGTAATGGGGGTGCTTTATAAACAGTGAGGTATCCACAGATCTACTTTACTGTTCTGAAGCTGTTTACCAGCTGGCTGTGTCATGTTCATGGAATGATTATTCTCCTCTTGCTTAAGGTTCCTCATCTGAAAATTGAAAGTATCAGACTAGATGATCCCTAGGTACATAGCAGGTCTACTGACCCCCACATTCGTTAAAAAAATGCCATCATGAGATAGGACCACGGGGTACTGGGTGATGGTATCAGAAGGGACGTGGCAAAGTGGGGCCGGCGATTAGCAGGGACCAAACCTCCATGACAAGCATGTCTCCAGAGAGCAAGTACCTGGGGAATTTCCTCCCTCTGACTGTCTTTTCTCCTGGCACCTCTGCCCTTAACAACACACTTAGAGGAACCCCAGGTGTGGGCATCTCTCTTGCTATGAGAAGACAGCCAGTTTATAGACTAAAGCTCCTGTCTTGAAGGGTAATAGGACTCACTGAGAAAAGACTTTTGGAAAAGAAATAAGTAATTTCAACCTTTGGTGAGAACTGTGTCTTCCTGAGGGATCTGTGTCAAGGTGAGAGGGTGACATTAGAGGGCTCAGTGGATTACGTGCTGTCTCAATAGCTGTGGTATCCTTTGGGTAGGACCTGTGCGGATGAGGTTTGTGGTCTTCAGTGTACCCCGTTTGTCAGTCTCCCCTCTTCTCACTTCCACACCCTCCACTTAGGCCTCTTCACTGGGTTTTATCCCTAGGCATGTTGTCTGTCCTTCAGGGAAAAGATTAACCTCTTACTTAATAGTTCATGTATTACTCTGGGGTGAGAGGCAGGTGTTGAGTTCTAGTTCTTCAATTTCTAAGGATGTGATCTTGAACTCTGTTGCCTTCTATTTTTTTTCCCTTTAACTGGGGATAATAAGATCATCTAGAAACTGATAGACCATGTTGCTAAAGGATAAAAAATTTTAGAAGTCAGTAAATGAGGACTAAATCAATAATAATAATTTACTGAATTATTGGGCAATATCCTAAACTCAAACATTCTTGTCTGTTTCCCAACTTTAACCATCCCCAAACTCATCTTAAAAAATTTTTTTTTGTTAACTTATGATTGATCCACACTCTTACGAAGGTTTACTTGCAAAAACAATGTGGTTCCTACATTTACTCGTATTATCAAATCCCCACCCATACCCCAATGCAGTCACTGTCCATCAGTGCAGCACGATGTCACAGATCCACTATGTGCCTTCTCTGTGCCGCACTGTTTCCTCGTGACCCCAACACCATGTGTACTGAATATAATACCCCTCAATTCAATTCTCCCTGACTCCTCACCTACCCTCCCACACCCTTCTCCTTTGGTAAGCACTAGTTCATTCTTGGAGTCTCTAAGTCTGCTGTTTTTTTGTTCCTTCAATTTTGCTTCATTGATGTACTCCACAAATAAGGGAAATCATTTGGTATTTGTCTTTCTCCACGTTGCTTATTCCCCTGAGCATAATGTCCTCTAGCTCCATCCATGTTCTTGCAAATTGAAGGATTTGTTTCTTTCTTACAGCTGAATAGTATTCCATTGTGTATATGTACCACATCTTCTTTATCCATTCATCTACTGATGGACACCTAGGATGCTTCCATATCTTGGCTGTTGTAAAAAGTGCTGTGATAAACATAGGGTGCATATGTCTTTTTGAATCTAAGAAGTTGTATTCTTTGGGTAAATTCGAAAGTGTGGAAATTCCCGGGTCAATGGTATTTGTATTTTTAGTTTTTTGAGGAACCTCCATATTGCTTTCCACAATGGTTGAACTAGCTTCCGGTCCCACCAGCGGTGTCATAGGGTTCCCCTTTCTCTGAATCCTCACCAGAATTTGTTGTTCTTAGTATTTTTGATGCTGGCCATCCTAACTGGTGTGAGGTGATATCTCATTGTCATTTTAATTTGCATTTCCCTGATGATTAGTGATGAGGAGCATCTTTTCATGTGACTGTTGGGCATCTGAATTTCTTCTTTGAAGAACTATCTCTTCATATAGCCTGCCAACATTTAATTGGTTTACTTGCATTTTGGGTGTTGAGGTGTGTAAGTTCTTTATATATTTCGGATGTTAACCCCTTGTCACATATGTCATTTACAAATATGTTTTTCAATACTGTTGGATGCCTTTTTGATCTGTTGATGGTGTCCTTTGCTGTACAGAAACTTTTTAGTTTGATGTAGTCCCATGTGTTTATTTTTGCTTTTGTTTCCCTTTCTCGAGGAGATGTGTCCATGAAGAAGTAACTCATGCTTATATTCAGGAGATGTCTGCCTATGTTGTCTTCAAAGAGTTTCATGGTTTCACGACTTACATTGAAGTCTTCGCTCCATTTTGAGTTTACTTTTGTGTATGGGGTTAACCAATAATCCAGTTTCATTATTTTGCATGTAGCTGTCCAGTTTTGAAAACACCAGCTTTTGAAGAGGCTGTCGTTTCCCCATTGTATATCTATGGCTCCTTTATCTTATATTAATTGACCATATATGGTTGGGTTTATATCAGGGATCTCTAGTCTGTTCCATTGGTCTGTGGGTCTGTTCTTGTGCCAGTACCAAATTGTCTTGATTACTGTGGCTTTGTAGTAGAGCTTGAAGTTGTGGAGCGTAATGCCCCCAGCTTTATTCCTCTTTCTCAGGATTGCTTTGGGTATTCAGGGTCTTTGGTGTTTCCATATGAATTTTTGAATTATTTGTTCCAGTTCATTGAAGAATGTTGCTGGTAATTTGATAGGGATTGCATGAAATCTGTATATTGCTTTGGGCAGGATGGCCATTTTGATGATATTAATTCTTCCTTGCCATGAGCATGGGATGAATTTCCATTTGTTAGTGTCCCCTTCAATTTCTCTTAAGAGTGATTTGTAGTTTTCAGGGTATAGGCCTTTCACTTCTTTGGTTATGTTTATTCCTAGGTATTTTATTCTTTTTGATGCAATTGTGAATGGAATTGTTTTCCTGATTTCTCTTTCTATTGGTTCATTGTTAGTGTATAGGAAAGCTACAGATTTCTGTGTGTTAATTTTGTATCCTGCAACTTTGCTGTATTCCGATATCAGTTCTAGTAGTTTTGAAGTGGAGTCTTTAGGGTTTTTTATGTACAATATCATGTCATCTGCAAATAGTGTCAGTTTAACTTCTTCTTTACCAATCTGGATTCCTTGTATTTCTCTGTTTTGTCTAATTACCGTGGCTAAGACCTCCAGTAATATGTTAAATAACAGTGGGGAGAGTGGGCATCCCTGTGTTGTTCCCTATGTCAGAGGAAAAGCTTTCAGCTTCTCGCTATGTTTGAGTGATTTTTGAGTGGAACAGATTCTTCTGCCTTTTCATGGAATTAGAAGTTGTCACAGGCATATGGCGTGTGTGTCAGCTGGGAGAACAAGTCCCTTCCTTCTAGTTGGTTGCTTTGCCCTTCTCCGCTGCCTGTGCCATCTACCTGCACACTGGGAGGCTGTCTCTTGGATAATAGCCTTAGCTGCAGTGGGTGGGGTGACCCTCAGGATAGCCTAGCACACTGTGGGCGTCAGGGATGTGCCCACACAGTTTGCGGGCACACTGTGAATGGTGCCCCTTCATGCCTTCTGGACCTTGCTAAGGCTTCCGTTGCCTGTGGTGGTTACCCTACCATGGGAGGCAGTCTCTGGTATAATCTCCTGATCTGCCATGGGCAAGGTGCCCCTCTGGCTAGCCTAGAGGTCTGCTGTAGGTCACAGCCATGCCGGGAGTGTTCTCCTCTGAGAAAGGCACACCTTCCTGCCTTCCAGACCTTGCTCTGGCTTCTGCTGCCTGTGCCAGTTACCCGCCCAATGGGTTCAGACTCTGTGATAATCACCTGAACTGCCATGGGCAGTGTAGCAGTGTAGCCCTCAGGATAGCCCAGTGCACTGAGGGTGTTGGCAGACACGCCAGGATGTGATCTCCTGCAAGAACGGCACCCCTTCGTGAATTCTGGATCTTGCTCTGGCTTCTGCTGTCTGTCCTGGTTAGCTGTGCGCTGGCAGGAAACTCTGTGTGGTTGCTGTGGGTGATGCCATTCTCTCACTGCTCTGCAGTGGTGGCAGGTCAGCCGTTTTGCTTGTAGCACTAGCCTGGAGGAATGAATGGCTGGGTCCTTATTGCCGTGAGGGACTTTGGGGCTGCTTTACCCCCGAGACGGTTGGGGTCCTGAAGTTCCTCAAGATTCCCAGCCTGCTGGGCTGAGTGTGCTCTGACGATTTTGTCCGGCTGTTGAGCCCTTGTCCCTTTAAGACTTTTTAAATGTGCCTGCTTTACTTTTGTCCCAGTGGAGCTGGCTTTTGGGACCCATTCGCAGTCTCCATCTCGAATTTTATTTTTCCATTTCTCTAATATCCAGCACACCATGCAATGTGTGTCTGTGCTCCCAGGGAAGATTACTAGGGCTGGTTATTTAGGAGATATGTGCTTCCACTCCCTCCCCACTCTGATTCTTTTCTTCTCACCAGTGAGCTGGGTGTGTGGAGTGCTCTGGTCCCACTGGGTCACAGTTTGTATCTTATCCTTTTAATGAGATGCTGACTTCTCACAGATGTAGTTGCAGTCTGGCTGTTGTACTGTATCTTCTGGTCTCTCTTTTAGGAATAGTTGTATTTTCAAAAGTATGTATGGTTTTGGGAGGCGATTTTCGCCACCCTACTCATGCCACCATCTTGAGCCTTTGACCTAGTTATTTTATAACTGGAAATTTGTACCTTTTTTAAAAAAATTTCATTTTGGTATCATTAATCTACAATTACATGAAGGACATTATGTTTACTAGGCTACCCCCTTCACCAAGTCCCCTCCACATCCCCATTCACAGTCACTGTCCATCAACATAGTAAGATGCTGTAAAATCACTACTTGTCTTCTCTGTATTGCACAGCCCTCCCCGTGCCGCCCCAATACTATACATGTTAATTGTAATGCCCCCTTTCTTTTTTTCCCACCCTTATCCCTCCCCTGCCACCTGTCCTCCCCAGTCCCTTTCCCTTTGGTAACTGTTAGTCCATTCTTGGGTTCTGTGATTCTGCTGCTGTTTTTTTTCCCTCAAGTTTTCTTTTGTTCTTATACTCCACAGATGAGTGAAATCATTTGGTACTTGTCTCTCTCCACCTGGCTTATTTCACTGAGCATAATACCCTCTAGCTCCATCCATGTTGTTGTGAATGGTAGGATTTGTTTTTTTCTTATGGCTTAGTATTATTCCATTGTGTATATGTACCACATCTTTATCGATTCATCTACTGATGGACATTTAGGTTGCTTCCATATCTTGGCTATTGTAAATAGTGTAGCGATAAACATAGAGGTGCATCTGTCTTTTTCAAACTGGAGTGCTACATTCTGAGGGTAAATTCCTAGAAGTGGAATTCCTGTGTCAAATGGTATTTCTACTTTGAGCATTTTGAGGAACCTCAATACTGCTTTCCACAATGGTTGAACTAATTTACATTCCCACCATCAGTGTAGGAGGGTTCCCCTTTCTCCACAAACTCGCCAACATTTGTTGTTCTTTGTCTTTTGGATGGCAGCCATCCTTACTGGTGTGAGATGATATCTCACTGTGGTTTTAATTTGCATTTCTCTGATGACAAGCGATGTGGAGCATCTTTTCATGTGTCTGTTGGCCATCTGAATTTCTTCTGTAGAGAACTGTCTATTCAGCTCCTCTGCCCGTTTTTTAATTGGATTGTTTGCTTTTTGTTTGTTGAGGTGTGTGAGCTCTTTATATATTTTGGATGTCAACCCTTTATCGGATCTGTCATTTATGAATATATTCTCCCATACTATAGGATATCTTTTTGCTCTATTGATGGTGTACTTTGCTGTACAGAAATTTTTCAGCTTGATATAGTCCCATTTGTTCATTTTTGCATTTGTTTCCCTTGCCCAGGGAGATATGTTCAAGAAGAGGCCACTCATGTTTATCTCTAAGAGATTTTTGCGTATGTTTTTTTCTAAGAGCTTAATGGTTTCATGACTTATATTCAAGACTTTGATCCATTTCGAATTTACTTTTATGTATGGGGCTAGACAGTGATCCAGTTTCATTCTCTTACATGTAGCTGTCCAGTTTTGTCAGCACCATCTGTTGAAGAGACTGTCATTTCCCCATTGTATGTCCATGGCCCCTTTATTGAATATTAGTTCACTATAAATGTTTGGGTTAATGTTTGGAGTCTCTATTCTGTTCCATTGGTCTGTGGCTCTGTTCTTGTGCCAGTACCAAATTGTCTTGATTACTGTGGCTTTGTAGTAGAGCTTGAAGTTGGGGAGTGAGATCCCCCCCACTTTATTCTTCCCTCTCAGGATTGCTTAAGCTATTCGGGGTGTTTGGTGTTTCTGTATGAATTTTTGAACTATCTGTTCCAGATCATTGAAGAATGCTGTTGGTAGTTTGATAGGGATTGCATCGCATCTGTATATTGCTTTGGGCAGGATGGTCATTTTGACGATATTAATTCTTCCTAGCCATGAGCATGGGATGAGTTTCCATTTGTGAGTGACGTCTTTATGGAAATTTGTACCTTTTGATTACATTTGAATGAGTTCCTCTTTCAAAGAAAGGAAGAAACCATAATTGTGGGAGTGATCTTATGTTGGTATTTTAAATGAAGCATTAGTAAGACAGTATGGTATGTTGAAAAGGTCTCCAATTCAGAACACATAAATTACACCTACTATTAATAGAAGGCATGTTGTGGAGTACACAGTCTTAAAGTGTTTTATAATCATTATTTTTTCACTTATGCTTGGGATATAATGCCAAGACTCACAGTGTTACTGTGATGATTGATTCACGTCAGGTGTTTTAGAAATGCCTGTACGTATATATCTAAAATGAAAGTGCTTTGTAAATAGGGAAGTATTCCCAGACCTATTTTATCGGTATGAGGCTCTTTTACCAGCGACCTGTTTCATGCTTGGCAAGTCCCTTAGCTCCTCTGACTTTCAATTGCCCTCTTGGAAATTGAAGGCATTGGACTTGATGATCCCTAGATCATTCCGGCTCTAGTGACTCCAAGTTTGTTAAAAGAAAAACTACCATCATGGGCTCATCATTGGACTATGAGGAGGTAGGGAAAGGGCCCAGGAGAGTTGTCGCTAAGTGGCAATGTAATGAGGAGGAAGAAATAGTCCATGGGGCTTTATTCCTACTGCCTTTTCTCCTGGCACCACCGCCCTTGACAACACATTTGAGAGAACCCTGTGCGGGCATCTCTCTTGCTGTGAAAAGACAGCCAGTTTATAGACTAAAGCTCCTGTCTTGGAGGGTAATAGGGCTCACTGAGAAAACCCTTTTGGAAAAGAAATAGGCAGCTTCAACCTTTGGTGAAAACTGTGTGTTCCTGAGGGATCTGGGTCAAGGTGAGAGTGCAAGATTAGAGGGATCAGTGGATTCCCGTGCTGTCTCAATAGCCGTGTGGTCCTCCCGGTAGGACCTGTGTGGACGAGGTTTGTGGTCCTCAGTGCCCCCGTTCATCACTCTCCCTCCCTCCACCTCCACACCCTCCACTTAGGATCCTTTCTTGGGTTTCTTCTTACCCATGCTGTCTGTCTTTTAATGAAAAGGTTAATATCTTAACTAAAATTTTAGGTATTACTTTGGGGTAAGGGATAGAAATTGAGTCCTAGTGCTATAGTGTTTTAAGAATGCGGTCTTGTGCTTGTCACATTCTCTTTTTTCACCTTTAAATGAGGATATTAAGATCATATAATATCTGCTGGGACAATGTCTATTGAGCCCAACATATTTCAGAAGTTCGTAAATGAACTCTCAATAAAAAGTACTAACCTAATGAATTTTGGGAGAGTTTCCTAAGATCAAATCCTGCTTGTCTGTGTTTCCTAACATCATCCATCCCAAAGAACCTTTCATTTAAAATTTTTGTTTGAGAAATGGGTTTTACAATTATAACAATTAATATGATATATATGTAAATATATTGCTTTGATTCATAAGTTCTGAGTATTAACAGACAAGCTGATCACTGCATAACGACAGGACAGAGTGCTCATGTATATTTCCAATGGCCTTTTGAAATACATCAAATAGTTTTCCATTGTCATCTTTGGAGACTCTGGGCTATGGGGGCACTAGTGCTGGTGACACAATCTCAGAGATGCCCCACCCGAGCACAGGCAGAGCTGGTCTGTCTCTCTTAGATTCTTTTACTTACAGTTTTCTTCATTCAGTATTCTGACTTTCTTAACCGGATTTTCTAGCCTGCACAATCTTGCCAACTGACCATGTGCTTAGTAGGTCAGATTGGAAAAGGTTTGAATTAACTATATCCACATAGTAAGATCTTTAACCACATTAATGTCAAGCACTGTTTCTTCTGCAAAATGTCTTGGGAAATGCTGAGCACATGGAAAAAGTGAATCAAAGAGAGTGAGTATGTTCAGATTTTTTTCTCTTTTTCTCTAGCTTGCCAAATTTGAACAAGATAACATTTTCAGGATCAAGTTTTTCATAAGTAAAACAATCCACAATTCACTTTTTTGAGGGGAATGAAGAATTACACAGAATACATTTAGTTATGGCTACTGTTGTTATCAGAATATGATAAAAAATGAAGAATTTTAGTGTGACTGCTTCATCAACGTTTGGATTCTTTTTGGGAATTCAATCTATCATGTTAATATTTTGGAGATGTATGTGAGAGGTTATAATTTTAAAAGATTTTCATTGACTCAAGCTCATTTTGAATAAACAATTGAGAAATTGCATGGCAGGACTCTATGCAAAGAGTAGCAGAGAGATTTCAATTTCATCAAACCATAATTGATAAGATATGTGTATTTTTTAAATGTCACACTCAAAACTTTAAAAATAGCATGGTGGGAAGTTTTCTCTTGATTTGTTGTTCTTCATGTTATAAAAGCATGTGGTTTGTCTTTATGGCTCCAGGTGATTTATTTGCTTTCCCATGAGGTCTGAGTCTACATCTGCCTACAGGCAATGATGCCTGAGTGTCTGTAAGGCTAATGATCTCAGGAAATTCCCCACGTTAACCCGTAAAGCTCTAGCACCCCTGGAATTCCCATCCATGAGAGCAACTGATACTCATGGTTATTTGTAAGCAATGATGTAAGAGCCAACTTCTATTGAAACAATTATGTGTGCCAGATCGTGTGCTGAGAATTTTGGTGAATTTCCTCATATATATAACCCTCCAGTACCATTATGGTTCAGGAGCTCTCCTTGGTCTCGCTTATTATAAGTGGAAAATCTTACTGTGTTTAAGCCACTGGGACTGGTACATAGAGCAAGAGGGTATCAGAAGAAAAACATCAAAGTCTGAACCTCTAACTACAGTCCCATGCTATTCCTCATGTAACAAAATACTCTAAGATGATAATAGACTGGGATCAATAGTGAACGGTACTAGCCTCCCTTTGGTATATTTCTATGAAGGCATCCCTAGAACATTTTTTCCTATAACTTTATTGAGCTCAAATGCTTTGCCCCCCAGAATATTATGAAAGTTATAAATTGTGATACAATTTTCAGGTCTATTTGGAGATGATACACTAAACACAGTTGTATGAACATTTGGGAAATTATTAGTAACAGGGTAAAGAATATTTTCATGGATAATAGAAGAAATTATAGAATCTGTTCAGATGACCATGTGGAACAGAAGTCCTATTTCAAAATGATATGCACTGATGCTGCTCATGCTTTTGATCATATACATAATTAGCAGAGGTGTTTAAAAAACCGTTTTTTCATCAATGATCTCTACTTCATAGATAATAATCAGTATAATAAACACATGTATAATAATCTACTGTTTATTATAGTCTAAGTCATATTTCTACATATATCTACAATTCTCATGGTACCTCCTGCATTAATACAGAACATGACACTGAACAGATACTCCTTAAGAATTCGAGATGAAAAGCCAAGGTTTTTGCACCAGGACAGTAAGCATTTCTCTTTTTCTGGTGCTCAGTGAAGGAAAAAGCTGGCATAGGGAATTATAATGCTGTCACATTTCACTACCTTGTCTCTTTTCTGATCTTAGGAGCACCAAGACTATGATTAGCAGAGAAAATATTACAGAGATCACCCACTTCATCCTCTTGGGCTTCTCCGATTTTTCCAGGTTCAAAGCACTGCTCTTTGTTGTGTTCCTGGTGATCTACGTTACAACTCTGACTTGGAACCTGAGCCTCATCATCCTAATAAGGATGGATTCCCACCTCCACACACCCATGTACTTCTTCCTCAGTAACCTGTCCTTCCTAGACATCTGCTATGTGACCTCCACTGCCCCCAAGATGCTCTCTGACTTCTTCCAAGAACAGCATACTATCACCCTAGTGGGTTGTGCTGTTCAGTACTTCTTCTTTGCAGCCCTGGGACTGACTGAGGCTTGTCTCATGACAGCCATGGCCTATGACCGCTATGCTGCCATTTGTAATCCACTTCTCTACTCATCAATCATGTCACCCACCCTCTGTGTTGGGATGGTGCTGGGGTCCTACATGGCTGGCATCTCTGGCTCTGTATCCCAAGTGTGTGCCATTCTTCAACTCCACTTCTGTGGGCCTAATGTCATTCGCCACTTCTTCTGTGACATGCCCCAGCTGTTAGTCCTGTCCTGCTCTGACATTTTCTTTGCCAAACTCTTACTTGCTATATTAGCAATGATCTTTGGGATAATAAATGCCCTTGTTGTCATGATATCCTATGTCTATATTGTCATCTCCATCATGAAGATCACTACAACTAAAGGCAGGTCGAAGACTTTCAACACCTGTGCTTCTCACCTGACAGTAGTTTCCCTCTTCTATACCTCAAGTAGCTTTGTCTATTTGAGTTTCAGCTCTGGTGGTTCTTCCAACTTTGACAGATTTGCATCGGTCTTCTACACAGTGATGATTCCCATGTTGAACCCATTGATTTACAGTCTGAGGAACAAGGAAATCAAAGATGCCTTGAAGAGGTTGCAGAAAAAGGGTGGTTACTGCTGACATCACAGATTCTGTGATTTTTAAATATATTATACCTTCAAAATTGTCGGAATGCACAATACTGAGCATATGAACAGACTGCTACAAATTTCACACTGCCTTTGGACAAAGAAAGTTTAATTTGATGTAGGTAATATACCACATTTGACTAAGAGGTGATACAAGGCCACACAAACTGTGTATATTTAAGTCTTGGAGCTTCATAACTTTCAGTCTACATGAAGGGAGGTCTCATCATTTATTAATCTGTCCACATGTATTTGTGAAACATTAAGGTTTAGAAACTTTTGGCCTCTTTTTGATTCTGATACTGACCCATGAGAAATACCTGGCAGAGGCCCCAGGAGTATAAAAACCCTGTCTACAAAATATTCTAATGCAATGACATGACGGAGATGGTTATTTTTTGTTTCTGACCCAAGGGGAAGTAAACAGAGGTAAGGTTTGGGCATTTGGATGGAAACAAAGCTATGTAGTTGGTCTGATTTTGCCTTCTGGAAACATCTGAGACAGGTAATGTTTGTTTAAGGTCTCCTTAGTGCTAACGATCTAATAAAGTTTTCATCACATCCTCATCTGTACCAGCTGTAGTCTTTGGAAGAAAGAGGTGGTTTCAATCATAAAGTTGAATAGACCGAAGGATGTGGACCCTGCAGTGCCGTTTATTTACAAGTCTAATGATGTAGTTTCTGGCCTTTAGTGTCCAATGGGGATTTTTGTTGGGAGATGCATTCAAATTCCATGTCACAACCAATAGTAGTTTCTGAGAGTGTGGGACTCAAACTTCTCTTTCTTTCCTGCATTAAATTCATAAAATTTACCTTGGTTTACATAGCCAGTGGTTCACGCTATCAAATTGTTTCTGATGTTTCAACATCTGTTCATATTTGGTAAGAGGACACTTGTGTGAGAATTCATTGTAATAATAGAATGCTGATATTCAATATTCCAGAAATGAAGAATAAATAGGGAAAACTGGTATACATACTCTCCTATCGTCCATTTTCTCCTCTAATGATTTTTGGTTATATAAGGTGATATAAAAGATGGAGTAGAATGGTTAGAGTTACTTAATTCTGATAGGTTTCTGGAAGCCTTAAAGACCATGAGAGAAAATGAATAGAAAGATGGGCAGAGTTCTCAACTCTGGCCACGTTTTACAAATGTTTTGGTCTTTGTGATGTGATTAAAAGAATAGCAACATACGTAATAGCACTGACTATTGAGTTGCCTGATTGATATCAGACTTGAATAAGCTGATACAAAATAGATGTCATTACAATTACAGATTATCTTTGGCAGGTCACTGGATATTTAATGATATTTTGAGTGTGAATTCTGATCAGTGACATAAATTCTTTCATTTAGTGAAGAACTGTAAGTGAAGAGGTATTTGAAGGCTTTGCTAAATGTTTCAATGGCTTCCACATGGGCAGGACTGAGCTGAGGGAAATTACTGCACCTCTGGGAAAGTATGTGAGGGCTTTCCTCCTGCCCAGGAAAGAAGTGCAGTACGAACAGATGTGCGGCCTCTGTGCCGCCATAGGCGTGCTATGTGAGGCATTGCTTCTGAAAAACATATAATAATGGGTAACAGGTCTGTTTCGATGGGGCCATGAGATCTTCCTTAGGTGACAGACCTCTGTTAGGTTTATAAGATAGTATTTATTAGCTCTTGTGAAAAATACTGCAATAAATGTGGAGGTGCAGGTATCTTTAAAGATCCTGTTTTTATTTCCACTGCATATATAGGCAGAAGTAGTATTGCTGGGTCATACAGCAGTCATATTAATAGCATTTTGAGGAATTCCATACTATTTTTAATTATGGCTAAAAGAATTTACTTTCCTCAATGAGTGTATAATGGTCCGTTTTCTACATGTCCTCACCAGCATGTTATCTTTTGTCTTCTTGATGGTGGCCATTCTAAAGGTGTGAGGTGAACCTCATTTTGGTTTTCCTTTTGCATTTCCCGGGTTGTTAGTGTTGTTCAGGACCTTTTCACATACCTGTTGGCCATTTGGTTGTCTTCTTGGAAAAATTTCTCTTCACGTCTTTCGCCCATTTTTTATTAGCTTGTTTGTTGTTTTGTTCTTGAGTTGTGAGTTTTTTATAGGTATGGTTATGAACCCCTTATCTAATACACAGTTTATAAATATTTTATGATATATGGTTCACAGATATTTTGTATCATTCTCTATGTTGCCTTTTCATTGATGCTTGGTTGTTCCTTTTGTTGTGCAGAGACTTTTTAGTTCTTTCTAATTTTTTCTTATTTTGGTATCAATAATCTATAATTACAGAAAGAACTTTATATTTACTAGGTTCCCCCTTCACGAAGTCCCCCCCCACACCCCTTCACAGTCCATCGGCATAGTAAGATGCTGTAAAATCACTACTTGTCTGCTCTGTGTTGCGCAGCCCTCCCCGCGCCCCGCATGCACTGTACATGCTAATCGTAATGCCCTCTTCCTTTTTCCCCACCCTCATCCCTCCCTCCCCACCCATCATTCCCAGTCCCTTGCCCTTTGGTAACTATTAGTCCACTCTTGGGATCTGTGATTCTGCTGCTGTTTTGTTCCTTCAGTTTTCCTTTGTTTTTATACTCCACATATGAGTGAAATCATTTGGTACTTGTCCTCCACTTGGCTTATCTCATTAAGCATAATATCCTCTAGCTCCATCAATGTTGTTGTGAATGGTAGGATCTATTTTTTTTCTTATGGCTGCATAATATTCCATTGTGTATATGTACCACATCTTCTTTATCCATTCATCTACTGATGGACATTTAGGTTGCTTCCATATCTTGGCTATTGTAAACAGTGCAGCGATAAACTTAGGGGTGCATCTGTCTTTTTCAAACTGGAGTGCTGCATTCTTAGGGTAAATTCTTAGAAGTGGAATTCCTGGGTCAAATGGTATTTCTATTTTGAGCATTCTGAGGAACCTCCATACTGCTTTCCACAATGGTTGAACTAGTTTACATTCCCACCAGCAGTGTAGGAAGCCTCCCCTTTCTCCACAACCTCGCCAACATTTGTTGTTGTTTGTCTTTTCGATGATGGCAATCATTATTGGTGTGAGATAATATCTCATTGTGGTTTTAATTTGCATTTCTCTGATGATTAGCGATGTGGAGCATCGTTTCATGTGCCTCTTGCCCATCTGGATTTCTTCTTAAGAGAAATGTCTATTCAATTCCTCTGCCCATTTTTTAATTGGATTATTTGCTTTTTGTTTGTTGAGTCGTGTGAGCTCTTTATATATTTTGGATGTCAGTCCTTTATCAGATCTGTCATTTATGAATATATTCTCCCATACTGTAGGATAGCTTTTTGTTCTATTGATGGTGTCCTTTGCTGTACAGAAGCTTTTTAGCTTGATATAGTCCCACTTGTCCATTTTTGTGTTTGTTTCCCTTGCCCAGGGAGATATGTTCATGAAGAAGTCACAGATGTTTATGTCTATGAGATTTTTGCCTATGTTTTTTTCTAAGAGTTTTATGGTTTTATGACTTACATTCAGGTGTTTGATCCATTTGGAGTTTACTTTTGTCTATGGGGTTAGACAGTGATCCAGTTTCCTTCACTTACGTGTAGCTATCCAGTTTTGCCAGCACCATCTATTGTAGACTGTCATTTCCCCATTGTATGTCCATGGCTCTTTTATCAAATATTAATTGGCCATATATGTTTGGGTTAATGTCTGGAGTCTCTATTCTGTTCCACTGGTCTGTGGCTCTGTTCTTGTGCCAGTACCAAATTGTCTTGATTACTGTGACTTTGTAGTAGAGCTTGAAGATGGGGACTGAGATCTCCCCATATTTTATTCTTCCTTCTCAGGATTGTGTTGCCTATTCGGGTTCTTTGACGGTTCCATATGAATTTTTGAACTATTTGTTCCAGTTCATTGAAGAATGCTGTTGGTAATTTGATAGGGATTGAATCGAATCTATAGATTGTTTTGGGCAGCATGGCCATTTAGACAATATAAATTCTTCCTAGCCAGGAGCATTCGATGAGTTTCCATTTGTTAGTGACCTCTTTAATTTCTCTTAAGTGTGTCTTGTAGTTTTCAGTGTATAGGTCTTTCACTTCCTGGGTTAGGTTTATTCCTAGGTATTTTATTCTTTTTGATGCTATTGTGAATGGAATTGTTTTCCTGATTTCTCTTTCTATTAGTTCATTGTTAGAGTATAGGAAAGCTACAGATTTCTGTGTGTTAATTTTGTATTCTGCAACTTTGCTGAATTCCGATATTAGTTCTAGTAGTTTTGGAGTGGAGTCTTTAGGGTTTTTTATGTACAATATCATGTCATCTGCAAATAGTGACAGTTTGACTTCTTCTTTACCTGTCTGGATTCCTTGTATTTCTTTGTTTTGTCTGAGTGCTGCGGCTAGGACCTCCAGTATCACGTTGAATTACAGTGGGGAGAGTGGGCATCCCTGTCTTGTTCCTGATCTCAGAGGAAAAGCTTCAGCCTTTTGCTGTTCAGTATGATGGTAGCTGTGGGTTTATCATTTATGGGCTTTATTATGTTGAGGTACTTGACCTCTATGCCCATTTTGTTGATAGTTTTTATCATGAATGGATGTTGAATTTTTTCGAATCCTTTTTCAGCATCTATGGAGATGATCATGTGGTTTTTGTCCTTCTTTTTATTGATGTGGTGGATGATGTTGATGGATTTTCGAATGTTGTACCATCCTCGCATCCCTGGGATGAATCCCATTTTGTCATGGTGTATGATCCTTTTGATGTATTTTTGAATTTGGTTTCCTAATATTTTGTTGAGTATTTTTGCATCTACGTTCATCAGGGATATTGGTGTGTAGTTTTCTTTTTTGGTGGGGTCTTTGCCTGGTTTTTGTATTAGGGTGATGTTGGCTTCATAGAATGAGTTTGGGAGTATTCCCTCCTCTTCTATTTTTTGGAAAACTTTAAGGAGAATGGGTGTTATGTCTTCTCTTTATGTTTGATAAAATTCTGAGGTAAATCCATCTGGCCTGGGGGTTTTGTTCTTGGGTAGTTTTTTGATTACCAATTCAATTTCGTTGCTGGTAATTGGTCTGTTTAGATTTTCTGTTTCTTTCTGGGTCAGTCTTGGAAGGTTGTATTTTTCTAAGAAGTTGTCGATTTCTCCTAGGTTTTCCAGCTTGTTAGCATATAGATTTTCTAGTATTCTCTAATAATTCTTTGTATTTCTGTTGGATCCGTTGTGATTTTTCCTTTCTCGTTTCTAATTCTGTTGATGTGTGTTGACTCTCTTTTTATCTTAATAAGTCTGGCTAGAGTCTTACCTATTTTGTTTATTTTCTAGAAGAACTAGCTCTTGGTTTCATTGATTTTTTCTTTTGTTTTATTCTTATCAATTTTATTTATTTCTCCTGTGATCTTTATTATGTCCCTCCGTCTTCTGACTTTAGGCCTCATTTGTTCTTCTTTTTCCAATTTTGATAATTGTGACATTAGACTATTCATTTTGGATTGTTCTTTCTTCCTTAAATATGCCGGGATTGCTATATAGTTTCCTCTAAAGACTGCTTTTGCTGCATCTCACAGAAGTTTGGGGTTTGTGTTATTGTTGTCATGTGTTTCCATATATTGCTGGATCTCCATTTTAATTTGGTTATTGATCCATTGATTATTTAGGAGTATGTTGTTAAGCCTCCATGTGTTTGTGAGCCTTTTTGCTTTCTTGGTAGAATTTATTTCTAGTTTTATACCTTTTTGGTCTCAAAAGTTGGTTGGTAGGATTTCAATCTTTTGGAATTTACTGAGGCTCTTTTTGTGGCCTAGTATGTGGTCTATTCTAGAGAATGTTCCATGTGCACTTGAAAATAATGTGTATCCTGTTGCTTTTGGGTGTAGAGTTCTATAGATGTCTATTAGGTCCATCTGTTCTGGTGTGTTGTTCAGTGCCTCTGTGTCCTCACGTATTTTCAGTCTGGTGGATCTGTCCTTTGGGGTGAGTGGTGTGTTAAAGTCTCCCAAAATGAATGCATTGCATTCTATTTCCTTCTTTAATTCTGTTAGTATTTGATTCACATATATTGGAGCTCCTGTATTGGGTACATATATGTTTATAATGGTTATATCCTCTTGTTGGACTGAGCCCTTTATCATTATATAATGTCCTTCTTTATCTCTTGTTACTTTCTTTATTTTGAGGTCAATTTTGTCTTATACTAGTATTGCAGCACCTACTTTTTTCTCTCTGTTGTTTGCATGAAACATCTTTCTCCAACCCTTGACTTTTAATCTGTGCATGTCTTTGGGTTTGAGGTGAGTCTCTTGTAAGCAGCATATGGATGGGTCTTGCTTTTTTATCCATTCTATTACTCTGCGTCTTTTGATTGTTGCATTCAGTCCATTTACATTTAGGGTGATTATTGAAAGGTATGTACTTATTGCCATTGCAGGCTTTAAGTTTGTGGTTACCAAAGGTTCATGGTTAGTTTGTTTACTACCTTACTGTCTGAACTCACTCACTTATTGAGCTGTTATAAAGACAGTCTGATGATTATTTTTTTCTCTTCTTTTTCCTCCTCCTCCATTTTTCATATGTTGGGTGTTTTGTTCTATGCTCTTTTTAGGAGTGCTCACATCTAGAGCAGTCCCTCTGAGATACCCTGTAGAGGTGGTTTGTGGGAGGCAAATTCCGTCAAC
This sequence comes from Manis javanica, assembly GCF_040802235.1. Lineage (NCBI taxonomy): Eukaryota > Metazoa > Chordata > Mammalia > Pholidota > Manidae > Manis > Manis javanica. Next base: position 1,281,514 of record NW_027332171.1, read on the forward strand.
TTTTGCTTGTCTGGAAACTGTTTAATCCCTCCTTCATATTTAAATGATAATCGTGCTGGATACAGTATCCTTGGTTCAAGGCCTTTCTGTTTCATTGCATTAAATATATCATGCCATTCTCTTCTGGCCTGTAAGGTTTCTGTTTAGAAGTCTGATGATTGCCTGATGAGTTTTCATTTGTAGGTGATCTTTTTTCTCTCTCTGGCTGCCTTTAATACTCTGTCCCTATCCTTGTTTTTGCCATTTTAATTATTATGTGTCTTGGTGTTGACCTCATTGGATCCCATCTCTCGGGAGTTCTGTGTGCTTCCGTAGTCTGAGAACTATTTCCTCCCTCAGTTTGGGAAAGTTCTCAGCAATTATTTCTTCAAAGACACTTTCTATCCCTTTTTCTCTCTCCTCTTCCTCTGGTACCCTTATAATGCGGATATCGTTCCTTTTGGATTGGTCACACAGTTCTCTTAATATTTTTTCATCCTGGAGATCCTTTTATCTCTCTCTGCATCAGCTTCTATGTGTTCCTGTTCTCTGGTTTCTATTCCATCAGTGGCCTCTTGCATCTTATCCATTCTGCTTATAAATCCTTCCAGAGTTTATTTCACTTCTGTAATCTCCCTCCAGACATCTGTGATCTCCCTCCGGACGTCTGTAATCTCCGTCCAGACTTCATCCATTAGCTCTTGCATGTTTCTCTGCAGCTCTGTCAGCATGTTTATGATTTTTATTTTGAATTCTTTTTTAGGGAGACTGGTTAGTTCTGTCTCTGAAGATCCTTTCCCAGGTGTAACTATCTTGGTCTGGACCACGTTTTTTTGCCTTTTCATGGTCATTGCAGTGGCTGTAGGCAGGTTGTGGGTGTGTCAGCTGGGAGGAGAAAGTCTTTCCTGCTTGCTGGATGCCTTGCCCTTCTCCGCTGCCTGTGACAGCTACCTGCACTCCTAGAGCAGCCACCAGGTTAATCTTCTAAGTTGCTGTGGGCGGGGTGTCTGTCAGAGTAGCACGGAGCCCTTCAGGGAGTGGCAGGCATGCCAGGTACACTCCTCCATGCTAGCGGTGACCCTGCTGGGCAGTTGTGTGGCAGCAGCGGCCTTTGGGGAAGTCCCCAGGCAGCTTCTGGGAGCACCCCTGTTCCCTCTGGCTCTGCTGCTGGTGCACACTGTGCTTTTCCATGCAGGTTTCTACCAGGCTCTGGCTTCCCTGCCGCTGATGTGTGTGAGCTGTGCCCAGGCTGTTTGGTCACGCTGCTGTGGGCTAGCCCTGCAGAGCATGGATCTGCTCTCAGTTCCTTCTAGCACTTCCGCCCCTGGTGCGTGCTACCACTGTCCTGCTACTGGGTCCATATGTCGGGGTCCATAACAGTTGTAGGAATGACTGGTAGGCTGCCTAGTCCTGTGAGGGGCTTCAGAGCTGCACTGCCTCCGTTTAGAGCACCTAAGTTTCCCTGGTATTCCCAGCTGCTGGGACAACTTCGTCCAGCTATGGGGACCCTGTCTCTTTAAGACTTGCAGAAAGCACTCGCTTTTTTTTTGTCTCAGGGGCACCAGTTGCAGGGACCTGCCCACAGGTTTTGCTTTTCCATTTCTTTAATATCCAGCACCCCATGCACCTTCTGTCTGCACTCCAGGAGCAGATTTCTTGAGCTGGTTGTTTAGCAGTCCTGGGCTTTCACTCCCTCCCTGTTCTGACTCCTTTCTTCCCGCTGGGTTTTGGGGTGGGGGAGCAATCTGGTCCTGCTTGTCTGTGGCTTGTATCTTACCCCCTTCATGTGATGCTGAGTTCTCACAGATGTGGATGTATCCTGGCTGTTATACTGCCTCCACTGGTGTCTCTTTTAGGAATAGTTGTATTTATTGTATTTCCATAAATATATATGTTTTGGGGAGGAGATTTCCTCTAAACTACTCATGTCGCCATCCTCCCGTGATCCCGAGGCTTTTTAGTTTAATGTAATCCAATTTGTTGATTTTTCCTTTTGTTCCTTGTGCTTTTGGAGACATATCCTAAAAATTGTTTCTGTGACCAATGTCAAGGAGTTCATTTCCTATCTTTTATTCTAAGAATCTTATGGTTTCAGGTCAAATCTTTAATTTATTTATGGTTAATGCTTGTGAGTGGTGGATGATAGAAGTCCAATTTCATTCTTATGCATGTAGTTATTCCATTTTTCCAACACCATTTTTATAGAGACGAGCCGTCCCCATTGCACATTTTTTACTTTCTTTCACATATTAGAATATGTTCCAAACAAAACAAGATAAAACTCTAGAAACAGACCTATACATGCAAGGGTTTATTTACAGACTCTATTTGTTTTGTTGGCTTATCTATTTTTATGATAGGCCCATATTGTTTTGGTTAGCAAAGCCTGTGACCTAATTTGAAGTCATGTATGTGATGCTTCCAGTTTTATTCTTTTTCAGAAGTGTTTGGCTATTGAGTGTCTTTTGTGGTTTCATGCAAATTTTAGTATTGTGTTTTCTATTCCTGTGAAAAATGCCATCAGAATTTTGATAGAGATTGTGTTGAATATAGAGATGGATGTAAGTAATATGGACATTTGAAGAATATTGATTTTGTTCCAGGAACACAAGTTATCTTTCCATTTGTCTGTGTCTTTAGTTTCTTTCAGCAATTATTGTGCTTTTCATAGTACAATCTTTCACTTCGTTGATTAAGTTTACTGCTAAGTATATTATTGTTTCTAATGTTATGGTGAATGGGATAATATTCTTTATTTCTTTTCCAGATGTTTTATTGTTAGTGTATAGTAATGCAACTAGTTTCTGTATGGTGATTTTATATCCTGCTACATAATGAATCTGATCCTACAGATTATTGTTGAATATCTAGGATTTTTTTATATTAGAATGTATCATCTTCAATAATGACAATTTTCCTTTTTTTTGTGATTGAGATGCCTTTCATTCCTTTCTTTGCCTGATTGTTCTAGCTAGGACTTCCAGTACGGTGTTGAAAAGGAGGAGTTAGATAAGGTATACTTGTTTTGTTCTTAATATTGGAGAACAAATTTCAATCCTTCTATTTTTCATATTATGTTAGCTGTGAGTTTGTGATATATGGCCTTAATTGGGTTGTGGTATGTTCCTTTGAGTATCCAATTTGCTTAGGTTTTATTTTATCAATGTTTCTTTAGCATATTTTGAGATTATCATATGATATTTATCTTTTATTGTATTAATGCAGTGTATCCAATTTATGGATTTTTATGTTGTGAACCATCCTTGCAAATCAGGAATAAATTCATCTTGATCATGTTGTGTGATCTTTTTGATGTGTTGTTGAATTAAGTTTATTAATATTTTGTCAAGAATTTTTGCATCTGTATTCATCACAGCCATTTGTATATAGTTTTGATTTCTTGGAGTGTCCTTATCTATTTTTGATATAAAGATGATGTTAACATAATATATAGTTTAGCATAAGGCTTGGGGTTAATGTTAGGATTAGCTTTATCTATTTTTTTTCTCTTGGTTTAGGAAAGGTTTGTCAATTTGTTTACCTTTAAAACACTAGCTTTTAGTTTCTATATCATTTCTTTCAGTTTTATCACCTTTAATCCATTTAGATAACAAAGATTAGAGATCTTTGTTATCTCCTTACTTATGCAAACTTTTGCATGGTCTGTATTTTCTTATCTATTTCCATGATTTCAGAAGTTAATTTGTTTATGTGAATCTCTTCACTGTACAGATGTACTTTTGTTGATGTGTGGATGCTGAGTTTTAGTTGTCAAAAGGGGTCAGGAGGTTCTGGTTCAGGTAAGTATCCCAGGTGGACCCTGAGCTCATCTCTTCCCAGAAACACAGAAAATCTACATTTCCATACATTGCAATTTTCTCTGAGAGAAATTCATCATCTTGCTGATTCTTGCATGTTGTGCAAATAAGGAAAAAGCCCATGTTGAGACAGGGAAGACAGAGAGTGAGTCTCAATGATAATCCCATCCCTGGGCACAGTCATATGAACTCCCAGATTCTCCTTGAATAGTGAAGAGGTTGATCCAGCAGCCGGTGTCCTAACAATGAAGATTCCTTCTGAGCGATGATGCCCCCAATAACTTCTAGCTCTGAAAGTCAACTGGACTTAAATCCACAAGGCCCACAAAATTAGAGCTTAGAGACATTATTCATGGATTTTCTCCCAGGTCTTAGTGCAGAGGCAGCATTCCAAAAGATCCAGCTCCCAGTACCCCAATGAAAAAGACCTATTTGAATATTGTCAAAGGCGCAGACCATGTGTGAGTCTTCTAATTCAAAACACACCTACCAACAGAATGCAATCTTGGCTGGAGACTAGCGAGGTCTGCAGGTGCCGGCTTTGCATATACACCGTGCCCCACTCCAGTTCACCAGTCTCTCCTGGGAAGGAGCTGGTGCACATACTTGGTGCCCCAGGTTTTGTGATTGCTGCTCAGAAGATACATCCCTTGTCTGCCTGGCTCTGTTGGTTACTGGGGCTTGCACTCATGGGTCACAGAGGTCTGTAGCACACAAACAAGTAGTTCTTAACAGACTTTCATCCCCAGGGCTTAGTGCAGAGGGCATAGAAAGAAACACCTAACCTCAGTATTTCATCAAAATAAATCTACTTACCTACTTTCAAAATGCTTCCTGCATGTCTGGTACGAATTACCCTGCCTCTAGTTGTTGAATGAGATCTCTCTCTTTCGGGTCACTGACTGCTGTTGTTATGTGATAAACTACTAGGGGTTTCTAAGAAGACCAAAGGCTGCTGGAAAATCACAAAAGTTTGAGAGATAATTATGAGATAAGGCCCAGATGGATGATAAGTTTCATCTACACAAGATACACCATGAATACTAGGAGAGGTAGTGGTTGTTTTTTTTGTTATGCACAGAAACCAATACAGAGAATACTGAAAATGAACCTAGGAATATGTCCAAACAGAAGAACAAGATGAAACTCTAAAAACAGACTTACTGAAATAGGAATAAAATGATTTACCTGATGAGTAGTTCCATTTATGGTGATGAACATTTTTACCAAGGTTTGGAGACTTCACATAAACAAAATGAGCATTTCAATGAAGGGTTACAAAATATTAGAAATTGTCAAATAGAATCACATAGATGCAGAATACAATAAACTGAAAAATTCAAAAGATTCAGCCATACTTGATAAACTAGAAAAAGAATCAATGAAATTGAAGATAGGTCAATGCAATTCATCCTTTTAGAGGAGCAAAAAGAATAAATGATGAAAAGAATGAAGATATCTTAATGGACTTACAGGACACCATCAAATACATCAGTATTTTCATTATAGAACTCCCAGAAAGTGAAGGGAGAGTGAAATGGATGAAAGCTCATCTCAATAAATAATGGTTGAAAATATCCCCTACCTGGGGGAAGTAATGGACATTCAGATCTTGGAACCCAGAGTAGTCCAGATAATATAAATCCAAAAAGATCCACACTATAGTGTCTTATAAATAAAATATAAAAATATGAAAAGAAAAATGTTCAACTGAAAGAGAAAATCAACTTGCTATGTACAAGAGAACCCAAGAAAGACTATCAGTAAGTTTTCCAGCAGAAATTTTGCACTCCTAAGAGTGAGTGGCACAATATATTCAATGTGTTGAGAAATATATGCAATCCAAGGACAGTCTACTGTGATAAGCTGTCTTTCATAATTGAAGGAGCAATAAGAGTTTATCAGACAAGGAAACCTAAAGAGTTTACAAGATTAGTTTTACAAGAGATTCTAAATGACTCTCTTTATGTAGAAATTAAGAGATTCTAATTAGTAAGAGGAGACATATGAAAATGTAAACCTCACTGGAAAGGTAAAAATGGCTAAGTTCATATATGCTAATGTCATTGTAGTGGCATATTACTTATAAATCTAGTATGAATAGTGAAAGAGAAAAGTAGGAAAATAACCATAATCACAATAAAGTGTTAGTAGATACACTAGGTAAAAAATATGTAGGTTTTTTTTTGAGAGGGCATTTCTCATATTTATTGATCAAATGGTTAAGAACAATAAAATTCTGTATAGGGGAATCAATGCTCAATGCACAATCATTAATCCACCCCAAGTCTAATTCTCGTCAGTCTCCAATCTTCTGAAGCATAACGAACAAGTTCTTACATGGTGATCAAATTCTTACATAGTGAATAAGTTCTTACATGGTAAACAGTACAAGGGCAGTCATCACAGAAACATTCGGTTTTGATCACGCATTGTGAATTAGAAACAATCAGGTCAAATATGAATATTCATTTGATGTTTATACTTGATTTATATGTGGATCCCACATTTCTCCCTTTATTATTATTATTATTACTTTTATTTTTCATAAAATGCTCAAGTGGTAGGTAGATGCAAGATAAAGGTTGAAAACATAATTTAGTGTTGTAAGAGAGCAAATGTAGATGATCAGGTGTGTGCCTGTAGACTATGTGTTAATCCAAGCTAGATAAGGGCATTAAAACATCCACGGATACAGAAGATTTCTCTCAAAACGGGGGGGGGGGGGGTGAGGTTCTAAGTCTCACCACTGTTGATCCCCAATTTCTCACCTGATGGCCCCCCTGCAATTGTGCCTGTCTTAGGTTGTTCCTCCTTTGAGGAATCTTACCCATCTCTGGCTAACCAGTAATCTTCCGCGGCCATACAGGGAAATGTAAAGTTGGTAAGTGAGAGAGAAGCCATATTGTTTGAAAAGGTTAGGTTTTTACTTCTTTGCAGATTTATGCCCTGTGGCTTCTATGCCCAGCATTTGTCTTGAGGTATCTTTACCACTTGGAGGAATTATGATTCTCGGTAAATTTGATATGAGGCACGAATTCTATTTAAGGGTTGTAATTAGGAAGGAAGAAGAAAAGCTATAGTGGTAGGAGACGGAAGAAAACATGGTAGGATTGATTATTTCTTTGACATATCTTCTTGTGGAGTAACTTAAGCATGTATAGGTTTTAAACTACTAATTAAATTGCGCACACACATTAACATAAAAGGGATACAGTTACATAAACAAAGCAGATCTATAATTACCAACCATCTCCAGTGAAGCCAAGAAAATCAGTTAGGCACCCTAGGCACTTGTGAAAATTTGTCTATCGTATGATGGATATTGTCCAACTGTACTCGAACAGTCTGAGAGAAATCAGACAAATTAAAACAACCCATTCATGGGAACTGTTCACATCCTATATGTTCTTTTAACAGTAGAGAGTTTGTAGTTGTAAGATTTTGGAGCGCTACAACTTGCACTTCTCCTAATTCTTGGTTGAGTTCCAACAGTATAGATCCAGTCAAATTTGTTGTTTTACAGAAAGCACAGGCCAGCTTAGATATCTCCTTCTTCATTCACATGGCAAGTCCAGGAACCGGTGGGATGGATGCAGCTACAACTGCAGCATCGCCTGGATATTTGTTGAGGTTTTTTGATGATCATCTTCTGGTATGACTCTTCCAGAGAGTGCTGATGCTGGAAGTTCTTCTTCATATCGTATCTTAGTTGATTTTCTGGGTAGCCAAATTAGTCTTTGACCCTCTGTATAAACACAAACAGACCCTTTGCCCACACTTTGATATGCCCTTTATACCATTGTGTAGAACTCATTGGAAATCACCACAATGGAACTGCTTTTTTTTTTTTTTTTTAAGAGAAAGGAATATCGTCAGAAAAGTATACCTCCATAGCCGATCATCTGACACCCTTTAAGTGATCAAAATTAAGGATATTTAAAGCATGCATTAATTGTTGATTTACAGTTAGTTTTATCCTATCAAGGAGCAATCCACCTTTTATTTCTTTCTTTTTTTTAAATTTAATCTACACTTACATGAAGAATGTTATGTTTACTAGGCTCTTCCCTATACCAGGTCCCCCCTATAAACACTTTGCAGTCACTGTCCATCAGCATAGCAAAATGTTGTAGAATCACTACTTGTCTTCTCTGTGTTGTACAGCCCTCCCCTTTCTCCCCACCCCATGCATGCTAATCTTAATACCCCCTTTCTTCTTCCCCCCCTTATCCCTCCCTACCCACCCATACTCCCAAGTCCCTTTCCCTTTGGTACCTGTTAGTCCATTCTTGGGTTCTGTATTCCCCTGCAGTTTTGTTCCTTCAGTTTTTCCTTTGTTCTTATACTCCTCAGATGAGTGAAATCATTTGGTATTTCTCTTTCTACGCTTGGCTTATTTCACTGAGAATAATACCCTCCAGCTCCATCCATGCTGCTGCAAATGGTAGAATTTTCCCTCTTCTTATGGCTGAGTAGTATTCCATTGTGTATATGTACTACATCTTCTTTATCCATTCATTTACCGATGGAAATTTAGGTTGCTTCCAATTCTTGGCTATTGTAAACAGTGCTGCCATAAACATAGGGGAGCATCTGTCTTTGTAAAACTTGATTTCTGCATTCCTAGGGTAAATTCCTAGGAGTGGAATTCATGGGTCAAATGGTAAGTCTATTTTGAGCATTTTGATGAACCTCCATACTGCTTTCCACAATGGTTGAACTAATTTACGTTCCCACCATCAGTGTAGGAGGGTTCCCCTTTCTCCACAGCCTCGCCAACATTTGCTGTTGTTTGTCTTTTGGATGGCAGCCATCCTTACTGGTGTGAGTTGATACCTCATTGTAGTTTTAATTTGCATTTCTCTGATAATTAGTGATGTAGAGCATCTTTTCATGTGTCTGTTGGCCATCTGTATTTCTTTTTTGGAGAACTGTCTGTTCAGTTCCTCTGCCCATTTTTTAATTGGATTATTTGTTTTTTATTTGTTGAGGCATGTGAGCTCTTGATATATTTTGGACGTCAAGCCTTTATTGGATCTGTCAGTTACAAATATATTCTCCCATACTGTAGGGTTCCTTTTTGTTCTATTGATGGTGTCTTTTGCTGTACAGAAGCTTTTCAGCATAATATAGTCCCACTTGTTCATTTTTGCTGTTGTTTTCCTCGCCTGGGGAGATATGTTAAAGAAGAGGTCACTCATGTTTATGTCTAAAAGATTTTTGCCTATTTTTTCTTCTAAGAGTTTTATGGTTTCATGACTTACATTCAGGTCTTTGATCCATTTTGAAGTTACTTTTGTGTATGGGGTTCGACAATGGTCCAGTTTCATTCTCCTACATGTAGCTGTCCAGTTTTGCCAGCACCATATGTTGAAGAGACTGTCATTTTGCCATTGTATGTCCATGGCTCCTTTATCAAATATTAATTGACCATATATGTTTGGTTTAATGTCTGGAGTCTCTAATCTGTTCCACTGGTCTGTGTCTCTGTTCTTGTGCCAGTACCAAATTGTCTTGATTACTATGGCTTTGAAGTAGAGCTTGAGGTTGGGGAGTGAGATCCCCCCTACTTTATTCTTCTTTCTCAGGATTGCTTTGGGTATTTGGGGTCTTTGGTGTTTCCATATGAATTTTTGAATTATTTGTTCCAGTTCATTGAAGAATGTTGCTGGTAATTTGATAGGGATTGGTCAAATCTGTATATTCCTTTGGGCAGGATGGCCATTTTGATGACATTAATTCTTCCTAGCCAGGAGCATTGGATGAGTTTCCATTTCTTAGTGTTCCCTTTAATTTCTTTTAAGAGCGTGTTGTAGTTTTCAAGGTTTACCTTTAATTTCTTTTAATAGCGTGTTGTAGTTTTCAAGGTTTAGGTCTTTCACTTCCTTGGTTAGGTTTATTCCTTGGTATTTAATTCTTTTTGATGCAATTGTGAATGGAATTGTTTTCCTGAGTTCTCTCTCTGCTAGTTGATTGTTAGTGTATAGGAATGCAACTGATTTCTGTGCATTAATTTTGTGTCCTGGAACTTTGATGAATTCAGATATTAGATCTAGTAGTTTTGGAGAGGATTCTTAGGGTTTTTCATCTACAATATCATGTCATCTGCAAACAGGGACAGTTTAACTTCTTCTTTACCAATCTGGATGCCTTGTAGTTATTCGTGTAGTCTGATTGCTGTGGCTAGGACCTCCAGAACTATGTTGAACAGAAGTGGGTATAGTGGGCATCCCTGTCTTGGTCCTGATCTTAGCTGTAAAGCTTTCAGCTTCTCTTTGTTAACTATGATATTGGCTGTTGGTTTGTCATATATGGCCTTTATTATGTTGTGGTACTTGCCCTCTATTCCCATTTTGTTGAGAGTTTTTATAATGAATGATTTTTATGCATCTATGGAGATGATCTTGTGGTTTTTGTCCTTTTTTGTTGATGTGGTGCATGATTTTGATGGATTTTCGAATGTTCTAACATCCTTGCATCCCTGAGATGAATCCCACTTGACCATGGTGTATGACCCTCTTGATGTATATTTGAATTCGGTTTGCTATTATTTTGTTGAGTAATTTTGCATTTATGCTCATCAGGGATGTTGGTCTGTTTCTTCCTTGGTCAGTCTTGGAAGGTTATATTTTTTTAGGAAGTTGTCAATTTCTCATAGGATTTCCAGTTTGTTAGCATGTGGATTTTCATAGCATTCTCTAATAATTCTTTGTATTTCTGTGGGGTCCATTGTGATATTTCCTTTCTCATTTCTGATTATGTTTATGTGTGTAGATTCTCTTTTTCCCTTAATGAGTCTGGCTAGGGGTTTATCTATTTTGTTTATTTTCTCAAAGAACCAGCTCTTCATTTCATTGATTTTCTTCCTATTGTTTTATTCTTCTCAAATTTATGTATTTATTCTCTGATCTTTATTATGTCCCTCCTTCTGCTGACTTTTGGCCACATTTGTTCTTATTTTTCCAGTTTCAATAATTTTGAGTTTAGACAATTCTTTTGGGATTATTCTTCCTTCTTTAAATACAGCTGTGTTCCTATAAACTTTCCTCTTAGAACTGACTTTGCTGAGCTCCACAGAAGTTGGGGCTTTGTGCTGTTTTTGTCATTTGTCTCCATATAGTGCTTGATCTCCTTTTTAATTTGGTTATTGATCTATTGATTATTTAGGAGCATATTTTTAAGCTCCAAATAAATAAAACCTCCACATGTTTGTGAGCCTTTTTTTTCTTTGTACCATTAATTTCTAGTTTTGTACCTTTGTGATATGAGAAACTTATTGGTAGAATTTCAATCTTTTTGAATTTACAGAGGTTCATTTTGTGTCCTAGTATGTGGTCTATTCTGGAAAATGCTCCATGTGCATTTGAGAAGAATGTGTATCCTGCTGCTTTTGGGTGTAGAGTTCTGTAGATGTCTGTTAGGTCCACCTGTTCTATTGCATTGTTCAGTGTCTATGGGTCCTTACTTATTTTCTGTCTGATTGGTCTGTTCTTTCTTTGGGTGAGTGGTGTGTTGAAGCCTCCTAGAATGAATGCATTGAATTCTATTTCCTCCGTTAATTCTGTTAGTATTTGTTTCATGTATGGTGGTGTTCCTGAGTTAGGTGTGTTATATTTATAATGTTTGCATCCTCTTGTTGGACTGCCCCCTTTATCATAATGTAATGTCCTTCTTTGTCTATTGTTCTCTTGTGACTTTATTTGCTTTGAAGTCTGTTTTGTCTCACACAAGTCCTGCAATGTCTGTTTTTCTCTCCCTATTGTTTGCATGAAATATCATTTCCCATCCCTTCACTTTTTGTCTGGGTATATTTCTGGGTTCGAGGTGAGTCTTTTGTAAGCAGCATATAGATGGATCTTGCTTTTTTATCCATTCTATCACTCTGTGTATTTTGACTAGTGTATTCAGTCCTTTTACATTTAGGGTGATTATCAATAGACGTGTATTTACTAACATTGCAGGCTTTGGATTCATGGTTACCAAAGGCTCAAAGGTAAGTGCTTTCTATCTAACCATCTATCTTAACTCTCTTATTAAGCTATTATAAACACAGCCTGATGATTCTTTATTTCTCTCCCTTCTTATTTTTCCTCCTCCATTCTTTATATGTTAGTTATTTTATTCTGTACTCTTTTGTGTTTCTTTTGACTACTTTTTGGATAGTTGATTTTATTTTTTGCCTTTAGTTCATCTTTGGTTGTTCTGCTTCATTTGCTGTGATTTAATTTTCTCTGGTGACATCTATTTAGCTTTAGGAGTGCTTCCTTCTAGAGCAGTCCCTTTGAAATACCCTGTAGAGGTGGTTTGTGGGAGGCAAATTCCCTCAAGTTTTGCTTGTCTGGAAATTGTTTAATCCCTATTTCAAATTTGAATGATAATCATGCTGGACACAGTATTCTTGTTTTCAACGCCCTTCTGTTTCATTGCATTAAATATATCATGCCATTCTCTTCTGGCCTGTAAGGTTTCTGTTGAGAAGTCTGATCATAGCCTGATTGGTTTTCCTTTGCAGGTGCTCTTTTTTCTCTCTCTGGCTGCCTTTAATACTCTGTCCTTGTCTTTTATCTTTGCCATTTTCATTATTATATGTCTTGGTGTTACCCTCCTTGGTTCCCTTGTCATGGGAGTCCTGTGTACGTCTGTGGTCTGAGAGGCCATTTCCTCCCCTAGTTTGGGGAAGTTTTCAGCAATTATTTCTTCAAAGACACTTTCTGTACCTTTTTCTCTCTCTTCTTCCTCTGGTACCACTATAATGCAAATATTGTTCTATTTGGATTGGTCACACAGTTCTCTTTATATTCTCTCATTTCTAGATATTCTTTCTTCTCTCTCTGCCTCAGCTTCACTGTATTGCTGTTCTCTGATTTCTATTCCATTAACAGTCTCTTGCACCTCATCCAGTTTGCTCTTAAGCCCTTCTTTCAATTATTTCATTTCTGTTATCTCCCTCCAGACTTCATTCCTTAGCTCTTGCATATCTGTCTGCAGGCTCATCACCATGCCTATGACTTTTATTTTGAATTCTTTTTCAGGAAGATTGGTTATATCTGCCTCAGCAGGCCCTCTCTCTGAGGTTGTCTCAGTGATTTTTTTTTGAGAGGGCATCTTTCATATTTATTGATCAAATGGTTGTTAACAACAATAAAATTCTGTATAGGGGACTCAATGCACAATCATTCATCAACTCCAGGCCTAATTCTCAACAGTCTCCAATCTTCTGAAGCATAATGAACAAGTTCTTACATGGTGAACAAGTTCTTACATAGTGAATAAGTTCTTACATGGTGAACAGTACAAGGGCAGTCATATCACAGAAACTGAGTTTTGATCATGCGTCATGAACTATAAACAATCAAGTCAGATATGATTATTCATTTGATTCTTATACATGATTTATATGTGAATCCCACATCTCTCCCTTATTATTATTATTATCATTATTATTATTATTGTTTTAAAAAAATTATGAAGTGGTAGGTAGATGGAAGATAAAGGTAGAAAACATAATTTAGTTCTGTAAGAGCGCAAGTGTAGATGATCATCTCTGTGCCTATAGACTAAGTATTAATTCAAGCTAGGAAAGGGCAACAATACACCCATGGATGCAGAAGATTTCTCTCAAAACAGGGGGGTGAGGTTCTAAGACTAACCTCTATTGATCCCCAATTTCTCACCTGATGACCCCCCTGAGACTGTGCCTGTCTTAGTTTGTTCCTCCCTTGAGGAATCTTTCCAGTCTCTGGCTAACCAGCCATCTTCCAGGTCCTTACAGGGAAATGTAAAGTTTGTGAGAGAGAAGCAATATTCTTTGAAAAGGTTAGCTTTTACTTCTTTGCATATTTATGCCCTATGGCTTCTATGCCCAGTATTTGTCTTGAGGTATCTTTACCACTTGGAAGAATTATAATAGTTGGTAATTTTCTATATGAGGCACGAATTCTACTAAAGGGCTGTAATTATGAAGGAAGAAGAAAAGCTGTGTAAGTAGCAGATGGAAGAAAACATGGGAAGATTGATTATTTCTTTGACATAACTTCTTGTAGAGTAACACAAGCATGTATAGGTTTTAACAAACTACTAATTGAATTGTGTACACAGATTAACAGAATAGGAATATGGATACATAACAAAAGCAGACCTACAATCACCAGTCATATCCAGTGAAACCAAGAAAAGCAGTTAGGTACCCTAGGCATTTGTGAAAATTATCAATAATCTGATGGATATTGTCTAACTGAATTTGAATAGTTTGAGAAAAATCAGACAAGTGAAAACAACACATTCCTGGGAACTGTTCACTTCCCATATGTTCTTTTAAGAGTAGATAGTCTATAGTCACACGATTTTGGAGAACTGCAATTTGCACTTCTCCTAATTCTTGGTTGAGTTCTGACAATATAGATCCAGTCAAATTTGCTGTTTTACTGTATGCACAGGCCAGCTTAGATATCTCTTTCTTCATTCCAATGGCAAGTCCAGAAACTGGCAGGATGAATGCCGCTACAACAGGAACAGCGCCAGAGTCTTTGTTGAAGTTTTTTGATGATCATCTTCTGGAATGTCTCTTCCAAAGGGTGTTGATGTTGGAAGTTCTTCTTCATATCGTATCTTAATTCATTTTCTGGGTAGCCAAATTAGGCTTTGATCCTCTATATAAACACAAACAAACTCTTTTCCCATGCTTTGATATGACCTTCATAACATTGTGAAGAACCTATTGGAGACCACCGCACAGGATCTGCTTTTTTTTAAGAGAAAGAAATATTACCAGAAAAGTGTACTTCCATAGCTGATCATCTGACACCCTTCAAAAGATCAAAATTAAGGTTATGTAAAGCATGCATTAATCATTGATTTGCAGTTAATTTTATCCTATCAGGGAGTAATCTGCCCCCCTTTTTTTGGTATCATTAATCTACAATTACATGAAGAATATTATGCTTCCTAGGCTCTCCCCTACACCATGTGCCCCCCCCAAACCCCATTACAGTCACTGTCCATCAGCATAGCAAAATGTTGTAGAATCACTACTAGCCTTCTCTGTGTTGCTCAGCCCTCCCCTTTCCCCCAACCCCTACATTTTACATGCTAATCATAGTAACCCCTTTCTTCTTCCCCACGCTTATCCCTCCCTACCCTGTCATTATCCCCAGTCTCTTTCCCTTTGGTAACTGTTAGTCCATTCTTGGGTTCTGTGATTCTACTGCTGTTTTGTTCCTTCAGTTTTGTTTTTTTCTTATACTCCACATATGAGTGAAATCATTTGGTACTTGTCTTTCTCCACCTGGCTTATTTCACTGAGCATAATACCATCCAGCTCCATCCATGTTGTTGTGAAAGGTAGGATTTGTTTCTTTCTTATGGCTTAGTAAAAGTCCATTGTGTATATGTTCCACATCGTCTTTATCCATTCATCTACTGATGGGCATTTAGGTTGCTTCCATATCTTGGCTATTGTAAATAGTGCAGCGATAAACGTAGAGGAGCATCTGTCTTTTTCAAACTGGAGTGCTGCATTCTTAGGATAAATTCCTAGAAGTGGAATTCCTGGGTCAAATGCTATTTCTATTTTGAGCATTTTGAGGAACCTCCATACTGCTTTCCACAATGGTTGAACTAATTTACATTCCCACCATCAGTGTAGGAGAGTTCCCCTTTCTCCACAACCTTGCCAACATATGTTGTTGTTTGTCTTTTGGATGGTAGCCACCCTTACTGGTGTGAGATAATATCTCATTGTGGTTTTAATTTTCATTTCTCTGATGACAAGCGATGTGGAGCATCTTTTCATGTGTCTGTTGGCCATCTGAATTTCTTCTGTAGAGAACTGTCTATTCAGCTCCTCTGCCCATTTTTTAATTGGATTATTTGCTTTTTGTTTGTTGAGGTGTGTTTGCTCTTTATATATTTTGGATGTCAACCCTTTATCAGATCTGTCATTTATGAATATATTCCCCCATACTGTAGGATACCTGTTTGTTCTATTGATGGTGTCATTTGCTGTACAGAGCTTTTCATCTTGATATACTCCCGTTTGTTCAGTTTTGGATTTGTTTCCCTTGCCTAGGGAGATATGTTAAAGAAGAGGTCACTCATGTTTATGTGTAAGAGATTTTTGCCTATATTTTTTTCTAAGAGTTTTATGGTTTCATGACTTACATTCAAGTCTTTGATCCATTTGGAATTTACTTTTGTGTATGGGGTTAGACAGTGATCCAGTTTCATTCTCTTACATGTAGCTGTCCAGTTTTGCCAGCACCATCTGTTGAAGAGACTGTCATTTCCCCATTGTTTTTCCATGGCCCCTTTATCGAATATTAGTTGACCATATATGTTTGGGTTAATATTTGGAGTCTCTATTCTGTTCCATTTGTCTGTGGCTCTGTTCTTGTGCCAGTACCAAATTGTCTTGATTACTGTGGCTTTGTAGTAGAGCTTGAAGTTGGGGAGTGAGATCCCCCCACTTTATTCTTTCTTCTCAGGATTGCTTTAGCTCTTCGGGGTCTTTGGTGTTTCCATATGAATTTTTGAACTATGTGTTTCAGTTCATTGAAGAATGCTGCTGGTAGTTTGATAGGGATTGCATCACATCTGTATATTGCTTTGGGCAGGATGGCCATTTTGATGATATTAATTCTTCCTAGCCAGGAGCATGGGATGAGTTTCCATTTGTTAGTGACGTCTTTATGGAAATTTCTACCTTTGATTACATTTAAACGAGTTCCTCTTTCAAAGAAAGGAAGAAACCATAATTGTGGGAATGATCTTAAATTGGTATTTTAAATGAAGCATCAGTAGGACAGTATCGTATGTTGAAAATTCCTCCAATACAGAACATATAAATTACACCTACTATTAATAGAAGACATGTTGTGGAGTACACAGTCTTAAAGTGTTTTATAATCATTATTTTTTCACATGCATGGGATATAATGTCAAGACTCACAGCATTATTGTGATGATTGATTCAAGTCAAGTGGTTTAGAAATGCCCATATGTATATATCTAAAATGAAAGTGCTTTGTAAATAGGGAAGTATTCCCAGGCCTATTTTATCGGTATGAGGCTCTTTTCCCAGTGAGCTGTTTCATGCTTGGCAAGTCCCTTAGCTCCTCTGACCTTCAATTGCCCTCTTGGATATTGAAGGTATTGGACTGGATGATCCCTAGCTCATCTCCTGCTCTAATGACTCCAAGTTTGTTAAAAGAAAAACTACCATCATGGGCTCATCATTGGACTATGGGGAGGTAGGGAAAGGGCCCAGGAGATTCGTTGCTAAGTGGGGATGAAATGAGGAGGAAGAAATATTCCATGGGGCTTTTCTCCTATTGCCTTTCCTCCTGGCACCACCGCCCTTGACAACACATTTGAGAGAACCCTGTGCGGGCATCTCTCTGGCTGTGACTGGACAGCCAGTTAATAGTGTAATTCTCTTGCTTGGAATGCAATAAGGACCACCCGGAAAACTCATTTTTAAAAGACATAAGCAGCTTCAACCTTTGATGAAAACTCTGTGTTCCTCGGAGATCTGGATCAAGGTGAGAGGGCAAGATTAGAGGGATCAGTGGACTCCGTGGTGTCTCAGTAACAGTGTGCTCCTCCAGTAGGACCTGTGTGGACGAGGCTTGTGGTCCTCAGTGTCCGCCGTTCATCACTCTCCCTCTCTCCACCTCCACACCCTCCACTTAGGGCCCTTCCTTGGGTTTCTTCTTACCCATGCTGTCTGACCTTTTATGAAAAGGTTAATATCTTTACTAAAATTTTAGGTATTGCTTTGGGGTGAAGGATAGAAATTGAGTCCTAGTTCTTTAGTTTTTTAAGCATGCAGTCTTGAAGTCTGTTACATTCACTTTTTTCACATTTAAATGAGGATAATAGGATCATATAATATCTACTGGGACAATGTCTATTGAGCCTAACACACTTCAGAAGTTCATAACTGAACTCTGAATAAAAATTACTAATCTAATGAATTTTGGGAGAGTTTCCTAAGATCAAAACACGCTTGTCTGTGTTTCCTAACATCATCCATCCCAAAGACCCTTTCATTTAAAATTTTTTTTGAGGAATGTGTTTTACAATTATAACAATTAATATGATATATATGTAAGTATATTGCTTTGATTCATAAGTTCTGAGTATTAACAGACAAGCTGATCACTGCAAAGCGACAGGAAAGAGTGCTCATGTATATTTCCAGTGGCCTTTTGAAATACTTCAAATAGTTTTCCATTGTCATCTTTGGAGACTCTGGGCTGTCGGGGCACTAGTGCTGGTGACACAATCTCAGAGATGCTCACCCAAGCACAGGCAGAGCTGGTCTGGTCTGTCTCTCTTAGATTCTTTTACTTATACTTTTCATCATTCAGCAGGATCCTGACCTTCTTAACCAGATTTTGTACCCTGTACAAGTTGCCACTTGACCATGCCTTAGTAGGTCAGATTGGAAACGGTTTGGATTAACTATATTCACATAGTAATATCTTCAACCATATTAATGTTTATCCCTGTTTCTTCTACAAAATGTCTTGCAAAATGCTGAGCACATGGAAAAAGTGAATCAAAGAGAGTCAGTATTTTCAGATTTTTTCTCTCTTTTTCTGTAGCTTGCCAAATTTGAACAAGATAACATTTTCAGGATCAAATTTTTCATGAATAAAACAATCCACAATTCACTTTTTTGGGGGGAATGATAAATTACATAGAATAAATTTAGTTAAGGTTACTGCTGTTATCAGAATATGATAAAAAATGAAGAATTTCACTGTGATTGCTTCATCATAGTTTGAATTATTTTCTAAACTTAATCTATCATGTTAATATTTTGGAGATGTGTGTGAGAGGTTATAATTTTAAAAGATTTTCATTGACTCTAACTCACTTTGGATAAACAATTGAGAAATTACATGGCAGGACTCTATGGTAAGTGTGGCAGAGAGATTTCAATTTCCTAAAACCGTAATTGATAAGATATGTGTATTTTTTAAATCTCATATCCAAAACTGTTTAAACACAGCATGATGGGAAGTTTTCCCTTGATTTTTTGTTCTTAATGTTGTAAATGTATGTGGTTTGTCTTCATGTCTCCAGGTGATTTATATGCTTTCCCATGAAGTCTGAGTCTACATCTACATAGAGGCAATGATGCCTGAGTGTCTGTGAGGCTGATGATCTCTCAGGAAATTCCCCACGTTAACCCATAAAGCTCTAGGACCCCTGGAATTCCCCTCCATGAGAACAACTGATACTCATGGCTATCTGTAAGCAATGATGTAAGAGCCAACTTCTATTGAAACAATTATGTGTGCCAGATCGTGTGCTGAGCACTTTGGTGAATTTCCTCATATATATAACCCTACAGTACTATTATGGTTCAGGAGCTCTCCTTGTTCTCACTTACTATAAGTGGCCAATCTTAGTGTGTTTAAGCCAATGGGTCTGGTACATGGAGCAAGAGGGTATCAGAACAAAAACTTCAAAGACGGAACCTCTACCTAAAGTCTCATGCTATTCCTCAGGTAGCAAAATACCCTAAATTGATAATATATTGGGATCAATAGTGAGCAGTACTATCCTCCCTTTGGTATGTTTATATGAAGGCATCCCAGAACATTTATTTTATAACTTTATTGAGCTCCCATGCTGTGTCCCCTACAGTATTATGAGAGTTATGAATTGTGATGCAATTTTCAGGTCTAATTGGAGATGATACATTAAACACATTTATATAAACACTTCGGAAATTATTAGTAACAGGGTAAAGAATATTTTCATGGATAATAGAAGAAATTTAAAAAATCTGTTCAGAAGACCATGTGTAACAGAAGTCCTATTTCAAAATGATGTACATTGATGCTGCTCATGCTTTTGATTATATAAATAATTATCAGACGTGTTTAAAAAACTCTTTTAATTTCATCAATTATCTTTACTTCATATATAATAATCAGTTTAATAAACACATGTATAATAATCTATTGCTGTCTTATAGTCTAAGAAAATTTGTACATATATCTTCAATACTCATGGCACCTCCTGTATTAATAGAGAACCTGACACTGAACAGATACTCCTTAACAATTCGAGATGAAAAGCCATGGTTTTTGCACCAGGACAGTAAGCATTTCCCTTTTTCTGGTGCTCAGTGACACAAAAAGCTGGCACATAGAGAATTGTAATGTTGTCACATTTCACTTGAATCAGCAATGCACTACCTTGCCTCTTTTCTGATCTTAGGAGCACCAAGGCTATGATTAGAAGATAAAATAGTACGGAGTTCACCCACTTCATCCTCTTGGGGTTCTCCGATTTTTCCAGGTTCAAAGCACTGCTCTTTGTTGTGTTCCTGGTGATCTACGTTACAACTCTGATTTGGAACCTGAGTCTCATCATCCTAATAAGGATGGATTCCCACCTCCACACACCCATGTACTTCTTCCTCAGCAACCTGTCCTTCCTAGACATCTGCTATGTGACCTCCACAGCCCCCAAGATGCTCTCTGACTTCTTCCAAGAACAGCATACTATCACCCTAGTGGGTTGTGCCATTCAGTACTTGTTCTTTACAACCACAGGACTGACTGAGACTTGTCTCATGACAGCTATGGCCTATGACCACTATGCTGCCATTTGTAATCCACTTCTCTATTCATCAATCATGTCACCTACCCTCTGTGTTGGGATGGTGCTGGGATCCTACATGGCTGGAATCTTTGGTTCTGTATCCCAAGTGTGTGCCATTCTTCAACTCCACTTCTGTGGGCCTAATGTCATCCGCCACTTCTTCTGTGACATGCCCCAGCTGTTAGTCCTGTCCTGCTCTGACATTTTCTTTGCCAAACTCTTACTTGCTATATTAGCAATGATCTTTGGGATAATAAATGCCCTTGCTGTCATGGTATCTTATGGCTATATTGTCATCTCTATTATGAAGATTACTACAGCTAAAGGCAGGTCCAAGGCTTTCAACACCTGTGCTTCTCACCTGACAGTAGTTTCCCTCTTCTATACCTCAGGTAGCTTTGTCTATTTGAGTTCCAGCTCCGGGGGTCCTTCCAATTTGGACAGACTTGCATCGGTCTTCTACACAGTGATGATTCCCATGTTGAATCCCTTGATTTACAGTCTGAGGAACAAGGAAATCAAAGTTGCCTTGAAGAGGTTGCAGAAGAAGGGTGGGAATTGCATACATCACAGAATCTGAGACTTTTTTTTTTTGAGAGGGCATCTCTCATGTTTATTGATCAAATGGTTGTTAACAACAATAAAATTCTGTATAGGGGGTTCAATGCTCAATGCACAATCACTAATCCATCTCAAGCCTAATTCTCGTCTGTCTCCAATCTTCTGTAGCGTAACGAACAAGTTCTTACATGGTGAACGAATTCTTACATAGTGAATAAGTTCTTACATGGTGAACAGTACAAGGGCAGTCATCACAGAAACTTTCGATTTTGATCATGCATTATGAACTATAAACAATCAGGTCAAATATGAATATTCATTTGATTTTTATACGTGATTTATATGTGAATCCCACATTTCCCCTTTATTATTATTATTATTATTATTATTATTATTATTTTTAATAAAATGCTGAAGTGATAGGTAGATGCAAGATAAAGGTGGAAAACATAGATTAGTGTTATAAGAGAGCAATTGTAGATGATCATGTGTGTGCCTGTAGACTATGTGCTAATTTGAGCTAGACAAGGGCAATAAAACATCCACAGATGCAGGGGGGTGGGTGAGGTTCTAAGCTTCACCACTGTTTTCCCCGATTTCTCACCTGATTGCCCCCCTGTGACTGTGTCTGTCTTAGGTTGTTTGTCTCTTGAGGAATCTTACCCGTCTCTGGCTAACCAGTCATCTTCCGGGTCCATACAGGGAAATGTAAATTTGGTAAGTGAGAGAAGCCATATTGTTTGAAAAGGTTAGATTTTTACTTCTTTGCAGATTTATGCCCTGTGGCTTCTATGCCCAGCACTTGTCTCGAGGTATCTACCAAGTGGAGGAATTATGATGCTCGGTAAATTCGATATGAGGCACGAATTCTATTTAAGGGTTGTAATTAGGAAGGAAGAAGAAAAGCTATAGAGGTAACATGGAAGAAAGCATGGGAGGATTGATTATTTCTTTGACATATCTTCTTGTAGAGTACCTTAAGCATGTATAGGTTTGAAACTACTAACTAACTTGTGCACACATATTAACATAATAGGAATACGGTGACATAAAGAAAGCAAATCTATAATTACCAGCCTTCTCCAGTGAAGCCAAGAAAACCAGTTAAGCACCCTAGGCATTTGTGAAAATTTGTTTATGATATGATGGATATTGTCCCACTGTACTTGGACAGTCTGAGAGAAATCAGACAAATTAAAGCAACCCATTTCTCAGATCTGTTCACATCCCATATGTTCTTTTAACAGTAGATAGTCTATAGTTGTAAGATTTTGGAGCGCTACAACTTGCACCCCTCCCAACTCCTGGTTGAGTTCCAACAGTACAGATCCACTCAAATTCGTTGTCTCACTGTATGCACATGCCAGCCTAGACATCTCCCTCCTCATTCCAGTGGCAAGTCCAGGAAATGGTGGGATGGACGCAGCCACAACCGCAGCATCATCCGGATCCCTGTGGAGGCTTTTGATGATCATCCCCCGGCACGAGTCCTCCAGAGAGTGCTGATGCCGGAAGCTCCTCCTCATATCGTATCTTAGTTCATTTTGTGGGTAGCCAAGCTAGGCCTTGATCTTCTGCATAAAAACAAACAGACCCTTTGCCCACACTTTGACATGCCCTCTATACCACTGTGTAGAACTCATTGAAGGTCAGCACACAGGAACTGCTTTTTTTTTAAAAGTTATTTTTATTAAGAGAAAGTAATATTATCAGAAAAGAGTACCTCCATAGCCGATCATCTGACACCCTTTAAGTGATCAAAATTAAGGATATTTAAAGCATGCGTTAATCTTTAATTTACCAGTAGTTTTATCCTATCAAGGAGTAATCACCCTTTTCTTTCTTTCTTTCTTTTTTTTCTCTTTTTTAAAAAATCTTTAATCTACACTTACATGAAAAATACTATGTTTACTATGCTCTCCCCTATATCAGGTTCCCCCTAAAAACCACATTACGGTCACTGTCCATCAGCATAGCAAAATGTAGCATCACTACTCATCCTCTCTGTGTTGTACAGCCCTCCCTCCCCTTTCTCCCTCCCCCACATGCATGCTAATCTTAATACCCCTTTCTTCTCCCCCCCACCCCTTTATCACTCCCTGCCCACCCATCCTCCCCAGTTCCTTTGCCTTTGGTACCTGTTAGTCCATTTTTGGATTCTGTAATTCTGCTGCTGCTTTGTTCCTTCAGTTTTTCCTTTGTTCTTATACTCCTCAGATGAGTGAAATCATTTGGTATTTCTCTTTCTCCGCTTGGCTTATTTCACTGAGCATAATACCCTCAAGCTCCATCCATATTGCTGCAAATGGTTGGATTTGCCCTCTTCTTATGGCTGAGTAGTATTCCATTGTGTATATGTACCACATCTTCTTTATCCATTCATCTATTGATGGACATTTAGGTTGCTTCCAATTCTTGGCTATTGTAAATAGTGCTGCGATAAACATAGGGGTGCATCTGTCTTTCTCAAACTTGATTGCTGCATTCTTAGGGTAAATTCCTAGGAGTGGAATTCCGGGGTCAAATGGTAAGTCTGTTTTGAGCATTTTGATGTACTTACATACTGCTTTCCACAATGGTTGAACTAATTTACATTCCCACCTGCAGTGTAGGAGTGTTCCCCTTTCTCCACAGCCTCACCAACATTTGTTGTTGTTTGTCTTTTGGATGGCAGCCATCCTTACTGGTGTGAGGTGATACCTCATTGTAATTTTAATTTGCATTTCTCTGATAATTAGCGATGTGGAGCATAGTTTCATGTTTCTGTTGGCCGTGTGTATTTCTTTTTTAGAGAACTGTTTGTTCAGTTCCTCTGCCCATTTTTTAATTGGGTTATTTGTTTTTTGTTTGTTGAGGCGTGTGAGCTCTTTGTATATTCTGGACGTCAAGCCTTTATCGGATCTGTCATTTTCAAATATATTCTCACATACTGTAGTGTTCCTTTTTGTTATTTTGATGGTGTCTTTCACTGTACAGAAGCTTTTCATCTTAATGTGGTCCCACTTGCTCATTTTTGCTGTTGTTTTCCTTGCCCAGGGAGATATGTTCAAGAAGAGGTCACTCATGTTTATGTCTAAGAGGTTTTTGCCTATGTTTTTTTCCAAGAGTTTAATGGTTTCATGACTTACATTCAGGTCTTTGATCCATTTTGAATTTACTTTTGTATATGGGGTTAGACAATGGTCCAGTTTCATTCTCCTACATGTAGCTGTCCAGTTTTTCCAGCACCATCTGTTGAAGAGACTGTCATTTTGCCATTGTATGTCCATGGCTCTTTTATCAAATATTAATTGACCATATATGTTTGGGTTACTGTCTGGAGTCTCTAGTCTGTTCCACTGGTCTGTGGCTCTGTTCTTGTGCCAGTACCAAATTGTCTTGATTACTAAGGCTTTGTAGTAGAGCTTGAGGTTGGGGAGTGAGATCCCCCCTAATTTATTCTTCTTTCTCAGGATTGCTTTGGCTATTCGGGGTCTTTGGTGTTTCCATATGAATTTTTGAATTATTTGTTTCAGTTCATTGAAGAATGTTGCTGGTAATTTGATAGGGATTGCATCAAATCTGTATATTGCTTTGTGCAGGATGTTCATTTTGACGATATTAATTCTTCCTAGTCATGAGCATGGGATGAGTTTCCATTTGTTAGTGTCTCCTTTAATTTCTCTTAAGAGTGACTTGTAGTTTTCAGGGTATAGGTTTTCGCTTCTTTGGTTATGTTTATTCCTAGGTATTTTATTCTTTTTGATGCAATTGTGAATGGAATTGTTTTCCTGATTTCTCTTTCTATTGGTTCATTGTTAGTGTATAGGAAAGCTACAGATTTCTGTGTGTTAATTTTATATCCTGCAACTTTGCTGTATTCCGATATCAGTTCTAGTAGTTTTGGAGTGGAGTCTTTAGGGTTTTTTATGTACAGTATCATATCATCTGCAAATAGTGACAGTTTAACTTCTTCTTTACCAATCTGGATTCCTTGTATTTCTTTGTTTTGTCTGATTGCCATGGCTAGGACCTCCAATACTATGTTAAATAACAGTGGGGAGAGTGGGCATCCCTGTCTGGTTCCCGATCTCAGAGGAAATGCGTTCAGCTTCTCACTGTTCAGTATAATGTTGGCTGTGGATTTATCATATATGGCCTTTATTATGTTGAGGTACTTGCCCTTTATTCCCATTTTGCTGAGAGTTTTTATCATGAATGGATGTTGAATTTTGTCAAATGCTTTTTCAGCATCTACGGAGATGATCATGTGGTTTTGTCTTTCTTTTTGTTGATGTGGTGGATGATGTTGATGGATTTTCAAATCTTGTACCATCCTTGCATCCCTGGGATGAATCCCACTTGGTCATGGCGTATGATCCTTTTGATATACTGTTGAATTCTGTTTGCTAATATTTTATTGAGTATTTTTGCATCTACATTCATCAGGGATATTGGTCTGTAATTTTCTTTTTCGGTGGGGTGTTTGCCTGGCTTTGCTATTTGGGTGATCTTGGCTTCATAGAATGAGTTT
Organism: Manis javanica; assembly: GCF_040802235.1. Classification (NCBI taxonomy): domain Eukaryota; kingdom Metazoa; phylum Chordata; class Mammalia; order Pholidota; family Manidae; genus Manis; species Manis javanica. Next base: position 1,307,011 of record NW_027332171.1, read on the forward strand.
GGGAGTATTCCCTCCTCTTCTATTTTTTGGGAAACTTGAAGGAGAATGGGTATTATGTCTTCTCTGTGTGTCTGATAAAATTCCGAGGTAAATCCGTCTGGCCCCGGGGTTTTGTTCTTGGGTAGTTTTTTAATTACCGTTTCAATTTCTTTTCTCGTAATTGGTTTGTTTAGCTTTTTTGTTCCTTCCTTGGTCAGTCTTGGGAGTTTGTATTTTTCTAGTAAGTTGTCCATTTCTTCTAGGTTTTCCAGCTTGTTGGCATATAGGTTTTCATAGTAGTTTTTAATAATTCCTTGTATTTCTGTGGAGTCTGTCATGATTATTCCGTTCTCATATCTGATGCTGTTGATTTGTGTTGATTCTCTTTTTCTCTTAATAAGTTTGGCTAGAGGCTTATCTATTTTGTTTATTTTCTCAAAGAACCAGCTCTTCGTTTTGTTGATTTTTGCTATTCTTTTATTCTTCTCGATTTTGTTTATTTCTTCTGTGATCTTTATTATGTCCCTCCTTCTGCTGACTTTAGTCCTTATTTGTTCTTCTTTTTCCAGTTTTGATAATTGTGATGTTAGACTATTCATTTGGGATTGTTCTTCCTTCTTCAAGTGTGCCTGGATCGCTATATACTTTCCTCTTAAGACTGCTTTTGCTACATCCCGCAGATGTTGGGGCTTTGTGTTGTTGTTGTCATTTGTTTCTATATATTTCCTTGATCTATATTTTGAATTGTTCATTGATCCATTGATTATTTAGAAGCATGTTGTTAAGCCTCCATGTGTTTGTGAGCCTTTTTGTTTTCTTTGTAGAATTTATTTCTAGTTTTATACCTTTGTAGTCTGAAAAATTGGTTGGTAGAATTTCAATATTTTGGAATTTATTGAGGCTCTTTTTGTGAGCTAGTATGTGGTCTATTCTAGGGAATGTTCCATGTGCACTTGAAAAGAATGTGTATCCTGTTGCTTTTGGATGTAGAGTTCTATAAATGTCTATTAGGTTCATCTGTTCTAGTGTGCTATTCAGTGCCTGTGTGTCCTTACTTATTTTCTGCCCAGTGGATCTATCCTTTGGGGTGAGTGGTGTGTTGAAGTCTCCTAATATGAATGCATTTCAGTCTATTTCCCTCTTTAGTTCTGTTAGTATTTGTTTCACAAATGCTGGTGCTCCTGTGTTGAGTGCATATATATTTAGAAATGTTATATCCTCTTGTTGGACTGAGTACTTTATCATTATGTAGTGCCCTTCTTTATCTCTTCTTACTTTCTTTGTTTTGAAATCTATTTTGTCTGATATTAGTACTGCAAGACCTGCTTTCTTCTCACTGTTGTTTGTATGAAATATGTTTTTCCATCCCTTGAGTTTTAGTCTGTTCATGTCTTTGGGTTTGAGGTGAGTTTCTTGTAAGCAGCATATAGATGGGTCTTGCTTTTTTATCCATTCTATTACTATGTGTCTTTTGATTGGTGCATTCAGTCCATTTACATTTAGGGTGACTATTGAGAGATATGTACTTATTGCCATTGCAGACTTTAGATTCGTGGTTACCAAAGGTTCAAGATTAGCTTCTTTAGTATCTTACTGCCTAACTTAGCTCGCTTATTGAGCTGTTATATACACTGTCTGGAGATTTTTTTTTTCTCTCCCTTCTAATTCCTCCTCCTCCATTCTTCATATGTTGTGTGTTTCGTTCTGTGCTCTTTTTAGGAGTGCTCCCATCTAGAGCAGTCCCTGTAAGATGCCCTGTAGAGGTGGTTTGTGGGAAGCAAATTCCCTCAGCTTTTGCTTGTCTGGGAATTGTTTAATCCCACCATCATATTTAAATGATAGTCATGCTGGATACAGTATCCTTGGTTCAAGGCCCTTCTGTTTCATTGCATTCAATATATCATGCCATTCTCTTCTGGCCTGTAGGGTTTCTGTTGAGAAGTCTGATGATAGCCTGATGGGTTTTCCTTTATAGGTGACCTTTTTCTCTCTAGCTGCCTTTAAAACTCTTTCCTTGTCCTTGATCCTTGCCATTTTAATTATTATGTGTCTTGGTGTTGTCCTCCTTGGATCCTTTCTGTTGGGGGTTCTGTGTATTTTCGTGGTCTGTTCGTTTATTTCCTCCCCCAGTTTAGGGAAGTTTTCAGCAATTATTTCTTCAAAGAGACTTTCTATCCCTTTTCTTCTTTCTTCTTCTTCTGGTACCCCTATAATACGAATATTATTACTTTGGATTGGTCACATAGTTCTCTTAGTGTTGTTTCATTCCTGGAGATCCTTTCGTCTCTCTCTATGTCAGCTTCTATATGTTCCTGTTCTCTGGTTTCTATTCCTTCAATGGCCTCTTGCATATTATCCATTCTGCTTATAAATCCTTCCAGGGATTGTTTCACTTCCATGATCTCCTTCCTGACATCTGTGATCTCCCTCCGGACTTCATCCCATTGCTCTTGCATTTTTCTGTGCATCTCATCCCATTGCTCTTGCATTTTTCTCTGCATCTCTGTTAGCATGTTCACGATTTTTATTTTGAATTCTTTTTCAGGAAGACTGGTTAGGTCTGTCTCCTTCTCAGGTGTGGTCTCTGTGATCTTTGTCTGCCTGTATTTTTGCCTTTTCATGGTCATAGAGATAGTTTGCAGAACTGGTATGAGTGACACCTGGGAGAGCTTTCCTTCTTGTTGGTTTGTGGCCTTCTGCTCCCCCTTCACGTGGTGCTGGGTTCTCACAGGTGTGGATGTGGTCTGGATGTTGTCCTGTGTCCTCTGGTCTCTATTTTAGGAAGAGTTGTCTTTGTTAGATTTTCATGGATATACGTTGTTTTGGAAGGAGATTTCCACTGCTCTACTCACACCACCATCCTGGCTCTGCCTGAGAATCTGAGATTTTTAAAAATATTTTACCTTCAAAATTGTCTGAATGCACAATACTGAGCATATGAACAGACTGCTACAAATTTTACACTGCGTTTGGACAAACAAGGTTTAATTTGACGTAGGTAATATACCACATTTGTCTAAGAGGTGATACAAGTCCACACAAACTATATATTTAAGTCTTGCAGCTTCATAACTTTCAGTCTACATGAGGGAGGTCTTATCATTTATTAATCTGTCCACATGCATTTGTGAACCATTAAGTTTTAGAAACTTTCGGCTTCTTCTTGATTCTGATAGTGAGCCATTAGAAACACCTGGCAGAGGCGCCATGAGTATAAAACCCCTGTCTACTAACTATTTTAATGCAATGACATGATGGAGATCGATATTTTTGTTTCTGACCCGAGGGGAAGTAAACAGAGGTAGGGTTTGGACATTTGGATGGAAACAAAGCTATGCAGTTGGTCTAATTTTGCCTTCTGGAAATACCAGTCTGAGACATGTAATGTTTGTTTAAGGTCTCTTTAGTGCTAACCATCTAATAAAGTTTTGGTGACATCCTTATCTCCACCAGCTGTAGTCTTTGAAAGAAAGAGGTGGTTTTGATCATAAAGTTGAATAGACTGAAGGATGTGGGCCCTGCAGTGCCACTTACTTATGAGTCTAATGATGTGGTTTCTGGCCTTTAGTGTCCAATGGGGATTTTTGTTGGGAGATGCATTCAAATTCCATGTCACAACCAATAGTAGTTTCTGAGACTGTGAGACTTAAACCTCTTTCTTTCCTGTATTAAATCCAGCAAATTTACCTTGGTTTACATAGCCAGTGGTTCACACTATCAAATTTTTCTGATATTTCAGCATCTGTTCATATTTGATAAGAGGAGACTTGTGTGAGAATTCATTGTAATAATAGAATACTGATATTCAATATTCCTAAAATGAAGAATAAATAGGGAAAACTGGTATACATCCTTTCCTACTTTCCATTTTCTGTTCTCATGATTTTTGGTTATATGAGGTGACATAATAGATGGAGTAGAATGGTTAGAGTTACTTTAATTCTGGTATTTTTCTGGAAACCTTAAAGACCATGAGAGAAAATGAATAGTAGGATAGGCAGAGTTCTCAACTCTCGCCAGGTTTTACAAATGTTTTGGTCTTCGTGATGTGATTAAATGAATAGCAACATGCGTAATAGCGCTGATTATTGATTTGCCTGATTGATATCAGACTTGAGTAAGCTGATCCAAAATAGATGTCATTACAATTACAGATTATCTTTGGCAATTCATTGGATCCTTAATGATATTTTGAGTGTGAAATCTGCTCAGTGAGATGAATTATTTCATTTAGTTAAGAACTGTAAGTGAAGAGGTATTTGAAGGCTTTGCCTAAGCTTTCAATGGCTTCCACATGGGCAGGACTGAGCTGAGGGAAATTACTGCACCTCTGGGAAAGTATGTGAGGGCTTTTCTCCTGCCCAGGAAAGAAGTGCAGTACAAACAGATGTGCGGCCTCTGTGCAGGCGTGCTATGTGAGGTATTGCTTCTGAAAAATGTATAATAATGGGTGACAGGTCTGTTTCGATGGGGCCATGAGATCTTCCTTAGGTAACAGACCTCTGTTAGGTTTATAAGATAGTATTTATTAGCTCTTGTGAAAAATACTGCTATAAATGCGGAGGTGCAGGTATCTTTGAAGATCTTGTTTTTATTTCCACTGCATATATAGGCAGAACTAGTATTGCTGGGTCATACAGCAGTCGTATTAATAGCGTTTTGAGGAATTCCATACTATTTTTAATTATGGCTAAGAGAATTTACATTCCTCAATGAGTGTATAATGGTCCTTTTTCTACATGTCGTCACCAACATGTTATCTTTTGTCTTCTTGATGGTGCCCATTCTGAAGGTGTAGGGTGAATCTCATTTTGGTTTTCCTTTTGCATTTCCCGGGTTGTTAGTGTTGTTCAGGACCTTTTCACATATCTGTTGGCCATTTGGATGTCTTCTTGGAAAAATTTCTCTTCAGGTCTTCCGCCCACTATTTATTAGCTTGTTTGTTGCTTTGTTCTTGAGTTGTATGAGTTCTTTGTATCTATGGGTTTCAACCCCTTCTCTAATAAATGGTTTACAAATATTTTATCATATATGGTTCACAGATATTTTGTATCATTCTGTGTGATGCCTTTTCATTGATGGATTGCTTCTTTTGTTGTGCAGAGGTTTTTAAATTTTATGTAATCCAATTTTTTGATTTTTCCTTTTTTACTTGTGCTTTTGGAGCCATATCCTAAAAATTGTCTCTGTGACCACTGTCAAGGAGTTCATTTCCTATCTTTTATTCTAAGAATCTTATGGTTTCAGGTCAAATCTTTAATTTATTTATGGTTAATGCTTGTGAGTCGTGGACGATAGAAGTCCAATTTCATTCTTATGCATGTAGTTATTCCATTTTTCCAACACCATTTTTTATAGAGACAAGCCATCCCTATTGAACATTTTTGACTTTCTTTCACATATTAGAATATGTTCCAAACAAAACAAGATAAAACTCTAGAAACAGACCTATACATGCAAGGGTTTATTTACAGACTCTATTTGTTTTGTTGGCTTATCTATTTTTATGATAGGCCCATATTGTTTTGGGTAGCAAAGCCTGTGGCCTAATTTGAAGTCATGTATGTGATGCTTCCAGTTTTGTTCTTTTTCAGAAGTGCTTTGGCTATTGAGTGTCTTTTATGGTTTCATGCAAATTTTAGTATTGTGTTTTCTATTCCTTTGAAAAATGCCATCAGAATTTTGATAGAGATTGTGTTGAATATAGAGATGGGTGTGAGTAATATGGACATTTGAAGAATATTGATTTTGTTCCAGGAACACAAGTTATCTTTCCATTTGTTTGTGTCTTCAGTTTCTTTCAGCAATTATTGTGCTTTTCATAGTACAATCTTTCACTTCGTTGATTAAGTTTACTACTAAGTATATTATTGTTTCTAATGTTATGGTGAATGGGATAATATTCTTTACTTCTTTTGCAGATGTTTTATTGTTAGTGTATAGTAATGCAACTAGTTTCTGTATGGTGATTTTATATCCTGCTACATAATGAATCTGATCCAACAGATTATTGTTGAATATCTAGGATTCTTTTTTATATTGGAATGCATCATCTTCAATAATGACAATTTTCCTTTTTTTGTGATGGAGATGCCTTTCATTCCTTTCTTTGCCTGATTGTTCTATCTAGGACTTCCAGTACTGTGTTGAAAAGGAGGAGTTAGATAAGGCATACTTGTTTTGTTCTTAATCTTAGAGAACAAATTTCAATCCTTCTATTTTTCATTTTATGTTAGCTGTGAGTTTGTGGTATATGGCCTTAATTGGGTTGTGGTATGCTCCTTTGAATATCCAATTTGCTGTAGGTTTTATTTTATCAATGTTTCTTTAGCATATTTTGAGATTATCATACGATATTTATCTCTTATTGTATTAAAGCAGTGTATCCAATTTATGGGTTTTTATGTTGTGAACCATCCTTGCAAATCAGGGATAAATTCATCTTGATCACGTTGTATGATCTTTTTGATGTGTTGTTGAATTAAGTTTATTAATATTTTGTCAAGAATTCTTGCATCTGTATTCATCACAGCCATTTGTATATAGTTTTGATTTCTTGGAGTGTCCTTATCTATTTTTGATATAAGGATAATGTTAACATCATATGTAGTTTAGAATAAGGCTTGGAGTTAATGTTAGGATTAGCTATATCTCTATTTTTTTCTTAGTCTAGGAAAGGTTTGTCAATTTGTTTACCTTTAAAACACTAGCTTTTAGTTTCTATATCATTTCTTTCAGTTTTATCGCCTTTAATCCATTTAGATAACAAAGGTTAGAGATCTTTATTATCTCCTTACTTATGCAAACTTTTGCATGGTCTGTATTTTCTTATCTATTTCCATGTTTTCAGAAGTTAATTTGTTTATGTGAATCTCTTAACTGTACAGATGTACTTTTGTTGATGTGTGGATGCTGAGTTTTAGTTGTCAAAAGGGGCAGAAGGTTCTGGTTCAGGTAAGTAGCCCAGGTGGACCCTGAACTTATCTCTTCCCAGAAACACAGAAAATCTACAGTTCCATACATTGCAATTTTCTCTGAGAGAAATTCATCAGCTAGCTGACTCATGTGCAAATAAGAAAAAACCCATGTTGAGGCAGGGAAGACAGATAGAGAGTCAGTCTCCACGGTAACCCCATCCCTGGGCACTGTCATATGCAACTCCCAGATTCTCCTTGAATAGTGAAGAGGTTGGTCCAACAGCCAGAGTCCCAACAATGAATATTCCTTCTGAGTGATCATGCCCCCAATAACTGCTAGCTCTGAAAGTCAACTGGACTTAAATCCACAAGACCCACAAAATTAGAGCATAGAGACATTTCTCACAGATTTTCTCCCAGGTCTTAGTGCAGAGGTAAGATTCCGAAAGATCCAGCTCCCAGTGCCTCAATGAAAAAGACCTATTTGAATATTGTCAAAGGTGCAGACCATGTGTGAGTCTTCTAATTCGACACACACCTACCAACAGAATGCAATCTTGGCTGGAGACTAGGGCGGTCTGCAGGCGACAGCTTTGCATAGCCTCCCTGTCCCACTCCAGTTCACCAGTCTCCCGGGAAGGAGCCTGTGCACATACTTGGTGCCCCAGGTTTTGTGATTGCTGCTCAGAAGATACATCCCTTGTCTGCCTGGCTCTTTTGGTTACTGGGGCTTGCACTCATGGCTCACAGAAATCTGTAGCACACAAACAAATAGTTCTTAACAGACTGTCATCCCCAGAGCTTACTGCAGAGGGCATAGAGAGAACATCTAACCTCAGTATTTCATCAAAATACATCTACTTACCTACTTTCAAAATTCTTTCTGCATGTCTGGTCCCAATTACCCTGCCTCTAATTGTTGAATGACAACCCTCTCTTTTGGGTCACTGATTGCTATTTTTAGGTCATAAACTACTAGGAGCTACTAAGAAGACCAAAGGCTGCTGGGAAATCACAAAGGTTTGAGAGATAATTATGAGATAAGGCCCAGATGGATGATAAGTTTCATCTACACAAGATACACCATGAATACTAGAAGAGGTAGTGGTTGTTTTCTTATGCACAGAAACCAATACAGAGAATACAGAAAAATGAACAGAGGAATATGTCCAAACAGAAGAATAAGATAAAACTTTAGAAATAGACTTACTGAAATAGGGATAAACGATTTACCTGATGAGTAGTTCCATTTATGGTGATAAACATTTTCACCCAGGTTAGGAGACTTTACATGAACAAAATGAGCGTTTCAATAAAGGGTTGCAAAATATTAGATATTATCAAATAGAATCACATAGTTGCAGAATAAAATAAACTGAATAATTCAAAAGAAATTCTTCCATACTTGATAAACTAGAATAAGAATCAATGAAATTGAAGATAGGACAATGCAATTCATCCTTTTAGAAGAGCAAAAAGAATAAAGAATGAAAAGAGTGAAGATAGCTTAACAGACTTACAGGACACCATCAAATACATCAGTATTTTCATTATAGAAGTCTCAGAAAGTAACGGGAGAGTGAAATGGATGAAAACTTATTTCAATAAGTAATGGTTGAATATATCACCTACCTGGGGGAAGTAATGGACGTCCAGATCTAGGAATCCCAGGGTAGTCTAAATAATATAAATCCAATAAGAACCACACTATAGTGTCTTATAAATAAAATAAAAATTATGAAAACAACAATCTTCAACTGATAGAGAAAAACAACTTGCTATGTACAAGAGAACCTAAAGAAGACAGTAAGTTTTCCAGCAGAAATTTTGCAGGCCTAAAGTGAGTGGCACAATATTTTCAGTGTGTTGAGAAATATATGCCATCCAAGGACAGTCTACAGTGATAAGCTGTCTTTCATAATTGAAGGAGCAATAAGAGTTTATCAGACAAGGAAACCTAAAGAGTTTACAAGATTAGCTTTACAAGAGATTCTAATTGACTCTCTTTATGTAGAAATGAAAAATTTCTAATTAGTAAGAGGAGACATATGAAAATGTAAACCTCACTGCAAAGGTAAAAATGGTTAAGTTCATATATGCTAATGTCATTGTGGTGGCATATTACCTATAAATCTAGTATGAATAGTGAAAGACAAAAGTAGGAAAATAACCATAATCACAATAAAGTGTTAGAAGATACACTAGGTAAAAAACATGTAGGTTTTTACATCAAAAACAAAATGTGGAGGCAGGTGGGTAACAATGTAGTTTCAGTATTCGTTAGAGTTCAAGTTGTTTTCAGCCTCTAATTGACTGTTAGAACTATAGTAGATGGTTTATATAAGCCTCATGATAACAAAAAGCCAAAACCTCTAGTAAATACACAAAGGGAAAAGAATCTAAGCATAACAATAGAGAAAACCATTATGTCACTAAGAAGGAGAGCAAGACAAGAAAGAAGCCAAAGGATTACTAAACAGCCAGAAAAGAATGAAAAAAGTGACAATAGTAAGTCCACACCTCTCAATAAGACTTTCGCTGAAAAAGGACTAAGTTCTCCAGTGAAACACATTGTATGTCTGAGTATATAAGCAAACAAAGCCGAGCTCTGTGCTGCTTACCAAAGACTCATTACTGCTTTGGAGGCACAGATAGACTGAAGATGAAGGGATGAGAAAGAACTGAATGTAAATGGAAACCAAAAAAAGCAGAGGTAGCTATAGTGACAACAGAAAAAGTAGACATTAAGGCATTGACTGAGAAGGGACAAAGAAGGTCATTATGTAATAATAAAATGGTCATCCAACAGGAGGATATAGGATTTGTAAATATTTGTGCACCCAATAGAGGAGAGCGTCAACATAGAAGACAGATATTAACAGAGATGAAGGGAGAGCTAGACAGTAGTACAATAAGAGGAGAGAGCTTCATTACGGCACTTTCAACAGTGGATCATTCATCCAGATGGAATGCCAACAATGAAATATTGGACTTAAATAACATGTTAGGTCAGATGGACTTAACAGATATTTACAAGTATTTCGTCTAAAGGAGGCTGCATAGAGATTGTTCTAGAGTGATTCAGAAGCTTCTCACGGATAGATCATTTGTTAGGCCACAAAATATGTCTCCATATATTTAAGAATATTGAAATCATATCAAGCATCCTTTCCAACCACAATGGTAAGAAAGTAGAATTCAAGTAGAACAGGAAAAGTGGAAAATTCATAATGTGAGAAGATCAGACAATATGGTAGTGAACACCAGGGTGTGAGAGAAGTAATCAAAAGAGATACAAAGTGATATACTAGTTGAATGAAATGGAAATACAACATACCAAAGTTTATGGGATGCAGCAAAGCAGTTCTAGTGGGAAGTTTGTAAGGATGTATACCTGCATTAAGAAGAAAGGTCATTAAAACAACATCAGTTTATAATGCATGGAACTAGAACCATGTGTAGAAGGAAGGAAATAAAAAAGATGAGCATGGAAGTACATAGAATCAAACTAAAGGAAAGTAGAAAAGATTAATGAAACTAAGCACTTGACTTTTTAACTGATAAAGGAGAGAACCATTTAGCTAAACTCATTAAGAAAAAAAGACAGGACTGTAATACATAAAATTATAAATGAAACGGGAGACATTACAACTGATACCACAGAAATACAAAGCATATAAAGAAACAACCATGAACAATTATGAAGTGACAAACAGGTCCATCAAATAGAAATGGAAATATGGAAAATCATACAGTTCACCAAGACTGAATCATGAGGAAATAAATCTCAACAGATCAGTTATTAAGGAGACTGAGTCAGTAATCAAAAACTTCCTAGCAGCCAAAAAGTATCTAGAACTAAATGGCTTCACTGGTTAAGTTCTACCAAACATTTAAAGAAGAATTAATGAGAATGCTTTTTAAACTCTTTCTAAAAGTGGAAGAGGAAGTAACACTTCTAAACCCATTTATGAGGGCAGCATTTAAACGATACCAGAAATGGACATGGACACTAACAGAAAAGAAAGAAAACTTCAACATCCCCATGAACATAGTTGCTAAAATCCTCATGTAAATATTGTCAGCCTGAATTCAATAATACATTAAAAGGTCATATGCCATGATCAAATACAGTACATTGCACCCCATGACTTATTTATAATTGAAAGTTTGTACCTAATGACTTCATTTAAATGAGTTCCACTAAAAATTATAAACAATATTTGTGGGAATGATATTAAGTAGATACTTTAACTGAAGGCTTAGCCATGCAGCATAATATGTTGGAAAGGATTCCAATTCAGAGCACCAAAATATATCTAGCATTAATGGAAGACATGCTCTGTATGAAACACTCCAATAAGTGATGAGTAATCATTATTTAACTTGATTATCTCTATGAAGAGCTACTTAATGAAGTAGCTACGACAATCAACTCTACTTTATAGGTGCCAGTACTGAGGCCTGGAGAGGTTAATTTGCTCAAGGTCACACACCAGCAAGTGGAAAGCCACAATTCAACTCACCTTGGCTGATAATAATGCTAATGTTGGAACCATCAAAAGTCATGATTCTGTCATGAATTAATTTTATTGTATTCCTTATTGCATCGATTTTCTCACTTATGCCTAGGAAATAATGCCATGTCTGCCCTAGAGGTTTGCTGTGATGATTGATTAAGATCAGATATTTGAAGAAATGTGCATGTGCGTGCGTGCTTGCGTGCGTGCGTGTGTGTGTGTGTGTGTGTGTAATGGGTGTACTTTATAAACAGTGAGGTATCCACAGATCTACTTTACTGTTCTGAAGCTGTTACCCGCTGGCTGTGTCAGGTTTATGTTATAATTATTCTCCTCTTGCTTAAGGTTCCTCATCTAAAAATCGAAAGAATCGGACAAGATGATCCCTAGGTAGATAGCAGGTCTGCTGACCTCGCGTTCTTTAAAAAAATAGTTATCATCGTGAGATCATGATAGGACCACGGGGTACTGGGTGATGGTATCAGAAGGAATGTGGCAAAGTGGGGCATGAGATTAGCTGGGACCAAACCTCCGTGACAGCCATGTCTCCAGAGAGCAAGTACCTGGGGGCTTTCCTCCCTCTGACTGTCTTTTCTCCTGGCACCGCTGCCCTTAACAACACATTTGAGAGGAATCCCAGGTGTGGGCATCTCTCTTGCTATGAGAAGACAGCCAGTTTATAGACTAAAGCTCCTGTCTTGGAGTGTAATAGGGCTCACTGAGAAAACCCTTTTGGGAAAGAAATAACCCATTACAACTTTTGGTGAGAACTGTGTGTTCCTGAGGGATCTGGGTCAGGGTGAGAGGGCGACATTAGAGGGCTCAGTGGATTACGTGCTGTCTCAATAGCCATGGGATCCTTCGGGTGGGACCTGTGAGGACGAGGTTTGTGGTCCTCAGTGTCCCCCATTCATCAGTCTCCCCTCTTCTCACCTCCACACCCTCCATTTAGGGCTCTTCACTGGGTTTTCTCCCTAGCCATGTTGTCTGTCCTTGAAGGAAAAGATTAACTTCTTACTTAATAGTTCATGTATTACTCTGGGGTGAGTGGGAGGTGTTGAGCTCTAGTTCTTTAATTTCATAAGGATGTGATCTTGAACTCTGTTGCCCTCTATATTTTTTCTCTTTAACTGGGGATAATACGATCATCTAGAAACTGACAGACCATGTTTCTAAAGGATAATAAATTTTAGCAGTCAGTAAATGAGGACTTAATCAATAATAATAATTTACTGAATTATTGGGCAATATCTTAAACTCAAACATTCTTGTCTGTTTCCCAACTTTAACCATCCCAAAACTCACCTTAAAAAATTTTTTTTTGGTTAACTTATGATTGGTACACACTCTTATGAAGGTTTATGTGCAAAAACAATGTGGTTACTACATTTACTCGTATTATCAAATCCCCACCCATACCCCAATGCAGTCACTGTCCATCAGTGCAGCAAGATGCCCCAGATTCACTATGTGCCTTCTCTGTGCCACACTGTTCTCCCCGTGATCCACCACACCATGTGTACTAAACATAATACCCCTCATTCCCCTTCTCCCTGACTCCCCACCCACCCTCCCACACCCATCTCCTTTGGTAAGCACTAGTTCATTCTTGTAGTCTCTGAGACTGCTGCTATTTTGTTCCTTCAATTTTGCTTCATTGTTTTACTCCACAAATAAGGGAAATCATTTGGTATTTTCTTTCTCCACGTTGCTTATTTCCCTGAGCATAATGTCCTCCAGCTCCATCCATGTTCTTGCAAATTGAAGGATTTGTTTCTTTCTTATGGCCGAATAGTATTCCATTGTGTGTATGTACCACATCTTCTTTATCCATTCATCTACTGATGGACACTTAGGATGCTTCCATATCTTGGCTGTTGTAAAAAGTGCTGCAATAAACAAAGTGTGTATATGTCTTTTTGAATCTGAGAAGTTGTATTCTTTGGGTAAATTCCAAGGTGTGGAAATTCCCGGCTCAATGGTATTTCTATTTTTAGTTTTTTGAGGAACCTCCATATTGCTTTCCATAATGGTTGAACCAGCTTCCAGTCCCACCAGCGGTGTCATAGGGTTCCCCTTTGCATCCTCACCAGCATTTGTTGTTCTTAGTCTTTTTGATGCTGGCCATTCTAACTGGTGTGAGGTGATATCTCATTGTGGTTTTAATTTGCATTTCCCTGATGATTAGTGATGAGGAGCATCTTTTCATGTGTCTGTTGGCCAGCTGAATTTCTTCTTTGAAGAACTGTCTCTTCATATAGTCTGCCAATAATTAATTGGTTTATTTGCATTTTGGATGTTGAGGAGTGTAAGTTCTTTATATATTTCAGATGTTAACCCCTTGTCACATATGTTATTTACAAATATGTTCTTCCATACTGTAGGATGGCTCTTTGATCTGTTGATGATGTCCTTTGCTGTGCAGAAACTTTTTCGTTTGATGTAGTCCTACGTGTTTATTTTTGCTTTTGTTTCCCTTTCTTGAGGAGATGTGTCCATGAAGAAGTAACTCATGCTTATATTCAGGAGATGTCTGCCTATGTTGTCTTCAAAGAGTTTTATGGTTTCATGACTTACATTGAAGTCTTTGCTCCATTTTGAGTTTACTTTTGTGTATGGGGTTAAACAATAATCCAGTTTCATTCTTTTGCATGTAGCTGTCCAGTTTTGAAAACAGCAGCTGTTGAAGAGGCTATTTCCCCATTGTATGTATATGGCTCCTTTATCTTACATTATTTGACCATATATGGTTGGGTTTTTATCAGGGGTTTCTAGTCTGTTCCATTAGTCTGTGGGTCTGTTCTTGTGCCAGTACCAAATTGTCTTGATTTCTGTGGCTTTGTAGTAGAGCTTGAACTTGTGGAGCGTAATGCCCCAGCTTTATTCTTCCTTCTCAGAATTGCTTTGGCTATTTGAGGTTTTTATGGTTCCATATGAATTTTAGAACTATTTTTTCTAGTTCATTGAACAATGCTGTTGCTATTTTGATAGGAACTGCATTGAATCTATAGATTGGTTTAGGCAGCATGGCCATTTTGACAATATTAATTCTTCCTATCCATGAGTGTTGTAGTTTTCAAGGTATAGGTCTTTCACTTCCTTGGTTAGGTTTATTCCTTGGTATTTAATTCTTTTTGATGCAATTGTGAATCGAATTGTTTTCCTGATTTCTCTCTCTGCTAGTTGATTGTTAATGTATAGGAATGCCACTGATATCTGTGCATTAATTTTGTGTCCTGTAACTTTGGTGAATTCAGATATTAGATCTAGTAGTTTTGGAGTGGATTCTTTAGGGTTTTTTATGTACAATATCATGTCATCTGCAAACAGGGACAGTTTAACTTCATCTTTACCAATCTGGATGCCTTGTATTTCTTCGTGTAGTCTGATTGCTGTGGCTAGGACCTCCAGTACTATGTTGAATAGAAGTGGGTAGAGTGGGCATCCCTGTCTTGCTCCCGATCTTAGGTGTAAAGCTTTCAGCTTCTCTCTGTTAAGTATGATGTTGGCTGTTGGTTTGTCATATATGGCCTTTATTATGTTGAGGTACTTACCCTCTATACCCATTTTGTTGAGAGGTTTTATAATGAATGCTTTTCCTGCATCTATGGAGATGATCTTATGGTTTTTGTCCTTTTTTGTTGATGTAGTGCATGATGTTGATGGATTTTTTAATGTTCTATCATCCTCGCATCCCTGAGATGAATCCCACTTGACCATGGTGTATGACCCTCTTGATGTATTTTTGAATTCGGTTTGCTATTATTTTGTTAAGTATTTTTGCATCTATGCTCATCAGGGATGTTGGTCTGTTTCTTCCTTGGTCAGTCTTGGAAGGTTATATTTTTTTAGGAAGTTGTCAATTTCTCATAGGATTTCTAGTTTGTTATCATGTGGATTTTCTTTGTATTTCTGTGGGGTCCATTGTGATTTTTCCTTTCTCATTTCTGATTATGTTTATGTGTGTAGATTCTCTTTTTCCTTTAATGAGTCTGGCTAGGGGTTTATCTATTTTGTTTACTTTCTCAAAGGACCAGCTGTTCGTTTCATTGATTTTTTTCCTATTGTTTTATTCTTCTCAAATTCATTTATTTCTTCTCTGATCTTTATTATGTCCCTCCTTCTGCTGACTTTTGGCCACATTTGTTCTTATTTTTCCAGTTTCAATAATTTTTCGTTTAGACAATTCTTTTGGGATTATTCTTCCTTCTTTAAATATTGCTGGGTTCCTATAAACTTTCTGCTTAGAACTGACTTTGCAGCACTCCACAGAAGTTGGGGCTTTGTGCTGTTTTTGTCATTTGTCTCCATATATTGCTTGATCTCTGTTTTAATTTGGTTATTGATCTATTGATTATTTAGGAGCATGTTGTTAAGCTCCTAATAAAACCTCCACGTGCTTGTGAGCCTTTCGTTTTCTTTGTACCATTTATTTCTAGTTTTGTACCCTTGTGATATGAGAAACTTGTTGGTAGAATTTCAATCTTTTTGAATTTACAGAGGTTCTTTTTGTGTCCTAGTATATGGTCTATTCTGGAAAATCTCCATGTGCACTTGAGAAGAATGTGTATCCTGCTGCTTTTGGATGTAGAGTTCTGTAGATGTCTGTTAGGTTCACCTGTTCTATTGCATTGTTCAGTGTCTATGGGTCCTTACTTATTTTCTGTCTGATTGGTCTGTCCTTTCTTTGGGTGAGTGGTGTGTTGAAGTCTCCTAGAATGAATGCATTGCATTCTATTTCCTCCTTTAATTCTGTTAGTATTTGTTTCACATATGTTGGTGCTCCTGTGTTAGGTGCATATATATTTATAATGGTTAAATCCTCTTGCAGGACTGCCCCCTTTATCATAATGTAATGTCCTTCTTTGTCTCTTGTGAGTTTCTTTGCTTTGCAGTGTGTTTTGTCTGATACAAGTCCTGCAATGTCTGCTTTTCTCTCCCTATTGTTTGCATGAAATATCTTTTTCCATCCCTTCATTTTTAGTCTGGGTATATCTTTGGGTTTGGGGTGAGTCTTTTGTAAGCAGCATATAGGTGGTTCTTGCTTTTTTATCCATTCTATTACTGTGTCTATTTTGACTAGTGTATTCAGTCCATTTACATTTAGGGTGATTATCGATAGATGTGTACTTATTGACATTGCAGGCTTTGGATTCGTGGTTACCAAAGGCTCAAGGGTAGCTGCTTTCTATCTAACCATCTATCTTAACTCTCTTATTGAGCTATTATAAACACAGCCTGATGATTCTTTATTTCTCTCCCTTCTTATTCTTCCTCCTCCATTCTTTATATGTTAGTTATTTTATTCTGTACTCTTTTGTGTTTCTTTTGACTGCTTTTTGTATAGTTGATTTTATTTTTTGACATTAGTTCATCTTTGGTTGTTCTGCTTCATTTGCTGTGATTTAATTTTCTCTGGTGACATCTATTTAGCCTTAGGAGTGCTTCCTTCTAGAGCAGTCCCTTTGAAATACCCTGTAGAGGTGGTTTGTGGGAGGCAAATTCCCTCAAGTTTTGCTTGTCTGGAAATTGTTTAATCCCTATTTCAAATTTAAATGATAATCATGCTGGATACAGTATTCTTGTTTTCAAGGCCCTTCTTTTTCATTGTATTAAATATATCATGCCATTCTCTTCTGGCCTGTAAGGTTTCTGTTGAGAAGTCTGGTCATAGCCTGATTGGTTTTCCTTTGCAGGTGCTCTTTTTTCTCTCTCTGGCTGCCTTTAATACTCTGTCCTTGTCTTTTATCTTTGCCATTTTCATTATTATATGTCTTGGTGTTACCCTCCTTGGTTCCCTTGTCATGGGAGTCCTGTGTACGTCTGTGGTCTGAGAGGCCATTTCCTCCCCTAGTTTGGGGAAGTTTTCAGCAATCATTTCTTCAAAGACACTTTCTGTACCTTTTTCTCTCTCTTCTTCCTCTGGTACCACTATAATGCAAATATTGTTCTATTCGGATTGGTCACACAGTTCTCTTTATATTCTCTCATTCCTAGATATTCTTTCTTCTCTCTCTGCCTCAGCTTCACTGTATTGCTGTTCTCTGATTTCTATTCCATTAACAGTCTCTTGCACCTCATCCAGTTTGCTCTTAAGCCCTTCTTTCAATTGTTTCATTTCTGTTATCTCCCTCCAGACTTCATCCCTTAGCTCTTGCATATCTGTCTGCAGGCCCATCACCATGTTTATGTCTTTTATTTAGAATTCTTTTTCAGGAGATTGGTTACATCTGTCTCACCAGGCACTCTCTGGGGTTGTCTGAATGATTTTTTTTTGAGAGGGCATATTTCATATTTATTGATCAAATGGTTGTTAACAACAGTAAAATTCTATATAGGGGACTCAATGCACAATCATTCATCAACTCCAAGCCTAATTCTCAACAGTCTCCAAACTTCTGAAGCATAATGAATAAGTTCTTACATGGTGAACAGTACAAGGGCAGTCATATCACAGAAACTTTTGGTTTTGATTACGCATTATGAACTATAAACAATCAAGTCAGATATGATTATTCGCTTCATTCTTATATGTGATTTATATGTGAATCCCACATTTCTCCATTATTATTATTATTATTATTATTATTTTAATAAAATACTGAAGTGGGAGGTAGATGCAAGATAAAGGTAGAAAACATAATTTAGTCCTGTAAGAGGGCAAGTGTAGATGATCATGACTGTGCCTATAGACTAAGTATTAATCCAAACTAGGTAAGGGCAACAGTACATCCACGGATGTAGAAGATTTCTCTCAAAACAGGGGGTGAGGTTCTAAGCCTCACCTCTGTTGATCCCCAATTTCTCACCTGATGGCCCCCCCTGCAACTTTGCCTGTCTTAGGTTGTTCCTCCCTTGAGGAATATTACCCATCTCTGGCTAACCAGAGTCTTCCAGGGCCATACAGGGAAATGTAAAGTTGGTAAGTGAGAGAGAAGCAATATTCTTTGAATAGGTTAGCTTTTTACTTCTTTGCATATTTATACCCTGTGGCTTCTATGCCCAGCATTTGTCTTGAGGTAACTTTACCACTTGGAAGAGCTATGATACTCGGTGATTTTTGATATGAGGCATGAATTCTACTAAAGTGCTGTAATTAGGAAGGAAGAAGAAAATCTATAGAAGTAGCAGATGGAAGAAAACATGGGAAAATTGATTATTTCTTTAACATAACATCTTGTAGAGTAACATAAGCATGTATAAGTTTTAACAAACTACTAATTAAATTGTGTACACACATTAACAGAATAGGAATATGAATACATAACAAAAGCAGACCTACAATTACCAGCCATATCCAGGTGAAACCAGGAAAACCAGTTAGGTACCCTAGGCATTTGTGAAAATTATCAATAATCTTATGGATATTGTCTAACTGAATTTGAATAGTTTGAGAAAAATCAGACAAAGTAAAACAACACATTCCTGGGAACTGTTCACTTCCCATATGTTCTTTTAAGAGTAGATAGTCTATAGTCGCATGATTTTGGAGCACTGCAATTTGCACTTCTCCTAATTCTTGGTTGAGTTCTGACAATATAGATCCAGTCAAATCTGCTGTTTTACTGTATGCACAGGCCAGATTAAATATCTCCTTCTTCATTCCAATGGCAAGTCCAGAAACTGGCAGGATGAATGCCCCTACAACAGCAACAGTGCCAGGATATTTGTTGAAGTTTTTTGATGATCATCTTCTGGAATGTATCTTCCAGAGGGTGTTGATGTTGGAAGTTCTTCTTCATATCGTATCTTAATTCGTTTTCTGGGTAGCCAAATTAGGCTTTGATACTCTATATAAACACAAACAAACTCTTTGCCCACGCTTTGATATGACCTTTATACCATTGTAAAGAACCTATTGGAGACCACCACACAGTAACTGCTTTTTTTTTTTTTTGAGAGGGCATCTCTCATATTTATTGATCAAATGGTTGTTAACAACAATAAAATTCAGTATAGGGGGGTCAATGCTCAATGTACAATCATTAATCCATCTGAAGCCTAATTCTCGTCGGTCTCCAATCTTCTGAAGCATAACGAACAAGTTCTTACATGGTGAACGAATTCTTACATAGTGAATAAATTCTTACATGGTGAACAGTACAAGGGCATTCATCACAGAAACTTTCGGTTTTGATCACGCATTATGACCTATAAACAATCAGGTCAAATATGAATATTCGTTTGATTTTTGTACTTGATTTATATGTTGATCCCACATTTCTCCCTCTATTATTATTATTATTTTTATTTTTAATAAAATGCTGAAGTGGTAGGTAGATGCAAGATAAAGGTAGAAAACATAGTTTAGTGCTGTAAGAGGGCAAATGTAGATGATCAGATGATCAGGTGTGTGCCTATGGACTAAGTATTAATCCAGGCTAGACAAGGGCAGCAAGACATCCACGGATGCAGAAGATTTCTCTCAAAGCAGGGGGGGTGAGGTTCTGAGCCTCACCTCTGTTGATCCCCATATTCTCACCTGATGGCCCCCCTGCAACTGTGCCTGTCTTAGGTTGTTCCTCCCTTGAGGAATCTTACCCGTCTCTGGCTAACCAGTCATCTTCCGGGGCCATACAGGGAAATGTAAAGTTGGTAAGTGAGAGAGAAGCCATATTGTTTGAAAAGGTTAGCTTTTTACTTCTTTGCAGATTTATGCCCTGTGGCTTCTATGCCCAGCACTTGTCTCAAGGTATCTTTACCACCTGGAGAAATTATGATACTCGTCTCAAGGTATCTTTACCACCTGGAGAAATTATGATACTCGGTAAATTCGATATGAGGCATGAATTCTATTTAAGGATTGTAATTAGGAAGGAAGAAGAGAAACTATAGATGTAGCGTATGGAAGGAAACATGGGAGGATTGATTATTTCTTTGACATATCTTCTTGTAGAGTACCTTAAGTATGTATAGGTTTTAAACTACTAACTAATTTGCACACACATATTAACATAATAGGAATACGGTGACATAAACAAAGCAAATCTATAATTACCATCCATCCCAAGTGAAGCCAAGAAAACCATTTAGGCACCCTAGGCATTTGTGAAAATTTATCCATGATATGATGGATATTGTCCAACTGTACTTGAACAATCAGACAAATTAAAGCAGCCCATTTCTGGGATCTGTTCACATCTCATATGTTCTTTTAACCGTAGATAGTCTATAGTCATGAGATTTTGGAGTGCTACAACTTGCACCCCTCCCAACTCCTGGTTGAGTTCCAACAGTACAGATCCGGTCAAATTCGTTGTATCACTGTATGCACATGCCAGCCTAGACATCTCCCTCCTCATTCCTATGGCAAGTCCAGGAGATGGTGGGCTGTATGCAGCCACAACCGCAGCATCGTCCGGATCCCTGTGGAGGCTTTTTGATGATCATCCCCCGGCACAAGTCCTCCAGAGAGTGCTGATGCCGGAAGCTCCTCCTCATATCGTATCTTAGTTCATTTTCTGGGTATCCAAGCTAGGCCTTGATCTTCTGCATAGAAACAAACAGACCCTTTGCCCACACTTTGACATGCCCTCTATACCACTGTGCAGAACTCATTGGAGGTCAGCACACAGTAACTGCTTTTTTTTTTTTTATTAAGAGAAAGGAATATTATCAGAAAAGAGTACCTCCATAGCTGATCATCTGACACCCTTTAAGTGATCAAAATTAAGGATATTTAAAGCATGTGTTGATCTTTGATTTACCAATAGTTTTATCCTATCAAGGAGTAATCCCCCTTTTCTTTCTTTCTCTCTTTCTTTCTTTCTCTCTTTCTCTCTTTCTCTCTTTCTTTCTTTCTCTCTTTCTTTCTTTCTCTCTTTCTTTCTTTCTCTCTTTCTTTCTTTCTTTCTTTCTTTCTTTCTTTTTAAAATTTTTAATCTACACTTACATGAAGAATATTATGTTTACTATGGTCTCCCCTATATCAGGTACCCCTAACAACCACATTATGGTTACTGTCCATCAGCTCAGCAAAACGTTGTAGAGTCACTACTTGTCCTCTCTGTGTTGTGCAGCCCACCCTCCCCTTTCACCCTTCCCCCCATGCATGCTAATCTTAATACCCCCCTTCTTCTTCCCCCCCCTTATCCCTCCCTGCCCCCCCATCCTCCCCAGTTCCTTTCCCTTTGGTACCTGTTAGTCCATTTTTAGGTTCTGTAATTCCGCTGCTGTTTTGTTCCTTCAGTTTTTCCTTTGTTCCTATACTCCTCAGATGAGGGAAATGATTTGGTATTTCTCTTTCTCCGCTTGGCTTATTTCACTGAGCATAATACTCTCCAGCTCCATCCATGTTGCTGCAAATGGTTGGATTTTTCCACTTCTTATGGCAAAGTAGTATTCCATTGTGTATATGTATGACATCTTCTTTATCCATTCATCTACCGATGGACATTTAGGTTGCTTCCAATTCTTGGCTATTGTAAATAGTGCTGCGATAAACATAGGGGTGCATCTGTCTTTTTCAAACTTGATTGCTGCGTTCTTAGGGTAAATTCCTAGGAGTGGAATTCCTGGGTCAAATGGTAGGTCTGTTTTGAGCATTTTGATGAACCTCCATACTGTTTTCCACAATGGTTGAACTAATTTACATTCCCACCAGCAGTGTAGGAGGGTTCCCCTTACTCCACAGCCTCACCAACATTTGTTGTTGTTTGTCTTTTGGATGTCAGCTATCCTTACTGGTGTGAGGTGATACCTCATTGTAGTTTTAATTTGCATTTCTCTGATAATTAGCGATGTGGAGCATCTTTTCATGTGTCTGTTGTCCATCTGTATTTCTTTTTTAGAGAACTGTCTGTTCAGTTCCTCTGCCCATTTTTTAATTGGGTTATTTGTTTTTTGTCTGTTGAGGCGTGTGAGCTCTTTATATATTCTGGATGTCAAGCCTTTATCGGATCTGTCATTTTCAAATATATTCTCCCATACTGTAGGGAGGAACTGCTTTTTTTTATGAGAAAAATATATTATCAGGAAAATGTACTTCCATAGCTGATCATCTGACACCCTTAAAAATTTCAAAATTAAGGATATGTAAAGCATGCATTAATCATTGATTTGCAGTTAATTTTATCCTATAGGGAGTTATCTTCCCCCCTTTTTGGTTATCATTAATCTACAATTACACAAAGAATATTATGCTTACTAGGCTCTCCCCTTCACCAATTCCCCCCCTCCAAAACCCCATTACAGTTGCTGTCCATCAGCATAGCAAAATGTTGTAGAATCACTACTTGTCTTCTCTGTGTTGCACAGCACTCCCCTTTCCCCCACCCCCCCACATTATACATGCTAATCATAGTACCCCCTTTCTTATTCCCCACCCTTATCCCTCCTACCCTTCCATTTTCCCCAGTCTCTTTCCCTTTGGTAACTGTTAGTCCATTCTTTGGTTCTGTGATTCTGCTGCTGTTTTGTTCCTTCAGTTTTGTTTTGTTCTTATACTCCACATATGAATGAAATCATTTGGTACTTGTCTTTCTCCGCCTGGCTTATTTCACTGAGCATAATACCCTCTAGTTCCATCCATGTTGTTGCGAATGGTAGGATTTGTGTTTTTCTTATGGCTTAGTAATATTTCATTGTGTATATGTTCCACATCTTCTTTATCCATTCATCTACTGCTGGACATTGAGGTTGCTTCCATATCTTGGCTATTGTAAATAGTGCAGCGATAAACATAGAGGTGCATCTGTCTTTTTCAAACTGGGCTGCTGCATTCTTGGGGTAAATTCCTAGAAGGGGAATTCCTGGTTAAAATAGTATTTCTATTTTGAGCATTTTGAGGAAACTCCATACTGCTTTTCAGAATGGTTGAACTGATTTACATTCCCACCAGCAGTGTAGGAGGGTTTCCCTTTCTCCACAACCTCTCCAACATTTGTTGTTGTTTGTCTTTTGGATGGTAGCCTTCCTTACTGGTGTGAGATAATATCTCATTGTGGTTTTAATTTTCATTTCTCTGATGACAAGTGATGTGGAGCATCTTTTCATGTGCCTGTTGCCCATCTGAACTTCTTCTTTTGAGAACTGTCTATTCAGCTCCTCTGCCCATTTTTTAATTGGAATATTTGCTTTTTGTTTGTTGAGGTGTGTGAGCTGTTTATATATTTTGGATGTCAACCCTTTATCAGATCTGTCATTTATGAATATATTCTCCCACACTGTAGGATAGCTTTTTGTTCTACTGATGGTGTCCTTTGCTGTACAGAAGCTTTTCATCTTGATATAGTCCCATTTGTTCATTTTTGGGTTCGTTTCCCTTGCCCAGGGAGATATGCTCAAGAAGAGGTCACTCATGTTTATGTCTAACGATTTTTGCCCATGTCTTTTCGTAATAGTGTTATGGTTTCTTGACTTACATTCAAGTCTTTGATCCATTTCAAATTTACTTTTGTGTATGGGGTTAGACAGTGATCCAGTTTCATTCTCTTACATGTAGCTGTCCAGTTTTGCCAGCACTGTCTGTTGAAGAGACTGTCATTTCCCCATTGTATGTCCATGGCCCCTTTATTGAATATTAGTTGACCATATATGTTTGGGTTAATGTTTGGAGTCTCTATTCTGTTCCATTAGTCTGTGGCTCTGTTCTTATGCCTGTACCAAATTGTCTTGATTACTGTGGATTTGTAGTAGAGCTTGAAGTTGGGGTGTGAGATCACCCCGCTTTCTTCTTCCTTCTCAGAGTTGCTATAGATATTCGGGGTCTCTCATGTTTCCATATGAATTTTTGAACTATCTGTTCCAGTTCATTGAAGAATGCTGTTGGTAGTGTGATAGAGATTGCATTGCATCTGTATATGGCTTTGGGCAAGATGGCCATTTTGCCGATATTAATTCTTCCTAGCCAGGATGATGGGATGAGTTTCCATTTGTTAGTGACCTCTTAATGGAAATTTGTACCTTTTGATTACATTTAAACGAGTTCCTCTTTCAAAGAAAGGAAGAAACCATAATTGTGGGAGTGATCTTAAGTTGGTATTTTAAATGAAGCATCAGTAAGACAGTATGGTATGTTGAAAAGGCCTCCAATTCAGAACACATAAATTATACCTACTATTAATAGAAGACATATTGTGGAGCACACAGTCTGAAAGTGTTTTATAATCATTATTTTTTCACTTATGCATGGGATATAATCCAAGTCTCACAGCGTTGTTGTGATGATTGATTCACGTCAGGTGTTTTAGAAATGCCCATATGTATATATCTAAAATGAAAGTGCTTTGTAAATAGGAAAGTAATCCCAGACCTATTTTATCGGTATGAGGCTCTTTTACCAGCGAGCTGTTTCATGCTTGGCAAGCCCCTTACCTCCTTTGACTTCCGATTGCCCTCTTGGAAATTGAAGGAATTGGACTCGATGATCCCTAGATCATCTCCAGCTCTAATGACTCCAAGTTTGTTAAAAGAAAAACTACCATCATGGGCTCATCATTGGACTATGGGGACCTAGGGAATGGACCCCAGAGAGACATGGTAACGAGGGTAGGAAATGAGCAGGTAGGAAATCTCTGTGACAACTATATCTCTGGAGAGCAAGTACCTGGGGCTTTTCTCCCTCTGCCTTTTTCTCCTGGCACCACCGCCCTTGACAACACATTTGAGAGAACCCTGTGCGGGCATCTCTCTGGCTGTGAGTGGACAGCCAGTTAATAGTGTAATGCTCTTTCTTGGAGTGCAGTAGGGAATACCGGGAATCTCCTTTGGAAAAGAAATAAGCAACTTCAACCTTTGATGAGAACTCTGTGTTCCTGGTAGGTCTGGGTCAAGGTGAGAGGGCAAGATTAGAGGGATCAGTGAATTCCATGCTGTCTCAATAGCTGCGTGGTCCTCCCGGTAGGACATGTGTGGATGAGGCTTGTGGTCTTCAGTGTCCCCCGTTCATCACTCTCCCTCCCTCCACCTCCACACCCTCCACTTAGGGCCCTTCTTGGGTGTCTTCGTTTGCATGCTGTCTCACCTTTAATGAAAAGGTTAATATCTTAACTAAAATTTTAGGTATTACTTTGGGGTGAGGGATAGAAATTGAGTCCCAGTTCTATAGTTTTTTAAGGATGCAGTCTTGAACTTGGTTACATTCTCTTTTTTCACCTTTAAATGAGGGTAATAGGATCATGTAATATTTACTGGAACAATGTCTATTGAGCTTTACACATTTCAGAATTTCATAACTGAACTCTGAATAAGAAGTACTAATCTAATGAATTTTGAGTTTCCTAAGATCAAAACACGCTTGTCTCTGTTTCCTAAAATCATCTATCCCAAAGACCCTTTCATTTAAATTTTTTGTTTGAGGAATGTTTTTCACAATAATAATTAATATGGTATATATGTAAGTATATTGCTTTGATTCATAAGTTCTGAGTATTAACAGACAAGCTGATCACTACATAACGACAGGACAGGGTGCTCATGTATTTTTCCAGTGGCCTTTTGAAATACTTCAAATAGTTTTCCATTGTCATCTTTGGAGACTCTGGGCTGTGGGGGCACTAGTGCTGGTGACACAATCTCAGAGATGCCCCACCCAAGCACGGGCAGAGCTGGTCTGTGTCTCATAGCTTCTTTTACTTAGAGTTTTTATCATTCAGCAGGATCCTGACTTTCTTAACCGGATTTTCTAGCCTGCACAACCTTGCCAACTGACCATGTCCTTAGTAGGTCTGATTGGAAAAGGTTTGGATTAACTATATCCACATAGTAATATCTTCAACCATATTAATGTCAATCACTGTTTCTTCTACAAATGTCTTGGGAAATGCTGAGCATATTGAGAAAGTGAATCAAAGAGAGTGAGTATGTTCAGATTTTTTTTCTCTTTTTCTCTAGCTTGCAAAATTTGAGCAATATAACATTTTCAGGATCAAGTTTTTCATAAATTAAACAATCCACAATTCACTTTTTTGGGGGATATGATGAAGTACATAGGACACATTTAGTTAAGGTTACTGCTGTTATCAGAACGTGATAAAAAAATGAAGAATTTCACTGTGCTTCATCACAGTTTGAATTATTTTCCAAACTTAATCTATCATGTTAGAATTTGGAGATGTGTGTGAGCGTTATAATTTTAAAAGATTTTCATTAACTCTAACTCATTCTGGATAAACAATTGAGAAATTACATGGCAGGACTCTATGCAAAGAGTAGCAGAGAGATTTCAATTTCATCAACCGTAATTGATAAGATATGTGTATTTTTTAAATGTTACATCCAAAACTGTTTAAACACAGCATGATGGGAAGTTTTCTCTTGATTTTTTGTTCTTCATGTTATAAATGTATATGGTTTGTCTTCATGGCTCCAGGTGATTTATTTGCTTTCCCATGAGGTCTGAGTCTACATCTACATAGAGGCAATGTTGTCTGAGTGTCTGTGAGGCTGATGATCTCTCAGGAAATTCCCCACGTTAACCCATAAAGCTCTAGGATCCCTGGAATTCCCATCCATGAGAACAACTGATACTCACGGCTATCTGTAAGCAATGATGTAAGAGCCAACTTCTATTGAAACAATTATGTGTGCCAGATCATGTGCTGAGCACTTTGGTGAATTTCCTCATATATATAACCCTCCAGTACCGTTATGGTTCAGGAGCTCTCCTTGGCCAATCTTAGTGTGTTTAAGCCACTGGGACTGGTACATGGAGCAAGAGGGTATCAGAACAAAAACTTCAAAGTCTGAACCTCTAACTACAGTCCCATGCTATTCCTCGGGTAGCAATATACCCTAAGTTGATAATACATTGGGGTCAATAGTGAACGGTACTAGCCTCCCTTTGGTATATTTATATGAAGGTATCTATGGAAGATTTATTCTATAACTTTATTGAGCTCACATGCTGTGCCCCCTACAATATTATGAGAGTTATGAAGTGCGATACAATTTTCAGGTCTAATTGGAGATGATACATTAAACACATTTATATAAACATTTGGAAATTATTAGTAACAGGGTAAATAATTTTTTCATGGATAACAAGAAATTTTAAAAATCTCTTCAGAAGACCATGTGTAACAGAAGTCCTATTTGAAAATCATATGCACTGATGCTGCTCATGCTTTTGATTATATAAATAAAAATCAGAGGTGTTTAAAAAATTGTTTTATTTTCATCAATGATCTCTACTTCATATATAATAATCAGTTTAATAAACACATGTATAATAATCTATTGTTTTTTATAGTCTAAGTCAAATTTCTAAATATATCTTAAATTCTCATGGCACCTCCTGCATTAATAGAGAACCTGACACTGAACAGATACTCCTGAACAATTAGAGATGAAAAGCCAAGATTTTTGCACCAGGACAGTAAGCATTTCCCTTTTTCTGGTGCTCAGTGAAGGAAAAAGCTGGCACATAGGGAATTGTAATGCTGTCACATTTCACTTGAGTCAGCAATGCAATACATTGTCTCTTTTCTGATCTTAGGAGCACCAAGGCTATGATTAGAAGAGAAAATATTACAGAGATCACCCACTTCATCCTCTTGGGGTTCTCCGATTTTCCCAGAATCAAAGCAGTTCTCTTTGTTGTGTTCCTGGTGATCTACGTTACAACTCTGATTTGGAACCTGAGCCTCATCATCTTAATAAGGATGGATTCCCACCTCCACACACCCATGTACTTCTTCCTCAGTAACCTGTCCTTCCTAGACATCTGCTATGTGACCTCCACAGCCCCCAAGACACTCTCTGACTTCTTCCAAGAACAGCATAGTATCACCCTAGTGGGTTGTGCCATTCAGTACTTGTTCTTTACAACCACGGGACTGACTGAGGCTTGTCTCATGACAGCCATGGCCTATGACCGCTATGCTGCCATTTGTAATCCACTTCTCTATTCATCAATCATGTCACCCACCCTCTGTGTTGGGATGGTGCTGGGATCCTACATGGCTGGAATCTCTGGTTCTGTATCCCAAATGTGTGCCATTCTTCAACTCCACTTCTGTGGGCCTAATGTCATCCGCCACTTCTTCTGTGACATGCCCCAACTGTTAGTCCTGTCCTGCTCTGACATTTTCTTTGCCAAACTCTTACTTGCTATATTAGCATTGATCTTTGGGATAATAAATGCCCTTGTTGTCATGATATCCTATGTCTATATTGTCATCTCCATCATGAAGATCACTACAGCTAAAGGCAGGTCCAAGGCTTTCAACACCTGTGCTTCTCACCTGACAGTAGTTTCCCTCTTCTATACCTCAGGTAGCTTTGTCTATTTGAGTTCCAGCTCCGGTGGTTCTTCCAACTTTGACAGATTCGCATCAGTCTTCTACACAGTGATGATTCCCATGTTGAATCCCTTGATTTACAGTCTGAGGAACAAGGAAATCAAAGATGCCTTGAAGAGGTTGCAGAAGAAGGGTGGGTATTGTGGACATCACAGATTCTGAGGTTTTCAAATATATTATACCTCCAAAATTGTCTGAATGCACAATACTGAGTATATGAACAGACTGCTACAAATTTTACACTGCCTTTGGACAAACAAGGTTTAATTTGATGTAGGTAATATACCACATTTGACTAAGAGGTGATACAAGTCCACACAAACTATATATTTAAGTCTTGCAGCTTCATAACTTTCAGTCTACATGAGGGAGGTCTTATCATTTATTAATCTGTCCACATGCATTTGTGAAACATTAAGTTTTAGAAACTTTTGGCCTCTTCTTGATTCTGATACTGAGCCATGAGAAACACCTGGCAGAGGCCCCAGGAGGGTAAAAGCCCTGTCTACTAACTATTTTAATGCAATTACATGATGGAGATCGATATGTTTTTGTTTCTGACCCAAGGGGAAGTAAACAGAGGTAGGGTTTGGACATTTGGATGGAAACAAATCTATGCAGTTGTTCTAATTTTGCTTTCTGGAAACACTGGTCTGAGACAGGTAATGTTTGTTTAAGGTCTCTTCAGTGCTACACATCTAATAAAGTTTTGGTGACATCCTTATCTCCACCAGCTGTACTCTTTGTAAGAAAGAGGTGTTTTTGATCATAAAGTTGAATAGACTGAAGTATTTGAACCCTGTAGGGTCATTTACTTATGAGACTAATGATGTAGTTTCTGGCCTTTAGTGTCCAATGGGGATTTTTGTTGGGAGATGCATTCAAATTCCATGTCACAACCAATAGTAGTTTCTGAGAGTGTGAGACTCAAACCTCTCTTTCTTTCCTGCATTAAATCCAGAAAATTTACCTTGGTTTACATAGCCAGTGGTTCACACTATCAAATTGTTTCTGATATTTCAGCATCTGTTCATATTTGGGAAGAGGAGACTTGTGTGAGAATTCATTGTAATAATAGAATACTGATATTCAATATTCCTAAACTGAAGAATAAAGAGGGAAAACTGGTATACATCCTCTCCTACTATCCATTTTCTGCTCTAATGATTTTTGGTTATATGAGGTGATATAATAGATGGAGTAGAATGGTCAAAGTTACTTTAATTCTGATATGTTTCTGGAAGCCTTAAAGACCATGAGAGAAAATGAATAGTAGGATAGGCAGAGTTCTCAACTCTCGACAGGTTTTACAAATGTTTTGGTCTTTGTGATGTGATTAAAAGTGTAGCAACATGCGTAATAGCGCTGACTATTGATTTGTCTGATTGATATCAGACTTGAATAAGCTGATCCAAAATAGATGTCATTACAATTACAGATTGTCTTTGGCAATTCATTGGATCCTTAATGATATTTTGAGTGTGAATTCTGCTCAGTGAGATGAATTCTTTCATTTAGTGAAGAACTGTAAGTGAAGAGGTATTTGAAGGCTTTGCTAAGTCTTTCATGACCTTCCACATGGGCAGGACTGAGCTGAGGGAAATTACTGCACCTCTGGGAAAGTATGTGAGGGCTTTCCTCCTGCCCGGGAAAGAAGTGCAGTACGAACAGATGTGCGGCCTCTGTGCCGCCATAGGCGTGCTATATGAGGCATTGTTTCTGTAAAACGTGTAATAATGTGTGACAAGTCTGTTTCTATGGGGCCATGAGATCTTCCTTAGGTGACAGACCTCTGTTAGGTTTACAAGACAGGATTTATTAGCTCTTGTGAAAAATACTGCAATAAATGTGGAGGTGCAGGTATCTTTAAATATCCTGTTTTTATTTCCACTGCATATATACGCAGAAGTAGTATTGCTGGGTCATATGGCAGTACTATTAATAGCAATTTGAGGAATTTCATACTATTTTTAATTGTGGCTAAAAGAATTTACATTCCCCAATGAGTGTATAATGGTCCGTTTTCTACATGTCCTCACCAACATGTTATCTTTTGTCTTCTTGATGGTGGCCATTCTACAAGTGTGACGTGAACCTCATTTTGGTTTTGCTTTTACATTTCTTGGGTTGTTTGTGTTGTTCAGCACCTTTTCACATACCTGTTGGCCATTTGGTTGTGTTCTTGGAAAAATTTCTCTTCAGTTCTTCCGCCCATTTTTTATTAGCTTGTTTGTTGTTTTGTTCTTGAGTTGTATGAGTTCTTTGTATCTATGGGTATCAACCCCTTATCTAATACACGGTTTACAAATATTTTATGATATATGGTTCACAAATATTTTGTACCATTCTGTGTGTTGCCTTTTCATTGCTCCTTGATTGCTTCTTTTGTTGTGCAGAGGTTTTTTAGTTTCATGTAATCCGATTTGTTGATTTTTCCTTTTGTTCCTTGCGCTTTTGGAACCATATCCTAAAAGTTGTTTCTGTGACCAATGTCAAGGAGTTCATTTCCTTTATTTCAGGAATCTGATAGTTTCTTAAAGTGTCAAATCTTTAATTTATTTCTGGTTAATGCTTGTGAGTGGTGGACGATAGAAGTCCAATTTCATTCCTACACATGTAGTTATTCCATTTTCCCAACACCATGTTTTATAGAGATGAGCCATCCCTATTGCACATTTTTTACTTTCTTTCACATATTGGAATATGTTCCAAACAAAACAAGATAAAACTCTAGAAACAGACCTATACATGCAAGGGTTTATTTACAGACTCTATTTGTTTTGTTGGCTTATCTATTTTTAAGGTAGGCCCATATTGTTTTGGTTAGCAAAGCCTGTGGCCTAATTTGAAGTCATGTATGTGATGCTTCCAGTTTTGTTCTTTTTCAGAAGTGCTTTGGCTATTGAGTGTCTTTTATGGTTTCATGCAAATTTTAGTATTGTGTTTTCTATTCCTGTGAAAAATGCCATCAGAATTTTGATAGAGATTATGTTGAATATAGAGATGGGTGTGAGTAATATGGACATTTGAAGAATATTGATTTTCTTCCAGGAACACAAGTTATCTTTCCATTTGTTTGTGTCTTCAATTTCTTTCAGCAATTATTGTGCTTTTCACACTACAATCTTTTACTTCGTTGATTAAGTTTACTACTAAGTATTTTATTGGTTCTCATGTTGTGGTGAATTGGATAATATTATTTACTTCTTTTCCAGATATTTTATTGTTAGTGTATAGGAATGCAACTGGTTTCCATATGATGATTTTATTCCTGCTACATAATGAATTTGCTCCAACAGATTATTGTTTAACTATCTAGGACGTTTTTTAATATAAGAATATATCATCTTCAATAATGACAATTTTACTTTTTTTTTGTGGAGATGCCTTTCATTCCTTTCTTTGCCTGATTGTTCTAGCTAGGACTTCCAGTACTGTGTTGAAAAGGAGGAATGAGATAAGGCATACGTGTTTTGTTCTTAATATTAGAGAACAAATTTCAATCCTTCTATTTTCCATATTATGTTAGCTGTGAGTTTGTGGTATATGGCTTTAATTGTGCTGTGGTATGTTCCTTCGAATATCCAATTTGCTGAAGGTTTTATTTTGTAAACAACGTTTTTTTAGCATCTTTTGAGATGATCATATGATATTTATCTTTTATTGTGTTAATGCACTGTATCCAATTTATGGATTTTTATGTTGTGAACCATCCTTGCAAATCAGGGATGAATTCATCTTGATCACGATGTATGATCTTTTTGATATTTTGTTGAATTAAGTTTATTAATATTTTATCAAGAATTTTTGCATCTGTATTCATAAGAGCCATCGGTATATAGTTTTGATTTCTCGTGGTGTCTTTATCTATATTTGATATAAGGATAATGTTAACGTCATATATAGTTTAGCATAAGGCTTGGGGTTAATGTTAGGATTAGCTTTATATCTTTTTTTTTCTTAGTCTAGGAAAGGTTTGTCAATTTGTTTACCTTTAAAACACTACCTTTTAGTTTCTTTACCATTTCTTTCATTATCACCTTTAATCCATTTATTTCCACTGTGATCTTTGTTATCTCCTTACTTATGCAAACTTTTGCATGGTCTGTATTTTCTTATCTATTTCCATGATTTCAGAAGTTAATTTGTTTATGTGACTCTCTTAACTGTACTTTTGTTGATGTGTGGATGCTGAGTTTCAGTTTTCAAAAGGGGACAGGAGGTTCTGGTTCAGGTAAGTAGCCCAGGTGGACCCTGAATTCATCTCTTCCCAGAAACACAGAAAATCTACAGTTCCATACAGTGCAATTTTCTCTGAGAGAGAGTCATCAGCTAGCTGACTCTTGCATGATGTGAAAATAAGGAAAAAGCCCATGTTGAGACAGGGAGGACAGATAGAGAGTCAGTCTCCACGGTAACCCCATCCCTGGGCACAGTCATATGCAACTCCCACATTCTCCTTGAATAGTGAAGAGGTTGATCCAACAGCCAGTGTCCCAACAATGAAGATTCCTTCTGAGGGATGATGCCCCAATAACTTCTAGGACTGAAAGTCAACTGGACTTAAATCCACAGGGCCACAAAATTAGAGCATAGAGACATTTCTCACGGATTTCCCCCCATGTCTTAGTGCAGGGGTAGCATTCAGATACATCCAGCTCCCAGCACCTCAGTAAAAAGACTTATTTGCATATTCTAAAAGCTGCAGACCATGTGTGAGGCTTCTAATTTGACACACACCTCCCAACAGAATGCAATCTTGTCTGGAGACTAGGGCAGTCTGCAGGTGCCAGCTTTGCATAGCCTCCCTGCCCCACTCCAGTTCACCAGTCTCTCCTGGGAAGGAGCTTGTGGACATGTTGCCCCAGTTTTTGTGATTGCTGTTCAGAAGATACATCCCATGTCTGCCTTGCTCTATTTTTTACTGGGGCTTGCACTCATGTGTCGCAGAAGTCTGTAGCACACAAACAAATAGTTATTCACAGACTGTCATCCCCAGAGCTTAGTGCAGAGGGCATAAAAAGAAACACCTATCCTCAGTATTTCTCCAAAATAAATCTACTTACCTACTTTCAAATGCTTCCTGCGTGTCTGGTCCCAATTACCCTGCCTCTAGTTGTTGAATGAGAACCCTCTCTTTTGGGTCACTGTGGTTTATGCACAGAAAGCAATACAGAGAATATGGAAAAATGAACAGAGGAATATGTCCAAACAGAAGAACAAGATAAAACTCTAGAGACAGACTCACTGAAATAGGGATAAATGATTTACCTGATGAGTAGTTTCATTTATCGTGATAAACATTTTCACCAAGGTTAGGAGACTTTACATGAACAAAATGAGCGTTTCAATAAAGGGTTACAAAATACTAGAAATTATCAAATGGAGTCACATAGATGCAGAGTAAAGTAAACTGAAAAATTCAAAAGAGATTCAGCCATACTGGGTAAACTGGAAATAGAATCAATGAAATTGAAGATAGGTCAATGCAATTCATCCTTTTAGAGGAGCAAAAAGAATAAAGGATGAAAAGAATGAAGATGGC
The DNA here is from genome assembly GCF_040802235.1 of Manis javanica. NCBI lineage: Eukaryota > Metazoa > Chordata > Mammalia > Pholidota > Manidae > Manis > Manis javanica. The sequence continues at coordinate 1,341,212 of NW_027332171.1, forward strand.
TTAAGAGACTATTAGGACACCATCACATAGATCAGTATTTTCATTATAGAAGACTCGGGAGGTGAAGGGAGAGTGAAATGGATGAAAGTTTATTTCAATAAGTAATGGTTGAAAATATCCCCTACCTGGGGGAAGTAATGGACGCCCAGTTCTAGGAATCCCAGAGTAGTCTAAATAATATAAATCCAAAAAGAACCACACTATAGTGTCTTATAAATAAAATATAAAAATATGAGAAGAAAAATGTTCAACTGACCGAGAAAAACACCTTGCTATATACAAGAGATCCTAAGGAAGAATATCTGTATGTTTTCCAGCAGAAATTTTGCAGGCCTAAGAGTGAGTGGCACAATATATTCAATGTGTTGAGAACTATATGCCATCAAAGGATAGTCTGCTGTGATAAGGTGTCTTTCATAATTGAAGGAGCAATAAGAGTTTATCAGACAAGGAAACCTAAAGACTTTACAGATTCTTTTTACAAGAAATTCTAAATGACTCACTTTATGTAGAAATAAAAATATTCTAATGAGTAAGAGGAGACATATGAAAATGTAAACCTCACTGGAACGGTAAAAATAATTAAGTTCAGATATGCTAATGCAATGTGGTGGCATATTACTTATAAATCTAGTATGAAGAGTGAAAGTCAGAAGTAGGAATATAACCATAATCACAATAAAGTGTTAGTAGATACATGAGGTAAAAAACATGTAGGTTTTACATCAAAAACATAAAATGTGGAGGCAGGTGGGTAACAATGTAGTTTCAGTATGCGTTAGAGTTCAAGCTGTTTTCAGCCTCTAATTGTTAGAACTACAATAGATGGTTTATATAAGCCTCATGATGACAAAAAGTCAAAACCTCTAGCAAATACGCAAAGGGAAAAGAATCTAAGAATAAGAGTAGAGAAAACCATTATGTCACTAAGGAGGGGAGCAAGATAAGAAAGAAGCCAAAGGATTACCAAACAGCCAGAAAAGAATGAAAAAAGTGACAATAGTAAGTCCACACCTCTCAATAAGACTTTCACTGAAAAAGGACTAACTTCTCCAGTGAAACACATCGAATGTCTGAATATATAAATAAACAAAGCCGAGCTCTGTGCTGCTTACCAAAGCCTCATTACTGCTTTGGAGGCACAGACAGACTGAAGGTGAAGGGATGAGAAAGAACTGAATGCAAATGGAAACCAAAAAGAGCAGAGGTAGCTATAGTGACAACAGAAAAAGAAGACGTTAAGGCATTGACTGAGAAGGGACAAAGAAGGTCATCATATAATAATAAAATGGTCATCCAACAGGAGGATATAGGATTTGTAAATATTTGTGCACCCAATAGAGGAGAGCGTCAACATAGAAGACAGATATTAACAGAGATGAAGGGAGAGCTAGACAGTAGTACAATAAGAGGAGAGAGCTTCATTACCGCACTTTCAACAGTGGATCGATCATCCAGATGGAATGCCAACAATGAAACACTGGACTTAAATCACATGTTGGGACAGATGGACTTAACAGATATTTTCAAGCATTTCGTCTAAAGGAGGCAGCATAGACATTGTTCTAGAGCGATTCAGAAGCTTCTCCAGGATAGATCATATGTTAGGCCACAAAATATGTCTCCATATATTTAAGAATATTGAAATCATATCAAGCATCCTTTCCAACCACAATGGTAAGAAAGTAGAATTCAAGTAGAAGAAGAAAACTGGAAAAATCATAATGTGAGAAGATCAAACAATATGGTAGTGAACACCAGGATATCAGAGAAGTAATCAAAAGAGATGCAAAGTAATATACTAGTTGAATTAAATGGAAATACAACATACCAAAGTTTATGGGATGCAGCAAAGCAGTTCTAGTGGGAAGTTCGTAACGATGAATATCTGCATTAAGAAGAAAGGTCATTAAAACAACGTAAGATTATAATGCATGAAACTAGAACTAAGTAATAGAAGGAAGGAAATAAAAAACAGAATCAAACTAACAGAAAGTAGAAAAGATTAATGAAACTAAGCAGGTGGCTTTTAAACTGATAAATGAGAGAACCATTTAGCAAACTCATTAAGAAAAAAAGACAGGACTGTAATACATAAAATTATAAATGAAATGGAAGACATTACAACTGATACCACCGAAATACGAAGCATAAAAAGAGACAACCATAAACAATTATAAAGCGACAAACAGGTCCATCTAGAAGCAATGGAAAAATGGAAAAACATACAATTCACCAAGACTGAATCATGAGGAAATAAATCTCAACAGATCAGTTATTAAGGAGACTGAGTCAGTAATCAAAAACTTTCTAGAAGCCAATAAGTATCTACAACTAAATGGTTTCACTGTTTAAGTTCTACCAAACATTTAAGGAAGAATTAATGAGAGTGCTTCTTAAAATCTTTCTGAAAGTAGAAGAGGAAGTAACACTTGTAAAGCCATTTATGAGGGCAGCATTTAAATGACACCAGAAATGGACATGGACAGTAATAGAAAAGAAAGAAAAGCTCAACATCCCCGTGGACATAGGTGCAAAGAACCCTCATGTACATATTGGCAAACTGAATCCAATAATCCAGTAACAGGTCATATGCCATGATCAGATACAGTACATTGCACTCCATGACTTGTTTATAACCAAAAGTTTGTACCTTTGGACTTCATTGAAATAAGCTCCACTTAAAAATTATAAGTAATATTTGTGGGAATGATATTAAGTACATACTTTAACTGAAGGCTTAGCCATGCAGCATAATATGTTGGAAAGGATTCCAATTCAGAACACCAAAATTATATGTAATATTAATGGAGGACATGCTGTGTATGACACACTCCAATAGGTGATGAGTAATAATTATCTAACTTCATTATCTCTGTGAAGAGCTACTTAAAGAAGTAGCTACGACAATCAGCTGTACTTTATAGGTGCCAGTACTGAGGTCAGGAGAGGTTAATTTGCTCAAGGTAACAAAGCAGCAAGTGGAAAGCCAAAATTCAATGCATTGTGACTGATGCCAATGCTCATGTTGCAAACATCAAAAGTCATGATTCTGTCATGAATTAATTTTATTGTACTCCTTATTGCATCGAGTTTCTCACTTATGCATAGGAAATAATGCCGTGTCTGCCCTACAGGTCTATTGTGATGATTGATTAAGATCAGGTATTTGAGGAAATGTGCATGTGTGTGTATGTGTGTGTAGTTGTGTGTGTAATGGGTGTACTTTATAAACAGTGAGGTATCCACAGATCTACATTACTGTTCTGAAGCTGTTTACCAGATAGCTGTGTCAGGTTCATGGAAGTATTATTTTCCTCTTGCTTAAGGTTCCTCATCTGGAAATTGAAAGTATCAGACTAGGTGATCCCTAGGTACATAGCAGGTCTACTGACTCCAAATTGTTAAAAAAAAATAGTTGCCATCATGAGATCATGATAGGACCACGGGGTATTGGGTGATGGTGTCAGAAGAGAAGTGGCAAAGTGGGGCATGAGATTAGCTGGGACCAAACCTCCGTGACAACCATGTCTCCAGAGAGCAAGTACCTGGGGGCTTTCCTCCCTCTAACTGTCTTTTTTCCTGGCACCTCTACCCTTAACAACACATTTAAGAGGACCCCCAGGTGTGGGCATCTCTCTTGCTGTGAAAAGACAGCCAGTTTATAGACTAAAGCTCCTGTCTTTGAGGGTAATAGGGCTCACTGAGAAAACCCTTTTGGAAAAGAAATAAGCAGCTTCAACCTTTGGTGAAAACTGTGTGTTCCTGAGGGATCTGGGTCAAGGTGAGAGGGTGAGATTGGAGTGATCAGTGGATTCCGTGCTGTCTCAATAGCTGTGGGATCCTCCCGGTAGGACCTGTGCAGACGAGGTTTGTGGTCCTCAGCGTCCCCTGTTCGTCAGTCTCCCTCCCCCTCACCTCCACACCCTCCACTTAGGGCTCTTCCTTGGGTTTTCTCCTTATCCATATTGTCTGTCCTTCAGTGAAAAGATTAATAAGCTCTTACCTAACATTTCAGGTATTACTCTGGGGTGAGAGGCAGGTGATGATATCTAGTTCTTCAGTTTATTAAGGATGTGATCTTGAACTCTGTTGCCTTCTGTTTTTGTTCCTTTAACTGGGGATAATAAGATCACCTAGAAACTAATAGATGGTGTCTCTAAAGGATAAAAAAATTTTAGAATCTAGTAAAGGAGGACTTAATAAAAAATAGTAATTTACTGAATTATAGGGGAATATCCTAAACTGAAACATTCTTGTCTGTGTCTCAACTTTAACCATCACAAAGACCCTTTTAACATGATTTTTCCATGGAGAATAATTCTGTTTTTATAATAATGACAATTAACTTGATTTCCATTTAAATTTATAGCTTTAATTCATAATTTCTGAGTAGGGAATGACAAGCTAGTCGGTACATAATCATATGACAGGAACTCATGTATCATTTCAGTCCTTTGTAATATTGCAAATAGTTCTGTGTTGTCATCTTTGAAAAGACTGGCATAGTCCGGAGGCACTAGCTGGTGACACCATCTCAGGGATGCCACACCTGAGTGTAGGTAGTGTTGCCCTCTTTTACCTTCTTTCAATTTTGTTTCCTTCATTCAGCAACATTCTGTCTTTTGTAACCCAATTTATACTCTGCACAACCTTCCAAACTGACTGTGACCTTAACAGATAAGCATGGAAGAGTTTTGTGTAGTTTTGTTTTATATCCACATATTAAAATCTCCAGCATATTGACATCAGTCATCTTTTCTACTCCAATGAGTTAGTCATTGCATGGAAAAAGTTAATCAAAGACAGGGATTCTATTTAGAATATTTCTCCTTTTTTCTAGCTTACCTTATTTTAAGAACATACGTTTTCAGAGTCAATTTTATCATGAGTAAGTAAAACAACCCACCACTCCTGACTCTTTTTGGGCCCGTGACGGGTTAGACAGAATGAATTTAGGTGTGGCTGCCTCTGTTCCCAGAATGTAAAGGAAAGTGAAGAATTTTAGTGCAACTGCTTGATCAAATCTTGAATTATTTTCACAGATTTGATCTATTACGTTGGTATTTTTGGAGATGGTATGTGTAGCAGTCTATATTTTGAAAACATTTTCATAAAATCTAACTCCTCTTGAATAAAACATTTGACAAATGGCATGGCAGCACTCTATTCAAAGAGTAGCAGAAAGATTTCCAAGTTCAATTGCAATGAAGCAAGTAATATATTTTTGCTTCCACATCCAAAACAGCTTCAGAGAACTATTTATTAGTATAGTCAATATGTATTTACTGTTAAATGTAATTATTAGCATATTAGTATACCAGATTATTATTAAATAAAGCAACTCCACTAGGCCATCTGCTGTACATCATCAGTATTATCATTTCAGCTGCGTTTGGTGGTGGTGGAACATAACAAGTGCCATCAGGAGTTGATAATCCATCTGAGTGGGAGATAATGGAGCAATACACGATAGAAATAAAGACAATCATTTATGAAGAATATTATTAACATTGTGCTAGAGACATCTGCTTCAGTAATAACTGTATGAAGAGGTCCTGATGTGTCAGTGTTAGTTCTGCCTTGTTTTTCTTTGATAGGGAGGAAAGACAATGGGAATGATAATTGCTAACATTTATTTAGCCCTTATTGTTTTAAGCCCTTTATGCCATTGAATCCATGCAGCAACCCCATGAGGTGGTAAGCACAATAGCCCCGTTTGTAGATGAGGCAACTGTTGTACAGAGAGAGTAATAACTTGCTAAGAGTCCTATGCCAGGAAATAAAAGTAAGGAAAGTCTGAAGTCTTTCCTCTCATTCTTTCTTCATCATTTCCCATCTCCCTCTCCTTCTGCCTCTCTGTGCTGACTATTAAAGATTATGGATTTACGTATCTTAATAGATTTTCTACTTATAAATATAGAAGTTGTAGACAATTGAAAATAGAAGTATAAAGAAGAAAATCAAAACCATAACACTCATGATTTTGGTATTTGCAATTCATTCATGGGTGTGTGTGTGCGTGTGTGTGTGTGTGTGTGTGTGTGTGTGAGAGAGAGAGAGAGAGAGAGAGAGAGAGATTATATAAAGCAATTGTTTCCTCTAATAAGGTGGAACTATTTTGTGCAATCAGCAGCAGTATATAGCAATGTGTATACTATATTGATTTATGCTTTTTATAGTAAAGGCATTGCTACATTGTCTATTTTATGTTTTGTGACTGTTTTCCCTATTAAGCAACTATACTTCAAGAGTATTTTACTTAAGTGGGTTTTTCTGCTATAACCAGATTTTAAATTGTTAAATCGTATTTTCTTCCATGTTTTCTGTTTTGGTGTTATATTTGCGATATATCATTCCCATCCCAAGATTACTTAAAGGCTTACCAAGTGTTTATCCTTCTCTATCAGTTGAAATATAACTTAAAAAGAACTACTAACTTAATCACATATTCAATTCTTACTAATATTTACCATTTTTTCTTAAATTTCAGTTGTTATTATGACACTTCTCTATTTTACAAGAATCATGAATTATCCATGTTTATTAAGCTTTGTAATACCTGAACGTACATGGCTTTTTATTTCTGGAATATTTTATATTTTACTTTTTTCATTTCTTAAATATTATAGTATACTTGACATACATTATATTAGTTTCAGGTGTGCAGCATAGGGATTCAACAGTTTTATGCTTTATGAAATTCTTACCATGATAAATATGTTTTACCACCTGTCACCATACGATTATTGACTCTATTCACAATGCTGTAGTTTTCATTCCATGAATTATTTATTCCATAATTGGAAGTTTGTACCTCTTTATCCCATCACTCATTTCACCTAATCCCCCACCCCTTATGTCAACCACCAGGTTGTCTTCTGTATTTATGGTCTATTCCTGGTTTGGGTCTTGCTTGTTTGTTCATTTCAAATACTTTTCATTATTAATCTTTATCAAAATTTTCTTGGCTATTCTCAGTGATTCACTCTTTCATCTCAAGGAAGGTATAAAAAGTTATAGAACAGAGCCTAAAGGTTATATCTATTATGAATCTGTTAGTAGTTCCAAGGAGCTGAGTGTATCAACAAAAAATATGAAATAAACCTATGAAGTACTTGGGCATTGAAATTACCCACTTGGACTCTTTCTCTGCATCAAGGCCCATCATAGCGTGATGTTGGTTGTCAGCTGACCTAAGGAGACTCAAATTCAAGCAAGCCTGATATGAAATCATTTACCTGGCTTGTGCCTTCTTGGCCTCAGGTGATTTGATGTGCTTCTATCCGAGGTCGGAATCTACGTCTGTCTTGAGGTACTGATGCCTGAGGCTGCCTGCAAGGCTGGTGATCTCTCAGGAAACTCCCCAATTGACCCATAAAACTCCAGCACCCCTGGTGTTCCTATCAATGCAGACAACTGCCACTCATGGTTATCTGTAAGCAATCAATGATAATAATAGCCAACACCTATGAAAACAGTTACTACGTACTAGACTGTGTGCTGAGCATTTGTATGAAATTTCTCCTGTAACCCTCCCAGGAACATGATGGTTCTGGACCTCTCATGGTTCTCACTTATTCTAAGTAGTCAATCTTAGTGTTTTTAAGCCATTGGGACTGGAACACAGAGCAGGAGGGTATCAGAAGGAAAACTCCAACGTCTTAATCTCTAAGTATAGTCCTGTGCTTTTCCTTAGGTAGGAAGATATCCTAAATGATAATATATTGGGTCAGAGTGAGCTATACCAGCATCCCTTTTGTGTACTTTCTATGAAGGCTTCCCTAGTACATTCATTCTTTAACCTCATTGGTCACACATGCTGTGCCCCACCAAATTACTATCAGAGTTATAAACTGTGATATAATTTCCTGACCAATTTGGATATCAGATACTAAATACACTTGTACAGGAATGAGAAATAATTCCAAAAGGGTAAATGGGGGATAAAATCCCAATATTTCCAGAATCTCTTGCCTGGCCTTAGTGCACCTCCATATCAATAGGTGTTACCAAGGGGTGGAGAGAAGCAGTCCATCTACAGATCACTGGATGACTTCAGAGGGGGTGGAGAGTGAGCGCACACATGGACCAGAGAGGTTTTGGGAGAGGTTCTGCTCACGAGAGACACTGGTGAGCAGGATTAGATGACTGCTTGGAAGCTATAAACAGGTTTCTTCCATTTCATTTCTCCGTTTGACTGATTTTGGCTTCAAAGATCATTTCCTCACGGCTTGGAACATATATTCCCCCTGGAGTTTGCATGGTGGTAGTTGAAGGAACTTTGAAACAGAAATGTGTCTTCATGGGTTCTATGCTTGGCCAGGCTGCCCCTAGAGATGGTGAAGGGAGACCCAGAAACCCACTGTGAATGGTGGGGTGGCCCATAGCTGTGGAGGGTGCTGCTTCACTCGGAGCCTCTTATATGGGGCTTCCATTTGGGAAGCCCCTAGTGGGGCTCTTGTCTAAACAAAACACCTTCTAAACAGGTGGGGCCTTCCCAGAATTGGGGAAGAGTTGAGACACCAGAAGCTGTGGAATTAGTCCTCCATGAGATGGAGATAGAAGACTGCTTAGAGGCCCTCAGTGGCTGTATGGTGGCTGGGATTGTGTGATGTTTGTTTCTCAAGATATTGGAAAGGTTATTGAGGAGAGAGACATGGTGAGGCATGGCTTGGAGGAGCTGGATGATGACCTATGGGACGCCCTTAAGAAAGAGACACATACTGAGCAGTCAGGTTGTGCTCCTGATACACACGTCATCAGCGAGGGAGGAGGCAGCAGGAGAACCTGTGCTGCAGAAGGCCGTGGGGGTGCGGGAGGAAGGAGTGGGGCCCTCCTCGCTGAGACAGATCAAGGCAGCAGGAGCCGGGAGAGGATAAGTGGGTTGGGATGAGGGCCGAATTGTTACTAAGGACACCACCAAAGGCACCAGCCATTCCTGTACTAAAGACCCACCTCGTTGTAATCAAGAAAATAAAATGCAACAGCTGTGTGCTCCTCAGAGGGAGGAGTAGCCCCCTCCCCAGGTGGTGGAGCCCTCCATGCTCAGCCCCTGTACCCAGGATGAGCTGGTATAGGCAGAAGCCCTCAGAACCTGTGCGTACATGGCTTCTACATCTCTGGAATATGAGGGTGGGAAACATTGTTACGTCGGGTTCTGACATGGGTAGACTGGCTTCCCTGATGACTCACCCTTCCCTCCAGCAGTGATTGCAAAGTGCCCGTCACATCTCAGGGAACCAGGCACTTCGTTATTGGCTGACAGCAGCCATCAGGGTGATGGCCTAATCACTTTAGCCTAATCAGGGTGATTAACCATACTTACCCACTAGCTGGAAAACATATGTAGCACTCCAGCAGGTGTAACGGAAGCACGGCATGAAAAACATCATCTATATTGTGGACCCCAAGGGCCCTGATGAGGAGTTGTTCACTGTAGGAATGAGAAATCTGGTGCTCCATACAGCTCCCCTATCTTTCTTTGGGTCCCTAGTGACTATTCTTTCCCCTCCATGCCCACCCAGTAGGGCAACCCATAAGTGAGTCGACCTGTACTTTAACAGATCTGGGATGTTGAAAATGAGAGCATGCAAGGAAGTTCGGGCTATGACTACAGGAGAGGTGCAAAGGGCCCTGTGAAGTTCTTGAGGACCCGAATCTTGGCTGATTTCATAAAGATGGGGGTAGTGAAAGAAAAAATTAATGGGTAGTCCAACAGGATCTTGTTAAAACTGTGGCACCAATTAAAGCCAAAGAAGCAGTTCCAGCCGCTGAGGTCCAGGACACAGAAGACAGAGGCAAAGCCCCACATCCAGCCTGGGTCCTTGCAAGACGAGCTGGGGGACAGTACTCAGGCTCTGACTGGGCCCTTTCCCCACAGGAGGAGGACTGGGCATTGTGGTTTGACTGGGGTGCGGGGGTCAAGGCTCCCACCGTGTGGGACATGGTGGGGCCACATGTAGAATTAGCAAATCATTGGTTCCCCACGAATGTACAATGTTGCTGGTGGACACAGGAGCTGAATGTTCTCTGATTTATGGGAACCCAGAATATTTTCCTGAGACCTTTGCTGTGATAGATGACTATGGGGTAAGGCACTTAGAGGGAAGAAAGTCCAAATCCTGTTGAAGATAGGGTGTGAACCCCAAAGGAGTGTACTCTGTAGATTTCCCCCATCCCCAAATATATTTTGGGGGTGGATATCCTTTAGGGCCTGTGATTACAGACCACTGCAGGTCAGCTCAGACTGAGGGAACATGTGGTAAAGGTAGTTCTGAGGGGACATGCTAAGCACCCACCTGTAGCTCTGCCTGTACCTTAACAGATGACAAATAGTAAGCAGTATACATTGCCTGGATTGCACAAGGAAACTGGAGGAACTCTACAGGAGCTGGAGAATGGGGGCTTCATAAATCCCACTCAGAGAATTTTTAATTCCCCAGTGTGGCCAGTGAAAATGCTGGACAGCTCATGGCATATGACCTTGGATTACAGGGAATTGAGAAAAGTCACACTGCCTTTGCATGCTGCTGCCCCTCAATAGCAGCCTTTATGGACACACTAAGTCATGAAATAGGGATATATCATTATGTTGTGGACCTTGGTAATGCTTCCTTCTCTGTTGACATAGCACAGGAAGTCATTTTTAGTTTGCGTTCAAGTGGGAAGGCCAACAGTGGACACTCACTGTCCTTCCACAGAGATACCTCCACAGTCCCACCGTTTGTTATGGAATTGTAGCCCAGGACTTGTCTACATGGAAGAAACTGAAAACTTTGTGGCTGTATCACTACATGGATGATATTATACTCATGTCTGATTCTCCTGAAGATTTAGAAGGGGCAGTACCTAGACTGCTGCAACATCTACAGGAGAAAGGATGGGCTGTGAATAGCACCAAGGTTCAGGGACCTGGTTAGTCAGTAAAATTCTTAGGGGTTGCCTGTTTAGGTAAAACCAGTTATCCCAGAAGCAGTCATAGAAATGTTCCATGCTTTCCCTAACACCTACCAGTGTGGCAGTATTACAATAGTTTTGGGGTCTTTTGGCCTACTGGAGAGTGTTTATCCCACACTTGGCACAAATTCTGAAGCCCTTATAGTGGTTGGTGCAAAATGGTATTAGGTGGGACTGGGAAGAAACATGTGCAGCTGCTCTTACTCCTTATAGGAGAGCGGTCAAGGCTGTACAGGTCTTGAGTGTAATGGACTCATCAATGTGCTGTGAGCTAGATGCTCAAGTAACCAAAGATGGGTATGGATGGGGCCTTTCAGAGAGGCTTGGATGGACATGTCAACCTATTTAATTCCTTTCACAAGTATGCAAAGGAGCAAAGGCCACGTACACCTTGATAGAGAAGCAACTGGCTGCTGTGTACCACACCTTGCTGGCTACGGAGCCCATCAACGGAACAGCTCTGATCAACGTAATAACTACCTATCCCATCACAGGGTGGGTCCAAGGCTGGAACGAAAGGCTGTAGAGTGGTGTGGCACAGACACCTACATTGGCCAAATGGGACAAATATTTACAGCAGTGTAACAACCTTTCCACTAGACCCTTACAAGGAGAGTTCCAATGCTTATTGGGGCCAGTGACATATAACAGTAGCCATTGGAAACCAAGAGTCCTTATCTGGAAGGAAAAGCCCCTATAGCTGAAGGTGCTTGGTACAGAAATTGCTCTAGTCTCAGGCACCCCAAAGTGGAGGGCTGTGGCTTTCCATCCTAAGACTGAGACAATATGGAAGAAGGATGGAGAGGGGAAGAGCAACCACGGGGCTGGGTTGCAGGCAATATGGTTCATGATTACCCATGAGCCTTCCCCCATAGTTGTCTGCACTGACAGCTGGGCCACCTACAGGGGCTTGTCCTTGTGGCTACCAACATGGTACCATGCCAACTGGATTGTTGGTCACTGGTTCCTTTGGGAGCAAGAGTTGTGGCAAGACCTATGGGCCTCTTGTCAGACTAATACCGTTACTGTATATGATGTGACTGACCATTTGCCCTTTTCATCCCCAAGGAATGATGAAGCAGATACATGGGCCCAGATGTTTTTTTGGCTAGAAGGAAAGTTTGCCTCTGATGTATCCCAGTGGTTACATCAGTGTTAGTTGCATGCTGGGCAAAAGACAGTATGGGCTGTAACCCATTGATGGGGCTTGCCACTGACCTTTGAAAAAATCAGCAGAGTATGTATGGAGTGCCTGTGTGTTCCTAGAGCAATTTACACTGAGTCTCACAGCATCATGGGACAATAGTAAAGGGGCTAATACCCCTTGTCAGGTGGCAAATAGACTACATTGGGCCTCTGCCCACATCAGAAGGGTACCAAAATGCCACGACTTGTGTGGACACAGTTACAGGACTGTTGATTGCTCTTCATACACATCGTGCAGATCAGCAAACCACCAAGAGAGGCCTAGAGCATCTCTTTGCAGCCTAAGGCTGGCTGCAGGTCATTGAGAATGATCAAGGCACCCACTTTACTGGACATGCATTTCAAGAATGCGTGCAGCAGTTAGGGACAAAGTGGCAGTTTAATATACCGTATAACCGTACAATGGCAGAGTTTATAGGGAGGTATAATGGTTTTTAGAAGTCTGGCCCAAGTTCATATAACAATAGTCTATGGTGCTGGTCAGTTCACTTATGGACAGAGCTATGACCTTAGAATGAGAATCCCCAAAAAGGAGCCTTGAGATCTGTGGACATGCTAACGCACATTGCTGCCTCTCCTGTACAACTGTATGTGCAAACCAAAGAGGAGTGAAGCCAGGATATGGCCGGCTGAGCAGCATCTTGCTGCCATACCAGCTGCACTCAACCCTGGAGACTCTATTGAGTGGATGTGATCCTGGACATTTCCACACATGGCCAGTGATGACTGGCCTTTCTGGCACCTTTGTAAAAAGGCCTGAAAGCTGGCCTCCTGTGTGTTCCTGCTGTAGCAGCAGAATGGCCCCGAAAGATCACAGTAGTCTGCCCAAAGCATCCACGAGTTAAGAGCATCTTACAAGGGAACTATTTTTTATCTTATGCCCAGTGCATGCACCTCCCAGCGCCCTGTACAGTGACCCATCTGTAACCCTCACAGGGAGCAGGTGAAAGTCTGGTGTACTAGACCAGGACAAGGTCCCTATCCTGCCACTGTCCTATCACGGGTCCAATCTCTTGCATTGATTCTACCTGATGGAGAAGATTTGCGTATGCTGGTGTCATTCAAACAGGTATCCTATTGCCCCCAAGGTAATTTCTTCTGTAGTCCCTGTGTCCTTGACCCACTTCCTGGCTGCAGCTGCCATGTGATGATTACTCTGAACTCCCTCCCTCTTCATGTACTGGCTACTGTGGGATGGGCAAGCCAGGGACTTAATGTGTATAGGACTTTGAACCTCACTGAAACCCCCGGCTTGAGGATTATCATGATTTCATTGCCCCTGTTATTGTATGTTATTAGTCTGGTTGCAGTGCTCTAGTTTTCTTGCACACTGGCTGTTACCAATGATGGGGGGTAAGTAGATTGTGAGGCGAGATTTCTGGCAGGTGGACTGTGTGTAAAATTGCAATTATTTCTAGAATCTGTTGCCTGGCCTTAGTGGATTTCCATATTAATAGCTGCTTCCAAGGGGTGGATAGAAGTAGTACATTTCCACATCACTAGGTGATTACAAAGTGGGTGGAGGGTGAGGACCTACCAGGACTGGAGACGGTTGGTGGGGCCTGGCACCCAGGTCACGAGAAACATGGAGAGCAGAAGTAATAAGCAACAAACAGGTTTCTCCCACTTCTTTTCTCCCTTTGAGTGGTTTTGGCTTCAAAGATTATTTGCCCCAGGCTGGCAACATATTTCTCCCCCAGCGGTATAGTAAATGTTTTTATTATGTATAATGGAAGACATTTAAAAAAATGTATCAGGATGACCATGGAGAACAGAAAAGCTATTTTAAATTAAATCTGGATTGATGGCACATATAGTTTTCTTATCATAAAGCAAGTTATATAATGCATAAATGGAGGTTTTTAAAAAACCATATTTTCTTCAACGATCTCTATGTATAATAATCACAGAATTTCTTTTGTCTTAAAAATTATTTATCAAATTTTTATATACCTGTTTCAATTCTCATGGGAACTCATGCTTTAATTGAGAACCTGAAGCACTGAACGGGTTTTCCTTGATAATGTGAGGTGAAAATCTGCTGTGTTTCCACCAGAGCAGTGAACATTTCCCTTTTTCTGGTGCTCAGTGGAGGAAAAAGCTGGCACATAGGAGAATTGTAGTGCTATCACATTGACTTGAATCAACAGTTCTTTCTCTTGTCTCTTTTCTGATCTTAGGAGCAGCAAGGCTATGTTTAGGAGAGGAAATATTACAGAGATCACCTACTTCATCCTCTTGGGGTTTTCAGATTTTCCCAGAATCAAAGCAGTGCTCTTTGTTGTGTTCCTGGTGATCTACGTTACAACTCTGACTTGGAACCTGAGCCTCATCATCTTAATAAGGATGGATTCCCACCTCCACACACCCATGTACTTCTTCCTCAGCAACCTGTCCTTCCTAGACATCTGCTATGTGACCTCCACAGCCCCCAAGATGCTCTCTGACTTCTTCCTGGAACAACATACTATCACCGTTGTGGGCTGTGCTGTTCAGTACTTCTTCTCTGCAACCATGGGACTGAGTGAGTCTTGTCTCATGACAGCCATGGCCTATGACCGCTATGCTGCCATTTGTAATCCTCTTCTCTACTCATCAGTCATGTCACCCACCGTCTGTGTTGGGATGGTGCTGGGATCCTATATGGCTGGAATCTCTGGTTCTGTATCCCAACTGTGTGCCATTCTTCAACTCCACTTCTGTGGGCCTAATGTCATCCACCACTTCTTCTGTGACATGCCCCAACTGTTAGTCCTGTCCTGCACTGACACTTTCTCTGCCAAACTCATACTTGCTATAGTAACAATGATCTTTGCATTAATAAGTGTCCTTGTTATCCTGATATCCTACGTCTATATTGTCATCTCCATTATGAAGATCACTACAGCTAAAGGCAGGTCCAAGGCTTTCAACACCTGTGCTTCTCACCTGACAGCAGTTTCCTTCTTCTATATTTCAAGTAGCTTTGTCTATTTGCGTTCCAGCTCTGGCGGGTCTTCCAAGTTCGACAGATTTGCATCGGTCTTCTACACAGTGGTCACTCCCATTTTGAATCCCTTGATTTACAGTCTGAGGAACAAGGAAATCAAAGATGCCTTGAAGAGGTTGCAGAGGAAAGGAGGATATTACTGACTTCACTGTTTCTGAGATTTTTAAAAACATATTATCCCTTCAGGATCATCTTAAGTCATAATACTGAGAATATGAATGGATTGTTACAAATTTCACACTACGTTTGGACAAAGAAGGTTTAATTTGCCATAAATTACACACCAAAATGGACCAATACGTGATACAAATCCACACAAACAGAATATTTTTAAGTCTTGCATCTCCATTACATTCATTCTATATGAGGAGTGTTCATTTATTAATCTGTCCACATCAATTTGTAAACATCAAGGTTTAGAAACATTTGGGCTTTCCTTGATTCTGAGACTGAACCCTTAGAAATACCTAGCCCAGGCTCCAGGAGTGTGAAAACCATATTTGCTAAATATTCTAATGCAATGACATGATGGTGATTGATGTTTTTTTCTGTGTCTGACCAGATTTGGAGTAAACAGAGGTAGGGTTTGGGCATTTGGACAGAAAGAAAGCTATCAAATTGGTCTGATTATGCCTCCTGGAAACAGCAGCCTGAGACAGCTAATGTTTGTGTAAGGCCTCTTTCAGTGCTAACCATCTAATAGATTTTTGGTCACATCCTCATGTCTACCAGCTCTAGTCTATGCAAGGCAGATGTTTCAGCCATATGGGGTCCCAGAACAATCATAAATTTGGATAGACTGAAGGATGTGGCCCCTGCAGTGCCATTTACTTATGAGTCTAGTGATTTCGTTTCTGGCATTTAGTGTCCAGTGGGGGTTTTGTTTGAGATATATTTGGAAGTCCGTATCACAGCCAATAGTAATTTCTGAGAGTTGGCATTCTAACCTCTATTTCCTGCATTACATCCAGAAAATTCACCTTGCTTTACATAGCCAATCATTCACCTTATCAAGTGTTTTCTTATATTTCAGCATGTGTTCATATTTGGTAAGAGGGGCCTTGTGTGAGAGTTCATTGTTATAACAGAGCTACTGAATATTCAATATTGCCAAAATGAAGAATAAGTAGCGTAAACTGGCATACATCTCCTATTGTCCATGCTCTTCATTTTATGTTTTAATGATTTATGGTTAAAGGAAGTGATATAATAGATGGAGTAGGATGGTTAGAGTTACTTTAATTCTGATATGTTCCTGAAGCCCTTAAATACCAAGGAAGAAAATAGACAGTAGGATAGGCAGGGTTCTCACCTCCGGCCGGGTTATATAAAGCTTCTGGTCTTTGTGGTCGGATTAAAAGAATAACATATGTAATAGCACCGACTATTGATGTGCCTGATTGATATCGGACTTGAATAAGGTGATACAAAACAGATGTCATTGCAATTACACATTATCCTTGGCAATTCATTTGGTCTTAATGTTGTGTTGCATCTCTGTTGTGATGAGTGATATGTTATTTTATTTAATTAAGGAGTAAATGTGAAGAGGTATTTGAAGGTTTACCAAATCTTTCATGATCTTCCACATGGGCAGAATTGAGAGAAAAGGAATTATTGCACCTCTGGAAAAGTATGTGAGGACTGTACCCTGCCATGGAAATAATGCAGTGTGAATTGTGTGGCCCCATGCAGGCATATGTATGGTCTCTGAAGCACTGCTTCTTAAAAATGTATACAAATGTGTGACAAGTCCATTTGTAAGGATTCTTGAGGTCTTTCTCAGGAGGCAGACCTCTGTGAGCTTTATAGTAGCATATTGAAAATAATTACTATGCAGTGCATTAGATCTCCAGATTTATTTATCTTTGAGTGCAAGTGGGTATACTTAATAACATCCCCTCAATTCTCTTGTTCTCAAACTGATTGTAACCACCACTTTATTCTCCTTTTTTATGAATTTGACTTTTAAGGTTCCACGTATTTATGATATTGTTCATTAGTGACATTATTCTCTGACTTATCTCACTTGGCATTATGATCCGAAATCCCATCCATGTTGTCACAACCTATAGGATTTACTTACTCCCATAGCTCAATAATATTCCACTGTTCGGGTATTCTATGTCTTCTTCACCCAGTCATTCATTGACAGGAACTTTGGTTTTTTCTTTACCTTGGCTGTTGTGAATAATGCTGCAATAAACATGTGGGTGTGGATATCTTTTAATATCCTGTTTTTATTTCTACTCTATATATAGGCTGAAGCAGAATTGCTGGGTCATATGGCATTCCCATTGTTCCCCTTTGAGTAACCTCCATAATGTTTTTAATAGTGGCTAAAAGAATTTGCATTCCCAAAAGCAGTATATAAGGGCTCATTTTCTACATGTCCTCACCAACGCATGATATCTCTTGTCTTCTTGACGATGGCCATTCTAAAGATGTGAGGTGAGTTTCATTTTGGTTTTCCTTTTTCATTTCCCTGCTTGTTTTGTTGTTCAGCATGTTTTCATATACCTGTTGGCCATTTGCTAGTCTTATAGGAAAAATTTCTCTTCAGTTCTTCTGCCCATTTCTTGTTAGCTTGTCTGTTGTTTTGTTACTGAGTTGTATGATTTTTTTGTATTCATTGGGTATCAACCCTTATCTGGTATATAGTTTGCTTATATTTTCTGAGACATGGTTTGCAGATATTTTGTATCATTCTCTGTGCTGCCTTTTCATTCATACTTGATCACTCCTTTTGTTGTGGAGAGGTTCTTTTAATTCGATGTAGTGCAATTTGTTGATTTTCCTTTTCTCCTTGTGCTTTTGGTGCCATGTCATAAAAATCATTGCTAAGACCAATGACAAGGAACTCATTCCCTATCTTTTATTCTAGGAATCTTATGGTTTCAGGTCGAACTTTTATTTATTATGGTTGATGTTTGTGAGTGGTGGAAGATAGATGTCCAATTTCATTTTTATGCATATGGTTATTCCATTTTTACAACACCACTTCTTATAGAGAATAACCTTGCTCACTGAGCATTTTTCCCTTTCTATTCAAATATTACTTGAGTATACATGGAAGGGTTTATTTGTGGTCTTAGTTCCATTGGCTTATCTCTTTTAAGGTAGGCCCATATTATTTTGTTTAGCATCGCCTGTGACATAATTTGAAGTCAGGAATGTGATGCTTCCAGCTCTGTTCTTCTTTTTCAGAACTGCTTTGGCTATTGAGTGTCTTGTGGCTTCATGCAAATTTTAGTATTGTGTTTTCTATTCCTGTGAAAAACACCATTAGAATTTTGAGAGGGATTGTGTTGAATATACAGATGGGTGTGGTTGATTTGGACATATGAAGACTATTAAATTTTTTCCAGGAATATGGGATATCATTCCATTCGTGTGTTTAATTTCTTTCAGGAATGTATTGTGTTTTTCATAGTAGAGAGCTTTCATGTCTTTGGTTAAGTTTATTACTGAGTGTTTTATTGTTTGTACTGTTATTATAAATGGGGTAATATTTGTTATTTCTTTTCCAGATGTTTTATTGTTAGTGTATAGAAATGCAACTGGTTTTCATATGGTGATTTTATATCCTACAACTTACTGAATTTGTTGATTAACTCCAACAGATTTTTGGTTGAGGCTCTAGGATATTTTTTATACTTAAAAATATATCATGTTCAATAGTGACATTTCCTTCTTCTTTTGTGATTGAGATGTCTTTCATTCCTTTATTTTTCCTGATTGTTCTAGGTAGGACCTTTATTTATTTTGCCTGACTTTTCTATCTAGGTCTTCAAGTTGAAAATGAGTGGTGACTGTAGGCATACTTATTTTGTTCTTAATTTAGAGTAAAATATTTCAATCTTTCTATTTTTAATATGATGTTAACTATGAGTTTGTTGCATATGGTCTTTAATATGTTGACATATGTTCCTTTTATATCCAGTTTTTTGTTGATTTAATAATGAAAGTGTTGAATTCTGTTAATGCTTTTACAACTTCTTTTCAGATGATCACATGATATTTATCTGTTGTTCTATTAATGCAGTGTACCAAAGTTAATCATTTTTATATGTTGAAACATCCTTGCATCTCAGGGATAAATTCATCTTGATCATAGTGTATGATCTTTTTGATGTGTTGTTGAATTACATTTATTAATATTTTGTTGAGAATTTTTGCATCTATATCATCAGAGCCATTAATGTGTAGTTTTGAGGTCTCCCAGCTTGTCTTTGAAGAGTGAAGAGGTTGGACCCGATAGCCAGTGTTACAACATTCAGGAGGCTGAGGGATGAATCCCCAAAACATCTAGTTCTGAAATCCAACTGGACTTAAATCCAGAAGACCCACAGGTTAGAGCATAGAGACATTTCTTACTGATTTTCTCCCAGGTCTTAGTGCAGGGGTAGCATTCAGCATATCCAACTTCCAGCAACTCAATGAAAAAGAACTGTTTCTATATTGTAAAAGCTGCAGCCCATGTGTGAGGCTTCTAATTTGACACACACCTACCGACAGAAAGTAATCCTCGCTGGACACCATGGAGGTCTGCAAGTGCCATCATTGCATTCCCACACTTTCCCACTCTGGGTCACCAGCCTCTCCTGGGAAGTAACTTCTGCACAAACCTGGTTCCCCAGGTTCTGTGATTGCTGCTCAGAGGTACATACCATGTCATCCTGGCACTATTGGTCATTGGCACTTGCACATGAGTCCCAGAGGACTGAAGCCCACAAAGAAACAGCTCTTAACAGATTATCATCTCCAAAGACTAGTGCAGAGCGAATAGAAAGAAACCCCCAAGTCTCGTATTCCTGCAAAAGAAATCTGTTTATGTACTTCCAAAATGCTTCCTGAGTGTCTGGTTCCAGTCACCCTGTATCAAGTTGTTGAAAGTGATCCTCCCTTTCTGGTCACTAACAGTTCTTGTTATGCCATAAACTACAAGGAGCTTATTGGAAGACCAAAGGCTCCTGGGAAGCCACAAAGGACTGAGGAATAACTATGAGGTAGGGCCTGGAAGGATGATAAGTTTCATCTACACAAGATCGCCTTTGTGGATTACAAGAGGTGGCTGTTTTATTTATGCACATAAAACACAGAGAATCAAGAAAAATGAAGAATCTGAGCAATAGGTACCAAACAAACAAAACAAAAAAACATAAAACTCTAGAAATAGGGGTGTGGAGTTAAGATGGAAGCATAAGTAGGACAGTGGGAATCTCCTCCCAAAAACATATATTTTTGAAAATACAACAAATACAACTAATCCTAAAAGAGAGACCAGAAGACACAGGACAACAGCCAGACTACAACCACACCTGCGAGAACCCAGCACCTGGTGAAAGGGGTAAGATACAAGCCCCAGCTTGGTGGCACCTGAGCGCCCCTCACCCCAGCTCCTGGCAGGAGGAGAGGGGTCAGAGTGGGGAGGGAGAGGGAGCCCAGGACTGCTAAACACCCAGCCCCAGCCATCCGACACACTGCATGTGTGGAGTGCTGGAAACTAGGGAAACGGGACAGCAAGACCTTTGAGCAGGTCCCGAAGCCAGCACCCCTGTGACAAAGAAAAGCGAGTGCTTTTTGAAAGTCTTAAAGGGACAGGGATACCATAGCTTGACAGAAGCTTCCTGGGTCACAGTCCAGCAGGTGGAAATTCCAGGGAAACCCAGGTGCACTAGCCCCCTGGGCAGCTGCTCTGAGACCCCTCATGGAGGTATGCAGCCAAACAGTATGCCATTCATTACCCCTCCGGGACCCTGCCATAGCAGAGCAGCAGCCAGAGGCTGGCCATGCCCATAGCAAGGGAACTTCCTCCATACCAGCCGGGTAATTACAGAGACCCAGTCTACACATAATTACCCAACACAAGCCACTAGGGGTCGCAGCTGTCCCAGTAAAGAGGCCAGGAGCAAGTGGAAAGTCTTAGTTCTACGGGCTGACAGAAAGCCAATAGCATACCACTGCACCTATCAACATGGAAAGGGAAAAAATTTGATCCGGACAAGACAAACCAAGACAGCTTCAACATCTGCTACATCTTACCCTGAAAAGGAACCCAGGCAGATAGATTTAACCAGTCTTCCTGAAAAAGAATTCAAAACAAAAGTCATAACCATTTGGATGGACTTGCAGAGAAATATGCAAGAACTAAGGAGGAAGAATACAGAAATGAAACAAGCTCTGGAAGGACTTCAAAACAGAATGGATGAGATGCAAGAGACCATTAATGGACTAGAAAACAGAGAACAGGAATGCAGAGAAGCTGATGCAGAGAGAGATAAAAGGATCTCCAGAAATGACAGAATTTTAAGAGAACTGAGTGACCAAACGAAATGGAACAATATCCACATTATCGGGGTACCAGAAGAAGAAGAGAGAGAAAAAGGGATAGAAAGTGTCTTTGAGGAAATAAGTGCTGAAAATTTCCCCAAACTAGTGGAGGAAAAGGTCTCTCAGACCACAGAGGTACACAGAACTCCCATGACAAGGGATCCAAGGAGGGCAACACCAAGACACATAATAATTAAAATGGCAAAGATCAAAGAAAAGGACAAAGTATTAAAGGCAGCCAGAGAGAAAAAAAAGTTCCCCTACAGAGGAAAACCCATTAGGCTATCATCAGACTACTCAACAGAAACCCTACAGGCGAGAAGAGAATGGCATGATATACTTAATGCAATGAAACAGAAGGGCCTCAAACCAAGGATACTGTATCCAGCACGAATATCATTTAAATATGAAGGAGGGATTAAACAATTCCCAGACAAGCAAAAGTTGAGGGAATTTGCCTCCCACAAACCACCTCTACAAGGCATCTTACAGGGACTGCTCTAGATGGGAGCTCTCCTAAAAAGAGCACAGAAGAAAATACCCAACATATGAAGAAGGGAGGAGGAGGAATAAGAAGGCAGAGAAGTAAAGAATCATCAGACTGTGTTTATAATAGCTCAATAAGCGAGTTAAGTTAGACAGTAATATAGTAAAGAAGCTAACCTTGAACCTTTGGTAAGCAAAAACTTAAAGCCTGCAATGACAATAAGTACATACCTTTCAATAATCACCCTAAATGTAAATGGACTGAATGCACCAATCAAAAGACACAGAGTAACAGAATGGATAAAAAAGCAAGAGCCATCCATATGCTGCTTACAAGAGACTCATCTCAAACCGAAAGACATGCACAGACTTAAAGTCAAGAGATGGAAAAAGATATTTCATGCAAACAACAGAGAGAAAAAAGCCGGTGTTGCAATACTAGTATCAGACAAAATAGACTTCAAAAAAAAAGAAAGTAACAAAAGATAAAGGACATTACATAATGATAAAGGGCTCAGTCCAACAAGAGGACATAACCATTACAAATATATATGCACCCAATATAGGAGCACCAATATATGTGAAACAAATGCTAACAGAATTAAAGGAGAAAATAGAATGCAATGCATTCATTCTGGGAGACTTCAACACACCACTCACTCCAAAGGATAGATTCACCAGACAGAAAATAAGTAAGGACACAGAGGCACTGAACAACACACTAGAACAGATGGACCTAATAGACATCTATAGAACTTTACATCCAAAAGCTACAGGATACACATTCTTCTCAAGTGCACATGGAACATTCTCCAGAATAGACCACATACTAGGCCACAAAAGAGCCTCAGGAGATTCCAAAAGATTGAAATCCTACCAACCAACTTTTCAGACCACAAGGGCATAAAACCAGAAATAAACTGTACAAAGAAAGCAAAAAGGCTCACAAACACATGAAGGCTTAACAAACACGCTCCTAAGTAATCAATGGATCAATGACCAAACCAAAATGGAGATCCAGCAATATATTTAAACAAACAACAACAACACAAAGCCCCAACTACTGTGGGATACAGCAAAAGCCATCTTAAGAGGAAAGTATATAGCAATCCAGGCATATTTAAAGAAGGAAGAACAATCCTAAATGAACGGTCTAATATCACAATTATCAAAATTGGAAAAAGAAGTACAAATGAGGCCTAAGGTCAGCAGAAGGAGGGACACAATAGATCAGAGAAAAAATAAATAAAATTGAGAAGAATAAAATTAGCAAAATTCAATGAAACCAAGAGCTGGTTCTTTGAGAAAATAAACAAAATAGAGAAACCTCTAGCCAGACTTACTAAGAGGAAAACAGAGTCAACAGAAATCAACAGAATCAGAAACGAGAAAGGAAAAATCAAGACGGACCCCACAGAAATACAAAGAATTATTAGAGACTACTATGAAAACCTATATGCTAACAAGCTGGGAAACCTAGAAGAAATGGACACCTTCCTAGAGCAGAAATGAATAGTTCAAAAATTCATATGAAAACGTCAAAGACCCCAAATAGCTAAAGAAATCCTGAGAAGGAAGAGTAAAGTGGGGGTGATCTCACTCCCCAACTTCAAGTTCTACTACAAAGCCACAGTAATCAAGACAATTTGGTACTGGCACAAGAACAGAGCCACAGAACAATGGAACAGAATAGAGACTCCAAACATTAACCCAAACATATATGATCAATTAATATTCGATAAAGGGGCCATGGACATACAATGGGAAATGACTGTCTCTTCAACAGATGTTGCTGGCAAAACTGGACAGCTATGTGTAAGAGAATGAAACTGGATCACTGTCTAGCCCCATACACAAAAGTAAATTCGAAATGGATCAAAAACTTGAATGTAAGTCATGTAACCATAAAACTCTTAGAAAAAAACATAGGCAAAAATCTCTTAGATATAAACATGAGTGACTTCTTCTTGAACATATCTCCTTGGGCAAGGGCAACAAATGCAAAAATGAACAAATGGGTCTATATCAGGCTGAAAAGCTTCTGTACAGCAAAGGACACTATCAATAGAACAAAAAGACATCCTACAGTATGGGAGAATATATTCGAAAATGACAGATCTGATAAAGGGTTGACTTCCAAAATATATAAAACACTCACACACCTCAACAAACTAAAAGCAAATAACCCAATTAAAAAATGGGCAGAGGAACTGAAAAGACAGTTCTCTAAAGAAGAAATTCAGGTGGCCAACAGAGACATGAAAAGATGCTCCACATCTCTTGTCATCAGAGAAATGCAAATTAAAACCACAATGAGATATCATCTCACACCAGTAAGGATGGCTACCATCCAAAAGACAAACAACAACAAATGTTGGAGAGGTTGTGGAGAAAGGGGAACCCTCCTACACTGCTGGTGGGAATTTAAATTAGTTCAACCGTTGTGGAAAGCAATATGGAGGTTCCTCAAAATGCTCAAAATAGAAATACCATTGGACCCAGGAATTCCACTTCTAGGAATTTACCCTAAGAATACAGCACTGCAGTTTGAAAAAGACAGATGCACCCCTATGTTTATCGCAGCACTATTTACAATAGCCTAGATATGGAAGCAAACTAAATGTCCATCAGTAGATGAATGGAAAAAGAAGATGTGGTACATATACACAATAGAATATTACTCAGCCATAAGAAAAAAACAAATCCTACCTTTCCCAACAACATGGATGGTGGTAGAGGGTATTATGCTCAGTGAAATAAGCCAGGGGGAGAAAGACAAGTACCAAATGATTTCACTCATATGTGGAGTATAAGAACAAAGCAAAAGTGAAGTAACAAAACAGCAGCAGAAGCACAGAACCCAAGAATGGACTAATAGTTACCAAAGGGAAAGGGAGTGGGGAGGATGGGTGGGAAGGGAGGGATAAGGGCGGGATGAAAAGAAAGGGGGCATTACGATTAGCATGTATAGTGTTGGGGTCACAGGGAGGGCTGTGCAACACAGAGAAGACAAGTAGTGATTTTACAGCATCTTACTATGTTGAAGGACAGTGACTGTTAAGGGGGATGTGGAGGGTACTTGGTGAAGAGGGGAGCCTAGCATAATGTCCTTCATGTAATTGTAGATTAATGATACCAAAAAACTCCCTCTAGAAACAGACCTTACTGAATAGGGACAAGTGACTTGCCTGATATGTAATTCACTTATGGAGATAAAAGTGTCCACCAAGGTTAGGAAAATAATGCACGAATGAAATGAGAATTTCAACCAACAGTTACTAAATAGAAGACATTATCAAATAGAATCACATAGATGCAGAATAAGATTTCAAAAATTCAAAACAAATTCAAGAGCATATGGGATAAACTAGAAAAATACTCAATGAAATTGAAGATAGGTCAATGCAATTCATCCTTTTAGATGATCAAAAAGAATAAAGAATGAAAAAAGTGAAGGTAACTTAAGGGACTTAGGGAAACCATCAAACAAACACATCAATATTTACATTCTAGAAGTCTCAGAAAGTGAAGAGAAAGTAAAATGGATGAAAGCTTATTTCAGTAAGTAATGGTTGGAAATATCCCCGACCTGGAGTAAAAACAGACATCCAGAGCTAGGAATCTCAGAGTACTCCAAATAATGTAAATCCAAGAAGAACCATACCACAATGTATTATAAATAAAATATAGTAATATAAAAACAAGGCATCTTAAAACAGAAAGACAAAAACAACTTGTTATGTACAAGAGTACCTGTGGAAGACTATCAGTAAATTTACCAGCAGAAATTTTCCAGGCCTAGGAAGGTGGCACAATATATTCAATGTGGTGCTAAATACCTGCCATCCAAGAACATTATTATTACCTGGATAAGCTGTCCTTCATAGTTGAAGGAGAGGTAGAGAGTTTTCCAGACAAGGAATTCTAAAGATTTCATTATAAGTAGACTGGTTTTGAAAGACATTCTAAATGGACTTCTTCACATAGAAGTGAAAACTTGCCAATTAGTAATAGGAACCATATGAAAATGTAACTCTCACTGGAAAGGTTAAACTAGTTAACTTCAGACACACTAATGTTATTGCAGTTGTATGTCCCTTATAAATCTAGTATCAAATATGAAAGACAAAAGTAGAAACACAACTGTAATCATAAAAATCTGTTAGTGGATACAGAAGATGTAGGTTTTTCAATCAAAAACATAAAGTATGAAGCCAGAAGGGTAAGACTGTAGTTTTAGTATGTGTTAGAGCTCACGTTGTTTTCAGCTTCTAACTGACTGTTTTAACTATAATAGATGTTTTATATAAGCCTCATGATAACAAAGAGCCAAAATCTCTAGTAAATACACAAAGAAAAAAGAATTTAAGCGTACCCGTAGAGAAAGTCACCAAGGAAGAGAGCAACAAGAGAAGAAAGGAGCCAAATGATTACAAAATAGCCCGAAAACAATGAAAAAAATGACAATTGCAAGTCCACACCTCTCAATAATACTTTAAATGTAATAGGACTTTCTTCCGTGAAACACATTGAATGTATGAATATATGGAAGAACAAAGCCCAACTGTGTGCTGCTTATTAAAGACTCATTACAGTTTTGGAATCACACACACACTGGAAGTGATGGGATGAAAAAAGAAACTGCATGTAAATGGAGACCAAAATAACCAGAGGTAGGTATAATTACATCAGAAAAAATAGACTTTTACGCAGAGATTGAGAAGAGGCAAAGAAGTTTATTATATAATAATAGTAAAGTGGTCAATCCAACAGGAGAATATAAGATTTTAAGTATTTATGTCTCCTATAGAGGAGCACCTAGATACAGAAGATAAGTCTTAACAGAGATGAAGGGAGAGCTAGACAGCAATACAATAAGAGCAGAGAGCTTCATTACCTCACTTTCTACAATGGGTCGATCATCCAGATGGACTGCCAGCAATGAAACACAGGACTTAAATCACATGTTAGGACAAATGGACTTAATAGATATTTACAAACATTTCATCTAAAGGAAGCAGCATAGACATTGTTCTAGAGTCATTTGGAAGCTTCTCCAGGATAGATCATATGTTAGGCCACAAGACAGATCTTAATCTATCTTTAAGAAGATTGAAATCATATCAAGCATCATTTCCAACCACAATGGTAAGAAAGTAGGATTCAAGTAAATAAAGAAAATTGGAAGATTCATAATATGTAGAGATTAAGCAGGAGGCTATTGAACACCAGGATGTCAGAGAAGTATAAAAAGAGATACAAAGTAATATCCTAGTTGAATGAAATATAAATACAACATACCAAACTTTATGGGATGCAGCAAAACAGTTCCAGCAGGAAATTCTTAATGATGAATACCTGCATTAAGAAGAAAGGTCATTCAAACAACCTAACATTAAGAGAAGACAAGTAGTGATTCTACACCATTTTGCTATTCTGATGGACAGTGACTGTAAAGGCGTCTTCTTGGGGGGACCTGGTATAGGGGAGAGCCTAGTAAACATAATATTCTTCATGTAATTGTAGATTAATGATAACAAGAAAAAGGAAAGAAAAGGGGGATTACTCCCTGATAGGATAAAACTAACTGTAAATCAATGATTAAAGCATGCTTTAAATATCCTTAATTTTGATCATTTAAAGGGTGTCATATGATCAGATATGGAAGTACATTTTTTTCATAATATTCCATTCTTTTAAAAAAAAAGCAGTTCCAGTGTGTTGATCTCCAACAAGTTCTTCACAATGATATAAAGGGCATATCGAAGTGTGGGCAAAGGGTTTGTTTGTGTTTATACAGAGGATCAAAGCTTAATTTGGCTACCCAGAAAATGAATTAAGATACGATATGAAGAAGAACTTCCAACATCAACATCCTCTGGAAGAGTCATTCCAGAAGATGAACATCAAAAACTTCAATGAAGATTCCGGCACTGCTGCAGTTGTAGCTGCATTCATCCCACCGGTTCCTGGACTTGCCATTGGAATGAAGAAGGAGATATCTAAGCTGGCCTGTCCATACAGTAAAATTATAAATTTGACTGGATCTATACTGTCGGAACTCAACCAAGAATTAGGAGAAGTGCAAGTTGCAGTGCTCCAAAATCTTGCGACTACAGACTATCTACTGTTAGAAGAACATATGGGATGTGAACAGTTCCCAGGAATGTGTTGTTTTAATTTGCCTGATTTTTCTCAAACTATTGAAATTCAGTTAGACAATATCCATCATATCATTGGTAAGTTTTCACAAATGCCTAGGTGTGCCTAACTGGTTTTCTTGGTTTCACTGGAGATGCCTGGTAATTGTATGTCTGCTTTGGTTATGTAGCTGTATTCCTATTATGTTAATGTATGTGTGCAATTTAATAAGTAGTTTAAAACCTATACATGCTCATGTTACTCTACAAAAAGATATGTCAAAGAAATAATCAATCTTCCCATGTTTTCTTCTGCCTGCTACTTCTATAGCTTTTCTTCTTCCTTCCTAATTACAACTCTTAAGTAGAATTCGTGCCTCATAATGAAATTCCTGAGAATCATAATTCTTCCAAGTGGTAAAGATACCTCAAGACAAATGCTGGGCATAAAAGCCACAGGGCATAAATCTGTAAAGAAATAAAAAGCTAACCTTTTCAAACAATATTGCTTCTCTCTCACTTACCAACTTTACATTTCCCTGTATGGCCCTGGAAGATGACTGGTTAGCCAGAGATGGGTAAGATTCCTCAAGGGAGGAACAACCTAAGACAGGCACAGTCACAGGGGGGCCATCAGGTGAAAAATTGGGGATCAACAGAGGTGAGGCTTAGAACCCCCCCCCCATATTGAGAGAAATCTTCTGCATCCGTGGATGCTTTGTTGCCCTTGTCTAGCTTGGATTGATACTTAGTCTATAGGCACACACCTGATCATCTACATTTGCCCTCTTACAGCACTAAACTATATTTTCTTCCTTTATCTTGCATCTACCTACCACTTCAGCATTTTATTAAAAATAATAATAATAATAACAACAATAATATGGGAGAAATGTGGGATTCACATATAAATCAAGTATAAAAATCAAACAAATATTCATATTTGACCTCATTGTTTATAGTTCATAATGCGTGATCAAAACCGAAAGTTTCTGTGATGACTGCCCTTGCACTGTTCATCTGGAATTCACTATGTAAGAATTTGTTCACCATGTAAGAACTTGTTCGTTATGCTTCAGAAGATTGGAGACTGTTGAGAACTAGGCTTGGGGTTGATTAATGATTGTGCATTGAGTCCCCTATACAGAATTTTGTTTTTGTTAACAACGATTTGATCAATAAATATGAGAGGAGCCCTCTCAAAAAAAGAAAAAAAGAAAAAAAAACCCCAACATTATAATGCATGGAACTAGAACTAAATAGTAGAAGGAAGGAAATAACAAAGATCAGCATGGAAATATATATAAAAAAACTATAGGACATTAGAAAAGATTAATGAATATAAGGATGTGGCTTTTAGAATGATAAGCAAACCAGACAAACATTTAGTTTTAGTCATCATGAAAAAAAAAGACCGGACTGTAATACATAAAAT
This sequence comes from Manis javanica, assembly GCF_040802235.1. Classification (NCBI taxonomy): domain Eukaryota; kingdom Metazoa; phylum Chordata; class Mammalia; order Pholidota; family Manidae; genus Manis; species Manis javanica. The sequence goes on from NW_027332171.1 coordinate 1,370,760, forward strand.
CATAAATGAAATGGGAGACATTACAACTAATACCACAGAAATACAAAGCATAAAAAGAGACAACCATGAACAACCATAAACCAACAAACAGGTCCATCTAGGATAAGTGGACAAATGGTAAAAACATACAATTCACCAGGACTGAATCCTGAAGAAACAAATCTCAACAGATCAATTAGTAAGAAGACTGAGTCAGTAATCAAAAACTTCCTAGAAGCCACAAAGTATCTGGAACTAAATGGCTTCACTGGTTAAGTTCTACCAAACATTTAAAGAAGAATTAATTGCAATGCTTCTCTAACTCTTTCTTAAAGTAGAAGAAGAAGTAACACTTCTAAACCCATTTTATAAGGGCAGCATTTAAATGACACCAAAAACGGACATGGACAGTAATAGAAAAGAAAGAAAAGTTCAATATCCCAGTGAACATTGGTGCAAAAATCCTCATATAAATATTGGCAAACTGAATTCAGTAATACATTAAAAGGTCATATACCATGATCAGATACAGTACATTGCCCCCCATGACTTGTTTATAACTGAAAGTTCGTACCTTTTGAGTTCATTTAAATAAACTCCCCTTAAAATTATAAACAATATTTGTGGGAATGATATTAAGTAGATACTGTAACTCAAGGCTTAGCCATGCACCATATGTTGGAAAAGATTCCAATTCAGAACATCAAAATTATATCTAGCATTAATGGAAGACATGCTGTGTATGACACCCTCCAATAAGTGCTGTGCAATCATTATCTAATTTGATTATCTCCATGAAGAGCAGTAATGAAGTAGCTACACTACTACTATCAGCTCTACGTTATATGTGCCAGTACTGAGGTCAGGAGGGGTAAATTCTTGCTCATGGTCAACAAACCAGCAAGTGGAAAGCCAAAATTCAATGCATTGTGGCTGATGCCAATGCTCATATTGGACCATCGAAAGTCATGATTCTGTCATGAATTAATTTTACTGTACTCATTATTGAGTGGATTTTCTCACTTTTGCCTAGGAAATAATGCCATGTCTGCCCTTACAGGTTTGGTGTGATGATTGATTAAGATCAGATATTTGAGAAAATGTGCTTGTGTGTGTGTGTGTGTGTGTGTGTGTGTGTGTGTGCGTGTGTGTGCGTGTGTGTGTGTGTGTGTAATGTGTGTGTTTTATAAATTTTTATAAACAGTGAGGGTATCCACAGATTCTAACTTTACTGTGGTGAAGCTGTTTACTACCACCTAGCTGTGTCCATGTTCATGGAATATTTTATATCTCTTCTTGTTTCAGATTCCTCATCTGGAAATTGAAGGTATCAGACTAGCTGATCCCCTTGGTACATAGCAGGTCCTCTGACCCACCATTTCATTAAAAAAAATAGTTACTATCCATGAGATCATGATAGGACCACCACGGGGGTACTGGGTGATGGTATCAGAAGGGACGTGAAAAAGTGGGGCATGAAATTAGGCTTGGAGAGAAAACCTCCGTGACAGCCATGTCTCCAGAGAGCAAGAACCCTGGGGACCTTTCCTTCCTCTGACTGTCTTTTCCTCCTGGACACCTCCTTCCCCTTAACAACACATTTGAGAGGAATCCCAGGTGTGGGCATCTCTCTCGCTGTGAGTTGGACAGCCAGTTTATAGACTAAAGCTCCTGTCTTGCAGTGTAATCTGAGAAAACCCATTTGGAAAAAGAAATAAGCAGTTTCAACCTTTGGCGAGAATTCTGTGTACTTGAGGGATCTGGGTCAAGGTGAGAGGGCGAGAATACCGGGCTCAGTGGATTCCATGTCCTCTCAATAGCCCTGGGATCCTCCTGGTCGGACTGTGCGGTCCAAGTTTGTGGTGCTCAGTGTCCCCCGTTTGTCAGTCTCCCTCCCCCTCGACCCCACACCCTCCACTTAGGGCTCTTCCTTGGGTTTTCTCCTTATCCATGTTGTCTGTCGTTCTGTGGAAAGACTAACCACTTATGTAACATTTCAGGTATTACTCTGGGGCGAGAGGCAGGTGTTGAGCTCTAGTTCTTCAATTTCTTATTTATTTATTTTTGTTTTGGTATCATTTATCTACAATTACAAGAGAAACATTATGGTTACTTGACTCCCCCCATCATCAAGTCCCCCCCACAAACCCCATTACAGTCACTGTCCATCAGCGTAGTAAGATGCTGTAGAGTCTCTACTTGTCTTCTCTGTGTTTCACAGCCCTCACAGTGCCCCCACCTACATTATGTCCTGCTATTTGTAATACCCCCTTTTTTCTGCTTCTTCCTCCCTTCCCTCCCGTCCTCCCCAGTCCGTTCCCTTTTGGTAACTGTTGTCCATTCTTGGGTTCTGTGTGTCTGCTGCTATTTCATTGCTTCAGTTTTTTTCCTTGTTCATATACTCCACATATGAGTGAACTCATTTGATACTTGTCTTTTTCCACCTGGCTGATTTTCACTGAGCATAATACCCTCTATCTCCATCCATGTTGTTGCCAATGGTAGACTCTTAGGGATGTGATCTTGAACTCTGTTGCCTTCTTTTTTTTGTCCTTTAATAGGGGGATAATAAGATCATCTGTAAACTAATAGATAGTATATCTGAAACATAAGAAAATTTAGAAGGTAGTAAATGAAGACTTAATCAAAAATAATAAATTACTGAATTATAGGGAGAATATCCTAAACTGGAACATTCTTGTCTGTTTCCCCAACTTTAACCATCACAAAGACCCTTTTAATGTGATTTTTCCCTGGAGGATTATTCTGTTTTTATAATAATGACAATTAACTTGGTGTCCATTTAAATTTATACCTTTGATTCATAATTTCTGAGTAGGGAATGACAAGCTAGTCGCTACATAATCATATGACAGAGAACTCATGTATAATTTCATTCCTCTGAAATATTGCAAATAGTTCTGCTTTTTCATCTTTGAAAAACCTGGCATAGTACGGTGGCGCTAACTGGGTGACACAATCTCAGAGAGTGCCGCACCTGAGCACAGGTAGTGTTTGCCCTCTTTTACCTTCTTTTACTTCTGTTTCCTTCATTCAGCGACATTCCAACTTAACACTACTTTACTTTGCACAACCTTAAAAACTGACTATGTCCTAAGTTGATAAGAATGGAAGAGTTTTGTATAGTTTTGTTCTATATCCACAAAGTAAAATTCCCAGCATATTGACATCAGTCATCATTTCTACTCCAATGAATTAGTCAACACTTGGAAAAAAATTAATCAAAGAGGGTGATTATATTTTGAATGTTTCCCTTTTTTCTCTAGCTTACCTTATTTTTAAGAACATATGTTTTCAGGGTCAAATTTATCATGAGTAAGTAAAACAACCCACCTCACCTCACTCTTTGTGGACCCCTGATGCCTTAGACAGAGGGCATTTAGTTGTGGCTGCCTCTGCTCCCAGAATGTAATAAGAATGTGAAGAATTTTAGTACAAGTGCTTAATCAAAGTTTGAATTATTTTCACGGATTTGATCTGTTATGTTAGTATATTTGGAGATGGTATGTGTGGTAGTCTATATTTTGAAAACATTTTCATTGAATCTTACTCCTCTTGTATAAAACATTTGACAAATGACTTGGCAGCAGTCTATTCAAAAAGTAGGAGAAAAATTTCCAAAGTCAATAGAAATGAAGCAAAGTAAGATATTTTTACTTCCACATCCAAAACAGCTTCAAAGAACCACTTATTAGTATACTCAATATGTATTTACTGTTAAATGCAATTATCAGTAATATTAGTAAACCAGAGTCATATTAAATAAACCAGCTCCACTAGGCCATGTACTGTACCTCATCAGTATTATCATTTCAGCTGCGTTGGTGCTGGTGGAGCACAGAAAGTGGCATCATGAGTTGATGATCCATCTGAGTGTGAGATAATGGAGCAATACAAGATGGAAACAAAGATGATCATTTATTAACAATATTATTGATATTGTGCTAGAGGCATCCTCTTCAGTAATAACTATATGAAGAGCTCCTGATGCTTCAGTGTTAGTTCTGCCTTATTTTTCCTTCATAGGGAGGAAAGACAATAGGAATGATAATTGCTTACGTTTATTTAGCCCTTATTGTTTTAAGCCCTTTACGGCATTGAATCCATGCAGCAACCCTATGAGGCGCTAAGCACTACAGCCCTGCTTATACATGAGGCAGCTGTAGCACAGAGAGGGTAATAACTTTCTAAGAGTGCTATGCCAGGAATTAAAAGCCAGGAATGTGTGAAGTCTTCCCTCTGATCCTTTCTCCATCATTTCCCATATCACTCTCCCTCTGTCTCTCTGTGCTGACTGTTAAAGATTGTGGATTTACACATACTAATAGATTTTCTACTTATAAATAAAGGAGTTGTAGACAATTCAAAATACAAGTATAGAGAAGAAAATCAAAATCATAACACTCATTATTTTGGTATTTGTAATTCCTTCATGGGTGTGTGTATGTGTGTGTGTGTGCGTGTGTGTGAGAGAGAGAGAGAGAGATTGTATAAGCAATTGTTTTCTCTAGTCAGGTGGGACTATTTTGTGCCATCATCAGCAGTATATGACAATGCATAACCTTTATTGATTTATGCTATTTGTACTAAAGTCATTATTACATTGTCCATTGCATGTTTTGTTAGTGTTTTCCCTATTCAGAAACTATATTTCAAGAGTATTTTACTTGAGTGGGTTTTTCTGCTCTAACCTGATTTTAAATCGCTAAATCTTATTTTGTTCTATGTTTTCTGTTCTGGTGTTTTATTTCAGATATATCATTCCCATCCAAGATTATGTAAATGCTTACCAAGTCTTTATCCTTCTCTATCAGTTGAAATATAACTTAAAAAAAACTACTAAGTTTATGACATACTCAATTTTCACTAATATTTACCATTTTTTCTGAAATTTCAGATATTATTATGGCACTTTTCTATTTTTACAAGAATCATGAATTATCCATCTTTATTAAGCTTTTTAATACTTGAATGTACAAGACTTTTTATTTATTTTTTAAATACTTTCATATTTCATTTCTTCCATTTTTTAAAAAAATTATACTCTACTTGACATACAGTATATTAGTTTCAGGTGTGCAGCATAGGGATTCAACAGTTTTACCCTTTATGAAATTCTTACCATGATAAATGTGTTTACCACCTGTCACCATATGATTATTGACTCTATTCACTATGCAGTACTTTTCATACCATGAATTATTTATTCTGTAATTGAAAGTTTGTACCTCTTTATCCCATCACTCATTTCACCTAATCTCCCACCGCTTATGTCAACCACCAGGTTGTCTTCTGTATTTATGGTCCATTCCTGGTTTGTGTTTTGCTTGTTTGTTCATTTCAAATACTTTTCATATTAACCTTTGTCAAAGTTTTCTTGGCTATTCTCAGTGATTCACCCTTTCACCTCAAGGAAGTAAGAAAAGTTATGGAACAGAACCAACAGGTTCTATCTATTATGAATCTGTTAGTAAGTTCTAGGCAGCTGAGTGTATCAACAAAAAATATGAAATAAACCTATCAATTACTTGGGCATTGAAATTACCCACTTGGACTCTTTCTCTGCATCAAGGCCCGTCATAGCGTGATGTTGGTTGTCAGCTGACCTAAGGAGACTCAAACTCAAGGAAGCCTGATACAAAATCATTTACCTGGCTTGTACTTCATGGCCTCAGGTGATTTGACGTGCTTCTGTCCGAGGTCAGAATCTACGTCTGCCTCGAGATTCTGATGCCTGAGGCTGCCTGCAAGGCTGATGATCTCTCTGGAAACTCCCCAGATTGACCCATAAAGCTCTAGTACTCCTGGCATTCTTATCAATAGGGACAACAGTCACTCATGGTTATCTGTAAGCAATCAATGATAATAATAGCCAACACCTATCAAAACAGTTACTATGTACTAGACTGTGTGCTGAGCATTTGTATGAAGTTTCTCCTGTAAGCCTGCCAGGAACAGGATGGTTCTGGATCTCTCATGGTTCTCACTTATTGTAAGTGGTCAATCTTAGTGTGTTTAAGCCATTGGGACTGGTACACAGAGCAAGAGGGTATCAGAAGGAAAACTCGAACGTCTTAATCTCTAACTACATTCCAGTGCTATTCCTTATGTATCAAAATACTCTAAATGATAATATATTGGGGTCAACAGTGAGCTATACCAGCTTCCCTTTTGTGTACTTTCTATGAAGGCTTCCCTAGTACACATATTCTATAACTTCATTGGTCACACATGCTGTGCCCCAACAAAATATTATCAGAGTTATAAACTGTGATATAATTTCCTGACCAATTTGGAGATCAGATTCTAAATACATTTACACAAGTTTGAGAAATTATTACTAAAAGAGTAAATGTGGGTAAAATTCCAATATTCCAGAATCTCTCACTTGGCCTCAGTGCCTCTCCATATCAATAGGTGTTACCAAGGGGTGGAGTGAAGTACTTAATTTCCAGATCACTAGATGACTTCAGAGGAGGTGGAGAGTGAGCGCACATATGGACCAGAGAGGTTTGGTGGGGCCGGGCAGCTGGGTCATGAGAGACATGGGCCAGCACAATTAGACGGCTGCTTGGAAGCTATAAACAGGTTTCTTCCACTTCATTTCTCTCTTTTACTGATTCTGGCTTCAAAGATTATTTCCCCCTGGCTTGGAACATGTATTCCCCCTGGAGTTTTCATGGTAGTAGTTGGCAGGAACTTTGAAACAGTAATGTGTATTCATGGGTGTGATACTTGGGCAGGCTGCCCCTAGAGATGTTGGGGAGAGACGCAGAACCCATTGTGAATGGTGGGGAGGCCCCTTAGCTGTGGAGGGTGCAGCTTCACCTGAAGCCACATCTATGGGCCTTCCACATGGGAAGCCCCTAGTGGGGACCTGGTATAGAGGGAAACACCTTCTAAACAGGTGGGGCCTTCCCCAGAAATGGGGAAGAGTCGAGATACCAGAAGCTGTGGAATTAGTCCTCCATGAGACGGAGATAGAAGACTGCTTAGAGGCCATCAGTGGCTGTGTGGTGGCTGGATTGTGTGATGTTTGTTTCTCAAGATATTGGAAATGTTATTGAGGATAGAGGCACACTGAGGCATTGCTTGGAGGAGCTGGACGATGACCTATGGGACGCCCTTAAGAAAGAGAGACACTTATTGGGCAGTCAGGTGTGCTCCTGAAACACACGTGATCAGCGAGGGAGGAGGCAGCAGGAGAACCTGTGGTGCAGGGGGCCATGGGGGTGTGGGAGGAAGGAGTGATGTCCTCAGTTGTTGAGACAGATCAAAGCAGCAGGAGCCTGGGGAGGGTAAGTGGGTTGGAATGAGGGCAGAATTGTTGCCAAGGACACCACCAAAGGCACTAGCCCCTCCTGTATTGAAGGCCCACCTGGTGTTATTAAGTAAATAAAATGCAATAACTGTGTGCTCCTCAGAGGGAGGAGTGGCCCCCTCCCCAGGTTGTGGAGCACTGCATGCTCAGCCCCTGTACCCAGGATGAGGTGGTGGACGTGAGTGTCTGTTACAGGCAGAAGCCCTCGGAACCTCTGCCTACATAGCCTGTATATATCTGGGTTTTGAGGATGGAAAACATTGTTATGTTGGGTTCTGAAATGAGTAGACTCGCTTCCCTGATGACTCATCCTTCTCTATCTCAGTGGTTGCAAACTGCCTGTCACATCTCAGGGAATCAGGCACATCTGGATTGGCTGACAGCAGCCATCAGGGCACTTTGGCCTAATCAGGGTTACTTACCATACTTACCCACTAGCTGGGTAACATATACAGAGCTCCAGCAGGTACAATGGGAGCTGGGCATGAAAAATATCATCTATAGTATGGACCCCCAGGGCGCTGATGAGGAGTTTTTCACTGTAGGAATGATAAATCTGGTGCTCCACACAGCTTCCCCATCTCTCTTTGGGTCCCTAGTGACTATTCTTGCCGCCGCCCCCCACCCCTGTAGCGCAACCCATAAGTGAGGTTAGCTGTACTTTAGCAGATCTGGGGAAGGTTGAAAATAAGAGCACGGAACGGAGTTCGGGCTACGACTGAAAGGAGAGGTGGAAAGCGCCCCGTGAAAGTCTCAAGGACACAGATATTGATTGGTTTGATAAAGGCAGGGGTAGTGAAAGAAAAATTTGATGGACATCCCAAAGGAATCTTGTTAGAACTGTGGCACCAATTAAAGCCAGAGAATCAGTTTCAGCTGCTGATGTCCATGACATGAATCCAGAGGCAATGCCCCATGTCCGGCCTGGGTCCTTGCAAGACGTGCTGGGGGACAGTACTCAGGCTTTGCCAGGGCCCTTTTCCCCACAGGAGGAGGACTGGGCATTACGGTGTGACTGCGCATGGGGGGGTCAAGGTTCCCACCTTGGGGGACATGGTGGGGCCTGGAGGCCACATGTAGAAATAGTAATTCATTGGTTCCCCATGAATTTACAATATACTCTGGTGCTGGTGGACACAGGAGCTGAATATTCTCTGATTTAAGGGGAAACCAGAGCATTTTCCTGAGGCCCCTGCGGTGATAGATGGCTATGGGGTAAGGCAATTAGAGTGATGAAAGCCCAAATCCCTTTGGATTTAGGGTGTGAACCCCAAAGGAGTGTACTCTGTACATTTCCCCCATCCCTGAATATATTTTGGGGGTGGATATCCTTTAGGGCCTATGGTTACAGACCACTGCAGGTCAGCTCAGACTAAGGGAACATGTGGTAAAGGCAGTTCTGTGGGGACATGCTAAGCACCCACCTGCAGCTCTGCCTGTACCTTAACAGATGACAAATAGTAAGCAGTATACATTGCCTGGGTTTCACAAGGAAACTGGAGGAACTCTACAGGAGTTGAAGAAGGGGGGCTTCATAAAGTTCCCTCATAGACCTTTTAATTCCCCACTGTGGCCGTGGAAATGCCGGACAGCTCATGGCATATGACCTTGGATTACAGGGAATTGAGTAAAGTCAAACCGCCTTTGCATGCTGCTGCCCCTCTATAGCAGCCTTTATGGACACACTGTCATGAAATAGGGACATATCATTATGTTGTTTACCTTGATAATGCTTTCTTCTCTATTGACATAGCACAGGAAGTCAGAAATAGTTTTCCTTCATGTGGGAAGGACAGCAGTGGGGATTCACTCTCCTTCCATGGGGATACCTCCACAGTCCCACCATTTGTCATGGACTTGTAGCCCAGGACTGGGCCACATGGAAGAGAGCATAAACTGTGCAGCTGTATCACTACATTGATAATATTATGCTCATGTCTGATTCTCTTGAAGATTTAGAAGGAGGAGTTCCTAGACAGCTGTAACTGGAGAAAGGATGGCCTGTGAACAGCACCAAGGTTAAGGAACCTTCTTAGATAGTAAATTTCTTAAGGGTGTATATAGTTGGGTAAAACCAAAGTTATCCCACAAGCAGTCACAGAAAAGTTCCATGCTTTCTCTACCCCTACAACTGTGGCAGTATTACAAGAGGTTTGGAGACCTTTGGGCTACTGGAGAGGGTTTCTCCCACACTTCGCACAAATTCTGAAGCCCTTATACTGGTTGGTACAAAAAGTCTTCAGGTGGGACCGGGATGAAACAAGTGGAGCTGCTCTTACTGCTTCTAAGTGAGCAATCAAGGCTGTACTGGCCTTGAGTGTAATGGACTCATCAAGGCCCTGTGAGCTAGATGTTCATGTAACCAAATATAGCTGTGGATGGGGCCTTTGGCAGTGGCTTGAATGGAAACACCAACCTATTGGATTCTGTTCACAAGTATGGAAAGGAGCAGAGGCCCAGTACATCTTGATAGAGAAGCAACTGGCTGCTGTGTACCACACTTGGCTAGCTATGGAGCCCATCAACGGAACAACTCTGATGAAAGTAATAACTACCTGTCCCATTGCAGGGTGGGTGCAAGACTGGAATTAAAGGCTGTGGAGTGGTGTGGTACAGACACCTACAATGGCCAAATGGGACACATATTTAGAGCAGTGTAGCACCCTTTCCACTAGCCCCTGATATGGAGAATTCTGATGCTTATCTAGGCATATAATAGTAGCCATTGGTATCCAAGAGTCCTCTTCTGGAGGGAAAAGCCCTGTACTTGAAGATGCTTGGTAACCAAATTGCTCCAGTCTCAGGCAACCCCTGAAGTGGAGGGCTGTGTCTTTCCATCCTAAGACTGAGACAGTATGGATGGAGGATGGAGAGGGGAATAGCACCCAATGGGGTGATGTGTGGGCAGTATGGCTGGTGATCAGCCAGGAGCATTCTCCCATAGTTGTCTGCACTGACAGCTGGGTCGTCTACCAGGGTTGACTGTGTGGCTACTGCCATGGTCCTGTGCCAACTGGATGGTTGGTCACATGCCCCCTTGAGGGCAAGAGTTGTGGCAAGTCTTATGAGCCTCTTGTCAGACCAAGACAGTTACTGAATACGATGTGACTGATCATTTGCCTTTGGCATTCCCAGGGAATGATTAAGGAGACACATTGGCCCAGATGTGTTTGTTGGCTAGAAGGAAAGCCTGCCACTGATGTTGTCCAATGGTTACATCAGTGTTTGTTCCATGTGGGGCAAAAGATTATGTGGGATGTATGCTCTGACTTGTGTGGACACAGCTACTGGACTGTTGATTGCTCTTCCTGCACATCGTGCAGATCAGCAAACCACCAAGAGAGGCCTAGAGCATCTCTGCGGCCTAAGGCTGGCTGCAGGTCACTGAGAATGATCAAGGCACCCACTTTAGTGGACATGCATTTCAAGAATGTGTGCAGTAGTTAGGGATAAAGTGACAGTTTAATGTACCATATAACCATACAATGGCAGGGTTGATAGGGAGGTACAATGGTTTTTCAAAGTCTCGCCCAAGTTCATACAACAATAGTCTATGGTGCTGGTCAGTGCCCTTACAGGCAGTGCTATGTCATTTGAATGAGAAGCCCCAAAAAGGAGCCTTGAGCCCTGTGGACATGCTAACACACATTGCTGCCTCTCCTGTACAACTGTATGTGCAAACTAAAGGGGAGTTATTGAAGCCAGGATATGGCCAGCAGAGCAACATCCTGCTGCCATCCCTACTGCCCTAAACCCTAGAGACACTGTTGAGTGGATGTGATTCTGGACATTTCAACATATGGATCAACGATGGTTGGCCTTTCTGGCACCTTGGTGAAAAGGCCTGGAAGCTGGCCTCCTGTGTGTTCCTGGAGTAACAGCAGAGTGACCCCCAAAGGTCACATAGTGCACCCAAAACACCCGGGAGGTAAGAGCATTTTACAGGGAAGTTTTGTTTTATCATTATGCCCAGTGCATACACCTCCCAGAGCCCTGTACAGTGACCCATCTGTAACCCTCACAGGGAGGGGGTGTATGTGTGGTGTACTAGACCAGGACGAGATCCCTATCCTACCAGTGTCCTGTCACGGGACCACTCTCTTGCATGCATCCTCCTGATGGGCAAGATTTTCCCAGGCTGGTGTCATTCAAACATGTATCCTATTGCCCTTAAGGTTATTTTCTTCTATAGTCCCTGTGTCCATAACCCACTTACTGGCTGCAGCTGCTGTGTGATGATTACTCTGAACTCCCTACCTGTTCAGCTACTGGCTCCTGTGGAAAGGTCAAGGCAGGGACTTAATCTGTATAGAGCTTTGAACCTAGCTGAATCCTTGAGGATTATCTTGTTTTTATTGCCGCTGTTATTGTATGTTATTAGTCTGGTTACAGTGCTCTAGTTTTCTAGCACACTGGCTGTTACCGATGATGGGGAGCAAATAGATTGTGGGGTGAGATTTCTGGAAGGGTGGACTGTGTGTAACATTGCGATATATCCAGAATGTCTGGCTCGGCCTTAGTGCATTTCCATATCAATAGGTGTTTCCAGGGTGTGGAGAGAAGTGGTCCATCTTAAGATCACTAGGTGATTACAACGGGTGTGGAGAGTGAGCACATACCTGGACTGGAGTGGTTAGGTGAGGACTGGCACCCGGGTCACGAGAGACACGGGTGAGCAGAAGTTATAAGCAATAAACAGGTTTATCCCATTTTATTTCTCCCTTTGAGTGGTGTTGGCTTCAAAGGTTATTTGCCTCAGGTAGGCAACATATTTCCCCTTGGAGGTACAGTAAATGTTTTTCTTATGGATACTGGAAAAAATTTTAAGAATTTTTCAGTATGACCATGGAGAACAGAAGGGCTCTTACAAATTTAACCTGGATTGATGCCACATATGCTTTTCTTATCAGAAAGCAAGTTTTATAATGCATAAAAAGAGGATTTTTTAAAAAAACATATTTTCATCACTTATTTCAATGTATAATAATCACAGAATTTCTATTCTTTAAAATATTCTTCATCAAATTTTTAAATACCTCTTTCAATTCTCATGGAAACTCATGTTTTAGTTGAGAACTTGATGCACTGTACAGGTACTCCTAGATAATGTGAGATAAAAGCTGCTGTGTTTCCACCAGAACAGTGAGCATTTCCCTTTTTCTGGTGCTCAGTGGAGGAAAAAGCTGGCACATGTGAGAATTGTAATGCTACCACATTTGACTTGAGTCAGCAATGAATTGTGTTGTCTCTTTTCTGATCTTAGGAGCAGAAAGGCTATGTTTAGGAGAGGAAATATTACAGAGATCACCTACTTCATCCTCTTGGGGTTTTCAGATTTTCCCAGAATCAAAACAGTGCTCTTTGTTGTGTTCCTGGTGATCTACGTTACAACTCTGACTTGGAACCTGAGCCTCATCATCTTAATAAGGATGGATTCCCACCTCCACACACCCATGTACTTCTTCCTCAGCAACCTGTCCTTCCTAGACATCAGCTATGTGACCTCCACAGCCCCCAAGATGCTCTCTGACTTCTTCCTGGAACAACATACTATCACCGTTGTGGGTTGTGCTGTTCAGTACTTCTTCTCTGCAACCATGGGAGTGAGTGAGTCTTGTCTCATGACAGCCATGGCCTATGACCGCTATGCTGCCATTTGTAATCCACTTCTCTACTCATCAATCATGTCACCCACCCTCTGTGTTGGGATGGTGCTGGGATCCTATGTGGCTGGACTCTCTGCTTCTTCATCCCAGCTGTATGTCATTCTTCAACTCCACTTTTGCGGACCTAATGTCATCCAGCACTTCTTCTGTGACATGCCCCAACTGTTAGTCCTGTCCTGCTCTGACACTTTCTCTGCCAAGCTCCTACTTGCTATCTTAACAATGATCTTTGGGATAATAAATGCCCTTGTTGTCATGATATCCTACGTCTATATTGTCATCTCCATCATGAAGATCACTACAGCTAAAGGCAGGTCCAAGGCTTTCAACACCTGTGCTTCTCACCTGACAGCAGTTTCCTTCTTCTATATCTCAAGTAGCTTTGTCTATTTGATGTCCATCTCTGGTGGATCTTCTACTTTTGACAGATTCACATCAGTCTTCTACACAGTGGTGATTCCCATGTTGAATCCCTTGATTTACAGTCTGAGGAACAAGGAAATCAAAGATGCCTTGAAGAGGTTGCAGAAGAAGGGAGGCCATTACTGAGTTCACTGATTCTGACATTTTTTAACATATTATTCCTTCAGAATCATCTTAACCCGCAATACTGAACATATGAATCAACCATTACAAATTTCACACTGCCTTCAGACACAGAAGGTTTTATTTGACATAAGTTATACACCAAAATGTACCAATACATGGTACAGATCCACACACACATAAGATTTTTAAGTCTTGGAGCTTCATTACTTTCAGTCTATACGAGGAATGGTCTCATCTTTTATTAATCCGTCCACGTGTATTTGTGAAACATCAAGGTTTAAAAACTTTTGGCCGCTTCTTGATTCTGAAACTGAACCCTGAGAAAAACCTGGCACAGGCTCCAGGAGTGTAAAATCCCTGTCTGATAATTATTCTAATGGAACTACATGATGGTGATTAATGTTTTTTTCTGTGTCTGTTCCGATTTGGAGTAAACAGAGATAGGGTTTGGGCATTAGGACAGAAAGAAAGCTATAAAATTGATCTGATTATGCCTCCTGGAATCAGCAGCCTCAGACAGCTAATATTTGTGTAAGGCCTCTTTCAGTGCTAACCATCTAATACATTTTTGTTCATATCCTCATGTCTACCAGCTCTAGTCTATGGAAGGAGGAAATTCCAACCATATAATATCCCAACAGAATCATAAAGTTGCATAAACCAAAGGATGTGGACACTGCAGTGCCATTTACTTATGAGTCTAGTGATTTAGTTTCTGGCATTTAGTTTCCAGTGGAGGTCTTTGATTGAGATATTTTCAAATTCCATGTCACAGCCAATAGTTGTTTCTGAGAGTTTGCATTCAAACCTCTCTTTCTTTCCTGTATTAAATTCAGAAAATTTACCTTGTTTTAAATAGTCAATGGTTCATCTTATCAAATATATTCTGATATGTCAGCACCGGTTCATGTTTAGTAAGGGGAGCCTTGTGTGAGAGTTCATTGTTATCACAGAGCTACTGAATATTCAATATTGCCAAAAAGAAGAATAAATAGGGTAAACTGGTATACATCTTCTCTTATTGTCCATGTTCTTCATTTTATGTTTTAATGGTTTATGGTTAAAGGGGGTGATATAATAGATGGCGTAGAATGGTTAGAGTTACTTTAATTCTGATATGTTCCTGAAGCCCTTAAATACCAAGGAAGAAAATAGACAGTAGGATAGGCAGGGTTCTCACCTCCGGCCGGGTTATATAAAGCTTCTGGTCTTCGTGGTCTGTTAAAAAGAATAACATATTTAATAGCACTGACTATTGATTTGCCTGATTGATATTAGACTTGAATAAGCTTATACGAAACAGATGTCATTACAATACATACTATCTTTGGCATGTCATTTGCTCTTAATGTTGTTTTGGGTCTCAGTTTTGATGAGTGATATGAGTTATTTTATTTAATAAAAGTATATAAGTGAAGAAGTATTTGAAGGTTTTACCAAATCTTTCATGAGCTTCCACATGGGCAGAATTGAGAGAAGTGAAATTTTTGCACCACTTGGAAAGTATGTGAGGGCTTTCACCCAGCCATGGAGAGAATGCAGTGTGAATAAATCTGTAGCCTCATGCTGTCTGAAGAACTGCTTCTTAAAAATGTATAAAAATGTGTGACAAGTCTGTCTGTAAGGGTTCTTGAGGTCTTGCTCATGAGACAGAACTCTGTGAGGTTTATAGTAGCATATTGAATATAATTACTATACAGAGCATTAGATCTCCAGATTTATTCCACTGTTTGTATCTGCTGTGTGTTCTTCACCCATCATCCACTGACAGGCACTTTAGTTTTTTCTGCATCATGGCTCTCGTGAATAATGCTCAGTAAGCATGTGGGTGTGGATATCTTTTAGTATCCTGTTTTTATTTCCACTATATATATAGACCAAAGCAGAATTGCTGGGTCATAAGGCATTCCCATTGCTGCCCTTTGAGTAACCTCTACACTACTTTTAATACTGGCTAAAAGAATTTAAATTCCCGAAAGGAGTATATAAGGGCTTATTTTCTACACGTCCTCACCAACGCGTGCCAACCCTTGTCTTCTTGATGATGCCATTCTGAAGGTGTGAGGTGGGTTTCATTTTGGTTTTTTGCATTTCCCACGTTGTTTGTGTTGTTCAGCACATTTGTTATATATGGCTTTTACTGTGTTGAGGTATGTTCCTTTATTATCCAATTTTTTGATTGATTTAATAATGAAAGTGTTGTATTCTGTTAATAATTTTTCAACTTCTTTTCAGATGATCGTATGATATTTGTCTTTCTATTAATGCAGTGTATCAAAGTTAATCATTTTTATATATTGAACCATGCTTGCATCTCAGGAATAAATTATTCTTGATCATGATGTATGATATTTTTGATGTGTTGTTGAAATACATTTATTAATATTTTGTTAAGAGTTTTTGCATCTATACCATCAGAGCCATTGGTGTGTAGTTCTGAGTTCTCCCAGCTTCTCTTTGAGTAGTAAAGAAGTTGGACCCAATAGCCAGTGTCCCAACTTTCAAGAGTCTGAGGGATGAAACCCAAAAACATCGAGTTCTGAAATCCAACTGGACTTAAATCCAGGAGACCCACAGATTGGAGGATAGCGACATTTCTCCCCGATTTTCTCCCAGGTCTTAGTAAAGGGACAGCATTCAGAAACATCCAACTTCCAGCATCTCAATGGAAAAGATCTATTTGCTTATTGTAAAAGCTGCAGACCATGTGTGAGGCTTCTAATTTAACACACACCTACAGACAGATTGCCAGCCCTGCTGGAGACCAGGGAGGTCTGCAAGTGTCATCTTCACATTTTCATACTTTCCCACTCCAGGTCACCAGTCTCTCCTGGGAAGGAGCCTGTGCACACACCTGGTGCCCAAGTTTTTGTGATTGCTGCTCAGAGGTACATCCCATGTCAGCCTGGCCCTGTTGGTCATTAGCACTTCCACAAGAGTGCCAGGGATTGCAGCCCACAAGAAAATAGTTCTTAACTGATTATCATCCCCAGGACTAGTGCAGAGGATATAGAAAGAAACACCCAAGTCTAGTATTTCTCCAAAATAAATCTATTTCTGTTCCTTCAAAATGCTTCCTGAGTGTCTGGTACCAGTCACCCTGCATCTAGTTCTTGAAAGAGATCCTCCATTTCAGGTCACTAACAGTTCTTCTTATGCCATGAACTTCAAGAAGCTACTGGGAAGAACAAAGGTTCCTGGGAAACCACAAAGGACTGAGAGATAACTATGAGGTAGGGCCTGGATGGATGATAACTTACATCTACACAAGATAGCATTTGTGGACTACAGGAGGTGGCTCTTTTATTTATTTATGGAACCCAACACAGAGAGTTAAGAAAAATGAAGAAACAGAGCAAACAAACAACGAAAAAAAAGAAGATAAAACTCTAGAAATAGACTTTACTGAAATAGGGAGAAGTGACTGTCCTGATAACCAGTTCACTTATGAAGATAAAGGTATTCCCCAAGGTTAGGAAAATAATGTATGAACAAAATGAGAATTTCAGCAAAGAGTTGCAAAATAAAAGAAATAGAATCACATAGATGCATAGTAAACTGAAAAATTCAACATAGATTCAATAGCTTATTGGATGAAGTAGAAAAATACTCAATGAAATTGAAGCTAGGTCAATGCAGTTCATCCTTGTAGAAGAGCAAAAGAATAAAGAATGGAAAAAGTGAAGATAGCTTAAGGGACTCATGGGACACCATCAAACAAACACATCAATATTTGCATTCTAGAAGTCTCAGAGGGGAAGAGAAAGTGAAATGGGTGAAAGCTTATTTCAAGAACTAATGGTTGAAAATATCCCTGACCTGGGGAAAAAACAGACATCCAGATCTAGGAATCTCAGAGTACTCAAAATAATGTAAATTCCAAAAAGAACCAAACCAAAATGTATTATAAATAAAACATAAAAATATTAAAACAAGGAATCTTAAAACAGAAAGAGAAAAACAACCTGTTATGTACAAGAGTACCTGTGGAAGACTATCAGTAAATTTTCCAGCAGAAATTTTGCAGGCCTAGGAGAGAATAGTACAATATATTCAATGTGTTGAGAAATATGCCATCCTAGAACAGTCTACAGGATAAGCTGTCCTTCACAGTTGAAGGAGAGATAGAGAGTTTTCCAGACAATGAACCCTAAAGATTTCATTAACAGTCTATTTATTGGTTTTGCAAGAGATTCTAAATGAACTTCTTCACGTAGAAATGAAAACTTGCCAGTGATTAATATGAACCATATGAAAATGTAACTATCACTGGAAAGGTAAAACTAGTTATGTTCAGATACACTAATGTCATTGTAGTGGTATGTACCTTATAAATCCAGTATGAAGAGTGAAAGACAAAATTAAGACACAACTATAAGCACAAAAGTTTGTTACTGGATAGACATGATAAAAAAAGATGTAAGTTTTTGCATCAAAAAGATAAAATGTGGAGTCAGAAGGGTAACACTGTAGTTTTAGTGTGTGTTAGAGCTTAAGTTGTTTGCAGCTTCTAATTGACTGTTATAACTATAACAGATGTTTTATATAAGCCTCATCATAACAAAGAGCCAAAACCTCTAGGAAATACACAAAGAGAAAAGAATTTAAGCATACCAGTACAGAAAATCATTAAATCACTGAGGAAGAGAGCAAAAAGAGAAGAAAAGAATGGAAGGATCACAAAACAGCCAGAAATCAATGAGCAAAGTGATAATGGTAAGTCCACACCTCTCAATAATACTTTACATGTACCAGGACTTTCTCCAGTGAAACACATTGAATGTCTGAATATATGAAAAAACAAAACCCAACTCTGTGCTGCTTAACAAAGACTCATTACAGCCTTTGAGGCACAGATAGATGGGAGGCGAAGGGATAAGCAAAGAAACTGCATGTAAATGGAGAACAAAGAGAGAGGAGATAGCTATAGTTACAACAGAAAGGACAGACTTCTAGGCAGAGACTGAGAAGAGACAAGAAGGGTATAATATAATAATAATAAAGTGGTCCATCCAGCAGGAGGATATAGCATTTGTCAGTATTTATGTCCCCTATAGAGGAGCACTTAAATAAAGAAGACAGATATTAACAGAGATGAAGGGAGAGCTAGACAGCAATACAATAAGAGCAGAGAGCTTCATCACCCCACTTTCAACAATAGATCGATCATCCAGATGGACTGCCAGCAATGGAACTTTGGAGTTAAGCCACATGTTAGGACAGATGGACTTACAGATATTTACAAGCATTTCATCTAAAGGAGGCAGCATAGACATTGTTCTAGAGTTATTTGGAAGCTTCTCCAGGATAGACCATATGTTAGGCCACAAAACAGACCTTGATATATTTAAGAAGATTGAGATCCTATCAAGTATCCTTTCCAACCACAATGGTAAGAATTCAAGTAGAAAAAAAAGCTGAAAGATTCATAATATGAGGTGATTTAACAATATGCTATTGCACATCAGGGGGTCATAGAAGTCATCAAAAGAGACAGAAAGTAATGTCCTAGTTGAATGAAACAGAAATATAACATACCAAAGTTTACGGAATGCAGCAAAGCCATTCTAGATAGGAAGTTCATAATGATGAATACCTCCATTAAGAAGGAAAGTCATTAAAACAACCTAAGATTATAATGTATGTAACTAGAACTAAGTAGTAGAAGGAAGGAAATAACAAAGATCAGAGTAGAAGTACATATAATCAAACTGAAGGATAGTAGGAAACATTAATGAAACTAAGCACTACCTTTTTAAACTGATAAACAAAACAGGCAAACATTTAACTATACTCATCAACAGAAAAAAATACAGGACTGAAATACATAAATTTATAAATGAACGAAAAGACATTCAAAGTGATACCACAGAAATACAAAGCACAATAAGAGACTACCAGGAACAATTATAAACCAACAAACAGGTCCAGCTAGAAGAAATGGACAAATGGTAGAAACACAGAGTTCACCAAGACTGAATCATGAGGAAATAAAAAACCTCAACAAACCAATTAGCAAGAAGATTGAATCAGTCATCAAAAACTTCCTACCAGAATTTCAGAACCAAATGGCTTCACTGGTGGAGTCTATGAAACATTTAAAGAAGAATTATTGAGAATCCTTCTCAAATTCTCCCAAAAAGTAGAAGAGGATGTAACACTTCTATACCCTTTTTATGAGGGCAGCATTTAAATGATACCAAAAATGGACATGGACACTAATATAAAGGAAAGAAAAGTTCAATATCTGAATGAATATAGGTGCAAAAGTCCTCATAAAAATATTGGCAAACTGAATTCAACAATTCTTTTCAAAGGTCATACACCATGACGGAATACAGTACATTGCAACCCATGACTTATTTATAACTAAAAGTTTATACTTTTTGACTCCATTCAAATGAGCACCATTAAAAAAAATGAACCAGGCAATAATTGTAGGAATGATGTTTTATTGATATATTAACTGAGGGATTAGCAATACAGCATTAATATATTGGAAAGAATTCCAATTCAGAATGCCAAAATCATATCTACTATTAATAGGAGGCATGCTGTGTGTGACACACTCCAATAAGTGCTGTGTAATCATTATCTAACTTGATTATTTCTATGAAGAGCAGTAATGCAGTAGCCATTACTATCAGCTCTACTTTATAGGTGCCAGTAGTGAGGCGGGGAGAGGTTAATTTGCTCAAGGTCACAAACCAGCAAGTGGAAAGCCAGAATTCCACCCACCTTGTCTGATACCAGTGTTCATATTGGAACCATCAAAAGTCACATTTCTGTCATGAATTAATTTTATTGTATCCCTTATTGCCTCAGTTTCCTCACTTATGCTTAGAAAATAAGGCCATGTCTGCCCTACAGGTTTGCTGTGATGATTAATTAAGATCAGGTACTGGAAAAAATGTGCGTGTGTGTGTGCGTGTGTGTGTGTGTGTGTGTGTGTGTGTGTGTGTGTGTGTGTAATGGGGGTGCTTTATAAACAGTGAGGTACCCACAGATCTACTTTACTGTTCTGAAGCTGTTTTACCAGCTCGCTGGCTGTGTCACGATCGTGGGATATTTCATCTCCTCTTGCTTCAGGTTCCCCATCTGGAAACTTAAGGTATCAAACTAGATGATCCCTAGATACACAGCAGGTCTACTGACCCCACATTCGTTAAAGCAAAATCTACCATCATGAGATCATGAGAGGACCACGGGGAACTGGGTGATTATATCAGAAGGCACGGGGCAAATTGGAGCATGAGATTAGCTGGGACAAAACTGCCCTGACAACTATGTCTCCGGAGAGCAAGTACCTGGGGGCTTTTCTCCCTCTAACTGTCTTTTTTCCTGGCACCTGAACAACACATTTAAGAGGACCCTCGGGTGTGGGCATCTCTCTCGCTGTGAGTGGACAACCAGTTTATAGACTAAAGCTCCTGTCTTGGAGGGTAATAGGGCTCACTGAGAAACCCCTTTTGGAAAAGAAATAAGCAGTTTCAACCTTTGGTGAGAACTGTGTGTTCCTGAGGGATCTGGGTCAAGGTGAGAGGGTGAGATTAGAGGGCTCAGTGGATTCCGTGCTGTCTTGATAGCCGTGGGATCCTCCCGGTAGGACTGTGCGGACGAGGTTTGTGGTCCTCAGTGTCCCCGTTCCTCAGTCTCCCTCCCCCTCTCCCCCACACCCTCCACTTAGGGCTCTTCCTGGGGTTTTCTCCTTATCCATGTGGTCTGTCCTTCAGTGAAAAGATTAATAACCTCTTACCTAACATTTCAGCTGTTACTCTGGGGTGAGAGGCAGGGGTTGAGCTCTAGGTCTTCAGTTTCTTAAGGACGTGATCTTGAACTCTCTTGCCTCTGTTTTTTCACCTGTTAACTGGGATAATAGGATTATCTGGAATATAATAGGCAATACCTCTAAATGCTAACAAATTTTAGAAGTTAGTAAATGAGGACTTAATAAAAATTAATAATTTACTAAATTATAGGGGGATATCCTAAGTTTAAATATGTTTGTTTCCTAACTTTATCCATCCCAAAGACCCTTTTAATATGATTTTTCCTTTGAGGGTACTGCTTTTATAATAATGAAAACTTTATTGCCATTTAAATTTTAGCTTTGATACATAATTTCTGAGTAGGGAAAGACAAGTTAGTTACTACATAATGATATGACAGAGTATTCTGGTATAATTTCATTTCTTTGAAATATTGCAAATAGTTCTCTGTTGTCACCTTTGAGGAGCCTGATATGAAGGCAGTGGCTGGTTGACACAGTCTCAGAGACGCCCCACTGAGCACAGGTAGTGGTGCCCTCTTTCACCTTCTTTTACTTGTATTTTCCCCATTCAGCGACATCCCGTCTTTCTTAACCCCACAGTATACTCCCCACAACCTTGTAAACTATGTCCTAAAGAGAGAAGGCTGGAAAAGTTTTGTATTAACTCTATCCACATAGTAAAATATCCAGCATATGTACATCAGTCATCTTTTGTATTCCAACTTTTCATGAGTTAGTGAACACATGGAAAAAATTAATCGAATAGAGTGATTATATTTAGAATGTTTCCCCCCTGTTTTTGGCTTACCAGATATTAAACTATATGTTTTCAGGGTCAGTTTTATCATAAAGAAGTAAAACAACCCACCACTCCTCATTCTTTTTGGGCCCCTGATGGGTTAGACAGAATGCATTTAGTTGTGGCTGCCTCTGTTCCCGGAATGTAATAAAGTGAGGAATTTTAGTGCAACCTCTTGATCAAAGCTTGAGTTATTTTCACAGATTTGATCTATTATGTTAGTATTTTTGGAGATGGTATGTGTGGCAGTCCATGTTTCCAAAACATTTTCATTGAAACGAACTCCTCTTGGATAAAACATTTGAGAAATGACATGGCAGCACTCTATTCAAAGAGTAGCAGAAAGATTTCCAAGTCCATATAAACACAGTTGAGATGACGCAAAGCAGGATATTTTTACTTCCACATCCAAAACAGCTACAATGAATAATTTATTAGTATAATCAATATGTATTTACTGTTAAATGCAATTACTAATGTGTTACTATAGCCAGATTCTTGTTAAATAAACCAGCTCCACTAGGCCATGTACTGTACCTCATCAGTATTATCATTTCAGCTGCATTGGGTGGTGGTGGAACATAAAAAGTAGCATTAGGAGTTGATAATCCATCTGAGTGGGAGATAATGGAGCAATACACGATGAAAACAAAGATGATCATTCATCAACAATATTCTTGTGTTAGAGAACATCTGTTTCAGTAATAATTATATGAAGAGTCCCTGATGCTTCAGTATTAGCTCTGCCTTATTTTTCTTTCACAGAGAGGAAAGACTGTGGGAATGATAATTGCTAACATTTATTTAGGTCTTACTGTTTTAAACCCTTTATGCTCTTCAATCCTTGCAGCAACCCCATGAGGTGGTAAGCACTATAGCCCCGTGTATACATGAGGCCACTGGAGCACAGAGCGGGTAATAACTGGCTAAGAGTCCTATGCCAGGAAATAAAAGTCAGGAAAGTCTGAAGTCTTCCCTCTCATTCTTTCTCCATCATTTTCCCGCTCTCTCACTCTCCTTCTGTCTCTCTGTGCTAACGATTAAGGATTATGGATTTGTGTATCTTAATAGATTTTCTAACTATAAATGTAGGAGTTGAAGAAAATTGAAAATACAAGTATAAAGAATACCAAAATCATACCACTCATTATTTTGGTATTTGTAATTGGTTCATGGGTGTGTGTGTGTGTGTTAGAGAGAGATTATGTAAAGCGTTTTTTTTCTTCTAGTGAGGTGGAAGTATTTTGTGCAATCATCAGCAATATATGACAATGTGTATCCTTCATTAACTTATGCTTTTTATATCAAAGACATTACTACATTGTCTTTTTTTTGAGAGGGCATCTCTCATATTTATTGATCAAATGGTTGTTAACAACAATAAAATTCTGTATAGAGGACTCAATGCTCAATGTACAATCATTAATCCACCCCAAGCATAATTCTCGTCAGTCTCCAATCTTTTGAAGCATAATGAACAAGTTCTTACATGGTGAACAATTTCTTACATAGTGAATAAGTTCTTACATGGTGAACAGTACAAGGGCAGTCATCACAGAAACTTTCTGTTTTGATAACATATTATGAACTATAAACAATCAGGTCAAATATGAATATTCGTTTGATTTTTATACTTGATTTATATGTGAATCCCACATTTCTCACTTAATATTATTATTATTATTATTAATTTTTAATAAAATGCTGAAGTAGTAGGTAGATGCAAGATAAAGGTAGAAAACATAGTTTAGTGCTGTAAGAGAGCAAATGTAGATGATCAGGTGGGTGCCTGTAGACTAAGTGTTAATCCAAGCTAGACAAGGGCAATAAAACATCCATGGATGCAGAAGATTTCTCTTAAAACAGGGGGGTGAGGTTCTAAGCCTCACCTCTGTTGATCCCCAATTTCTCACCTGATGGCTCCCCTACGACTGTGCCTGTCTTTGGTTGTTCCTCCCTTGAAGAATCTTACCCGTCTCTGGCTAACCAGTCATCTTCCAGGGCCATACAGGGTAATGTAAAGTTGGTAAGTGAGAGAGAAGCCTTATTGTTTGAAAAGGTTAGCTTTCTACTTCTTTGCATATTGATGCCCTGTGGCTTCTATGCCCAGCATTTGTCTTGAGGTATCTTTACCACTTGGAGGAATTATGATTCTCGGTATACTCGATATGAGGCACGAATTCTATTTAAGGTTGTAATTAGGAAGGAAGAAGAAAAGCTATGGAAGTAGCAGATGGAAGATAACATGGGAAGATTGATTATTTCTTTGACATATCTTCTTGTAGAGTAACTTCAGCATGTATAGGTTTTAAACTACTAATTAAATTGTGTACACACTTTAACTTAATAGGAATACAGTTACATAACCAAAGCAGACCTATAATTACCAGCCACCTCCAGTGAAACCAAGAAAACCAGTTAGGCACCTTAGGCATTTGTGAAAACTTATCTATGATATGGTGGATATTGTCCAGCTGAACTTGAACAGTCTGTGAGAAATCAGACAAATTAAAACAACCCATTCCTGGGGACTGTTCACATCCCATATGTTCTTTTAACAGTAGATAGTCTGTAGTTGTAAGGTTTTGGAGCGCTACAACTTGCACTTCTCCTAATTCTTGGTTGAGTTCCAACAGTATAGATCCAGTCAAATTTGTTGTTTTACTGTATGCACAGGCCAGCTTAGATATCTCCTTCTTCATTCCAATGGCAAGTCCAGGAACCGGTGGGATGGATGCAGCTACAACTGCAGCATCACCTGGATCTTTGTTGAGGTTTCTTGATGATCATCTTCTGGTATGACTCTTCCAGAGAGTGCTGATGCTGGAAGTTCTTCTTCATATCGTATCTTAGTTCATTTTCTGGGTCGCCAAATTAGGCTTTGATCCTCTGTATAAACACAAACAGACCCTTTGCCCACACTTTGATATTCCCTTTATACCATTGTGTAGAACTCATTGGAGGTCACAACACAGGAAATGCTTTTTTTTTAAAAGAAAGGAATATTATCATAAAAATGTACCTCCATAGCCAATCATCTGACACCCTTTAAGTGATCAAAATTAAGGATATTTAAAGCATGCATTAATCATTGGTTTACAGTTATTTTTATCCTGTCAGGGAGTAATTCCCCTTTTATTTCTTTTTTTTTTGTTATCATTAATCTACACTTACATGAAGAATATTATGTTTACTAGGCTCTCCCCTCTACCAGGTCCCCCCTTTAAACCACTTTACAGTCACTGTTCATCAGCATAGCAAAATGTTGTAGAATCACTACTTGTCTTCTCTGTGTTGTACAGCTTTCCTCTTTCTCCCACCCCCCAACATTGTCTTTTTTTATTGTTTTGGAACTCTTTTTTTCCCAATTCAGCAACTGTGTTTCAAGGGTATTTTACTTAAGTGGATTTTTCTGCTGTAACCATATTTTAAATTGTTAAATAGTATTTTTTCTTTATGTTTTCTGTTTTGGTGTTATATTTCAGATAGATCATTCCCATCCCAAGATTACTTAAAAGCAAAATAAGTGTTTATCCTTCGCTATCAACTGAAATAATAACTTAAAAGGGAGTTCTAGTTTTATTGTATTTTCAATTTTTACTAATATTTCCATTTTTCCACAATTTCCGTGTGTTCTTATGATGCTTTTCTACTTCTACAAGAATTATAAATTGTTCATGTTTATTAAACTTTTTAGTATCTGAAAGTACAAGGCTTTTTATTTACTTCTTCAATTTTTATATTTAAACCTTTTTCATTTTTAAAAATTATAGTATAGTAGACATACACTATATTAGTTTCAGGTGTGCAGCATAGGGATACAATTTTATGCATTATGAAATCATACCACTGTAAATGTAGTTACCATTTGTCACCATACAGTTATTGACTCTATTCCCTATGCTGTACTTTTTATCCCATAAATTATTTATTATACAATTGGAAGTTTGTTCCTCTATCCCATCACCTATTTCATCCATTCCCCTACCCCAACCTTTTACGACAACCACCAGTTTGTTCTCTGTATTTATGGTCCATTCCTGATTTGGGTTTTGCTTGTTTGCTCATTTCAAGTCCTTTTCCTTATTAATCTTTGTCAAAAATTTTCTTGGCTATTCTCAATGATTAACTCTTTCATTTCAAGGAAGGTCAGAAAATTTATGGATCATAACCAAGAGGTTATATCTATTGTGAATCTGTTACTAAGTTCTAACCAGCTGACTGTATCAACAAAAAAATATTAAAAAGAACTATGAAGAACTTGAGAATTGAAATTTTCCACATGGACTCTTTGTCTGCACCAAGACGTGTCATAGAGTGATGTTTCTTGTCAACTGACCCAAGTGGACTCAAACTCAAACAAGCCTGATATGAAGTCCTTCACTGGCTTGTATCTTCATGGCCCCAGGAGATTTGCTTCTACCTGAGGTCTGAATGTATGTCTGCCTAGAAGTAATGATGCCTGACTGCCTAGAAGGCTGGTGATCTCTCAGGAAATTCGCTAAATGGATCCATAAAACTCTAGCAGCCCTGGCATTCCTATCCAGGGGTACAACTGTAATTCATGGTTACCTGTAATCAATTAATGATAATAATAGTCAACACCTATTGAAACAGTTGCTATGTAGTAGATTGAGTGCTGAGCATTTGCATGAATTTCCCTACAGCCCTCCCAGTAACATGATGTTTCAAGGCCTCTTATTGTTCTTATTTATTGTCAGTGGTAAATCTTAGTGTGTTTAAGCCACAGGGGCAGGTACATAGAACAGGAGGGTATCAGAACAAAATCTCCAAAATTTGAACATTGAACTGTAGTCCCATGCTATTGCTCAGGTAGAAAAACACCTTAAGTTAATAATATATTGAGGTCAGTAGTTAGCTATACTAGCCTCCCTTTGGTGTACTTTCTATGAAGACTTCCATAAGAACATTTATTCTATAACTTCTTTGGTCACACATGCTATGCCCTACAAAAATATTATCAGAGTTATAAATTGTGATATGATTTTCAGGCCAGTTAGGAGATGAAATATTCAATACATTTGCAAAAGTTGAGAAATTATTACAAACAGGGTAATCATTTTTCTCATGCATCATGGGATCAATTTTTAAAATTTATCAGGATGCCCATGTGGGACAGAAGGTCTATTACAAATTATTACACTATTATTATCAGAAAGTGTAGTTATATAATGAATAAACAGAAGTCTTGAGAAAACACTTTCATCAATGATCTCCATGTACAATAATCACAGATTTTCTACTGTTTCTAAAAAATTCTCCATCAAGTGTTTAAATATGTCCTTCAATTCTCATAGGAATTCATGCCTTAACTGAGAACCTGAAGCACTGAGCAGGTACTCGACAATGTGAGATGAAAAGCAGCAGTGGTTACAGCAAGACAGTGAGCATTTCCCTTTTTCTTGTGCTCCATGGAGGAAAAAACGGGCACTTAGGAGACTTGTAATGCTGCCATTTCCGTTGAGTCAGCGGTGCATTCCCTTTTTTTGATCTCAGGAGTACTGAGGCTATGATTAGGAGACGAAATATTACAGAGATCACCCACTTCATCCTGTTGGGGTTCTCCGATTTTCCCAGAATCAAAGCAGTGCTCTTTGCTGTGTTCCTGGTGATCTACGTTACAACTCTGACTTGGAACCTGAGCATCATCATCTTAATAAGGATGGATTCCCACCTCCACACACCCATGTACTTCTTCCTCAGCAACCTGTCCTTCCTAGACATCAGCTATGTGACCTCCACAGCCCCCAAGATGCTGTCTGACTTTTTTCAGGAACAGCATACCATCACTCTAGTGGGTTGTGCTGTTCAGTACTTCTTCTTTGCAGCCCTGGGACTGACTGAGACTTGTCTCATGACAGCCATGGCCTATGACCGCTATGCTGCCATTTGTAATCCACTTCTCTATTCATCAATCATGTCACCCACCCTCTGTGTTCAGATGGTGCTGGGCTCCTATATGGCTGGCCTCTCTGCTTCCCTATCCCAGTTGTGTGCCATTCTTCAACTCCACTTCTGTGGGCCTAATGTCATCCACCACTTCTTCTGTGACATGCCCCAGTTGTTAGTCTTGTCCTGCACTGACACTTTCTTTGTTCGACTCTTGGCTGCTGTATTAATAATATTCTATGGAATAATAAATGTCGTGGTTATCATAGTATCCTATGGCTATATCATCATCTCCATCATGAAGATCACTACAGCTAAAGGCAGGTCCAAGGCTTTCAACACCTGTGCTTCTCACCTGACAGCGGTTTCCCTCTTCTATACCTCAGGTATGTTTGTCTATTTGAGGTCCAGCTCTGGTGGTTCTTCCAACTTTGACAGATTTGCATCAGTTTTTTACACAGTGATGATTCCCATGTTGAATCCCTTGATTTACAGTCTGAGGAACAAGGGAATCAAAGATGCCTTGAAGAGGTTGCAGAAGAAGGGAGGGTATTGCTAACTTAACAAATTCTGGTATTTTTGACAGATTCATCCTGTCAGAATCCCCTTAACCCACAATACTGAGGCCATGAATAGACTATAAGAAAATTCATACTGCCTTTGGACAGAGAAGGATGATTTGACAGGTTCTATGGCCAAAAGGACCAACATCCTATACAAATCCAGGCAAACACAATGAGTGTAATTCTTCGAGCTTCTCCGGTTTCCCCCTCCATGAAGAGAGGCTTCATTTATCAATATACCCTAAAATATAGATGAAACATTCAGATTCAGAAACTTCTATTTTTTTTCTTTTGAGAATGAGGCCTGTTTAATGTCAGCCCTCTGACTGTAAAGGCGAGATACCTGACAGAGGCCCAGGAATGTAGGAACACAGTCTCCCACATGTTCTGATGCAACATAATCCAGACATGATAGTGATCCATGCTTGCTGTGTGTTTCTGACCAGAATGGGAATGAACCATGGGAGATGAAGTGCCTTTGGACAAACAAAGCTATATAGTTGGCCTGGTTGTACCTCCTTGTAGGGAAAAGGAAGATTGCTTAGGTCTGTATGGGGGCAAGTTCTGCCAATAAACAGAGCTTGAACAGACTGTTAAGAGAGTTTGACTCCTCATAATGTGCTCAGATCATGGCCTGTTCAGGGAACATTGGAACAGTCAGTTGTCTTGCAAGGTTGCATGAAATCATAATAAATGAGGCTTGTATAATAATAGTTACAGAAGCTCTTTGTACAAGAGTATAAAGCAGGAGCCCTAGGGCCACACCCTGAAGCCTCAGACATGGAGTGGATGCTCTGCCTAGCATCATTGTCCCAAAGCGGGTCAGGATGGCTGTTTTCATGGGCTCCCCAGCTGGTGCAACTCAGATGCTACTGAGTGCATCTGGTGAAGATTTTTATTCTTAGTTGCATTTCCCATTTATCTGCTTGTCTTCATGCTTTGCAGTAAACGTTTCTTTCTTTAATGTATTATTGCATACAATCGCATTTCTGCCTTATCAGATCCTTTGAACCTTATCTTTAGCAAAACACTTCTGGAAACACCAATCTGAGACAGCTAATATTTTTCTAAGGCCTCTTTCAGAACTAACCATGTAACAAAGCTTAAGCCCCATCCTCATCACCGCCAGCTGCCATCTAAGGAAGGAGGAGGTGACTTGAATCATAAAGAGGAATGAAATGAAGAATGTGGTCCCTTCAGTGCCATTTACTTATGATTCCGATGATTTAGTTTCTTGTATCTAGTGTTTAATGAGGATTTCTCATGGGAGATGACACTCAAAATCCACGTCATAGCCAACAGCCATTTCTGTTATTGTGGGACTCAAAATTCTCTATCTTCCCCATTAAATCTAGAAATGTACCTTGGTTGACATAGCTGATGGTTCGCACTATCAAGTCACTTCTGATATTTCAGTATCTGTTCATTTTTGGTAGGAGGAGAATTATGGGAAATCTCATTGTAGTAATAGAATTACTGCATATTCAGTGTTGCTGAACTAAGAATAAATATGACAAACTGTATATGTTCTTTCCTGTCATCTGTGTTTGGCATTTTTTGTCCTAGAGATTTATGGTTGTATGAGGTGATAATGAATGGAGTAGAATGGTTAGAGTTCCTTTAATACTGATACCTTCCAGAAACCCTCAAGGCTCAGGAGAGGAAATAGATAATAGGATATGCAGAATTCTCAGATCTAGGCAATTTCCTCTGTCTGAAGAAGGACACACAACTTTGGGTGATTGTAGTCTGGTTAAAAAAACCTGGAACATGTACAGTGATACTTGCTATTAATTTGCCAGATTGGCCAGGCATGAACAAACTGACACAGAACAGATGTCATTACTTTTACATATTATCCTTGGAGATTCATTGGATTCTTATTGTTGTTTTGGGATCTCAGATCTGATGGGTCACATGAATAGCTCTGTTCAATGAAGACTGTAAGTGAGGAGGTGTTTGAAGGCTTTTCCAAGTCTTCCATGAGACTCCACATGGGCAGGGTCGAAAGAGTGGAATTATAGATCCTCTGGGAAAGTTTGTGAGGGCTTTCCTCCTGATAAGGAAAGAATGTGGTATGAATAAAGGATGTGTGGTCCCTGTGCATGCATAGGCATGCTTTTTGAAGGATTTCTCTTTAAAATGTGTGAGAATGTGTGAGAAGCCTGTTTCTAAGGGGCCATGAGGACTTTCTTGGGAGATAGACCTCTGTTAGGTTTATAATACAGTGTCGTTGATTCTAATCACTATGCTGTGCATTCAGTGTCCAGATTTATTCATCTTCTAGTTGCAAGTTAATACCCTTTCATAACATCTCCTCAAGTGTTCTGTCCCCCAGCCCCTGGTAACCACAATTCTACTCTCTATTTCTTTGAATTTGACTTTTAAGAGATTCCACAAATAAGTGACATCATACAGTATTTGCCTTTTTCTGGTTTATTGCACTTAGCATAATGATCCCAAATTCTATCCATATTGTCACAAATGGTAGCATTTCCTTTGCTCTTGTGGTTCAATTATATTCCACTGTTAGTGTATGCCATGACTTCTTCACCCATTCACACACTGATGGACACTTTTTTTTCCCATATCTTGGCTATTGCGAGTAATGCTGCAGTAAACATGGGAGTGCAGATATCTTTTTGATATCATTTTTTCATATGCAGTGGCCATATACACAGACGTGGTATTGTTGGACTGTATGGTTGTACCATTGTAAAAGTTGGAGGAACCTCCATGCTAATAGTGACTTAAACCATTTACATTCTC
Source organism: Manis javanica (assembly GCF_040802235.1). Lineage (NCBI taxonomy): Eukaryota > Metazoa > Chordata > Mammalia > Pholidota > Manidae > Manis > Manis javanica. Next base: position 1,402,108 of record NW_027332171.1, read on the forward strand.
ATCACAAAGTGTACATCACCAACCCATGTTATCTCTTGTCTTCTTGATGTTGGCCATTCTAACAAGTGTGAGGTGATATCTCATTTTGTTTATGCTTCAATTTTGCATTTCTCTGATTATTAGTGATGATGAGCACCTTTTCATATATTTGTTGGCCATTTGGATGTCTTCTTGTAAAAACGTCTATTCAGTTTCTCTGTCCATCCTTTATTTGGTTTGTTTGTTCTATTATTATTGAGTTGTTCGAGTTTTTTGTATATATTGGCTATCAATGCCTTGTCTGATATATGGTTTGCAGATATTTTCTGCCATTCTCCAGGTTGTCTTTTCATGTTGTTTCTTTTCTGTGCCGGAACATTTTAATTTGATTTCCCGCTTGCTGAATTTTGCTTTTGTTGCTTGTTTTTTTTTGGTGCCATATCCTAAAAAATTATTGCCAAGGCCAATTTCAAGGAGTTCTTTCTCTGTCTTTTCTTCTAGGAATTTTATGCTTTAGGTGTTTCTTTCAAATATTCTATAAATTTATGGTTATTGTTTGTGACTGCTGGAAGATGGTGGTCCAATTTCATTATCATGCATGGTTATCCAGTTTTCCAACACCATTTGTTTAAGAGACTACTCTTTCTCCATTGAGTATTTTTGCCTTTCTATTCAAACACTGGTTAACTACACATGCAGGGGTTGACTGCTTGACTCCCTATTTGTTCCACTGGGTTATATGTCTATGTTTATGGTAGCTCATATTGTTTTGATTAGCAAAGCTTTGTAGGATAGTTTTAAATCAGAAGTGTGATGCTTCCAGGTTTGTTCTTTTTCAGAATTGCTCTGGTATTGAATGTCCTTTGTCGTTTCATGCAAAGTTTAGTATTGTGTTTTCTGTTCTTGTGAATAATGCCATTAGAATTTTCATAGAGATTATGTTGAATGAATAGTTGTTTTTCAGTACTATGAGTACTTGACAATTATTAACTTAGTTTTGTGATTACTGCTTAGAAGGTACATTACACGTCAGCCTGGCTCTTTGGGTCACTGGGGCTTACACTCTTGTGTTCCTGAGGTCTGTAGCCCACAAAGAAACAATTGTTAACTACCATCCCCAGGGATTAGTGCAGAGGGCAAAGAAGGAAACAACCAACCCCAGTATTTCTCCAAAAGAAATCTATGTACACACTTTCAAAATGCGTCCTGAGTGTCTGGTCCCAATTACCCTGCATGTAGCTGTTGAATGGGATTCTTCCTTTGGGTCAGTGACAGTTCTTGTTATGCCATAACTATAAGGAGCTACTAAGGGGAATGAAGGCTGCTGGACACCACAAAGGATTGAGAGATAATCATGAGGTTGGGCCCAGATGGACAAGATACCCCTTGCAGAGTAGGAGAGGTGGCTATTTTATTTAAGGCACAGAAACCAATACAGAGAATCTGGAAGAATGAAGAAATGGAGACACATGTTCCAAACAAAAGAAGAAAATAAAAATCTAGAAATAGACCTTATTGAAATAGGGATAAGGAATTTACCTGATAAATAGTTCCATTTCTGGTGATAAAGATATTCACCAAGGTTAGGAGAATAATGCATGAACAAAATGAGTTTCAATAAATAGCTACAAAATATAAGAAATTATCAAATAGAAATCACAGAGATTCAGAAAATATAATGAAAATTCAAAGTGGATATTCAATAGCATACTAGAGGAAGTATAAAAAAGGATCAGTTATATTGAAGATAGGTCAGTGCAAGTAATGCAATCAGAAAAGCAAAAAGAATGAAGACAGTTTCAAGGATTTATACAGATCAATATTTGTATTATTTAAGTCCCAGAAGGTGATGAGAGAGAGAGAGAGAGAGAGAGAGAGAGAGAGAGAGAGAGAGAGAGAAGCTTGCAAAGCATTTTCAAGAAATAATGGCTTACTATTTCCTTAACCTGAGGAAAAAAGCAGACATCCAGATCCAGGAATCCCAGATAATTCCAAATAATGTGAATCCAAAGAGAACCATACTCAGATATCTTATGGATAAGATATCTTACAGAGAAGTAAAGTTTAGATACTCTAATATTGTCATTGTAGTGGTATATCACTTACAAATCTAGTAAGAAGATTGAAAGGCAAAAGTAGAAAAATAACTATAACTACAGTCATTTGTTAGTAGATACACAAGACAAAAAAGATATAAATGTATGCATCAAAAACATAAAATGTGGAGGTAGGATGGTAGGTATGTAGTGTTAGAACTCCGGGAGCCTGAGACTCCTGTCACTAGTGGAGGGCCAGCAGGCTCCATTGGTTCCTCTGAGACCCAGCACAGCGCTGGTATTTGAACAATTTACCAGTATTGGGAAATGTGTCAGAGGGTCAGGGGCTGGAGGGAGGTCTCTTCAAGGAGAAAGGGCAGGTGGATGATGCTTCCCCAGCCCCTCCCTAAGCCCAAGTGTTCAGGCATTCATGGGAACCAGCTCCAAACATGCCATTTCCCTCACTGGCAGCTCAGCCCTTAGTTGCCCGCCCCTGTGACCTGCACTGCCTACACAAAAGATGTAGATTATTACATTGTCTTTATAAAGTGTGGAGGATGAAGAAGAATAAAAAGTAGTACACTTAGATTGTATTTGAAATAGAGTGACCATAACTTTGTATACAATTTTATATATGGAGGAAACTATCAATGAACCTTATGGTAACCACAAACCTAAAGCCTATAATAGGTACAAAAAAATTTAAAAAATAAATGTAAGCATAACACTAAAGATAACCATCAAATTAGGAGAACAGTATAAGAGAGGAAGAAAGGAACAGAGAAGAACTAAAAAAATCCAACAGGAAACCAGTTAATAAAATGGCAGGCGGTACTTATCTATCAATAATTACCTTAAATGTAAATGGACTGAATGCATCAACAAAAGACATAGAGTGGCACAATACATAAAGAAACAAGACCCATTCCAATGCTGCCTACAAGAGACTCATTTCAGACCCACAGACATACACAGAATGAGAGTGAAGGGGTGGAAAAGATATTTCATGCAGATAAAAGGGAGAAAAAACCCCCAGGAGTACCAGTACTTGTATCAGACAAAACAGATTTCAAAAGAAAGAAAGTAAGAAGAGACAAAGAAGGTCATTACATGATGATAAAAAGATCAGTCCATCAAGAGAATGTAACTATTATAAATATCTGGGCACACAACATAGGACCACCTAAATATGTGAACCAAATACTAACACAACTAAAGAAAGAAACAGAACGCAACTCAATCATATTAGGGGACTTTAACATACCACTTACATCAATGGACATGTAAATGAGACAAAAAATAAATAAGGAAACAGAGGCATTAAATAACACATCATATCAGATAGACTTAATTGTTACATACTGAACATTCCACCCAAAAACAGCAGGATACAAAATTTTCTGAAGTGTACATGGAACATTCTCCAGAGTAGACCACATATTAAGACACAGAAAGACCATATAGGTAGATCACATATTAAGACACATACAACAAATAAATTAAAAAATACTGCAAACGTGTTAAGCATATTTTTAGATCACAATGGTATGAAACTAGAAATAAATTACATGAAGAAAACAAACCCACAAACACATGGAGGCTAAACAACAATGTTTCCATATAATCAATGGACCAGTGAACAAATTAAAACAGAAATCAAGCAATATATGGGTACCAATGAAAACAAAAATTCAACAGTCCAAAATTTGTGGGATACCACAAAAGTGGTTCTATGAGAGAACTACATGGCAATACAGGCCTACCTCAAGAAATGAGAACAATCCCAAATAAGCAGTATAAACTCAGAGTTAAAGAAACTAGAAAAAGAAGCACAAATGAGTCCTAAAGTCAGTAAAAGGAGGGACATAAAAAGATCAGAGCAGAAATGAATAAAATGGAGAAAAATGAAACAATAGAAAAGTTCATGAAACCAAGACCTGGTTCTTTGTGAAGATGAAGAAAATAGACAAACTCCTTCCCAGGACTTATGAATGAAAAAAAGAGAGGGGACACAAACAAAATCTGAAAACAGGAAAAGGAATAGTTTACAACTAGCACCTCAGAAAACATAAGAAATGATTAGAGAATTCTATGAAAAATTATATGAGAAACAAATTGGGACAACCTAGATCAAACAGACAAATCCTTAATAAAGTACAAACTTCCAAGATTGACCCAGGAAGAAGCACAAAATCTGAACAAACTGATTGCCAATAATGAATGTAAACTGGTAATCAAAAAGCTCCCAAGAAACAGAAGGCCATTATCAGATGGCTTCACAGCTGAATTCTACCCAACATTTAAAGAAGAGCTAATACCCATCCTTCTTAAAGTATTCCAATAAATGGAAGAGGAGGGAATACTTCCAAACTCATTCTATGATTCCAGCATCATTCTAATACCACAACCAGGCAAAGACACTAGCAAAAAAAAAAATTATAGATTGATAACCCTGATGAACATAGATGCAAAAATCCTCAACAAAATATTAGCAAACAGAACTCAAAAGTACATCAAAAGGATCATCCATCCTGACCAAGAGGGATTTATTGCAGAGATGCAAGGGTGGGACAGTACTGGTAAATCAATCAATTGCTACACCACATTAACCAAAAGAAGGATAAAAATCACATGATCATCTTAATAGATGCTGAAAAAGCATTGGACAAAATTCAACATCCATTCATGATAAAAACTCTCAACAAAATGGGTATGGAACATACACACCTCAATGTAATAAAGGTGCTATATAACAAACCCACAGCCAACACCATACTCAACAGTGAAAAGCTGGAAGCTTTTCATCTAAGATCAGAAACAAAACAAGAATGTCCACTCTCCTCACTTTCATTCAACGTAGTACTGGAGGTCCTGGCCATGGCAATAAGATAACACAAAGAGATAAAACATATTCAAACTGTTAAGGAACAAGTTAAACTGTCACTTTTTTCAGACAACATGATATTATACATAGAAAACCCCACGACTCCACCGAAACACTATTAGAATGAATAACTAGATTCAGCAAAGTTGCACAATACAAAATTAATACACAGAAATCTGTTGCATTATTGTATACTAAGAGTGAGCTGGCAGAAAGAGAAATCTGGAAAACAATTCCACTTATGATTACATCATAAAGAATAAAATACCTAGGAATAAGCCCAACTAAGGAGGTGAAAGACCTGTGCTCTGAAAACTATAGACACTGATGAAAGAAATTGAAGACACAAATCAATGGAAATACATGCCTTGCTCATGGATAGGAAAAATTCATCCTGTCAAAATAGCCATCCTGCTCAATGCAATTTACAGATTCAATGCAATCCCTATCTAAATGTCAATGGCATTTTTTAATAAACTACAGCAAATAATCCTAAAATTCATGTGAAACCACAAATGACTCCAAATCAGCAAGACAATAGTGAGAAAGAAAAACAACGTTCGAGTATTGCGCTCCCTGACTTCAAGGTATACTACAAAGCTACAGTAATCAAAACAGTATGGTACTGGCACAAGAACAGGGTCATACATCAACGGACCAGAAAAGAAAGCCCAGAAATAACCCCATGCATATGTGGTCAGTTAATGTATGATATAGGAGCCATGAATATATAATGAGGAAAAGACAGCCTCTTCAAACTGGTGTTGGGAAACCTGGACAGCTATGAGAACGAGAATGAAACTGGATTACTGTCTGACTCCTTTCACAAAAGTAAACTTGAAATGGATTCAAGATCTAAATATAAGACATGAGACCTAAAACTCTTAGAAGAAATCATAAGCAAAAGTCTCTTGAGAATAAACATGAGCAATTATTGTCTGGACCCATCTCCCAAGGCAAGGGAAACAAAAGCAGAAGTGGACAAGTGGGACTACATCAAACTAAAAAGCTTCTGTACAGCAAAGGATGCCAGTAATAAATAAAAAGGCAACCTACATCATGGGAGAATATATTCATAAATGATTTATCTGATGAGTTAACATCCAAAATATATAGAGAATTCATATGATTCAGCTCCAAAATAATAATAATAATAATAATAACTTAATAAATGGGCAGAGACCTGAGCAGACCTTTTCCTAAAGAAGAAATACAGATGGCCAATAAACACATGAAAAGATTCTCTATATCCCTAATTATCATGGAAATGCAAAGGAAAAACACAATGAAATATCACCTTACCCCAGTTACAATGGCCGCTATCCAAATACAAGAAATAATAAGTGTCGGCAAGGATGTGGAGAAAAGGGAACAGTCCTACAGTGTTGGTGGGAATGTCAATTGGGGCAGCCACTGTGGACGGGAATATGTAGGGTTCCTCAAAAAACTAAAAACAGAAATACCACATGACCCAGTAACCCCACTTCTAAGAATTTACCCAAAGGAAACAAAATATCTGATTTTCAATAGATGAATATAATTAAAAGAGGAAGTGGTACATGTATACAGTGCAATATTATTCAGCCATAAAAAGAAGAAATCCTGTTGTTTGTGACAACATAGATCGATCTAAAGGGTATTATGCTAGGTGAAATAAGCTAGGTGGAGAGTGAAATATACCATATGATTTCACTTACATATGGAATCTAAAAAAAACAAAGTGGACAAAATAGCAGTAGACTCTTAGACACTGAGAAATGACTGGTGGTTACCATGGGTGAGTTTGTGGGATGGGGTGGGTGAGGAAGATAAAGAGACACAGAATCTCAGTCATAATATAAGTTTGTCACAGGGCTGGAAGTGCAGCATAGAGAATATAGTGAGTGGTTCTTTAACATCTTTCTATGTTGACAAGTAGTACCTGCACTAGTTAGGGTGAGTGTTTAGTAATATGTGTAACTGTTGAATCATTGTGATATATACTGAAACCAATATAATGTTGTATATTAACTATTTTTCAATTAAAAAAGAAACTGATAAAGAAGGCACCCCATTTACCTCAGTAGGAATGATATTTGGGCAGGGGTTTTGACTTCTATAAGGAAGACGGGTCAAAATATATGTGACCTTGTACACGTCTCAAAAATAGCTGGTAGAGAGGAAGGGAAAATGTGGCTTCCTTGATTCCTGGTGCCACTTTTTTTTTACCTGGGACCCACATGTGATCTGCCTTAGTGCCACTACATTTAATTCAGTGTAAAAAGTCATTTCCATGATAGACTCAAGTAGATAAAATCCTAGATTTTGAGAATAGAGGTTCTGACAAATGTCACATTAGAGAAACCACTAGAAGCTAGGAAGCCATACAGAGTCTTTCCTTCACTGATTTTCTTGATTGAGTTTTGCTGTTAAATGTGTTTATACTTTAATACAAATAAAATAATGTATAAAATTAAATGTCCAGATTAAAAATAATTTAAGTGGAAACACATTATACCTTTAATCCAGAACAGAGATAGAGAGAGAGCATTAGTGAGAGAGGGAGGAGAGATGGAGATTGCTCTGTTTAGCCCTGAGTAGCCTGCTTCTCTCCTCCTTACTGCTTGAGCCTCCTTGTGGAGTGAATTGTGAAGAAGAGATGGGAGAGAGCAATGGTGGAAGGAAGCGGACATTTTTAAAGGTTGGGGAGATTCTCAGAGCTAGAAAGAAGGTAAAATCGCCACGTTCTGGGCACAGATGGGCCTGGAGCTGCTCCTAGTAGCTTCCTTCAGAAATGATGACTTTGTGGTGAGTCTAAGGAGGGGGGGACCCGAGTCCCAGAAAACTGAACCTCTGTGTTCCTTTTTAGAGCTTCAAGCTTTTCTTTGCTTCTCTCATTTTTATTTTATTTTTTGTTTTTTACTTGTGATGTGATTGGCATACAACATTATATCCATTTTAGGTGTACGGTATGATTCGGTATTTATATATTACCAAATGAACATCACAGGAAATCTAGTTAACTTTGGTCACCATACACAGTTACAGAATTATTTCTCCCTGGGGTGAGAACATTCAAGATGTAATTGGCTGCCCCAATTGACATTCCCACCAACACTGTAGGACTGTTCCCTTTTCTCCACATCCTCAGCAACTTTCAAATATGCAATAGAGTATTACTAAGTGTAGTGATCATGCTGTATATTATATCCCCATGACTTATTTATTTATTTATTTGTTTTTATTTTGGTATCATCAATCTACAATTACATGAGCAACATTATGGTTACTAGACTGCCCGCATCATCAAGTCCCCACCACATACTCCATTACAGTCACTGTCCATCAGCCTAGTAAGATGCTGTAGAATCACTAGTTGCCTTCTCTGTGTTGTACAGCCTTCCCTGTGCCCCACCCCTATGTTATGTCTGCTAATCATAATACCCCCTTTTCCCCCTTGTCCCTCCCTTCCCACCCATCCTCCCCAGTCCCTTTCCCTTTGGCAAATGTTAGTCCTTCTTGGGTTCTGTGAGTGTGTTGCTGTTTTGTTCCTTCAGTTTTTGCTTTGTTCTTATGCTCCACAGATAAGTGAAATCATTTGATACTTGCTTTTTTTCCACCGAGCTTATGTAACTGAGCATAATACCCTCCATATTGTTGCAAATGGTAGGATTTTTTTTCTCATGGCTGAATAATATTCCATTGTGTATATGTACTACATCTTCTTTATTCATTCATCCATTGATGGACACTTAGGTTGCTTCCATTTCTTGACTATTGTAAATACTGCTGCGATAAATGTAGGGGTGCATATGTCTTTTTCAAAGTGGCTGCTGCATTCGTAGGGTAAATTCCTAGGAGTGGAATTCCTGGGTCAAATGGTATTTCTATTTTGAGTTTTTTGAGGAACTCCATACTGTTTTCCACAATGGTCGAACTAATTTACATTCCCACCAGCAGTATTGGAGGCTTCACCTTTCTACACACATCCTCGCCAACATTTGTTGTTGTTTGTCTTTTGGATGGTAGCCATCCTTACCGGTGTGAGGTAATATCACATTTGTGGTTTTAATTTTGCAGTTCAAACATAATTAGTGATGTGGAACATCTTTTCATGTGCCTGTTGGCCATCTGAATTTCTTCTTTGGAGAAGTGTCTGTTCAGGTCCTCTGCCCATTTTTTAATTGGCTTATTTGCTTTTTGTTTGTTGAGGTGCATGAGCTCTTTATATATTTTGGATGTCTACCCTTTATCGAATCTGTCATTTATGAATATATTCTTCCATACTTTAGGATGTCTTTTTGTTCTACTGATAGTGTCCTGTTCTGTACAGAAGCTTTTCAACTTGATATAGTACCACTGGTTCAGTTTTGCTTTTGTTTCTCTTGCCCGGGGAGATATGTTCATGAAGTTACTCATGTTTATGTCCAAGAGATTTTTGCCTATGTTTTTCTCTAAGAGTTTTATAGTTTCATGATATACATTGAGGTCTTTGATCCATTTTGAATTTACTTTTGTGTATGGGGTTAGAAATGATACAGTTTCATTCTCTTGTATGTAGCTGTCCAGTTTTGAAAACACCAGCTTTTGAAGAGGCTGTCATTTCCCCATTGTATGACCATGGCTCCTTTATTGTGTATTAACTGACCATATATGTGTGGGTTTATATGTGGGCTCTCTAGTCTGTTCCATTGGTCTATGAGTCTGTTCTTGTGCATGTACCAAATTGTCTTGATTACTGTGGCTTTGTAATAGAGCATGAAGTCAGGGAGCATAATAACCCCCACTTTATTCTTCCTTCTCAGGATTGCTTTGCCTCTGCAGGGTCTTTTGTGGTTCCATATGAATTTTAGAACTATTTGTTCCAGTTCATTGAAGAATGCTGTTGGTATTTTGATAGGGATTGCATTGAATCTGTAGATTGCTTTAGGCAGTATGGTCACTTTGACAATATTAATTCTTCCTAGACAAGAGCATGGGATGAGTCTCCATTTGTTAGTGTCCTTTTTAATTTCTCTTAGGAATGTCTTATAGTTTTCAGGGTGTAGGTCTTTCAGTTCCTTGGTTAGGTTTATTCCTAGGTATTTTATTCTTTTTGATGCAATTGTGTATGGAATTATTTTACTAATTTCTCTTTCTGCTAGCTCATCGTTAGTGTATAGGAAAGCAACAGATTTCTTTGTATTAATTTTGTATCCTACAACGTTCTGAATTCAGACATTAGCTCTTGTAGTTTTGTAGTGGATTCTTTAGGATTTTTTTATGTACAATATCATGTCATCTGCAAATAGTGATAGTTTGACTTCTTCTCTACCAATCTGGATGCCTTGTATTTCTTTGTTTTGTCTTATTGTCATAGCTAGGACCTCCAGTACTATGTTGAATAACAGTGGGGAGAGTGGGCATCCCTGTCTTGTATCTGATCTTAGGTGAAAAGCTTTCAGCTTCTCTCTGTTAAGTATGATGTAGGCTGTGGGTTTGTTATACATGGCCTTTATTATGTTGAGGTACTTGCCCTCTACATCCATTTTGTTGAGAGTTTTTATTATGATTGGATGTTGAATTTTGTCGAATGCTTTTTCAGCATCTATGGAGATGATCATGTGGTTTTTGTCCTTTTTGTTGATGTGATGGATGATGTTGATGGATTTTTGAATGTTGTACCATCCTTGCATCCCTGAGATGAATCCCACTTGATCATGGTGTATGATCCTCTTGATGTATTTTTGAATTCGGTTTGCTATTATTTTCTTGAGTATTTTTGCATCTATGTTCATCAGGGATACTGGTCTATTTCTTCCTTGGTCAGTCTTGGAAGGTTGTATTTTTCTAGGAAGTTATCAGTATCTCATAGGTTTTCCAATTTGTTAGCATGTAGATTTTCATAGTATTCTCTAAGAATTCTTTGTATTTCTGTGGGGGCCGTCATGATTTTTCCTTTCTCAATACTGATCCTGTTTATGTGTGTAGATTCTCTTTTTCTCTTAGTAAGTCTGCCTAGGGGTTTATCTATTCTGCTAATTTTTTTAAAGAACCAGCTCTTGGTTTATTGATTTTTTCTATTGTTTTATTCTTCTCAGTTCTTCTCTGATCTTTATTGTGTCCCTCCTTCTGCTGACCTTGGGCCTCATTTGTTCTTCTTTTTCCAGTTTCAATAATTGTGAGTTTAGACAATTCATTTGAGATTGTTCTTCCTTCTTTAAATAGGGATGAATTGCTACATATTTTCCTCTTAGAACTGACTTCTCTGCATCCCACAGAAGTTGGGGCTTTGTGCTGTTGTTGTCATTTGTCTCCATATATTGCTTGATCTGTGTTTTAATTTGGTCATTGATATACTGATTATTTAGGAGCATGTTGTTGAGCCTCCATATGTTTGTGAACCTTTCATTTTCTTTGTACAATTTATTTCTAGTTTTATACCTGTGTGATCTGAGAAGCTGGTTGGTAGAATTTCTATCTTTTTGAATTTACTGTGTCTCTTTTTGTGGCCTAGTATATGATCTATTCTTGAAAATACTCCATGTATTTTGAGAAGAATGTGTGTTCTGCTGCTTTTGGGTGTAGAGTTCTGTATATGTATGTTAGGTCCATCTGTTCTATTGCATTGTTCAGTACCTCTGTGTCCTTACTTATTTTCTGTCTGGTTGATCTGTCCTTTGGGGTGAGTGGTGTATTGAAGTCTCCGAAAATGACTGAATTGCAATCTATTTCCTCCTTTAGTTCTGTTAGTATTTGTTTCATATATGTTGTTGCTCCTGTGTTGGGTGCATATATATTTATAATGGTTACATCCTCTTTTTGGACTGCCCTTTTTATCATTGTGTAATGTCCCTCCTTGTCTCTTGTGACTTTCTTTGTTTTGAAGTCTATTTTGTCTGATACAAGTACTGCAACACCTGCTTTTCTCTCCCTATTGGTTGCATGAACCAACTTTTTCCATCCCTTCACTTTTAGTCTGGGTATATCTTTGGGTTTGAGCTTAGTCACTTGTAAGCAGCATATAGATGGATCTTGCTTTTTTTATCCATTCTATTACTCTGTGTATTTTGACTAATGCATTTAGTCCATTTACATTTAGGGTGATTATCAATAGATATGTACATATTGATATTACAGGCTTTGGATTCATGGTTTCCAAAGGTTCAAGGGTAGCTTCTTGCTATCTAACCATTTAACTTAACTGTCTTATTAAGCTATTATAAACACAGACTGATGATTATTTATTTCTCTCCCTTTTTATTCTTCCTTCTCCATTCTTTATATGCTAGGTTTTTTATTCTGTACTCTTTTGTGTTTCCTTTACCTGCTTTTTGGATAGTTGATTTTATTTTTTGTGTTCAGTCAGTATCTGCTTGTTCTGTTTTCTTTGCTGTGATTTAATTTTCTCTGGTGACATCTATTTAGCCTCAGTAGTGCTTCCATCTAGAGAAATCCCTTTAAAATACCCTGTAGAAGTGGTTTGTGGGATGCAAATTCCCTCAACTTTTGCTTGTCTGAAAATCGTTTAATACCTCCTTCAAATTTAAACAATAATCATGCTAGATACAGTGTTCTTGTTTCAAGGCTCTTCTGTTTCATTGCATTAAATATATCATGCCATTCTCTTCTGGCCTGTAAGGTTTCTGTTGAGAAGTCTGATGATAGTCTGATGGGTTTTCCTTTGTAGGTGATCTTTTCTCTCTCTCTGGTTGCCTTTAATACTCTGTCCTTATCTTTGATCTTTACCATTTTAATTATTATATGTCTTAGTGTTGTCCTCCTTGGGTCCCTTGTGTTGGGAGATCTGTGGCCTTCCATCATCTGAGAGACTATTTCCTTTCCCGTATTCAGGAAGTTTTCTGCAATTATTTCTGCAAAGACACTTTGTATCCCTTTTTCTCTCTCTTTTTCTTCTGCTTCCCCTGTAATGCAAATACTGTTCTGTTTGGATTGGTCACACAGTTCTCTTAATATTCTTTAATTCTAGATATCTTTTTATCTCTCTCTGCCTCAGTTTCTCTGTATTCCTGTTCTCTGATTTCTATTCCACTAACAGTCTCTTGCTCCTCATCCAGTCTTCTCTTAAGCCCTTCTTTTAATTGTTGCATTTCTGTTATCTCACTCTGGACTTCATTCCTTAGCTCTTGCATATTTTTCTGCAGTCCCATCACCGTGGTTATGACTTTTATTTTGAATTCTTTTTCAAGAAGATTGGTTATATCTATCTCACCAGGCCCTCTCTCTGGGGTTGTCTGAATGATTTTTGAGTGGACCAGATTCTTCTTCCTTTTCATGGTGATAGAAGTGGTTTCAGGCAGGTAGCAAGCATTTCAGCTGGGAGAACAAAGTCCCTTCCTGCTTGCAGGTTGCTTTGCCCTTCTGCACTGCCTGTGCCGTCTATCCACACACCAGGAGGCTGTCTCTGGGATAATATCCTGAGCTGCTGTGGACAGGGTGGCCTTAGGCCTAGCCTAGAGCACTGCAGGTGTTCACGGCCATGCCAGGTGTGATCTCCTGCAAGAACGATGTCCCTTCATGCCTTCTGGACCTTGTTCTGGGTTCCCCTGCCTGTCTCTGGGATAATATCCTGAGCTGCAGAGGGTGGGGCTGCCCTCAGGGTAGCCTAGCACACTGTGCACTGTCAGAACTGTGCCCACACAGTGTGCGGGCACAGTGTGAATGGTGCCCCTTCATGCCTTCTGGACCTTGCTCAGGCTTCCATTGCCTGTGCTGGTTACCCTTACCCTGAGAGGCAGTCTCTGGGATAATCTTCTGATCTGCCTTAGGCGAGGCGGCCCTCTGGCTAGCCTAGAGCACTCCAGGGGGTTTCTGCCATGCTGGGTGTGCTCTCTAGCAAGAACGGAACCCCTTTGTAGCCTCCAGACCTTGCTCTGACTTCTGCTGACTGTGTCGGTTACCCACACACTGGGAGCAGACTCTGGGATAATCTCCTGAGCTTCCAAGGGCAAGGAAGCCCTCAGGGTAGCCCAGTGCACTGAGAGTGTTGGCAGACATGCCTGGGTGTGTTCTCCTGCAAGAAAGGCACCTCTTCATGCATTTCATACTTGCTCTGAATTCCTCTGTCTGTTCTGGTTAGCTGTGCAGTGGGAGGAGACTCTGGGTGGTTGATGTGGGTGGGGCTGTTCTCTGGCTCCTCTTCAGCTGGACATGTCAGCTGGTGTAATTGCAGCACTAGCTTGGGGGAATGAATTACTGGTTGTTACTGCTGTGAGGGGCTTTGGGGCTGCTTTAACCCCCAGGGGGTTAGAGGGCCTGAAGTTCCTCAAGATTCCCAGCCTGTTGGGCTGAGTGTGCTCTGACCATTTTGCCTAGCCTTTGAGCCCTTGTACCTTTAAGATGTTTGAAAAGTGCCTGCTTTCCTTTTGTCCCAGGGGAGCTGGCTGTGGGGACCCACTTGCAGTCTCCATCTCAAATTTTACTTTTCCGTTTCTCTAATATCCAATGTATGTCTGTGCTCCCGGTGCAGATTACTAGAGCTGATTATTTAGCCATCCTGTGCGTCCACTCCCTCCCCACTCTGACCGTTTTCCTCCAGCCAATGAGCTGGGGTGTGGGGACTGCTCGGGTCCCACTGGGTTCTCCTTTGTATGTTGCCCTTTTCGTAAGATTCTGAGTTCTCACAGATGTAGATGTATCCTAGCTGTTGTACTGTATGTTCTGGTTTCTCTTTTAGGAATAGTTGTATTTGTAGCATTTTCAAAAATATATATAGTTTTATGAGATTTCGCCACCCTACTCAATGTGTGATCTTGAGCCTTTGACTTAGTTATTTTTTAACTGGAAATTTGTACCTTTTGTCTACATTTAAATGAGTTCTTCTTTCAAAGAAGGGAAGAAACCATAATTGTGAGAGTGATATTAAGTAGGTATTTTAAATGAAGCATCAGTAACGTGGTATGGTGTCTTGAAAAGGACTCCAATTCAGAACACATAAATTACACCTACTATTAATATTAGACATATTATGTCCTATACACTCTGATAAGTGTTTTATAATCATTATTTTTTCACTTATGCATGGGATATAATGCCAAGACTCAAAGAGTTATTGTGGTGACGATTCACGTCAGGTGTTTTAGAAATGCCCGTACGTATATATCTAAAATGAAAGTGCTTTGTAAATAGGAAAGTATTCCCAGACCTATTTTATTGATGTGAGGCTCTTTTACCAGCGAGCTGTTTCATGCTTGGCAAGTCCCTTAGCTCCTCTGACTTCCGATTCCTCTCTTGGAAATTGAAGGCATTGGACTCAATGATCCCTACATCATCTTCAGCTCTAATGACTCCAATTTTGTTAAAAGGAAAACTACCATCATGAGCTCATGATTGGACTATGGGGAGGTAGGGAATGGACCCCAGAGAGATGTGGCAAAGTGGGGATGAAATGAGCAGGGACAGAAACTCCATGACATCCATATCTCTGGAGAACAAATACCTGGGGCTTTTCTCCCTTTGCTTTTTCTCTTGGCACTACTGCCCTTGACAACACATTTGAGAGAACCCTGTGTGGGCATCTCTCTGGCTGTGAGTGGACAGCCAGTTAGTGTAATGCTCTTGCTTGGAGTGTAATAGGGATCACTGGGAAAACTCCTTTGGAAAAGAAATAAGCAATTTAACGTTTTGTGAGAACTCTGTGTTCCTGGGAGATCTGGGTCAAGGTGAGAGGGCAAGATTATAGGGATCAGTGGATTCTGTGCTGTCTCAATAGCCATGTGGTCCTCCTGGTAGGACCTGTGTGGACGAGACTTGTGGTCCTCAGTGTCCCCCGTTCGTCACTCTCCCTCCCTCCACCTCCACACCCTCCACTTAGGACCCATCCTTGGGTTTCTTCTTACCCATGCTATCTGACCTTTAACGAAAAGATTAATATCTTAACCAAAATTTTGGGTATTGCTTTGGACTGAGGGATAAAAATTGAGTCCTCATTCTATAGTTTTTTAAGGACGTTTTCTTGAACTCTGGTACCTTCTCTTTTTTCACCTGTGAATGAGGATAATATGATCATATAGTATCTTTTGAGACAATGTGTATCGAACAGAACGCTGAATAAAAAGTACTAATTTAATGACTTTTGGGAGAATTTCCTAAGATGAAAACATGCTTGTCTGTGTTTCCTATCATCATCTATCCCGGAGACCATTTCATTTAAGTTTTTTGTTTGAGGAATGGGTTTTACAATTATAACAATTAATATGCTATATATTTAAGTATATAGCTTTGATTCATAAGTTTATTAACAGGCAAGCTGATCACTGCATAACGACAGGACAGAGTGCTCATGTATATTTCCAGTGGCCTTTTGAAATACTTCAAATAGTTCTCCATTGTCATCTTTGGAGACTCTGGGCTATGTAGGCACTAGTGCAGGTGACACAATCTCAGAGATGCCCCACCCAAGCACAGGCAGAGCTGGTCTGTCTCTCTTAGATTCTTTTACATACAGTTTTCTTCATTCAGCAGGATCCTGACTTTCTTAACCTAATTTTGTACCCTGCACAACCTTGCCAACTGACCATGTCCTTAGTAGGTCAGATTGGAAAAGTTTTGTATTAACTATATCTACTTAGTAATATCTTCAAGCATATGAATGTCAATCACCTTTTCTTCTGCAAAATGTCTTGGGAAATGCTGAACACATGGAAAAAGTGAATCAAAGAGAGTGAGTATGTTCAGGTTTTTTTCTCTTTTTCTCTAGCTTGCCAAATTTGAACAAGGTAACATTTTCAGGATCAAATTTTTCATAAATAAATAAAACAATCCATAATTCACTTTTTTGGGGGAAATGATGGTGAATTACATAGAATACATTTAGTTATGGGTACTACTGTTATCATAATATGATAAGAAATGAATAATTTCAGTGTGACTGCTTCATCAAAGGTTGAATTATTTTTCCAGACTTCATCTATCATATTAGTATTTTGGAGATGTGTGTGAGAGGATACAATTTTAAAAGATTTTCATTGCCTCTAACACATCTTGGATAAACAATTGAGAAATTACATGGCAGGACTCTATGCAAAGAGTAGCAGAGAGATTTCAATTTCATCAAACCATAATTGATAAGATATGTGTATTTTTTAAATGTCACACTCAAAACTATCTTTGTGATCTGAGGAGCTTGTTGGTAGAATTTCAGTCTTTTTGAATTTACTGAGATTCTTTTTGTGGCATAGTATGTGGTCCATTCTGGAAAATGCTCTATCTGTATTTGAGAAGAATGTGTATCCTGCTGCTTTTGGATGTAGAGTTCTGTAATGTCTGTTAGGTCCATCTTTTCTATTGCATTGTTCCATAGCTCTATGTCATTACTTATTTTCTGTCAGATTGATGTGTCTTTTGGGTGAGTGGTGTGTTGATGTCTCCTAGAATGAGTACATTGCATTCTATTTCCTCCTTTAATTCTGTTAGTATTTGTTTCACATATGTTGTTGCTCCTGTGTTAGGTGCAGATATATTTATAATGGTTACATCTTCTTGTTGTACTGCCCCTTTTATCATGTAATGTCCTTCTTTGTCTCTTGTGACTTTCTTTGCTTTGAAGTCTATTTTGTCTGATACAAGCACTGCAACACCTGCTTTTCTGTCCCTATTACTTGCATAAACTATCTTTTTCCATCCTTTCACTTTTAGCCTGTGTATATCTTTGGGTTTGAGGTGATTCTCTTGTAAGCAGCATATAGATGGATCTTGCTTTTTTCTCCATTCCATTACTCTGTGTATTTTGACTGGTACATTTAGTCCATTTACATTTAGGGTGATTATCTATAGATATGTCCTTATTGATATTACAGGCTTTGGATTCATGGTTTCCAAAGGTTCAAGGGTAGCTTCTTTCTATCTAACCATCTAACTGAACTGTCTTATTGAGCTATTATAAACACAATGTGATGATTCTTTATTTCTCTCCCTTCATATTCTTCCTCCTCCATTCTTTATATGTTAGGTGTTTCAGTCTGTACTCTTTTGTGTTTCCTTTGACTCCGTTTTGGATAGGTGGTTTTATTTTTTACCTTTAGTTAGTATCTGGTTGTTCTGTTTTCTTAGCTGTGATTTAATTTTCTCTGGTGACATCTATTTAGCCTTAGGAGTGCTTCCTTCTAGAGCAGTCCCATTAAAATACCCTGAAGAGGTGGTGTGTGGGACGCAAATTCCCTCAACTTTTGCTTGTCTGGAAATTGTTTAATCCCTCTTTCAAATTTTAATGATAATCGTGCTTGATACAGTGTTCTTGGTTCAAGGCCCTTCTGTTTCATTGCATTAAATATATCATGCCATTTTCTTCTGGTCTGTAAGGTTTCTGTTGAGAAGTCTGATGATAGCCTGATGGGTTTTCCTTTGTAGGTGATCTTTTTTCTCTCTCTCTGGCTGCCTTTAATACTCTGTCCTTGTCTTTGATCTTTGCCATTTTAATTATTATGTGTCTTGGTGTTGTCCTCCTTGCATCCCTTGTCATGGGAGTTCTGTGTACCTCTGCAGTCTGAGAGGCCATTTCCTCCCCTAGTTTGGGGAAGTTTTCAGCAACTATTTCTTCAAAGACAATTTTTATCCCCTTTTCTCTCTTCTTCTTCTTCTGGTACCCCTATAATGTGAATATTGTTCCTTTCGGATTGGTCACACAGTTCTCTTAATATTCTTTCATTCATAGATATCCTGTATCTCTCTCTCTCTCAGTTTCTCTGTATTGCTGTTCTTTGAATTCTATTCCATTAACAGTCTCTTGCACCTCATCAAGTCTACTCTTAAGCCCGTCTTTTGATTGTTTCATTTCTGTTATCTCCCTCTGGACTTCATCCCTTAGCTCTTGCATATTTTTCTGCAGGCCCATAACCATGGTTATGACTTTTATTTTGAATTCTTTTACAGGAAGATTGGTTATATCTGTCTCAGCAGACCCTCTCTCTGGGGTTGTCTGAGTGCTTTTGGAGTGGACCAGATTCTTCTGCCTTTTCATGGTGATAGAAGTGGTTGCAGGCAGGTGTCGTGTGTGTCAGCTGGGAAAACAAAGTCCCTTCCTGCTTGTTGGTTGCTTTGCCCTTCTCTGCTGCCTGTGCCACCTACCTGCACACTGGGAGGTGTCTCTGGGATAATAGCCTGAGCTGCAGTGGGTGGGGTGGCCCTCAGGATTGACTAGCACACTGTGGGTGGTCGGATCTGCGCCCACACAGTGTGCAGGTACACTGTGAATGGTGCCCCTTCATGCCTTCCAGAGCTTGCTCCAGCTTCTGCTGCCTGTGCTGGTTACCCACACACTGGGAGCAGACTCTGGGCTAATCTCCTGAGCTGCCATGGACAGGGAAGCTCTCAGGATAGCCCAGTGCACTGAGGGTGTTGGCATACATGCCTGGGTGTGTTCTCCTGCAAGAAAGGCAGCCTTTCATGAATTCTGGACCTTGCTCTGGCTTCCTCTGTCTGTCCCAGTTAGCTGTGCCCTGGTAGGGGACTCTGTGTGGTTGCTGCAGGTGGGGCTGTTCACCGACTGCTCTGCAGTGGTGGCTGGTCAGCCGTTTTGCTTGCAGCACTAGCCGGGGGGAATGAATGGCTGGGTGCTTATTGCCGTGCTTTGGGGATGCTTTACCCTCCAGAGGCTAAGGGGGCCTGAAGTTCCTCAAGTTTCCCAGCCTGACGATTTTGTCCGGTTGTTGAGCCCTTGTCCCTTTAAGACTTTTGAAAACTGTCTGCTTTTCTTTTGACTCAGTGCAGCCAGCTTTTGGGACCCATTCAGAGTCTCCATCTCGAATTTTACTTTCCCGTTTCTCTAATTCCAGCACACCATGCAATGTGTGTCTGTGCTCCTGGGGAAGATTACTAGGGCTGGTTATTTAGGAGATCTGTGCTTCCACTCACTCCCCACTCTGATTCTTTTCTTCCCACCAGTGAGCTGGGGTGTGGGGAGTGCTCAGGTCCCACTGGGTCATGGCTTTTTATCTTATCCTTTTCATGAGATGCTAAGTTCTCACAGATGTGGTTGTAGTCTGCCTTTTGTACTGTATCTTCTGGTCTCTCTTTTAGGAATAGTTGTATTTTCAAAAATATGTATGGTTTTGGGAGGAGATTTCCGCTGCCCTACTCATGCTGCCTTCTTGAGCCTTTGACCTAGTTATATTATAACTGGAAATTTGTACCTTTTTTAAAAAAATTTTATTTTGGTATCATTAATGTACAATTACCTGAAGTACATTATGTTTATTAGGCTCCCCTCTTCACCAAGTCCCCTCGACATCTCCATTCACAGTCACTGTCCATCAACATAGTAGGATGCTGTAAAATCAGTACTTGTCTTCTCTGTGTTGCACAGTGCTCCCCGTGTACCCCCCCCACTATTCATGTTAATCATAATGCCCCCTTTCTTTTTTTTCCACCCGTATCCCTCCCTTCCCACCCGTCCTCTCCACTCCCTTTCCCTTTGGTAACTATTAGTCCATTCTTGGGTTCTGTGATTCTGATGCTGTTTTGTTCCTTCAGTTTTGTTTTGTTGTTATACTCCACATACGAGTGAAATCATTTAGTACTTGTCTTTCTCCACCTGCCTTATTTCACTAAGCATAAAACACTGTAGCTCCATCCATGTTGTTGCAAATGGTAGGATTTGTTTTTTTCTAATGGTAATGTTCCATTAGTAATATTCTATTGTGTATATGTACCACATCTTCTTTATCCATTCATGTACTGATGGACATTTAGGTTGCTTCCATATCTTGGCTATTGTAAATAGTGCAGCAATAAACATATTGGTGCATCTGCCTTTTTCATACTGGAGTGCTGCATTCATAGGGTAAATTCCTAGAAGTGGAATTCCTGGGTCAAATGGTATTTCTATTTGAGCATTTTGAGGAACCTCCATACTGCTTTCCACAATGGTTGAACTAATTCACATTCCCACCATCAGTGTAGGAGGGTTCCCCTTTCTCCACAGCCTTGCCAACATTTGTTGTTCTTTGTCTTTTGGATGGTAGCCATCCTTACTGGTGTGAGATGATATCTCATTGTGGTTTTAATTTGCATTTCTCTGATGACAAGCAATGTGGAGCATCTTTTCATGTGTCTGTTGGGTGTCTGGATTTCTTCTTTAGAGAACTGTGCATTCAGCTCCTCTGCCCATTTTTTAATTGGATTATTTGCTTTTTGTTTGTTGAGGTATGTGAGCTCTTTATATATTTTCGATGTCAACCCTTTATCAGATCTGTCATTTACGAATTTATTCTCCCATACTGTATGATACCTTTTTGTTCTACTGATGGTGTCCTTTGCTGCACAGAAGCTTTTCAGCTTGATATAGTCCCATTTGTTCACTTTTGCATTTGTTTCCCTTGCCCGGGGAAATATGTTCAAGAAGAGGTCACTCATGTTTATGTCTAAGAGATTTTTGCGTATATTTTTTTCTAAGAATTTTATGTTTTCATCACTTTTTTCAAGTCTTTGATCCATTTCGAATTTACTTTCTGTATGGGGTTAGACAGTGATCCAGTTTCATTCTCTTCCATCTAGCTGTCCTGTTTTGACAGCACCATCTGTTGAAGAGACTGTCATTTCCCCATTGTATGTCCATGGCCCCTTTATCGAATATTAGTTGACCATATATGTTTGGATTAATTTTTGGAGTCTCTATTCTGTTCCATTGTTGTGTGGCTCTGTTCTTATGCCAGTACCAAATTGTCTTGATTACTGTGGCTTTGTAGTAGAGCTTGAAGTTGGGGAGTGAGATGCCCCCCCACTTTTTTCTTCCTTCTCAGGATTTCTTTAGCTATTTGGGGTCTTTGTTGTTTCCATATGAGTTTTTGAACTATCTGTTCCAGTTCATTGAAAAATGCTGTTGGTAGTTTGATAGGGATTGCATCGCATCTGTATATTGCTTTGGGTAGGAAGGCCATTTTGACAATATTAATTCTTCCTAGCCAGGAGTATGGGATGAGTTTCCATTTGTTAGTGCCCTTTTTATGGAAATTTGTATCTTTTTATTACATTTAAGCGAGTTCCTTTTTCAAAAAAAGGAAAAAACCATAATTGTGGGAGTGATCTTAAATTGGTATTTTAAATGAAGCATCATTAACACGGTATGGTATGTTGAAAAGGGCTCCAATTTAGAACACAGAAGTTACACCTACTATTAATAGAAGACATATTGTGGAGTACACAGTCTGAAAGTGTTTTATAATCATTTCTTTTCACTTATGCATGGGATATAATGCCAAGATTCACAGTGTTATTGTGATGATTGATTCACGTCAGATGTTTTAGAAATGCCCATATATATATATATATCTAAAATGAAAGTGCTTTGTAAATAGGGAAGTATTCCCAGACCTATTTTATCAATATGAGGCTCTTTTACCAGCGAGCTGTTTCATGCTTGGCAAGTCCCTTAGCTCCTCTGACTTCTGATTGCCCTCTTGGAAATTGAAGGCATTGGACTCGATGATCCCTAGATCATCTCCAGCTCTAATGACTCCAAGTTTGTTGAAAGAAAAACTACCATCATGGGCTCATCATTGGACTATTGGGACGTAGGGAATGGACCCCAGAGAGACGTGGCTAAGAGGGGAGGAAATGAGCAGGAATAAAAACTCCGTGAGAACAACATCTCTGGAGAGGAAGTACCTGGGGCTTTTCTCCCTCTGCCTTTTTCTCCTGGCACCACTGCCCTTGACAACACATATGAGAGAACCCTGTGCGGGCATCTCTCTGGCAGTGAGAGGACAGCCAGTTAATAGTGTAATGCTCTTTCTTGGAGTGCAGTAGGGAATACCGGGAATCTCCTTTGGAAAAGACATAAGCAACTTCAACCTTTGGTGAGAACTCTGTGTTCCTGGGAGATCTGGGTCAAGGTGAGAGGTCAAGATTAGAGGGATCAGTGGATTCCGTGGTGTCTCAATAGCCATGTGGTCCTCCCGGTAGGACCTGTGTGGACGAGGCTTGTGGTCCTCAGTGTCCCCCGTTCATCACTCTCCCTCCCTCCACCTCCACACCCTCCACTTAGGGTCCTTCCTTGGGTTTCTTCTAATCCATGCTGTCTGACCTTTAATGAAAAGTTTAATATCTTAACCAAAATTTTAGGTATTACTTTGGGGTGAGGGATAGAAATCGAGTCCTAGTGCTATAGTTTTTTAAGGATGCGGTCTTGAACTCTGTCACATTCTCTTTTTTTTCACTTTTAAATGAGGGTATTAAGATCATATAATATCTGCTGGGACAATGTCTATTGAGCTTAACACATTTCAGAAGTTCATAACTGAACTCTGAATAAAAAGTACTAATCAAATGAATTTTGGGAGAGTTTCCTAAGATCAAAACACGCTTGTCTGTGTTTCCTCACATCATCCATCCCAAAGACCCTTTCATTTAAAATTTTTTGTTTGAGGAATGGGTTTTACAATTATAACAATTAATATAATATATATGTAAGTATATTGCTTTGATTCATAAGTTCTGAGTATTAACAAACAAGCTGGTCACTACATAACGACAGGACAGAGTGCTCATGTATATTTCCAGTGGCCTTTTGAAATACTTCAAATAGTTTTCCATTGTCATCTTTGGAAACTCTGGGCTATGGAGGCACTAGTGCTGGTGACACAATCTCAGAGATGTCCCACCCGAGCACAGGCAGATCTGGTCTGTCTCTCTTAGATTCTTTTACTTACAGTTTTCATCATTCAGCAGGATCCTGACTTTCTTAACCATATTTTCTAGCCTGCACAACTTGCCAATTGACCATGTCCTTAGTAGGTCAGATTGGAAACAGTTTGGATTAACTATATCCACATAGAAAGATCTTCAACCACATTAATGTCAATCACTGTTTCTTCTGCAAAATATCTTGGGAAATGCTGAGCACATGGAAAAAGTGAATCCAACAGAGTGAGTATGTTCAGATTTTTTTCTCTTTTTCTCTAGCTTGTCCAATTTGAACAAGATAACATTTTCAGGGTTAAGTTTTTCATAAATAAAAGAATCCACAGTTCACTTTTTTTGGGGAGCTATGATGAAGTACATAGAATAAATTTAGTTAAGGTCACTGCTGTTATCAGAATATGATAAAAAATGAAGAATTTCACTGTGTCTGCTTCATCACAGTTTAAATTATTTTCCAAACTTAATCTATCATGTTAGTATTTTGGAGATGTGTGTGAGAGGTTATAATTTTAAAAGATTTTCATTGACTCTAACTCATTTTGGATAAACAATTGAGAAATTATATGGCAGGACTCTATGCAAAGAGTAGCAGAGAGATTTCAATTTCATAAAACCATAATTGGTAAGATATGTGTATTTTTTAAATGTCATATCCAAAACTGTTTAAACACAGCAGGATGGGAAGTTTTCTCTTGATTTGTTGTTCTTCATTTTATGAATGCATGTGGTTTGTCTTCATGGCTCCAGGTGATTTATTTGCTTTCCCATGAGGTCTGAGTCTACATCTGCCTAGAGGCAATGATGCCTGAGTGTCTGTAAGGGTGATGATCTCTCAGGAAATTCTCTGCTTTAACCCATAAAGCTCTACGACCAATGGAATTCCCATCCATGAGAACAACTGATACTCACGGCTATCTGTAAGCAATGATGTAAGAGCCAACTTCTATTGAAACAATTATGTGTGCCAGATTGTGTGCTGAGCACTTTGGTGAATTTCCTCATATATATAACCCTCCAGTACCGTTATGGTTCAGGAGCTCTCCTTGTTCTCGGTTATCATAAGTGGCCAATCTTAGTGTGTTTAAGCCACTGAGACTGGTACATGGAGCAAGAGGGTATCAGAACAAAAACTTCAAAGTCTGAACCTCTCACTAAAGCCCCATGCTATTCCTCAGGTAGCAAAATAGTCTAAATTGATAATATATTGTGATCAATAGTGAACGGTACTAGCCTCCCTTTGGTATATTTATATGAAGGCATCCCTAGAACATTCATTCTGTAACTTTATTGAGCTCCCATGCTGTGCCCTCTACAATATTATGAGAGTTATGAATTCTGATACAAGTTTCAGTTCTAATTGGAGATGATACATTAAACACATTTATATAAACATTTGGGAAAATTTTAGTAACAGGGTAAATAATTTTTTCATGGATAATAGAAGAAACTTAAAAATCTGCTCAGAAGACCATGTATAACAGAAGTCCTATTTCAAAATTATATATTTTGATGCTGCTCATGCTTTTGATTATATAAATAATTGTCAGAGGTGTTTAAAAAACTTTTATTTTCATCAGTGATCTCTACTTCATATATAAGAATCAGTTTAATAAACACATATATAATAATCTATTGTTTTTATAGTCTAAGTCAAATTTCTACATATATCTTCAATTCTCATGGCACCTCCTGCATTAATAGAGAACCTGACACTGAACAGATACTCCTTAACAGTTCGAGATGAAAAGCCAAGGTTTTTGCACCAGGACAGTAAGCATTTCCCGTTTTTCTGGTGCTTCGTGATGGAAAAAAATGGCACATAGGGAATTGTCGTGCGGTCACATTTCACTTGAGTCAGCAATGCACTCATTGTCTCTTTTCTGATCTTAGGAGCACCAAGGCTATGATTAGAAGAGAAAATTTTACAGAGATCACCCACTTCATCCTCTTGGGGTTCTCAGACTTTTCCAGGTTCAAAGCACTGCTCTTTGTTGTGTTCCTGGTGATCTACGTTACAACTCTGACTTGGAACCTGAGCCTCATCATCTTAATAAGGATGGATTCCCACCTCCACACACCCATGTACTTCTTCCTCAGTAAACTGTCTTTCCTAGACATCTGCTTTGTGACCTCCACAGTCCCCAAGATGCTCTTTGACTTCTTCCAGGGACAGCATACTATCACCCTATTGGGTTGTGCCATTCAGTACTTGTTCTTTACAACCACAGGACTGACTGAGACCTGTCTCATGACAGCTATGGCCTATGACCGCTATGCTGCCATTTGTAATCCACTTCTCTACTCATCAATCATGTCACCCACCCTCTGTGTTGGGATGGTGCTGGGATCCTACATGGCTGGAATCTCTGGTTCTGTATCCCAACTGTGTGCCATTATTCAACTCCACTTCTGTGGGCCTAATGTCATCCGCCACTACTTCTGTGACATGCCCCAGCTGTTAGTCCTGTCCTGCTCTGATATTTTCTTTGCCAAAATCTTACTTTCTATATTAGCAATGATCTTTGGGATAATAAATGCCCTCGTTGTCATTATATCCTATGTCTATATTGTCATCTCCATCATGAAGATCACTACAGCTAAATGCCGGTACAAGGCTTTCAACACTTGGGCTTCTCACCTGACAGTAGTTTAGTTTCCCTCTTCTATACCTCAGGTAGCTTTGTCTATTTGTATTTCAGCTTTGTCGGGTCGTCCAATTTGGGCAGACTTACATAAGTCTTCTACACAGTGATGATTCCCATGTTGAACTCATTGATTTACAGTCTGAGGAACAAGGAAATCAAAGATGCCTTGAAGAGGTTGCAGAAGAAGGGTGGGTATTGCGGACATCACAGATTCTGAGATTTTTATATATATTATACCTTCAAAATTGTCTGAATGCACAATACTGATCATATGAACAGACTGCTACAAATTTCACACTGCCTTTGGACAAAGAAGGTTTAATTTGATGTAGGTAATATACCACATTTGACTAAGAGGTGATACAAGTCCACACCAACTGTATATGTTTAAGTCTTGCAGCTTCATAACTTTCAGTCTACATGAGGGGAAGTCTCTTCATTTATTAATCGGTCCACATGTATTTGTGAAACATTAAGTTTTAGAAAATTTTGGCCTCTTCTTAATTCTGATACTGAGCCATAAGAAACACCTGGCAGAGTCCCCGGGAGTACAAAACCCCTGTCTACTAAATATTTTAATGCAATGACATGACAGAGATTGATATGTTTTGTTTCTGACCCGAGGGGAAGTAAACAGAGGTAGGGTTTGGACATTTGTATGGAAACAAAGCTATGCAGTTGGTTTGATTTTGCCTTCTGGAAACACCAGTCTGAGGCAGGTAATGTTTGTTTAACTTACATCAGACCTTTGTTTAAGGTCTCTTTAGTGCTAATCATCTAATAAAGTTTTGGTCACAACCTTATCTCCCACCCGCTGTAATCTTTGAAAGAAAGAGTTTGTTTCGATCATAAAGTTGAATGGACCGAAGGATGTGGGCCCTGCAGTGCCATTTACTTACGAGTCTAATGATGTAATTTCTGGCCTTTAGTGTCCAATGGGGGTTTTTTGTTGGGCGATGCATTCAAATTCCATGTCACAACCAATAGTAGTTTTCTGAGACTGTGAGACTCAAACCTCTCTTTCTTTCCTGCATTAAATCCAGAAAATTTACCTTGGTTTACATAGCCAGTGGTTCACACTATCAAATTGTTTCTGATATTTCAGCATCTGTTCATATTTTGTAAGAGGAGACTTGTGTGAGAATTCATTGTAATAATAGAATACTGAGATTCAATATTCCTAAACTGAAGAATAAAGAGGGAAAACTGGTATACATCCTCTCCTGCTGTCCATTTTCTGCTCTAATGATTTTTGGTTATATGAGGTGATATAATAGATGGAGTAGAATGGTTAGAGTTACTTTAATTCTGATATGTTTCTGGAAGCCTTAAAGACCATGAGAGAAAATGAATAGTAGGATAGGCAGAGTTCTCACCTCTCGACAGGTTTTACAAATGTTTTGGTCTTTGTGATGTGATTAAAAGTGTAGCAACATACGTAATAGCGCTGACTATTGATGTGCCTGTTTGAGATCAGACTTGAATACGCTGATCCAAAATAGATGTCATTACAATTACAGATTATCTTTGGCAATTCATTGGATCCTTAATGATATTTTGAGTGTGAGTTCTGCTCAGTGAGATGAATTATTTCATTTAGTTAAGAACTGTAAGTGAAGAGGTATTTGAAGGCTTTGCTAAATCTTTCAATGGTTTCCACATGGGCAGGACTGAGCTGAGGGAAATTACTGCACCTCTGGGAAAGTATGTGAGGGCTTTCCTCCTGCCCAGGAAAGAAGTGCAGTACGAACAGATGTGCGGCCTCTGTGCCGCCATAGGCGTGCTATCTGAGGCATTGCTTCTGAAAAATGTATAATAATGGGTGACAGGTCTGTTTGTATGGGGCCATGAGATCTTCCTTAGGTGACGGACCTCTGTTAGGTTTACAAGACAGGATTTATTAGCTCTTGTGAAAAATACTGCAATAAATGTGGAGGTGCAGGTATCTTTAAGTATCCTGTTTTTATTTCCACTGCATATATACGCAGAAGTAGTATTGCTGGGTCATATGGCAGCCCTATTAATAGCAATTTGAGGAATTTCATACTATTTTTAATTGTGGCTAAAAGAATTTACATTCCCCAATGAGTGTATAATGGTCCGTTTTCTACATGTCCTCACCAACATGTTATCTTTTGTCTTCTTGATGGTGGCCATTCTACAGGTGTGACGTGAACCTCATTTTGGTTTTGCTTTTACATTTCTTGGGTTGTTTGTGTTGTTCAGCACCTTTTCACATACCTGTTGGCCATTTGGTTGTGTTCTTGGAAAAATTTCTCTTCAGTTCTTCCGCCCATTTTTTATTAGCTTGTTTGTTGTTTTGTTCTTGAGTTGTAAGAGTTCTTTGTATCTATGGGTATCAACCCCTTATCTAATACACGGTTTACAAATATTTTATGATATATGGTTCACAAATATTTTGTATCATTCTGTGTGTTGCCTTTTCATTGCTCCTTGATTGCTTCTTTTGTTGTGCAGAGGTTTTTTAGTTTCATGTAATCCAATTTGTTGATTTTTCCTTTTGTTCCTTGTGCTTTTGGAGCCATATCCTAAAAGTTGTTTCTGTGACCAATGTCAAGGAGTTCATTTCCTATCTTTTATTCCAGAAATCCGTTAGTTTCTTAAAGTGTCAAATCTTTAATTTATTTCTGGTTAATGCTTGTGAGTGGTGGACGATAGAAGTCCAATTTCATTCCTACGCATGTAGTTATTCCATATTCCCAACACCATGTTTTATAGAGATGAGCCATCCCTATTGCACATTTTTTACTTTCTTTCACATATTGGAATATGTTCCAAACAAAACAAGATAAAACTCTAGAAACAGACCTATACATGCAAGGGTTTATTTACAGACTCTATTTGTTTTGTTGGCTTATCTATTTTTAAGGTAGGCCCATATTGTTTTGGGTAGCAAAGCCTGTGGCCTAATTTGAAGTCATGTATGTGATGCTTCCAGTTTTGTTCTTTTTCAGAAGTGCTTTGGCTATTGAGTGTCTTTTATGGTTTCATGCAAATTTTAGTATTGTGTTTTCTATTCCTGTGAAAAATGCCATCAGAATTTTGATAGAGATTGTGTTGAATATAGAGATGGGTGTGAGTAATATGGACATTTGAAGAATATTGATTTTCTTCCAGGAACACAAGTTATCTTTCCATTTGTTTGTGTCTTCAATTTCTTTCAGCAATTATTGTGCTTTTCACACTACAATCTTTTACTTCGTTGATTAAGTTTACTACTAAGTATTTTATTGTTTCTCATGTTGTGGTGAATTGGATAATATTATTTACTTCTTTTCCAGATGTTTTATTGTTAGTGTATAGGAATGCAACTGGTTTCCATATGATGATTTTATTCCTGCTACATAATGAATTTGCTCCAACAGATTATTGTTTGAATATCTAGGACGTTTTTTAATATAAGAATATATCATCTTCAATAATGACAATTTTCCTTTTTTTTTTTGTGGAGATGCCTTTCATTCCTTTCTTTGCCTGATTGTTCTAGCTAGGACTTCCAGTACTGTGTTGAAAAGGAGGAGTGAGATAAGGCATACGTGTTTTGTTCTTAATATTAGAGAACAAATTTCAATCCTTCTATTTTCCATATTATGTTAGCTGTGAGTTTGTGGTATATGGCCTTAATTGTGCTGTGGTATGTTCCTTCGAATATCCAATTTGCTGAAGGTTTTATTTTGTCAACAACGTTTTTTTAGCATCTTTTGAGATGATCATATGATATTTATCTTTTATTGTATTAATGCACTGTATCCAACTTATGGATTTTTATGTTGTGAACCATCCTTGCAAATCAGGGATGAATTCATCTTGATCACGATGTATGATCTTTTTGATATTTTGTTGAATTAAGTTTATTAATATTTTATCAAGAATTTTTGCATCTGTATTCATAAGAGCCATCGGTATATAGTTTTGATTTCTCGTAGTGTCCTTATCTATATTTGATATAAGGATAATGTTAACGTCATATATAGTTTAGCATAAGGCTTGGGGTTAATGTTAGGATTAGCTTTATATCTTTTTTTTTCTTAGTCTAGGAAAGGTTTGTCAATTTGTTTACCTTTAAAACACTACCTTTTAGTTTCTTTACCATTTCTTTCATTATCACCTTTAATCCATTTATGTCCACTGTGATCTTTGTTATCTCCTTACTTATGCAAACTTTTGCATGGTCTGTATTTTCTTATCTATTTCCATGATTTCAGAAGTTAATTTGTTTATGTGACTCTCTTAACTGTACTTTTGTTGATGTGTGGATGCTGAGTTTCAGTTTTCAAAAGGGGACAGGAGGTTCTGGTTCAGGTAAGTAGCCCAGGTGGACCCTGAATTCATCTCTTCCCAGAAACACAGAAAATCTACAGTTCCATACAGTGCAATTTTCTCTGAGAGAGAGTCATCAGCTAGCTGACTCTTGCATGATGTGAAAATAAGGAAAAAGCCCATGTTGAGACAGGGAGGACAGATAGAGAGTCAGTCTCCACGGTAACCCCATCCCTGGGCACAGTCATATGCAACTCCCACATTCTCCTTGAATAGTGAAGAGGTTGATCCAACAGCCAGTGTCCCAACAATGAAGATTCCTTCTGAGGGATGATGCCCCAATAACTTCTAGGACTGAAAGTCAACTGGACTTAAATCCACAGGGCCACAAAATTAGAGCATAGAGACATTTCTCACGGATTTCCCCCCATGTCTTAGTGCAGGGGTAGCATTCAGATACATCCAGCTCCCAGCACCTCAGTAAAAAGACTTATTTGCATATTCTAAAAGCTGCAGACCATGTGTGAGGCTTCTAATTTGACACACACCTCCCAACAGAATGCAATCTTGTCTGGAGACTAGGGCAGTCTGCAGGTGCCAGCTTTGCATAGCCTCCCTGCCCCACTCCAGTTCACCAGTCTCTCCTGGGAA
Source organism: Manis javanica (assembly GCF_040802235.1). Classification (NCBI taxonomy): domain Eukaryota; kingdom Metazoa; phylum Chordata; class Mammalia; order Pholidota; family Manidae; genus Manis; species Manis javanica. The sequence continues at coordinate 1,433,199 of NW_027332171.1, forward strand.
GGAGCTTGTGGACATGTTGCCCCAGTTTTTGTGATTGCTGTTCAGAAGATACATCCCATGTCTGCCTTGCTCTATTTTTTACTGGGGCTTGCACTCATGTGTCGCAGAAGTCTGTAGCACACAAACAAATAGTTATTCACAGACTGTCATCCCCAGAGCTTAGTGCAGAGGGCATAGAAAGAAACACCTATCCTCAGTATTTCTCCAAAATAAATCTACTTACCTACTTTCAAATGCTTCCTGCGTGTCTGGTCCCAATTACCCTGCCTCTAGTTGTTGAATGAGAACCCTCTCTTTTGGGTCACTGTGGTTTATGCACAGAAAGCAATACAGAGAATATGGAAAAATGAACAGAGGAATATGTCCAAACAGAAGAACAAGATAAAACTCTAGAGACAGACTCACTGAAATAGGGATAAATGATTTACCTGATGAGTAGTTTCATTTATCGTGATAAACATTTTCACCAAGGTTAGGAGACTTTACATGAACAAAATGAGCGTTTCAATAAAGGGTTACAAAATACTAGAAATTATCAAATAGAGTCACATAGATGCAGAGTAAAGTAAACTGAAAAATTCAAAAGAGATTCAGCCATACTGGGTAAACTGGAAATAGAATCAATGAAATTGAAGATAGGTCAATGCAATTCATCCTTTTAGAGGAGCAAAAAGAATAAAGGATGAAAAGAATGAAGATGGCTTAACAGACTAACAGGACACCATCACATAGATCAGTGTTTTCATTATAGTAGACTCGGAAGGTGAAGGGAGAGTGAAATGGATGAAAGTTTATTTCAATAAGTAATGGTTGAAAATATCCCCTACCTGGGGGAAGTAATGGACGCCCAGTTCTAGGAATCCCAGAGTAGTCTAAATAATATAAATCCAAAAAGAACCACACTATAGTGTCTTATAAATGAAATATAAAAATATGAGAACAAAAATGTTCAACTGACCAAGAAAAACACCTTGCTATATACAAGAGATCCTAAGGAAGACTATCAGTATGTTTTCCAGCAGAAATTTTGCAGGCCTAAGAGTGAGTGTCACAATATATTCAATGTGTTGAGAAATATATGCCATCCAACGACAGTCTGCTGTGATAAGGTGTCTTTCATAACTGAAGGAGCAATAAGAGTTTATCAGACAAGGAAACCTAAAGACTTTACAGATTCTTTTTACAAGAAATTCTAAATGACTCACTTTATGTAGAAATGAAAAGATTCTAATTAGTAAGAGGAGACATATGAAAATGTAAACCTCACTGGAACGGTAAAAATAATTAAGTTCAGATATGCTAATGCAATGTGGTGGCATATTACTTATAAATCTAGTATGAAGAGTGAAAGTCAGAAGTAGGAATATAACCATAATCACAATAAAGTGTTAGTAGATACATTAGGTAAAAAACATGTAGGTTTTTACATCAAAAATATAAAATGTGGAGGCAGGTGGGTAACAATGTAGTTTCAGTATGCGTTAGAGTTCAAGTTGTTTTCAGCCTCTAATTGTTAGAACTACAATAGATGGTTTATATAAGCCTCATGATAACAAAAAGTCAAAACCTCTAGCAAATACACAAACGGAAAAGAATCTAAGCATAACAGTAGAGAAAACCATTATGTCACTAAGGAGGAGAGCAAGACAAGAAAGAAGCCAAAGGATTACCAAACAGCCAGAAAAGAATGAAAAAAGTGACAGTAGTAAGTCCACACTTCTCAATAAGACTTTCACTGAAAAAGGACTAAGTTCTCCAGTGAAACACATCGAATGTCTGAATATATAAATAAACAAAGCCGAGCTCTGTGCTGCTTACCAAAGCCTCATTGCTGCTTTGGAGGCACAGACAGACTGAAGGTGAAGGGATGAGAAAGAACAGAATGCAAATGGAAACCAAAAAAAGCAGAGGTAGCTATGGTTACAACAGAAAAAGAAGACGTTAAGGCATTGACTTAGAAGGGACAAAGAAGGCCATCATATAATAATAAAATGGTCATCCAACAGGAGGATATGGGATTTTTAAATATTTGTGCACCCAATAGAGGAGAGCGTCAACATAGAAGACAGATATTAACAGAGATGAAGGGAGAGCTAGACAGTAGTACAATAAGAGGAGAGAGCTTCATTACTGCACTTTCAACAGTGGATCGATCATCCAGATGGAATGTCAACAATGAAACACTGGACTTAAATCACATGTTGGGACAGATGGACTTAACAGATATTTTCAAGCATTTCGTCTAAAGGAGGAAGCATAGACATTGTTCTAGAGCGATTCAGAAGCTTCTCCAGGATAGATCATATGTTAGGCCACAAAATATGTCTCCATATATTTAAGAATATTGAAATCATATCAAGCATCCTTTCCAACCACAATGGTAGGAAAGTAGAATTCAAGTAGAAGAAGAAAACTGGAAAAATCATAATGTGAGAAGATCAAACAATATGGTAGTGAACACCAGGATATCAGAGAAGTAATCAAAAGAGATGCAAAGTAATATACTAGTTGAATTAAATGGAAATACAACATACCAAAGTTTATGGGATGCAGCAAAGCAGTTCTAGTGGGAAGTTCGTAACGATGAACATCTGCATTAAGAAGAAAGGTCATTAAAACAACGTAAGATTATAATGCATGAAACTAGAACTAAGTAATAGAAGGAAGGAAATAAAAAACATAGAATCAAACTAACGGAAAGTAGAAAAGATTAATGAAACTAAGCAGGTGGCTTTTAAACTGATAAATGAGAGAACCATTTAGCAAACTCATTAAGAAAAAAAGACAGGACTGTAATACATAAAATTATAAATGAAATGGAAGACATTACAACTGATACCACAGAAATACGAAGCATAAAAAGAGACAACCATAAACAATTATAAAGCGACAAACAGGTCCGTCTAGAAGCAATGGAAAAATGGAAAAACATACAATTCACCAAGACTGAATCATGAGGAAATAAATCTCAACAGATCAGTTATTAAGGAGACTGAGTCAGTAATCAAAAACTTTCTAGAAGCCAATAAGTATCTACAACTAAATGGTTTCACTGTTTAAGTTCTACCAAACATTTAAGGAAGAATTAATGAGAGTGCTTCTTAAAATCTTTCTGAAAGTAGAAGAGGAAGTAACACTTCTAAACCCATTTATGAGGGCAGCATTTAAATGACACCGGAAATGGACATGGACACTAATAGAAAAGAAAGAAAAGCTCAACATCCCCGTGGACATAGGTGCAAAGAACCCTCATGTACATATTGGCAAACTGAATACAATAATCCAGTAACAGGTCATATGCCATGATCAGATACAGTACATTGCACCCCATGACTTGTTTATAACCAAAAGTTTGTACCTTTGGACTTCATTTAAATAAGCTCCACTTAAAAATTATAAGCAATATTTGTGGGAATGATATTAAGTACATACTTTAACTGAAGGCTTAGCCATGCAGCATAATATGTTGGAAAGGATTCCAATTCAGAGCACCAAAATTATATGTAGCATTAATGGAGGACATGCTGTGTATGACACACTCCAATAAGTGATGAGTAATAATTATTTAACTTCATTATCTCTGTGAAGAGCTACTTAATGAAGTAGCTACGACAATCAGCTGGACTTTATAGGTGCCAGTAGTGAGGTCAGGAGAGGTTAATTTGCTCAAGGTAACAAACCAGCAAGTGGAAAGCCAAAATTCAATGCATTGTGGCTGATGCCAATGCTCATGTTGCAACCATCAAAAGTCGTGATTCTGTCATGAATTAATTTTATTGTACTCCTTATTGCATCGAGTTTCTCACTTATGCTTAGGAAATAATGCCGTGTCTGCCCTACAGGTCTATTGTGATGATTGATTAAGATCAGGTATTTGAGGAAATGTGCATGTGTGTGTATGTGTGTGTAGTTGTGTGTGTAATGGGTGTACTTTATAAACAGTGAGGTATCCAGAGATCTACATTACTGTTCTGAAACTGTTTACCAGATAGCTGTGTCAGGTTCATGAAAGAATTATTTTCCTCTTGCTTAAGGTTCCTCATCTGGAAATTGAAAGTATCAGACTAGGTGATCCCTAGGTACATAGCAGGTCTACTGACTCCAAATTGTTAAAAAAAAAATAGTTGCCATCATGAGATCATGATAGGACCACGGGGTATTGGGTGATGGTGTCAGAAGAGAAGTGGCAAAGTGGGGCATGAGATTAGCTGGGACCAAACCTCCGTGACAACCATGTCTCCAGAGAGCAAGTACCTGGGGGCTTTCCTCCCTCTAACTGTCTTTTTTCCTGGCACCTCTACCCTTAACAACACATTTAAGAGGACCCCCAGGTGTGGGCATCTCTCTTGCTGTGAGTGGACAGCCAGTTCATAGACTAAAGCTCCTGTCTTGGAGGGTAATAGGGCTCACTGAGAAAACCCTTTTGGAAAAGAAATAAGCAGCTTCAACCTTTGGTGAAAACTGTGTGTTCCTGAGGGATCTGGGTCAAGGTGAGAGGGTGAGATTGGAGTGATCAGTGGATTCCGTGCTGTCTCAATAGCTGTGGGATCCTCCCGGTAGGACCTGTGCAGACGAGGTTTCTGGTCCTCAGCGTCCCCTGTTCGTCAGTCTCCCTCCCCCTCACCTCCACACCCTCCACTTAGGACTCTTCTTTGGGTTTTCTCCTTATCCATATTGTCTGTCCTTCAGTGAAAAGATTAATAAGCTCTTACCTAACATTTCAGGTATTACTCTGGGGTGAGAGGCAGGTGATGATATCTAGTTCTTCAGTTTATTAAGGATGTGATCTTGAACTCTGTTGCCTTCTGTTTTTGTTCCTTTAACTGGGGATAATAAGATCACCTAGAAACTAATAGATGGTGTCTCTAAAGGATAAAAAATTTTAGAAGCTAGTAAAGGAGGACTTAATAAAAAATAGTAATTTACTGGAATTATAGGGGAATATCCTAAACTGAAACATTCTTGTCTGTGTCTCAACTTTAACCATCACAAAGACCCTGTTTAACATGATTTTTCCCTGGAGAATAATTCTGTTTTTATAATAATGGACAATTAACTTGATTTCCATTTAAATTTCTAGCTTTGATTCATAATTTCTGAGTAGGGAATGACAAGCTAGTTGGTACATAATCATATGACAGGAACTCATGTATCATTTCAGTCCTTTGTAATATTGCAAATAGTTCTGTGTTGTCATCTTTGAAAAGACTGGCATAGTCCGGAGGCACTAGCTGGTGACACGATCTCAGGGATGCCACACCTGAGTGTAGGTAGTGTTGCTCTCTTTTACCTTCTTTCAATTTTGTTTCCTTCATTCAGCAACATTCTGTCTTTTGTAACCCAATTTATACTCTGCACAACCTTCCAAACTGACTGTGACCTTAACAGATAAGCATGGAAGAGTTTTGTGTAGTTTTGTTTTATATCCACATATTAAAATCTCCAGCATATTGACATCAGTCATCTTTTCTACTCCAATGAGTTAGTCATTGCATGGAAAAAGTTAATCAAAGAGAGGGATTCTATTTAGAATATTTCTCCTTTTTTCTAGCTTACCTTATTTTAAGAACATACGTTTTCAGCGTCAATTTTATCATGAGTAAGTAAAACAACCCACCACTCCTGACTCTTTTTGGGCCCGTGACGGGTTAGACAGAATGAATTTAGTTGTGGCTGCCTCTGTTCCCAGAATGTAAAGGAAAGTGAAGAATTTTAGTGCAACTGCTTGATCAAATCTTGAATTATTTTCACAGATTTGATCTATTACGTTGGTATTTTTGGAGATGGTATGTGTAGCAGTCTATATTTTGAAAACATTTTCATAAAATCTAACTCCTCTTGAATAAAACATTTGACAAATAGCATGGCAGCACTCTATTCAAAGAGTAGCAGAAAGATTTCCAAGTTCAATTGCAATGAAGCAAGTAATATATTTTTGCTTCCACATCCAAAACAGCTTCAGAGAACTATTTATTAGTATAGTCAATATGTATTTACTGTTAAATGTAATTATTAGCATATTAGTATACCAGATTCTTATTAAATAAACCAACTCCACTAGGCCATCTGCTGTACATCATCAATATTATCATTACAGCTGCGTTTGGTGGTGGTGGAACATAACAAGTGCCATCAGGAGTTGATAATCCATCTGAGTGGGAGATAATGGAGCAATACACGATAGAAATAAAGACAGTCATTTATGAACAATATTATTGACATTGTGCTAGAGACATCTCCTTCAGTAATAACGGTATGAAGAGGTCCTGATGTGTCAGTGTTAGTTCTGCCTTGTTTTTCTTTGATAGAGAGGAAAGACAATGGGAATGGTAATTGCTAACATTTATTTAGCCCTTATTGTTTTAAGCCCTTTATGCCTTTGAATCCATGCAGCAACCCCATGAGGTGGTAAGCACTATAGCCCCGTTTGTAGATGAGGCAACTGTTGTACAGAGAGAGTAACAACTTGCTAAGAGTCCTATGCCAGGAAATAAAAGTCAGGAAAGTCTGAAGTCTTTCCTCTCATTCTTTCTCCATCATTTCCCATCTCCCTCTCCCTCTGTCTCTCTGTGCTGAATATTAAAGATTATGGATTTACATATCTTAATAGATTTTCTACTTATAAGTATAGAAGTTGTAGACAATTGAAAATACAAGTCTAAAGAAGAAAATCAAAACCATAACACTCATGATTTTGGTATTTGCAGTTCGTTCATGGGTGTGAGTATGTGCGTGTGTGTGTGTGAGAGAGAGAGAGAGAGAGAGAGAGATTATATAAAGCAACTGTTTCCTCTAGTAAGGTGGAACTATTTTGTGCAATCAGCAGCAGTATATGGCAATGTGTATCCTATATTGATTTATGCTTTTTATAGTAAAGGCATTGCTACATTGTCTATTTTATGTTTTGTGACTGTTTTCCCTATTCAGCAACTATATTTCAAGAGTATTTTACTTAAGTGGGTTTTTCTGCTATAACCAGATTTTAAATTGTTAAATCGTATTTTCTTCCATGTTTTTTGTTTTGGTGTTATATTTGCGATATATCATTCCCATCCCAAGATTACTTAAAGGCTTACCAAGTGTTTATCCTCCTCTATCAGTTGAAATATAACTTAAAAAGAACTACTAACTTAATCATATATTCAATTCTTACTAATATTTACCATTTTTTCTGAAATTTCAGTTGTTATTATGACACTTCTCTATTTTTACAAGAATCATGAATTATCCATGTTTATTAAGCTTTGTAATACCTGAACATACAAGGCTTTTTATTTATTTCTGGAATATGTTATATTGTACTTTTTTCATTTGTTAAATATTATAGTATACTTGACATACATTATATTAGTTTCAGGTGCGCAGCATAGGGATTCAACAGTTTTATGCTTTATGAAATTCTTCTCATGATAAATATGTTTACCACCTGTCGCCATACGATTATTGACTCTATTCACGATGGTGTAGTTTTCATTGCATGAATTATTTATTCCATAATTGGAAGTTTGTACCTCTTTATCCCATCACTCATTTCACCTAATCCCCTACCCCTTATGTCAACCACCAGGTTGTCTTCTGTATTTATGGTCTATTCCTGGTTTGGGTCTTGCTTGTTTGTTCATTTCAAATACTTTTCATTATTAATCTTTGTCAAAATTTTCTTGGCTATTCTCAGTGATTCACTCTTTCATCTCAAGGAAGGTATAAAAAGTTATAGAACAGAACCTACAGGTTATATCTATTATGAATCTGTTAGTAGTTCCAAGGAGCTGAGTGTATCAACAAAAAATATGAAATAAACCTATGAAGTATTTGGGCATTGAAATTACCCACTTGGACTCTTTCTCTGCATCAAGGCCCATCATAGCATGATGTTGGTTGTCAGCTGACTTAAGGAGACTCAAATTCAAACAAGGCTGATATGAAATCATTTACCTGGCTTGTGTCTTCATGGCCTAAGGTGATTTGATGTGCTTCTATCCGAGGTCGGAATCTACGTCTGTCTTGAGGTACTGATGCCTGAGGCTGCCTGCAAGGCTGGTGATCTCTCAGGAAACTCCCCAATTGACCCATAAAACTCCAGCACCCCTGGTGTTCCTATCAATGCAGACAACTGTCACTCATGGTTATCTGTAAGCAATCAATGATAATAATAGCCAACACCTATCAAAACAGTTACTACGTACTACACTGTGTGCTGAGCATTTGCATGAAATTTCTCCTGTAACCCTCCCATGAACATGATGGTTCTGGACCTCTCATGGTTCTCACTTATTCTAAGTGTTCAATCTTAGTGTGTTTAAGCCATTGGGACTGGAACACAGAGCAGGAGGGTATCAGAAGGAAAACTCCAACGTCTTAATCTCTAAGTATAGTCCTGTGCTTTTCCTTAGGTAGGAAGATATCCTAAATGATCATATATTGAGTCAGAGTGAGCTATACCAGCATCCCTTTTGTGTACTTTCTATGAAGGCTTCCTAGTACAGTAATTGTATAACCTCATTGGTCACACATGCTGTGCCCCACCAAATTATTATCAGAGTTATAAACTGTGATATAATTTCCTGACCAATTTGGATATCAGATACTAAATACACTTGTACAGGTATGAGAAACAATTCCAAAAGGGTAAATGGGGGTAAAATCCCAATATTTCCAGAATCTCTTGCCTGGCATTAGTGCACCTCCATATCAATAGGTGTTACCAAGGGGTGGAGTGAAGCAGTCCATCCCCAGATCACTAGATGACTTCAGAGGGGGTGGAGAGTGAGCGCACACATGGACCAGAGAGGTTTGGTGGGGCTGCCCAGCCAGGTCATGAGAGACACTGGCGAGCAGAATTAGATGACTGCTTGGAAGCTATAAACAGGTTTCTTCCACTTCATTTCTCCCTTTGACTGATTTTGGCTTCAAAGATCATTTCCTCACGGCTTGGAACATATATTCCCCCTGGAGTTTACATGGTGGCAGTTGGCAGGAACTTTGAAACAGAAATGTGTCTTCATGGGTTCTATGCTTGGCCAGGCTGCCTCTAGAGATGGTGAAGAGAGACACAGAAACCCACTGTGAATGGTGGGGCGCCCCCTTAGCTGTGGAGCGTGCTGCTTCACTCGGAGCCTCATATATGGGGCTTCCATTTGGGAAGCCCCTAGTGGGGCACTTGTCTAAAGCAAAACACCTTCTAAATAGGTGGGGCCTTCCCAGAATTGGGGAAGAGTTGATACACCAGAAGCTGTGGAATTAGTCCTCCATGAGATGGAGATAGAAGACTGCTTAGAGGCCCTCAGTGGCTGTATGGTGGCTGGGATTGTGTGATGTTTGTTTCTCAAGATATTGGAAAGGTTATTGAGGAGAGAGACATGGTGAGGCATGGCTTGGAGGAGCTGGATGATGACCTATGGGACGCCCTTAAGAAAGAGACCCTTACTGAGCAGTCAGGTGGTGCTCCTGAAGCACACGTCATCAGCGAGGGAGGAGGCAGCAGGAGAACTTGTGGAGCAGGAGCCCGTGGGGGTGCGGGAGGAAGGAGTGAGGCCCTCCTCGCTGAGACAGATCAAGGCAGCAGGAACAGGCGAGGATAAGTGGGTTGGAATGAAGGCCACAATGTTACTAAGGACACCACCAAAGACACCAGCACCTCCTGTATTAAAGGCCCACCTGGTTATAATTAAGAAAATGCAGCAACTGTGTGCTCCTCAGAGGGAGGAGTGGCCCCCTCCCCAGGTGGTGGAGCCCTCCATGCACAGCCCCTGTACCCAGGATGAGCTGGTATAGGCAGAAGCCCTCAGAACCTGTGCCTACATGGCTTCTGCGTCTCTGGAATATGAGGGTGGGAACCATTGTTACGTCGGCTTCTGAAATGGGTAGAGTGGCTTCCCTGATGACTCACCCTTCCCTCCAGCAGTGATTGCAAAGTGCCCGTCACATCTCAGGGAACCAGGCACTTAGTTATTGGCTGACAGCAGCCATCAGGGTGATGGCATAATCACTTTAGCCTAATCAGGGTGATTCACCATACTTACCCACTAGCTGAAAGACATATGTAGCGCTCCAGCAGGTGTAATGGGAGCGCAACATGAAAAACATCATCTATATTATGGACCCCAAGGGCCCTGATGAGGAGTTGTTCACTGTAGGAATGAGAAATCTGGTGATCCACACAGCTCCCCTATCTTTCTTTGGGTTCCTAGTGACTATTCTTTCCCCTCCATGCCCACCCAGTAGGGCAACCCATAAGTGAGTCGACCTGTACTTTAACAGATCTGGGATGTTGAAAATGAGAGCATGCAAGGAAGTTTGGGCTATGACTGTAGGAGAGGTGCAAAGGGCCCTGTGAAGTTCTCGAGGTCCCAAATCTTGGCTGATTTCATAAAGATGGGGGTAGTGAAAGAAAAAATTGATGGGCAGCCCAACAGGATCTTGTTAAAACTGTGGCACCAATTAAAGCCAAAGAAGCAGTTTCAGCTGCTGAGGTTCAGGGCACAGAAGACAGAGGAAAAGCCCCACATCCAGCCTGGGTCCTTGCAAGACGTGCTGGGGGACAGTACTCAGGCTCTGCCTGGGCGCTTTCGCCCACAGGAGGAGGACTGGGCACTGCGGTTTGACTGGGGTGCGGGGGTCAAGGCTCCCACCGTGTGGGAAATGGTGGGGCCACATGTAGAATTAGCAAATCATTGTTTCCCCATGAATGTACAATGTTGCTGGTGGACACAGGAGCTGAATGTTCTCTGATTTATGGGAACCCAGAACATTTTCCTGAGACCTTTGCTGTGATAGATGACTATGGGGAAAGGCATTTGGAGGGAAGAAAGCCCAAATCCTGTTGAAGATAGGGTGTGAACCCCAAAGGAGTGTACTCTGTACATTTCCCCCATCCCCGAATATATTTTGGGGGTTTATATGCTTTAGCACCTGTGGTTACAGACCACTGCAGGTCAGCTCAGACTGAGGGAACATGTGGTAAAGGTAGTTCTGAGGGGACATGCTAAGCACCCACCTGTAACTCTGCCTGTACCTTAACAGATGACAACTAGTAAGCAGTATACATTGCCTGGGTTGCACAAGGAAACTGGATGAACTCTACAGAAGCTGGAGAATGGGGGCTTCATAAATCCCACTCAGAGAATTTTTAATTTCCCAGTGTGGCCAGTGAAAATGCTGGACAGCTCATGGCATATGACCTTGGATTACAGGGAATTGAGAAAAGTCACAATGCCTTTGCATGCTGCTGCCCCTCAATAGCAGCTTTTATGGACGCACTAAGTCATGAAATAGGGATATATCATTATGTTGTGGACCTTGGTAATGCTTTCTTCTCTGTTAACATAGCACAGGAAGTCATTTTTAGTTTGCGTTCATGTGGGAAGGCCAGCAGTGGACACTCACTGTACTTCCCCAGAGATACCTCCACATTCCCACCGTTTGTTATGGAATTGTAGCCCAGGACTTGTCTACATGGAAGAAACTGAAAACTGTGTGGCTGTATCACTACATTGATGATATTATACTCATGTCTGATTCTCCTGAAGATTTAGAAGGGGCAGTACCTAGACTGCTGCAACATCTACAGGAGAAAGGATGGGCTGTGAATAGCACCAAGGTTCAGAGACCTGGTTAGTCAGTAAAATTCTTAGGTGTTGCCTGGTTAGGTAAAACCAAAGTTATCCCAGAAGCAGTCGTAGAAATGTTCCATGCTTTCCCTAACACCTACCAGTGTGGCAGTATTACAATAGTTTTGGGGTCTTTTGGCCTACTGGAGAGTGTTTATCCCACACTTGGCACAACTTCTGAAGCCCTTATAGTGGTAGGTGCAAAATGGCATTAGGTGGGACTGGGAAGAAACATGTGCAGCTGCTCTTACTCCTTATAGGAGAGCGGTCAAGGCTGTACAGGTCTTGAGTGTAATGGACTCATCAATGTGCTGTGAGCTAGATGCTCATGTAACCAAAGATGGCTATGGATGGGGCCTTTGAGAGAGGCTTGGATGGAAATGTCAACCTATTTGATTCCTTTCACAAGTATGCAAAGGAGCAAAGGCCCAGTACACCTTGATAGAGAAGCAACTGGCTGCTGTGTACCACACCTTGCTGGCTACGGAGCCCATCAACGGAACAGCTCTGATCAAAGTAGTAACTACCTATCCCATCGCAGGGTGCGTCCAAGACTGGAACGAAAGGCTGTAGAGTGGTGTGGCACAGACACCTACATTGGCCAAATGGGACAAATATTTACAGCAGTGTGACAACCTTTCCACTAGACCCTTACATGGAGAGTTCCAATGCTTATTGGGGCCAGTGACATATAACAGTAGACATTGGAAACCAAGAGTCCTTATCTGGAAGGAAAAGCCCCTATAGCTGAAGGTGCTTGGTACAGAAATTGCTCTAGTCTCAGGCACCCCAAAGTGGAGGGCTGTGGCTTTCCATCCTAAGACTGAGACAATATGGAAGAAGGATGGAGAGGGGAAGAGCAACCAGGGGGCTGTGTTGCAGGCAATATGGTTCATGATTACCCATGAGCCTTCCCCCATAGTTGTCTGCATTGACAGCTGAGCCACCTATAGGGGCTTGTCCCTGTGGCTACCAACATGGTCCCATGCCAACTGGATGGTTGGTCACTGGTTCCTTTGGAGCAAGAGTTGTGGCAAGACCTATGGGCCTATTGTCAGACTAATACAGTTACTGTATATGATGTGACTGACCATTTGCCCTTTTCATCCCCAAGGAAATATAAAGCAGATACATGGGCCCAGATGTTTTTTTGGCTAGAAGGAAAGTTTGCCTCTGATGTATCCCAATGGTTACATCAGTGTTAGTTTCATGCTGGGCAAAAGACAGTATGGGCTGTAACCCATAGATGGGGCTTGCCACTGACCTTTGAAAAAATCAGCAGAGTATGTAAGGAGTGCCTTGTGTGTTCCTAGAGCGATTTACACTGAGTCTCACAGCAACATGGGACAATAGTAAAGGGGCTAATACCCCTTGTCAGGTGGCAAATAGACTACATTGGGCCTCTGCCCACATCAGAAGGGTACCAAAATGCCACGACTTGTGTGGACACATTACAGGACTGTTGATTGCTCTTCGTACACACTGTGCAGATCAGCAAACCACCAAGAGAGGCCTAGAGCATCTCTTTGCAGCCTAAGGCTGGCTGCAGGTCATTGAGAATGATCAAGGCACCCACTTTACTGGACATGCATTTCAAGAATGCGTGCAGCAGTTAGGGACAAAGTGGCAGTTTAATGTACCGTATAACCGTACAATGGCAGGGTTGATAGGGAGGTATAATGGTTTTTAGAAGTCTGGCCCAAGTTCATTCAACAATAGTCTATGGTGCTGTTCAGTTCACTTATGGACAGAGCTATGACCTTAGAATGAGAAGCCCCGAAAAGGAGCCTTGAGCCCTGTGGACATGCTAACGCACATTGCTGCCTCTCCTGTACAACTGTAAGTGCAAACCAAAGAGGAGTGAAGCCAGGATAAGGCCGGCCGTGCAACATCCTGCTGCCAGCACTACTGCATTAAACCCTGGAGACTCTATTGAGTGGATGTGATCCTGGACATTTCCACACATGGCCAGTGACGACTGGCCTTTCTGGCACCTTTGTAAAAAGGCCTGAAAGCTGTCCTCCTGTGTGTTCCTGCTGTAGCAGCAGAATGGCCCCCAAAGATCACAGTAGTGTTCCCAAAGCATCCACGAGGTAAGAGCATCTTACAGGGAAGTTTTTTTTATCTTATGCCCAGTGCATACACCTCCCAGAGCCCTGTACAGTGACCCATCTGTAACCCTCACAGGGAGCAGGTGAAAGTCTGGTGTACTAGACCAGGACAAGGTCCCTATCCTGCCACTGTCCTACCACGGGTCCACTCTCTGGCATTGATTCTACCTGATGGACAACATTTGCGTATGCTGGTGTCATTCAAACAGGTATCCTATTGCCCCCAAGGTAATTTCTTCTGTAGTCCCTGTGTCCTTGACCCACTTCCTGGCTGCAGCTGCCATGTGATCATTACTCTGAACTCCCTCCCTGTTCAGCTACTGGCTCCTGTGGGAAGGGCAAGCCAGGGACTTAATGTGTATAGGACTTTGAACCTCACTGAATCCCCTGGCTTGAGGATCATCATGATTTCATTGCCGCTGTTATTGTATGTTATTAGTCTGGTTGCAGTGCTCTAGTTTTCTTGCACACTGGCTGTTACCGATGATGGGGAGCAAGTAGATTGTGAGGTGAGATTTCTGGCAGGTGGACTGTGTGTAAAATTGCAATTATTTCCAGAATCTGTTGCCTGGCCTTAGTGGATTTCCATATTAATAGCTGTTTCCAAGGGGTGGATAGAAGTAGTACATTTCCACATCACTAGGTGATTACAAAGTGGGTGGAGGGTGAGGACCTACCAGGACTGGAGAGGTTTGGTGGGGCCTGGCACCCAGGTCACGAGAAACATGGAGAACAGAAGTACTAAGCAATAAACAGGTTTCTCCCACTTCTTTTCTCCCTTTGAGTGGTTTTGGCTTCAAAGATTACTTGCCCCAGGCTGGCAACATATTTCTCCCCCAGCGGTATATTAAATGTTTTTATTATGTATAATGGAAGACATTTAAAAAAATGTATCAGGTTGACCATGGAGAACAGAAAGGCTATTTTAAATTAAATCTGGATTGATGCCACATATAGTTTTCTTATCAGAAAGCAAGTTATATAATGCATAAATGGAGGTTTTTAAAAAACGATATTTTCTTCAACAATCTCTATGTATAATAAAAACAGAATTTCATTTGTCTTAAAAATTGTTCATCAAATTTTTATATACCTGTTTCAATTCTCATGGGAACTCATGCTTTAATTGAAAACCTGAAGCACTGAACAGGTTTTCCTTGATAATGTGAGGTGAAAATCTGCTGTGTTTCCACCAGAGCAGTGAGCATTTCCCTTTCTCTGGTGCTCAGTGGAGGAAAAAGCTGGCACATAGTAGAATTGTAGTGCTATCACATTTCACTTGAATCAACAGTTCTTTCTCTTGTCTCTTTTCTGATCTTAGGAGCAGCAAGGCTATGATTAGGAAAGGAAATATTACAGAGATCACCTACTTCATCCTCTTGGGGTTTTCAGATTTTCCCAGAATCAAAGCAGTGCTCTTTGTCGTGTTCCTGGTGATCTACGTTACAACTCTGACTTGGAACCTGAGCCTCATCATCTTAATAAGGATGGATTCCCACCTCCACACACCCATGTACTTCTTCCTCAGCAACCTGTCCTTCCTAGACATCTGCTATGTGACCTCCACAGCCCCCAAGATGCTCTCTGACTTCTTCCTGGAACAACATACTATCACCGTTGTGGGCTGTGCTGTACAGTACTTCTTCTCTGCAACCACGGGACTGAGTGAGTCTTGTGTCATGACAGCCATGGCTTATGACCGCTATGCTGCCATTTGTAATCCACTTCTCTACTCATCAGTCATGTCACCCACCGTCTGTGTTGGGATGTTGCTGGGATCCTATATGGCTGGAATCTCTGGTTCTGTATCCCAACTGTGTGCCATTCTTCAACTCCACTTCTGTGGGCCTAATGTCATCCACCACTTCTTCTGTGACATGCCCCAACTGTTAGTCCTGTCCTGCACTGACACTTTCTCTGCCAAACTCATTCTTGCTATAGTAACAATGATCTTTGCATTAATAAGTGTCCTTGTTATCCTGATATCCTACGTCTATATTGTCATCTCCATTATGAAGATCACTACAGCTAAAGGCAGGTCCAAGGCTTTCAACACCTGTGCTTCTCACCTGACAGCAGTTTCCTTCTTCTATATCTCAAGTAGCTTTGTCTATTTGCGTTCCAGCTCTGGCGGGTCTTCCAAGTTCGACAGATTTGCATCGGTCTTCTACACAGTGGTCACTCCCATGTTGAATCCCTTGATTTACAGTCTGAGGAACAAGGAAATCAAAGATGCCTTGAAGAGGTTGCAGAGGAAAGGAGGTTATTACTGACTTCACTGTTTCTGAGATTTTTTAAAACATATTATCCCTTCAGGATCATCTTAAGTCATAATACTGAGAATATGAATTTACGGTTACAAATTTCACACTACGTTTGGACAAAGAAGGTTTAATTTGCCATAAATTACACACCAAAATGGACCAATACGTGATACAAATCCACACAAACAGAATATTTTTAAGTCTTGCATCTCTATTACATTCATTCTATATGAGGAGTGTTTATTTTTTAATCTGTCCACATCTATTTGTAAACATCAAGGTTTAGAAACATTTGGGCTTTCCTTGATTCTGAGACTGAACCCTTAGTGATACCTAGCACAGGCTCCAGGAGTGTGAAAACCATATCTGCTAAATATTCTAATGCAATGACATGATGGTGATTGATGTTTTTTTCTGTGTCTGACCAGATTTGGAGTAAACAGAGGTAGGGTTTGGGCATTTGGAAAGAAAGAAAGCTATCAAATTGGTCTGATTATGCCTCCTGGAAACAGCAGCCTGAGACAGCTAATGTTTGTGTAAGGCCTCTTTCAGTGCTAACCATCTAATAGATTTTTGGTCACATCCTCATGTCTACCAGCTCTAGTCTATGCAAGGCAGATGTTTCAGCCGTATGGGGTCCCAGAACAATCATAAATTTGGATAGACTGAAGGATGTGGCCCCTCCAGTGCCATTTACTTATGAGTCTAGTGATTTCGTTTCTGGCATTTAGTGTCCAGTGGGGGTTTTGTTTGAGATATATTTGGAAGTCCATATCACAGCCAATAGTAATTTCTGAGAGTTGGCATTCTAACCTCTATTTCCTGCATTACATCCAGAAAATTCACCTTGCTTTACATAGCCAATCATTCACCTTATCAAGTGTTTTCTTATATTTCAGCATCTGTTCATATTTGGTAAGAGGGGCCTTGTGTGAGAGTTCATTGTTATAACAGAGCTACTGAATATTCAATATTGCCAAAATGAAGAATAAACAGGGTAAACTGGCATACATCTCCTATTGTCCATGCTCTTCATTTTATGTTTTAATGATTTATGGTTAAAGGAAATGATATAATAGATGGAGTAGGATGGTTAGAGTTACTTTAATTCTGATATGTTCCTGAAGCCCTTAAATACCAAGGAAGAAAATAGACAGTAGGATAGGCAGGGTTCTCACCTCCGGCCGGGTTATATAAAGCTTCTGGTCTTTGTGGTCGGGTTAAAAGAATAACATATGTAATAGCACCGACTATTGATGTGCCTGATTGATACCGGACTTGAATAAGCTGATACAAAACAGATGTCATTGCAATTACACATTATCCTTGGCAATTCATTTGGTCTTAATGTTGTTTTGCATCTCTGTTTTGATGAGTGATATGTTATTTTATTTAATTAAGGAGTATACGTGAAGAGGTATTTGAAGGTTTACCAAATCTTTCATGAGCTTCCACATGGGCAGAATTGAGAGAAAAGGAATTATTGCACCTCTGGAAAAGTATGTGAGGACTGTCCCCTGCCATGGAAAGAATGCAGTGTGAATTGTGTGGCCCCATGCAGGCATATGTATGGTCTCTGAAGCACTGCTTCTTAAAAATATATACAAATGTGTGACAAGTCTATTTGTAAGGATTCTTGAGGTCTTTCTTAGGAGGCAGACCTCTGTGAGCTTTATAGTAGCATATTGAAAATAATTACTATGCAGTGCATTAGATCTCCAGATTTATTTTTCTTTGAGAGCAAGTGGGTATACTTAATAACATCCCCTCAATTCTCTTGTTCTCAAACTGATTGTAACCACCACTTTATTCTCATTTTTTATGAATTTGACTTTTAAGGTTCCACGTATTAATGATATTGTTCATTAGTGACATTATTCTCTGACTTATCTCACTTGGCATTATGATCCGAAATCCCATCCATGTTGTCACAACCTATAGGATTTACTTACTCCCATAGCTCAATAATATTCCACTGTTTGGGTATTCTATGTCTTCTTCATCCAGTCATTCATTGACAGGAACTTTGGTTTTTTCTTTACCTTGGCTGTTGTGAATAATGCTGCAATAAACATGTGGGTGTGGATATCTTTTAATATCCTGTTTTTATTTCTACTCTATATATAGGCTGAAGCAGAAGTCCTGGGTCATATGGCATTCCCATTGTTGCCCTTTGAGTAACCTCCATAATGTTTTTAATAGTGGCTAAAAGAATTTGTATTCCCAAAAGGAGTATATAAGGGCTCATTTTCTACATGTCCTCACCAACGCATGATATCTCTTGTCTTCTTGACGATGGCCTTTCTAAAGATGTGAGGTGAGTTTCATTTTGGTTTTCCTTTTTCATTTCCCTGGTTGTTTTGTTGTTCAGCATGTTTTCATATACCTGTTGGCCATTTGCTAGTCTTATAGGAAAAATTTCTCTTCAGTTCTTCTGCCCATTTCTTGTTAGCTTGTCTGTTGTTTTGTTACTGAGTTGTATGATTTTTTTGTATTCATCGGGTATCAACCCTTATCTGGTATATAGTTTGCTGATATTTTCTGAGACATGGTTTGCAGATATTTTGTATCATTCTCTGTGCTGCCTTTTCATTCATACTTGATCACTCCTTTTCTTGTGGAGAGGTTCTTTTAATTCGATGTAGTGCAATTTGTTGATTTTCCTTTTCTCCTTGTGCTTTTGGTGCCATGTCATAAAAATCATTGCTAAGACCAATGACAAGGAACTCATTCCCTATCTTTTATTCTAGGAATCTTATGGTTTCAGGTCGAACTTTTATTTTTTATGGTTGATGTTTGTGAGTGGTGGAAGATAGAAGTCCAATTTCATTTTTATGCATATGGTTATTCCATTTTTACAACACCACTTCTTATAGAGAATAACCTTGCTCACTGAGCATTTTTCCCTTTCTATTCAAATATTACTTGAGTATACATGGAAGGGTTTATTTGTGGTCTTAGTTCCATTGGCTTATCTCTTTTAAGGTAGGCCCATATTATTTTGGTTAGCATCGCCTGTGGCATAATTTGAAGTCAGGAATGTGATGCTTCCAGCTCTGTTCTTCTTTTTCAGAACTGCTTTGGCTATTGAGTGTCTTGTGGCTTCATGCAAATTTTAGTATTGTGTTTTCTATTCCTGTGAAAAACACCATTAGAATTTTGAGAGGGATTGTGTTGAATATACAGATGGGTGTGGTTGATTTGGACATTTGAAGACTATTAAATTTTTTCCAGGTATATGGGATATCATTCCATTCGTGTGTTTAATTTCTTTCAGGAATGTATTGTGTTTTTCATAGTAGAGAGCTTTCATGTCTTTGGTTAAGTTTATTACTGAGTGTTTTATTGTTTGTACTGTTATTATAAATGGGGTAATATTTGTTATTTCTTTTCCAGATGTTTTATTGTTAGTGTATAGAAATGCAACTGATTTTCATATGGTGATTTTATATCCTACAACTTACTGAATTTGTTGATTAACTCCAACAGATTTTTGGTTGAGGCTCTAGGATATTTTTTATACTTAAATATATATCATGTTCAATAGTGACATTTCCTTCTTCTTTTGTGATTGAGATGTCTTTCATTCCTTTATTTTTCCTGATTGTTCTAGGTAGGACCTTTATTTATTTTGCCTGACTTTTCTATCTAGGTCTTCAAGTTGAAAATGAGTGGTGACTGTAGGCATACTTATTTTGTTCTTAATTTTAGAGTAAAATATTTCAATCTTTCTATTTTTAATATGATGTTAACTATGAGTTTGTTGCATATGGTCTTTAATATGTTGACATATGTTCCTTTTATATCCAGTTTTTTGTTGATTTAATAATGAAAGTGTTGAATTCTGTTAATGCTTTTACAACTTCTTTTCAGATGATCATATGATATTTATCTGTTGTTCTATTAATGCAGTGTACCAAAGTTAATCATTTTTATATGTTGAAACATCCTTGGATCTCAGGGATAAATTCATCTTGATCATAGTGTATGATCTTTTTGATGTGTTGTTGAATTACATTTATTAATATTTTGTTGAGAATTTTTGCATCTATATCATCAGAGCCATTAATGTGTAATTTTGAGGTCTCCCAGCTTCTCTTTGAAGAGTGAAGAGGTTGGACCCAATAGCCAGTGTTACAACATTCAGGAGGCTGAGGGATGAATCCCCAAAACATCTAGATCTGAAATCCAACTGGACTTAAATCCAGAAGACCCACAGGTTAGAGCATAGAGACATTTCTTACTGATTTTCTCCCAGGTCTTAGTGCAGGGGTAGCATTCAGCATATCCAACTACCAGCAACTCAATGAAAAAGAACTGTTTCTATATTGTAAAAGCTGCAGCCCATGTGTGAGGCTTCTAATTTGACACACACCTACCGACAGAAAGTAATCCTCGCTGGACACCATGGAGGTCTGCAAGTGCCATCATTGCATTCCCACACTTTCCCACTCTGGGTCACCAGTCTCTCCTGGGAAGTAACTTCTGCACAAACCTGGTTCCCCAGGTTCTGTGATTGCTGCTCAGAGGTACATACCATGTCATCCTGGCACTATTGGTCATTGGCACTTGCACATGAGTCCCAGAGGACTGAAGCCCACAAAGAAACAGCTCTTAACAGATTATCATCTCCAAAGACTAGTGCAGAGCGAATAGAAAGAAACCCCCAAGTCTCGTATTCCTGCAAAAGAAATCTGTTTATGTACTTCCAAAATGCTTCCTGAGTGTCTGGTTCCAGTCACCCTGTATCAAGTTGTTGAAAGTGATCCTCCCTTTCTGGTCACTAACAGTTCTTGTTATGCCATAAACTACAAGGAGCTTATTGGAAGACCAAAGGCTCCTGGGAAGCCACAAAGGACTGAGGAATAACTATGAGGTAGGGCCTGGAAGGATGATAAGTTTCATCTACACAAGATCGCCTTTGTGGATTACAAGAGGTGGCTGTTTTATTTATGCACATAAAACACAGAGAATCAAGAAAAATGAAGAATCTGAGCAATAGGTACCAAACAAACAAAACAAAAAAACATAAAACTCTAGAAATAGGGGTGTGGAGCTAATATGGCAGCATAAGTAGGACAGTGGGAATCTCCTCCCAAAAACGTATATTTTTGAAAATACAGCAAATACAACTAATCCTAAAAGAGAGACCAGAAGACACAGGACAACAGCCAGACTACAACCACACCTGCGAGAACCCAGCACCTGGTGAAAGGGGTAAGATACAAGCCCCAGCTTGGTGGCACCTGAGCGCCCCTCACCCCAGCTCCCGGCAGGAGGAGAGGGGTCAGAGTGGGGAGGGAGAGGGAGCCCAGGACTGCTAAACACCCAGCCCCAGCCATCCGACACACTGCATGTGTGGAGTGCTGGAAACTAGGGAAACGGGACAGCAAGACCTTTGAGCAGGTCCCGAAGCCAGCACCCCTGTGACAAAGAAAAGCGAGTGCTTTTTGAAAGTCTTAAAGGGACAGGGATGCCATAGCTGGACAGAAGCTTCCTGGGTCACAGTCCAGCAGGTGGAAATTCCAGGGAAACCCAGGTGCACTAGCCCCCTGGGCAGCTGCTCTGAGACCCCTCACGGAGGTATGCAGCCAAACAGTCTGCCATTCATTACCCCTCCGGGACCCTGCCATAGCAGAGCAGCAGCCAGAGGCTGGCCATGCCCATAGCAAGGGAACTTCCTCCATACCAGCCGGGTAATTACAGAGACCCAGTCTACACATAATTACCCAACACAAGCCACTAGGGGTCGCAGCTGTCCCAGTAAAGAGGCCAGGAGCAAGTGGAAAGTCTTAGCTCTACGGGCTGACAGAAAGCCAATAGCACACCACTGCACCTATCAACATGGAAAGGGAAAAAATTTGATCCGGACAAGACAAACCAAGACAGCTTCAACATCTGCTACATCTTACCCTGAAAAGGAACCCAGGCAGATAGATTTAACCAGTCTTCCTGAAAAAGAATTCAAAACAAAAGTCATAACCATTTGGATGGACTTGCAGAGAAATATGCAAGAACTAAGGAGGAAGAATACAGAAATGAAACAAGCTCTGGAAGGACTTCAAAACAGAATGGATGAGATGCAAGAGACCATTAATGGACTAGAAAACAGAGAACAGGAATGCAGAGAAGTTGATGCAGAGAGAGATAAAAGGATCTCCAGAAATGAAAGAATTTTAAGAGAACTGAGTGACCAATCGAAATGGAACAATATCCACTTTATCGGGGTACCAGAAGAAGAAGAGAGAGAAAAAGGGATAGAAAGTGTCTTTGAGGAAATAAGTGCTGAAAATTTCCCCAAACTAGTGGAGGAAAAGGTCTCTCAGACCACAGAGGTACACAGAACTCCCATGACAAGGGATCCAAGGAGGGCAACACCAAGACACATAATAATTAAAATGGCAAAGATCAAAGAAAAGGACAAAGTATTAAAGGCAGCCAGAGAGAAAAAAAAGTTCCCCTACAGAGGAAAACCCATTAGGCTATCATCAGACTACTCAACAGAAACCCTACAGGCGAGAAGAGAATGGCATGATATACTTAATGCAATGAAACAGAAGGGCCTCAAACCAAGGATACTGTATCCAGCACGAATATCATTTAAATATGAAGGAGGGATTAAACAATTCCCAGACAAGCAAAAGTTGAGGGAATTTGCCTCCCACAAACCACCTCTACAAGGCATCTTACAGGGACTGCTCTAGATGGGAGCTCTCCTAAAAAGAGCACAGAAGAAAATACCCAACATATGAAGAAGGGAGGAGGAGGAATAAGAAGGCAGAGAAGTAAAGAATCATCAGACTGTGTTTATAATAGCTCAATAAGCGAGTTAAGTTAGACAGTAATATAGTAAAGAAGCTAACCTTGAACCTTTGGTAAGCAAAAACTTAAAGCCTGCAATGACAATAAGTACATACCTTTCAATAATCACCCTAAATGTAAATGGACTGAATGCACCAATCAAAAGACACAGAGTAACAGAATGGATAAAAAAGCAAGAGCCATCCATATGCTGCTTACAAGAGACTCATCTCAAACCGAAAGACATGCACAGACTTAAAGTCAAGAGATGGAAAAAGATATTTCATGCAAACAACAGAGAGAAAAAAGCCGGTGTTGCAATACTAGTATCAGACAAAATAGACTTCAAAAAAAAAAGAAAGTAACAAAAGATAAAGGACATTACATAATGATAAAGGGCTCAGTCCAACAAGAGGACATAACCATTACAAATATATATGCACCCAATATAGGAGCACCAATATATGTGAAACAAATGCTAACAGAATTAAAGGAGAAAATAGAATGCAATGCATTCATTCTGGGAGACTTCAACACACCACTCACTCCAAAGGACAGATTCACCAGACAGAAAATAAGTAAGGACACAGAGGCACTGAACAACACACTAGAACAGATGGACCTAATAGACATCTATAGAACTTTACATCCAAAAGCGACAGGATACACATTCTTCTCAAGTGCACATGGAACATTCTCCAGAATAGACCACATACTAGGCCACAAAAGAGCCTCAGGAGATTCCAAAAGATTGAAATCCTACCAACCAACTTTTCAGACCACAAGGGCATAAAACTAGAAATAAACTGTACAAAGAAAGCAAAAAGGCTCACAAACACATGAAGGCTTAACAAACACGCTCCTAAGTAATCAATGGATCAATGACCAAACCAAAATGGAGATCCAGCAATATATGGAAACAAACAACAACAACACAAAGCCCCAACTACTGTGGGATACAGCAAAAGCCATCTTAAGAGGAAAGTATATAGCAATCCAGGCATATTTAAAGAAGGAAGAACAATCCTAAATGAACGGTCTAATATCACAATTATCAAAATTGGAAAAAGAAGAACAAATGAGGCCTAAGATGAGCAGAAGGAGGGACACAATAAAGATCAGAGAAAAAATAAATAAAATTGAGAAGAATAAAATTAGCAAAATTCAATGAAACCAAGAGCTGGTTCTTTGAGAAAACAAACAAAATAGAGAAACCTCTAGCCAGACTTACTAAGAGGAAAACAGAGTCAACAGAAATCAACAGAATCAGAAACGAGAAAGGAAAAATCAAGACGGACCCCACAGAAATACAAAGAATTATTAGAGACTACTATGAAAACCTATATGCTAACAAGCTGGGAAACCTAGAAGAAATGGACACCTTCCTAGAGCAGAAATGAATAGTTCAAAAATTCATATGAAAACGTCAAAGACCCCAAATAGCTAAAGAAATCCTGAGAAGGAAGAGTAAAGTGGGGGTGATCTCACTCCCCAACTTCAAGTTCTACTACAAAGCCACAGTAATCAAGACAATTTGGTACTGGCACAAGAACAGAGCCACAGAACAATGGAACAGAATAGAGACTCCAAACATTAACCCAAACATATATGATCAATTAATATTCGATAAAGGGGCCATGGACATACAATGGGAAATGACTGTCTCTTCAACAGATGTTGCTGGCAAAACTGGACAGCTATGTGTAAGAGAATGAAACTGGATCACTGTCTAGCCCCATACACAAAAGTAAATTCGAAATGGATCAAAAACTTGAATGTAAGTCATGTAACCATAAAACTCTTAGAAAAAAACATAGGCAAAAATCTCTTAGATATAAACATGAGTGACTTCTTCTT
Organism: Manis javanica; assembly: GCF_040802235.1. NCBI lineage: Eukaryota > Metazoa > Chordata > Mammalia > Pholidota > Manidae > Manis > Manis javanica. Next base: position 1,457,841 of record NW_027332171.1, read on the forward strand.
GAACATATCTCCTTGGGCAAGGGCAACAAATGCAAAAATGAACAAATGGGTCTATATCAGGCTGAAAAGCTTCTGTACAGCAAAGGACACTATCAATAGAACAAAAAGACATCCTACAGTATGGGAGAATATATTCGAAAATGACAGATCTGATAAAGGGTTGACTTCCAAAATATATAAAGCACTCACACACCTCAACAAACAAAAAGCAAATAACCCAATTAAAAAATGGGCAGAGGAACTGAAAAGACAGTTCTCTAAAGAAGAAATTCAGGTGGCCAACAGAGACATGAAAAGATGCTCCACATCTCTTGTCATCAGAGAAATGCAAATTAAAACCACAATGAGATATCATCTCACACCAGTAAGGATGGCTACCATCCAAAAGACAAACAACAACAAATGTTGGCGAGGTTGTGGAGAAAGGGGAACCCTCCTACACTGCTGGTGGGAATGTAAATTAGTTCAACCATTGTGGAAAGCAATATGGAGGTTCCTCAAAATGCTCAAAATAGAAATACCATTGGACCCAGGAATTCCACTTCTAGGAATTTACCCTAAGAATACAGCACTGCAGTTTGAAAAAGACAGATGCACCCCTATGTTTATCACAGCACTATTTACAATAGCCAAGAAATGGAAGCAACCTAAATGTCCATCAGTAGATGAATGGATAAAGAGGATGTGGTATATATACACAATGTAATATTACTCAGCCATAAGAAAAAAACAAATCCTACCTTTCCCAACAACATGGATGGAGGTAGAGGGTATTATGCTCAGTGAAATAAGCCAGGGGGAGAAAGACAAGTACCAAATGATTTAACTCATATGTGGAGTATAACAACAAAAGAAAACTGAAGGAACAAAACAGCAGTAGAAGCACAGAACCCAAGAATGGACTAATAGTTACCAAAGGGAAAGGGAGTGTGGAGGATGGGTGGGAAGGGAGGGATAAGGGCGGGATGAAAAGAAAGAGGGCATTACGATTAGCATGTATAGTGTTGGGGGGCACAGGGAGGGCTGTGCAACACAGAGAAGACAAGTAGTGATTTTACAGCATCTTACTATGTTGAAGGACAGTGACTGTTAAGGGGGATGTGGAGGGTACTTGGTGAAGAGGGGAGCCTAGCATAATGTCCTTCATGTAATTGTAGATTAATGATACCAAAAAACTCCCTCTAGAAACAGACCTTACTGAATAGGGACAAGTGACTTGCCTGATATGTAATTCACTTATGGAGATAAAAGTGTCCACCAAGGTTAGGAAAATAATGCACGAATGAAATGAGAATTTCAACCAACAGTTACTAAATAGAAGACATTATCAAATAGAATCACATAGATGCAGAATAAGATTTCAAAAATTCAAAACAAATTCAAGAGCATATGGGATAAACTAGAAAAATACTCAATGAAATTGAAGATAGGTCAATGCAATTCATCCTTTTAGATGATCAAAAAGAATAAAGAATGAAAAAAGTGAAGGTAACTTAAGGGACTTAGGGAAACCATCAAACAAACACATCAATATTTACATTCTAGAAGTCTCAGAAAGTGAAGAGAAAGTAAAATGGATGAAAGCTTATTTCAGTAAGTAATGGTTGGAAATATCCCCGACCTGGAGTAAAAACAGACATCCAGAGCTAGGAATCTCAGAGTACTCCAAATAATGTAAATCCAAGAAGAACCATACCACAATGTATTATAAATAAAATATAGTAATATAAAAACAAGGCATCTTAAAACAGAAAGACAAAAACAACTTGTTATGTACAAGAGTACCTGTGGAAGACTATCAGTAAATTTACCAGCAGAAATTTTCCAGGCCTAGGAAGGTGGCACAATATATTCAATGTGGTGCTAAATACCTGCCATCCAAGAACATTATTATTACCTGGATAAGCTGTCCTTCATAGTTGAAGGAGAGGTAGAGAGTTTTCCAGACAAGGAATTCTAAAGATTTCATTATAAGTAGACTGGTTTTGAAAGACATTCTAAATGGACTTCTTCACATAGAAGTGAAAACTTGCCAATTAGTAATAGGAACCATATGAAAATGTAACTCTCACTGGAAAGGTTAAACTAGTTAACTTCAGATACACTAATGTTATTGCAGTTGTATGTCCCTTATAAATCTAGTATCAAAAATGAAAGACAAAAGTAGAAACACAACTGTAATCATAAAAATCTGTTAGTGGAAACAGAAGATGAAAAAAGATGTAGGTTTTTCCATCAAAAACATAAAGTATGAAGCCAGAAGGGTAACACTGTAGTTTTAGTATGTGTTAGAGCTCAAGTTGTTTTCAGCTTCTAATTGACTGTTTTAACTATAATAGATGTTTTATATAAGCTTCATGATAACAAAGAGCCAAAATCTCTAGTAAATACACAAAGAAAAAAGAATTTAAGCATACCCGTAGAGAAAGTCATCAAGGAAGAGAGCAACAAGAGAAGAAAGGAGCCAAATGATTACAAAATAGCCCGAAAACAATGAAAAAAATGACAATTGCAAGTCCACACCTCTCAATAATACTTTAAATGTAACAGGACTTTCTTCAGTGAAACACATTGAATGTATGAATATATGGAAAAACAAAGCCCAACTGTGTGCTGCTTATTAAAGACTCATTACAGTTTTGGAATCACACATACGCTGGAGGTGATGGGATGAACAAAGTAACTGCATGTAAACGGAGACCAAAATAACCAGAGGTTGCTATATTTACTTCATAAAAAATAGACTTTTATGCAGACATTGAGAAGAGTCAAAGAAGTTTATTATATAGTAATACTAAAGTGGTCAATCCAACAGGAGAATATAAGATTTTTAAGTATTTATGTCCCCTATAGAGAAGCACCTAGATACAGAAGATAAGTCTTAACAGAGATGAAGGGAGAGCTAGACAGCAATACAATAAGAGCAGAGAGCTTTATTACCTCACTTTCTGCAATGGATTGATCATCGAGATGGAATGCCAGCAATGAAACACAGGACTTAAATCACATGTTAGGACAAATGGACTTAATAGATATTTACAAACATTTCATCTAAAGGAAGCAGCATAGACATTGTTCTAGAGTCATTTGGAAGCTTCTCCAGGATAGATCATATGTTAGGGCACAAGACAGATCTTAATCTATCTTTAAGAAGATTGAAATCATATCAAGCATCATTTCCAACCACAATGGTAAGAAAGTAGGATTCAAGTAAATAAAGAAAACTGGAAGATTCATAATATGTAGAGATTAAGCAGGAGGCTATTGAACACCAGGATGTCAGAGAAGTATAAAAAGAGATACAAAGTAATATCCTAGTTGAATGAAATGGAAATACAACATACCAAAGTTTATGGGATGCAGCAAAACAGTTCCAGCAGGAAATTCTTAATGATGAATACCTGCATTAAGAAGAAAGGTCATTCAAACAACCTAACATTAAGAGAAGACAAGTAGTGATTCTACACCATTTTGCTATGCTGATGGACAGTGACTGTAAAGGCGTCTTCTTGGGGGGACCTGGTATAGGGGAGAGCCTAGTAAACATAATATTCTTCATGTAATTGTAGATTAATGATAACAAGAAAAAGGAAAGAAAAGGGGGATTACTCCCTGATAGGATAAAACTAACTGTAAATCAATGATTAAAGCATGCTTTAAATATCCTTAATTTTGATCATTTAAAGGGTGTCATATGATCAGATATGGAAGTACATTTTTTTCATAATATTCCATTCTCTTAAAAAAAAAAGCAGTTCCTGTGTAGTGATCTCCAATAAGTTCTTCACAATGATATAAAGGGCATATCGAAGTGTGGGCAAAGGGTTTGTTTGTGTTTATACAGAGTATCAAAGCTTAATTTGGCTACCCAGAAAATGAATTAAGATACGATATGAAGAAGAACTTCCAACATCAACATCCTCTGGAAGAGTCATTCCAGAAGATGATCATCAAAAAACTTCAATGAAGATTCCGGCACTGCTGCAGTTGTAGCTGCATTCATCCCACCGGTTCCTGGACTTGCCATTGGAATGAAGAAGGAGATATCTAAGCTGGCCTGTCCATACAGTAAAATTACAAATTTGACTGGATCTATACTGTCGGAACTCAACCAAGAATTAGGAGAAGTGCAAGTTGCAGTGCTCCAAAATCTTGCGACTACAGACTATCTACTGTTAGAAGAACATATGGGATGTGAACAGTTCCCAGGAATGTGTTGTTTTAATTTGCCTGATTTTTCTCAAACTATTGAAATTCAGTTAGACAATATCCATCATATCATTGGTAAGTTTTCACAAATGCCTAGGTGTGCCTAACTGGTTTTCTTGGTTTCACTGGAGATGCCTGGTAATTGTATGTCTGCTTTGGTTATGTAGCTGTATTCCTATTATGTTAATGTATGTGTGCAATTTAATAAGTAGTTTAAAACCTATACATGCTCATGTTACTCTACAAAAAGATATGTCAAAGAAATAATCAATCTTCCCATGTTTTCTTCTGCCTGCTACTTCTATAGCTTTTCTTCTTCCTTCCTAATTACAACCCTTAAGTAGAATTCGTGCCTCATAATGAAATTCCTGAGTATCATAATTCTTCCAAGTGGTAAAGATACCTCAAGACAAATGCTGGGCATAAAAGCCACAGGGCATAAATCTGCAAAGAAATAAAAAGCTAACCTTTTCAAACAATATTGCTTCTCTCTCACTTACCAACTTTACATTTCCCTGTATGGCCCCGGAAGATGACTGGTTAGCCAGAGATGGGTAAGATTCCTCAAGGGAGGAACAACCTAAGACAGGCACAGTCACAGGGGGGCCATCAGGTGAAAAATTGGGGATCAACAGAGGTGAGGCTTAGAAACCCCCCCCCATTTTGAGGGAAATCTTCTGCATCCGTGGATGCTTTGTTGCCCTTGTCTAGCTTGGATTGATACTTAGTCTATAGGCACACACCTGATCATCTACATTTGCCCTCTTACAACACTAAACTATATTTTCTTCCTTTATCTTGCATCTACCTACCATTTCAGCATTTTATTAAAAATAATAATAATAATAACAACAATAATATGGGAGAAATGTGGGATTCACATATAAATCAAGTATAAAAATCAAACAAATATTCATATTTGACCTCATTGTTTATAGTTCATAATGCGTGATCAAAACCGAAAGTTTCTGTGATGACTGCCCTTGCACTGTTCATCTGGAATTCACTATGTAAGAATTTGTTCACCATGTAAGAACTTGTTCGTTATGCTTCAGAAGATTGGAGACTGTTGAGAACTAGGCTTGGGGTTGATTAATGATTGTGCATTGAGTCCCCTATACAGAATTTTGTTTTTGTTAACAACCATTTGATCAATAAATATGAGAGGAGCCCTCTCAAAAAAAGAAAAAAAGAAAAAAAAAACCCAACATTATAATGCATGGAACTAGAACTAAGTAGTAGAAGGAAGGAAATAACAAAGATCAGCATCGAAATATATATAAACAAACTATAGGACATTAGAAAAGATTAATGAATATAAGGATGTGGCTTTTAGAATGATAAGCAAACCAGACAAACATTTAGTTTTAGTCATCATGAAAAAAAAAGACCGGACTGTAATACATAAAATCATAAATGAAATGGGAGACATTACAACTAATACCACAGAAATACAAAGCATAAAAAGAGACAACCATGAACAACCATAAACCAACAAACAGGTCCATCTAGGATAAGTGGACAAATGGTAAAAACATTCAATTCACCAGGACTGAATCCTGAAGAAACAAATCTCAACAGATCAATTAGTAAGAAGACTGAGTCAGAAATCAAAAACTTCGTAGAAGCCACAAAGTATCTGGAACTAAATGGCTTCACTGGTTAAGTTCTACCAAACATTTAAAGAAGAATTAATTGCAATGCTTCTCTAACTCTTTCTAAAAGTAGAAGAAGAAGTAACACTTCTAAACCCATTTTATAAGGGCAGCATTTAAATGACACCAAAAACGGACATGGACAGTAATAGAAAAGAAAGAAAAGTTCAATATCCCAGTGAACATTGGTGCAAAAATCCTCATATAAATATTGGCAAACTGAATTCAGTAATACATTAAAAGGTCATATACCATGATCAGATACAGTACATTGCCCCCCATGACTTATTTATAACTGAAAGTTCGTACCTTTTGAGTTCATTTAAATAAACTCCCCTTAAAATTATAAACAATATTTGTGGGAATGATATTAAGTAGATACTGTAACTCAAGGCTTAGCCATGCACCATATGTTGGAAAAGATTCCAATTCAGAACATCAAAATTATATCTAGCATTAATGGAAGACATGCTGTGTATGACACCCTCCAATAAGTGCTGTGTAATCATTATCTAATTTGATTATCTCCATGAAGAGCAGTAATGAAGTAGCTACTACTATCAGCTCTACGTTATATGTGCCAGTACTGAGGTCAGGAGGGGTAAATTTGCTCATGGTCACAAACCAGCAAGTGGATAGTCAAAATTCAATGCATTGCGGCTGATGCCAATGCTCATGTTGGACCATCAAAAGTCATGATTCTGTCATGAATTAATTTTACTGTACTCATTATTGAGTGGATTTTCTCACTTTTGCCTAGGAAATAATGCCATGTCTGCCCTACAGGTTTGGTGTGATGATTGATTAAGATCAGATATTTGAGAAAATGTGCTTGTGTGTGTGTGTGTGTGTGTGTGTGTGTGTGTGTGTGTGTGTGTGCGTGTGTGTGTGTGTGTGTAATGGGAGTGTTTTATAAATTTTTATAAACAGTGAGGTATCCACAGATCTACTTTACTGTGGTGAAGCTGTTTTACCAGCTAGCTGTGTCATGTTCATGGAATATTTTATCTCTTCTTGTTTCAGATTCCTCATCTGGAAATTGAAGGTATCAGACTAGCTGATCCCTTGGTACATAGCAGGTCTTCTGACCCAACATTCATTAAAAAAATAGTTACTATCATGAGATCATGATAGGACCACGGGGTACTGGGTGATGGTATCAGAAGGGACGTGAAAAAGTGGGGCATGAGATTAGCTGGGAGAAAACCTCCATGACAGCCATGTCTCCAGAGAGCAAGAACCTGGGGACTTTCCTTCCTCTGACTGTCTTTTCTAATGACACCTCTGCCCTTAACAACACATTTGAGAGGAATCCCAGGTGTGGGCATCTCTCTCGCTGTGAGTGGACAGCCAGTTTATAGACTAAAGCTCCTGTCTTGCAGTGTAATCTGAGAAAACCCTTTTGGAAAAGAAATAAGCAGTTTCAACCTTTGGCGAGAATTCTGTGTACTTGAGGGATCTGGGTCAAGGTGAGAGGGCGAGATTAGCGGGCTCAGTGGATTCCATGTCCTCTCAATAGCCGTGGGATCCTCCTGGTAGGACTGTGCGGACGAGGTTTGTGGTCCTCAGTGTCCCCGTTTGTCAGTCTCCCTCCCCCTCGCCCCCACACCCTCCACTTAGGGCTCTTCCTTGGGTTTTCTCCTTATCCATGTTGTCTGTCCTTCTGTGGAAAGACTAACCTCTTATCTAACATTTCAGGTATTACTCTGGGGCGAGAGGCAGGTGTTGAGCTCTAGTTCTTCAATTTCTTATTTATTTAGTTTTGTTTTGGTATCATTTATCTACAATTACAAGAGCAACATTATGGTTACTAGACTCCCCCCATCATCAAGTCCCCCCCACAAACCCCATTACAGTCACTGTCCATCAGCGTAGTAAGATGCTGTTGAGTCTCTACTTGTCTTCTCTGTGTTTCACAGCCCTCCCCGTGCCCCCACCTACATTATGGCTGCTAATTGTAATGCCTCCTTTTTTCCGCTTCTCCCTCCCTTCCCTCCCGTCCTCCCCAGTCCGTTCCCTTTTGGTAACTGTTGTCCATTCTTGGGTTCTGTGTGTCTGCTACTGTTTCATTGCTTCAGTTTTTTCCTTGTTCATATACTCCACATATGAGTGAACTCATTTGATTCTTGTCTTTTTCCACCTGGCTGATTTCACTGAGCATAATGCCCTCTAGCTCCATCCATGTTGTTGCCAATGGTAGACTCTTAAGGATGTGATCTTGAACTCTGTTGCCTTCTGTTTTTTGTCCTTTAATAGGGGGAAATAAGATCATCTAGAAGCTAATAGACAGGGTCTCTAAAGGATAAGAAAATTTAGAAGGTAGTAAATGAAGACTTAATCAAAAATAATAATTTACTGAATTATAGGGGAATATCCTAAACTGGAACATTCTTGTCTGTTTCCCAACTTTAACCATCACAAAGACCCTTTTAATGTGATTTTTCCCTGGAGGATTATTCTGTTTTTATAATAATGACAATTAACTTGGTGTCCATTTAAATTTATACCTTTGATTCATAATTTCTGAGTAGGGAATGACAAGCTAGTCGCTACATAATCATATGACAGGGAACTCATGTATAATTTCATTCCTCTGAAATATTGCAAATAGTTCTGTTTTTTCATCTTTGAAAAACCTGGCATAGTACGGAGGCACTAGCTGGGTGACACAATCTCAGAGATGCTGCACCTGAGCACAGGTAGTGTTGCCCTCTTTTACCTTCTTTTACTTCTGTTTCCTTCATTCAGCGACATCCCAACTTAACACTACTTTACTCTGCACAACCTTAAAAACTGACTATGTCCTTAGTTGATAAGAATGGAAGAGTTTTGTATAGTTTTGTTCTATATCCACAAAGTAAAATTCCCAGCATATTGACATCAGTCATCTTTTCTACTCCAATGAATTAGTCAACACTTGGAAAAAAATTAATCAAAGAGAGTGATTATATTTTGAATGTTTCCCCTTTTTCTCTAGCTTACCTTATTTTAAGAACATATGTTTTCAGGGTCAACTTTATCATGAGTAAGTAAAACAACCCACCGCTCCTCACTCTTTGTGGACCCCTGATGCCTTAGACAGAGGGCATTTAGTTGTGGCTGCCTCTGCTCCCAGAATGTAATAAGAAGGTGAAGAATTTTAGTGCAAGTGCTTAATCAAAGTTTGAATTATTTTCACGGATTTGATCTGTTATGTTAGTGTTTTTGGAAATGGTACGTGTGGCAGTCTATATTTTGAAAACATTTTCATTGAATCTTACTCCTCTTGTATAAAACATTTGACAAATGACTTGGCAGCATTCTATTCAAAAAGTAGGAGAAAGATTTCCAAAGTCAATAGAAATGAAGCAAAGTAAGATATTTTTACTTCCACATCCAAAACAGCTTCAAAGAACCATTTATTAGTATACTCAATATGTATTTACTGTTAAATGCAATTATCAGTAATATTAGTAAACCAGAGTCATATTAAATAAACCAGGTCCACTAGGCCATGTACTGTACCTCATCAGTATTATCATTTCAGCTGCGTTGGTGCTGGTCGAGCACAGAAAGTGGCATCAGGAGTTGATGATCCATCTGAGTGTGAGATAATGGAGCAATACAAGATGGAAACAAAGATGATCATTTATTAACAATATTATTGATATTGTGCTAGAGACATCCTCTTCAGTAATAACTATATGAAGAGCTCCTGATGCTTCAGTGTTAGTTCTGCCTTATTTTTCCTTCATAGGGAGGAAAGACAATAGGAATGATAATTGCTTACGTTTATTTAGCCCTTATTGTTTTAAGCCCTTTACGGCATTGAATCCATGCAGCAACCCTATGAGGCGCTAAGCACTACAGCCCTGCTTATACATGAGGCAGCTGTAGCACAGAGAGGGTAATAACTTTCTAAGAGTGCTATGCCAGGAATTAAAAGCCAGGAATGTGTGAAGTCTTCCCTCTGATCCTTTCTCCATCATTTCCCATCTCACTCTCCCTCTGTCTCTCTGTGCTGACTATTAAAGATTGTGGATTTACATATACTAATAGATTTTCTACTTATAAATAAAGGAGTTGTAGACAATGGAAAATACAAGTATAGAGAAGAAAATAAAAATCATAACACTCATTATTTTGGTATTTGTAATTCGTTCATGGGTGTGTGTATGTGTGTGTGTGTGTGAGAGAGAGAGAGAGAGAGAGAGAGATTGTATAAGCAATTGTTTCCTCTAGTCAGGTGGGACTATTTTGTGCCATCATCAGCAGTATATGACAATGCATAACCTTTATTGATTTATGCTATTTGTACTAAAGTCATTATTACATTGTCCATTTCATGTTTTGTTACTGTTTTCCCTATTCAGCAACTATATTTCAAGAGTGTTTTACATGAGTGGGTTTTTCTGCTCTAACCTGATTTTAAATCGCTAAATCTTATTTTGTTCTATATTTTCTGTTCTGGTGTTTTATTTCAGATATATCATTCCCATCCAAGATTATGTAAATGCTTACCAAGTCTTTATCCTTCTCTATCAGTTGAAATATAACTTAAAAAAAACTACTAAGTTTATGACATATTCAATTTTTACTAATATTTACCATTTTTTCTGAAATTTCAGATATTATTATGGCACTTTTCTAATTTTACAAGAATCATGAATTATCCATCTTTATTAAGCTTTTTAATACTTGAACGTACAAGACTTTTTATTTATTTTTTAAATACTTTCATATTTCATTTCTTCCATTTTTTAAAAAATGATACTATACTTGACATACAGTATATTAGTTTCAGGTGTGCAGCATAGGGATTCAACAGTTTTACGCTTTATGAAATTCTTACCATGATAAATGTGTTTACCACCTGTCACCATATGATTATTGACTCTATTCACTATGCAGTACTTTTCATACCATGAATTATTTATTCTGTAATTGAAAGTTTGTGCCTCTTTATCCCATCACTCATTTCACCTAATCTCCCACCGCTTATGTCAACCACCAGGTTGTCTTCTGTATTTATGGTCCATTCCTGGTTTGTGTTTTGCTTGTTTGTTCATTTCAAATACTTTTCATATTAACCTTTGTCAAAGTTTTCTTGGCTATTCTCAGTGATTCACCCTTTCACCTCAAGGAAGTAAGAAAAGTTATGGAACAGAACCAACAGGTTCTATCTATTATGAATCTGTTAGTAAGTTCTAGGCAGCTGAGTGTATCAACAAAAAATATGAAATAAACCTATCAAGTACTTGGGCATTGAAATTACCCACTTGGACTCTTTCTCTGCATCAAGGCCCGTCATAGCGTGATGTTGGTTGTCAGCTGACGTAAGGAGACTCAAACTCAAGCAAGCCTGATATGAAATCATTTACCTGGCTTGTACTTCATGGCCTCAGGTGATTTGACATGCTTCTGTCCGAGGTCAGAATCTACGTCTGCCTCTAGGTTCTGATGCCTGAGGCTGCCTGCAAGGCTGATGATCTCTCTGGAAACTCCCCAGATTGACCCATAAAGCTCTAGTACTCCTGGCATTCCTATCAATAGGGACAACAGTCACTCATGGTTATCTGTAAACAATCAATGATAATAATAGCCAACACCTTCCGAAACAGTTACTACGTACTAGACTGTGTGCTGAGCATTTGTATGAAGTTTCTCCTGTAAGCCTGCCAGGAACAGGATGGTTCTGGATCTCTCATGGTTCTCACTTATTGTAAGTGGTCAGTGTTAGTGTGTTTAAGCCATTGGGACCGGTACACAGAGCAAGAGGGTATCAGAAGGAAAACTCGAACGTCTTAATCTCTAACTACATTCCAATGCTATTCCTTATGTATCAAAATACTCTAAATGATAATATATTGGGGTCAACAGTGAGCTATACCAGCCTCCCTTTTGTGTACTTTCTATGAAGGCTTCCCTAGTACACATATTCTATAACTTCATTGGTCACACATGCTGTGCCCCAACAAAATATTATCAGAGTTATAAACTGTGATATAATTTCCTGACCAATTTGGAGATCAAATTCTAAATACATTTACACAAGTTTGAGAAATTATTACTAAACGGGTAAATGTGGGTAAAATTCCAATATTCCAGAATCTCTCACTTGGCCTCAGTGCCTCTCCATATCAATAGGTGTTACCAAGGGGTGGAGAGAAGTACTTCATTTCCAGATCACTAGATGACTTCAGAGGAGGTGGAGAGTGAGCGCACACATGGACCAGAGAGGTTTGGTGGGGCCGGGCAGCTGGGTCATGAGAGACATGGGCCAGCACAATTAGACGGCTGCTTGGAAGCTATAAACAGGTTTCTTCCACTTCATTTCTCTCTTTTACTGATTCTGGCTTCAAAGATTATTTCCCCCTGGCTTGGAACATGTATTCCCCCTGGAGTTTTCATGGTGGTAGTTGGCAGGAACTTTGAAACAGTAATGTGTATTCATGGGTGTGATACTTGGGCAGGCTGCCCCTAGAGATGTTGGGGAGAGACGCAGAACCCATTGTGAATGGTGGGGAGGCCCCTTAGCTGTGGAGGGTGCAGCTTCACCTGAAGCCACATCTATGGGCCTTCCACATGGGAAGCCCCTAGTAGGGACCTGGTATAGAGGGAAACACCTTCTAAACAGGTGGTGCCTTCTCCAGAAATGGGGAAGAGTTGAGACACCAGAAGCTGTGGAATTAGTCCTCCATGAGATGGAGATAGAAGACTGCTTAGAGGCCCTAAGTGGTTGTGTGGTGGCTGGGATTGTGTGATGTTTGTTTCTCAAGATATTGGAAAGGTTATTGAGGAGAGAGGCACACTTAGGCATTGCTTGGAGGAGCTGGACGATGACCTATGGGACGCCCTAAAGAAAGAGAGACACTTATTGGGCAGTCAGGTTGTGCTCCTGAAACACACGTTATCAGCGAGGGAGGAGGCAGCAGGAGAACCTGTGGTGCAGGGGGCCATGGGGGTGTGGGAGGAAGGAGTGATGTCCTCAGTTGTTGAGACAGATCAAAGCAGCAGGAGCCTGGGGAGGGTAAGTGGGTTGGAATGAGGGCAGAATTGTTGCCAAGGACACCACCAAAGGCACTAGCCCCTCCTGTATTGAAGGCCCACCTGGTGTTATTAAGTAAATAAAATGCAATAACTGTGTGCTCCTCAGAGGGAGGAGTGGCCCCCTCCCCAGGTTGTGGAGCACTGCATGCTCAGCCCCTGTACCCAGGATGAGCTGGTGGACGTGAGTGTCTGTTACAGGCAGAAGCCCTCGGAACCTCTGCCTACATAGCCTGTATATATCTGGGTTTTGAGGATGGAAAACATTGTTATGTTGGGTTCTGAAATGAGTAGACTCGCTTCCCTGATGACTCATCCTTCTCTATCTCAGTGGTTGCAAACTGCCTGTCACATCTCAGGGAATCAGGCACATCTGGATTGGCTGACAGCAGCCATCAGGGCACTTTGGCCTAATCAGGGTTACTTACCATACTTACCCACTAGCTGGGTAACATATGCAGAGCTCCAGCAGGTACAATGGGAGCTGCGCATGAAAAATATCATCTATAGTATGGACCCCCAGGGCCCTGATGAGGAGTTGTTCACTGTAGGAATGATAAATCTGGTGCTCCACACAGCTTCCCCATCTCTCTTTGGGTCCCTAGTGACTATTCTTGCCGCCGCCCCCCACCCCTGTAGCGCAACCCATAAGTGAGGTTAGCTGTACTTTAGCAGATATGGGGAAGGTTGAAAATAAGAGCATGGAACGAAGTTCGGGCTACGACTGAAAGGAGAGGTGGAAAGCGCCCCGTGAAAGTCTCAAGGACACAGGTATTGGTTGGTTTGATAAAGGCAGGGGTAGTGAAAGAAAAATTTGATGGGCAGCCCAAAGGAATCTTGTTAGAACTGTGGCACCAATTAAAGCCAGAGAAGCAGTTTCAGCTGCTGAGGTCCATGACATGAATCCAGAGGCAATGCCCCATGTCCGGCCTGGGTCCTTACAAGACGTGCTGGGGGACAGTACTCAGGCTCTGCCAGGGCCCTTTTCCCCACAGGAGGAGGACTGGGCATTACGGTTTGACTGCGTATGGTGGGGTCAAGGCTCCCACCTTGGGGGACATGGTGGGGCCTGGAGGCCACATGTAGAAATAGCAATTCATTGGTTCCCCATGAATTTACAATATACTCTGGTGCTGGTGGACACAGGAGCTGAATATTCTCTGATTTAAGGGGAAACCAGAGCATTTTCCTGAGGCCCCTGTGCTGATAGATGGCTATGGGGTAAGGCAATTAGAGTGATGAAAGCCCAAATCCCTTTGGATTTAGGGTGTGAACCCCAAAGGAGTGTACTCTGTACATTTCCCCCATCCCTGAATATATTTTGGGGGTGGATATCCTTTAGGGCCTATGGTTACAGACCACTGCAGGTCAGCTCAGACTGAGGGAACATGTGGTAAAGGCAGTTCTGTGGGGACATGCTAAGCACCCACCTGCAGCTCTGCCTGTACCTTAACAGGTGACAAATAGTAAGCAGTATACATTGCCTGGTTTCACAAGGAAACTGGGGGAACTCTACAGGAGTTGAAGAAGGGGGGCTTCATAAAGTTCCCTCATAGACCTTTTAATTCCCCACTGTGGCCGTGGAAATGCCGGACAGCTCATGGCATATGACCTTGGATTACAGGGAATTGAGTAAAGTTAAACTGCCTTTGCATGCTGCTGCCCCTCTATAGCAGCCTTTATGGACACACTGTCATGAAATAGGGACATATCATTATGTTGTTTACCTTGATAATGCTTTCTTCTCTATTGACATAGCACAGGAAGTCAGAAATAGTTTTCCTTCATGTGGGAAGGACAGCAGTGGGGATTCACTCTCCTTCCATGGGGATACCTCCACAGTCCCACCATTTGTCATGGGCTTGTAGCCCAGGACTGGGCCACATGGAAGAGAGCATAAACTGTGCAGCTGTATCACTACATTGATAATATTATGCTCATGTCTGATTCTCTTGAAGATTTAGAAGGAGGAGTTCCTAGACAGCTGTAACTGGAGAAAGGATGGGCTGTGAACAGCACCAAGGTTAAGGAACCTTCTTAGATAGTAAATTTCTTAAAGGTGTATATAGTTGGGTAAAACCAAAGTTATCCCACAAGCAGTCACAGAAAAGTTCCATGCTTTCTCTACCCCTGCAACTGTGGCAGTATTACAAGAGGTTTGGGGATCTTTGGGCTACTGGAGAGGGTTTCTCCCACACTTCGCACAAATTCTGAAGCCCTTATACTGGTTGGTACAAAAAGTCTTCAGGTGGGACCGGGATGAAACAAGTGGAGCTGCTCTTACTGCTTCTAAGTGAGCAATCAAGGCTGTACTGGCCTTGAGTGTAATGGACTCATCAAGGCCCTGTGAGCTA